>NC_037689.1:93465808-94088488 GCF_003255815.1 Theropithecus gelada
TTATATAAATATATGCATATATTTATATATAAAATACATATATTTTATATGTATTATATAAATATATGCATATATTTATATATAAAATACATATATTTTATATGTATTATATAAATATATGCATATACTTATATATAAAATACATATATTTTATATGTATTATATAAATATATGCATATATTTATATATATATAATACATATATTTTATATGTATTATATAAATATATGCATATATTTATATATAAAATACATATATTTTACATGTATTATATAAATATATGCATATATTTATATATAAAATACATATATTTATTTTGGTTTTTTTTTTTTTTTTTTTNCACAAAAGCAAACGTGCCACACAGACTGAACATTTAATATGGTTTTGACTCCAAAAACTTTTTTTAAAAAACATTTTTTTTTTTTTTTTTTTAATTTTTTATATATTTATTTTGGTTTTTTTTTTTTTTTTTTGAGACGGAGTCTCGCTCTGCCGCCGGGCTGGAGTGCAGTGGCCAGATCTCAGCTCACTGCAAGCTCCGCCTCCCCGGTTCCCGCCATTCTCCTGCCTCAGCCTCCCGAGTAGGTGGGACTACAGGCGCCGCCACCTCGCCCGGCTAGTTTTTTGTATTTTTTAATAGAGACGGGGTTTCACCGTGTTAGCCAGGATGGTCTCGATCTCCTGACCTCGTGATCCGCCCGTCTCGGCCTCCCAAAGTGCTGGAATTACAGGCTTGAGCCACCGCGCCCGGCCATAAAATACATATATTTATATGTATCATATAAATATATTTATATATAAATTACATATATTTTATATGTATTATATAAATATATTTATATTTTATATATATAATATATTATATTTATATTTTATATGTGTATATATATATGCTTAAATATGAAGAAGAAATACAGACTTGTTGCCCAGGCTGGAGTGCAGTGGCACGATCTCAGCTCACTGCAACCTCTGCCTCCCATCCCAAGGAGATGGGATTACCATGTGTGCCACCATGCCCTGCTAAGTTTTGTATTTTTACTAGAGACGGGGTTTCACCATGTTGGCCAAGCTGGTCTTGAACTTCTGATCTCAGGTGATCCACCAACTTCGGTCTCCCAAAGTGCTGGAATTACAGGCATGAGGTACCATGCCTGGCCAAACCTCTTTTCTTTATAAATTACCCCGTCTTGGGTATGTCTTTATTAGCAGCATGAGAACAGACTAATACACCACCTTATACCAAAATCAAACCCTCAAGGTCATCAAATACAACTTTAAAAAATCCAAAGGTCACCAACTTCAAAGACTGAAGGAACATAAGACCACAAAGATGAGAACAAACCAGGACAAGAACTCTGACACGTCAAACATCTAGAGTGCCTTCTTTCTTTCAAATGGTGACATAGTCTATCCAGCAAGGGTTCTAAAGTGGGCTAAAATAGCTGAAAGGACAGAAATAATAGTTTATGGATACAAATAAAGACTGTTGAGCTACGAAAATAAGTTGAAACCTAACCCAGGAAAGCTAAGAATTATAATAAAATAATGCAGGAGTCAAGAGACAAAATAGGCAGTATAGAAAAAAAAAATACCTCCAAGAAACATAAAATTATGTAAAGAAAACAAATATATGGCTCATTGATGTTCCTGAAAGAGATGGGAATGATAGAACCAACCCGAAATATATATTTTAATGTATTATCCATGAGAAAGTTCCCAATCTAGCTAGCAAGGCCAAAATTCAAACTCAGAAAATGTGGCAAATAACAGTGAGATACTCCCAAGAAGATCATCCCCAGGACAGATAATCATCAGATTCCTCAAGGTCGAAATGAAAGAAAAAATGTTAAAGCTAGCTAGAGAGAAAAGTCAGGCCACCTACAAAAGGAAGACTATCAGACTAATAGTGGAACTCTCAGCAGAAATCCTACAAGCCAGATAAAATTGAGGGTGACTATTAAACATTCTTAAACAAAATAAATTCCAACATAGCATTTTATATGTGGCCAAACTAAACTTAATAAGCAAAGGAGAAATAGGATCCTTTTCAGACAAGCAAACGCTGAGAGAATTTGTTACCACCAGACTTGCTGTATGAGAGCTCCTGAAGGAAGCACTAAATGTGAAAAAGAAAATGCATTATCAGCTACTATGAAAACACACTGAAGTACACAGATCAGGACACTATAAAGCAACTATTAAACCAGTCTGCAAAATAATCAGCTACAATAATGACAGGGTCAAATCCACACACAACAATACTAACCATGAATGTAAATGGACTAAATTAAAAGGCACAAAGTGGCAAGCAGGATAAAGAACCAAAACTCATTTGTATACTGTCTTCAAGAGACCCATCTCACGTGGAATGACACACATAACCTAAAAATAAAAGGATAGAGAAAAGTCTACAAAGCAAACAACAACAAGAAAAAGACCCTCCCCAAAAAAAAGACAGAAAAAAGCAGCAGTTGCAATCCTAATATCAGACAAAACAGAAAATAAACCAATGAAGATCAAAAAACACAAAGAAGGGCGTTATATAATGGCAAAGCATTCAATTAAAAAAGAAGACCTAACTATTCTAAAAATATATGCATCTGCCAGGGCTTGGTGGCTCATGCCTGTAATCCCAGCACTTTGGGAGGCCGAGGCGGGCAGATAACCTGAGGTTGGGAGTTCAAGATCAGACTGACCAACGTGGAAAGAACCCGTCTCCACTAAAAATAGAAAAAAATAGCCAGGTGTGATGGTGCACGCCTGTAATCCCAGCTACTCAGGAGGCTGAGGCAGGAGAATCGCTTGAACCTGGGAGGCAGAGGTCACGGTGAGCCAGGATTGTGCCATTCCACTCCAGCCTGGGCAACAAGAGCAAAAATATGTAAATAAATAAATACATAAATACGTAAATATATACCCAATGCAGGAGTATCCAGATTAATAAAGTAGGTTTCTAGAAACCTTCAAAGACACCTAGACTCCCACACAACAGAAGGGAAAGAATTTTACACCCCAATGATAATATTAAACAGATCATCAAGATAGAAAATTAACAAATATATTTATAACCTAAAACTGTATCAAATGGACCTGATAGATGCCAACAGAACTCTCCATCCCCAAACAACAGAATATACCTTCTTCTCATGGCACATACTCTAAAATCAGTCACACACTCAGAACTAAAACACTCATCAGCAAATGCAAAATAACTGAAATTATAACAACCAATCTCTTCGACCATGGCACAATCAAATTAGAAATGAAGACTAAGAAATTCACTCAAAACCATATAGTTCCAGAGAAATCGAATCGCTTTCTCCTGAATGACTTTTCATAAATAATAAAATTAAGGCAGAAATCAACAGATTCTTTGAAAGTAATTAGAACAAAGATATACCATACCAGAATTTCTGAGACACAGCTAAGGAAGTGTTAAAAGTAAAGTTTACAGCAATAAACACCCAAATCAAAAAGTTAGAAAAATCTCAGTTTAACAATCTAATATCACAACTGTAAGAACTAGAGAACCAAAAATGTAAAGTAACTCCAAAGCTAGCAGAAGACAAGCTATAAAAAAATCAGAGTTAAAATGGAGGACACTGAGACATGACAACCCACTCATATCAACAATTCAAGAAACTGTTTTTAAAAAATTAATATAATACATAGACCAATAGCTAGACTAATAAAGAATAAAATAGAGATGATCTAAATAAGCACAATTAGAAATGACAAAGAATATCTTACCACTTACCACACAGAAATACAAATAAACATCAGGGAATGTTATGAACACCTCCATGCACATAAACTAGAAAATCTAGAAGAAATGGATAAGTTCCTGGACACATACACCTTCCAAAGACTGAACCAGGAAGAAACTGAATCCCTGAATGGACCAATAATTAGTTCTGAAATTAAATAAATACCCTACCAACCAAAAACCATGACCAGACAGAATCACAGATAATTTTACCAAATGTACAAAAATAGCTGGTATCATTTCTGTTGAAAATATTTTAATAAAATTGATGAGGAGGGACCTCTCCCTAAGTCAATCTATGAGGCCAGCCTTATTCTAATTAAAAATACCTGGCAGAGACACAAGACCCAAACTTCAGGCCAATATCTTTGATGAACAACCATGAAAACAATACTCAACAAAATACTGCCAAACCAAAACCAGCAGCACATCAAAGAGCTGATCCACCATGATCAAGTTCGCTTTATCCCTGGAATGGAAGGTTGGTTCAACATACATGAACCCATAAATGTAGTTCATCACATTAGTAGAATTAAATACAAAAACCACATGATTATCTCAATAGATGCAGAAAGTGATTTTGATATAATTGAACACTCCTTCAGTTGAAAACCTCTCAATAAACTAGGTATTGAAAAAACATACTTCAAAATGATAAGAGCTATATATGACAAACCCACAGCCAACATCATACTGAATGGGCAAAAGCTGAAAGCATTCTTTTTGAAATCTGGCACAAGAAAAGGATACCCTCTCCCACCACTCCTATTCCACATAGTATTGGACATTGTGTACAGAGCAATCAGGCAAGAGAAAAAAATATACAATGAATGAAAGTCAAACTATATCTATTTGCAGAAAATATTATCCTATATCTAAAAACTCTATAGTCTCAGGTCAAAAGTTCCTTACACGGATAAACAAATTCAGCTGAGTCTCAGAATAAAAAAATTAATGTACAGAAATTACTAGCACTCCTATAAACCAAAAACAGATAACCCAGGAGCCTAAACAGGAATGCAATCTCATTCACAATTGTTATAATAAAATTAAAACACCTAGTAATACAGTTAACCAGGGAGGGACAGATCTCTACAAAGCAAACTACAAAACACTTCTCAAAGAAATGAGTGATGAAACAAACATATGAAAAAGCATTTCATACTTAAGGATAAGAAGAATCAAAATCATTAAAGTGACCATACTGCCCAACTCAATTTATAGATTTTTTTTTTTTTTTTTTTTTGACGGAGTCTTGCTCTGTCACCCAGGCTGGAGTGCAGTGGCACGATCTCAGCTCACTGCAAATTCCACCTCCCGGGTTCACGCCATTCTCTCACCTCAGCCTCTGGAGTAGCTGGGACTATAGGCTCCCACCACCGCACTCAGCTAATTTTGTTTTTGTATTTTTAGTAGAGATGGGGTTTCACTGTGTTAGTCAAGAAGGTCTCAATCTCCTGACCTCGTGATCTGCCTGCCTCAGTCTCCCAAAGTGCTGGGATTACAGGCATGAGCCACTGCACCCAGCTCACAACTTATAGATTTAATGCTCTTCTTGTTACAATATAATCATAGCAATTACATTTTCACAGAATTATTTAAAAAATTAAAATTCATATGGAACCAAAAAGTCCAAATACTCAGGCAATCCTAAGCAAGTAGGTGAAATCTGGAGGTATCATTTTACCTGACATCAAACTATAATACAGGAGTAAAGTAACTAAAACAGCATGGTACTGGTACAAAAACAGATACATACACCAATGGAACAGAATAAATATCTGAGAAACAAGGCTGCACACCAACAATTATCTGATTTTTGTCCAAGCTGACACAAACACCAATGGGGAAAGGAATCCCTATTCAATAAATGATGCTGAAATAACTGGCTAGCCATATGCAGAAGATTGAAACTAAACCCCTCCTTTATATCATATATGAAAATTAACTCAAGATAGATTAAAGACTTAAATATAAAACCCAAAACTATAAAAATCCTAGAGAAAAACCTAGGGAATATCATTCTGAACATAGAAACAAGAAAAAATTTCTTGACAAAGATGGAAAAAGCAATTAAAACAGAAGCAAAAATTGACAAATGGGATATAATTAAATTAAAGAGTGTCTGAAAAGCAAAAGAAACTATCAACAGAGTAAGCAGACAACCTATAAAATGGGAGAAATTTGTTTTGCAAGCTATCCACTGAAAAAGGTCTAATATCTAGCATCTATAAGAATCAAACACATGTTCACAGATAGGAAGAATCAATATTGTGAAAATGGCCATATTGCCCAAAGTAATTGATAGATTCAGTGCTATTCCCAACAAGCTTCCACTGACTTTCTTCACAGAACTAGAAAAATAACTACTTTAAATTTCACATGAAACGAAAAAAGAGCCTGTATAGTAAAGACAATCTTAAGCAAAATAACAAAGCTGGAGGCATCACACTACTTGACTTCAAACTATACTACAAGGCTACAGTAACCAAAACAGCATGGTACTGGTACAAAAACAGATGTGTGTATATATACATATATATATATATACACACACACACACATACATACACACACACACAGATACATGTACATACACACACACACACACACACCCCAATGGAACAGAACAGAGGCCTCAGAAATAACATCACACATCTACATCCATCTTATCTTCGACAAACCTGACAAAACAAGCAATGGGGAAAGGATTTCCTATTTAATAAATGTTGCTGGGAAAACTGGCTAACCATATGTGGAAAATAGAAACTGGACCTCTTCTTTACCCCTTATACAGAATTAACTCAAGATGGATTAAAGACTTAAAACATAAGACCTAAAACCATAAAAACCCAGAAGAAAATCCAGACAATACCATTCAGGACATAGACATGGGCAAAGACTTCATGACTAAAACACCAAAAGCAACAGCAAAAAAGAGCCAAAATTGACAAATAGGATCTAATTAAACTGAAGAGCTTCTGCTCAGCAAAATAAACCATCATTAGAGTGAATAGCCAACCTACAGAATGGAAGAAAATTTATGCAATGTATCCATCTGACAAAGGGCTAATATCCAGAATCCACAAGGAATTTCAAAAAGTTTACAAGAAAAAAAACAAACAATCCCATCAAAAAGTGGGCAAAGGATGTGAAAAGACACTTCTCAAAAGAAGACATTTATGCTGTCAACAAACATATGAAAAAACACCCATCATCACTGGTCATTAGAAAACTACCACAATGAGATACCATCTCACACCAGTTAGAATGGCGATCATTAAAAAGTCAGGAAACAACAGGTGCTGGAGAGGATGTGGAGAAATATGAACACTTTTACATTGTTGGTGGGAGTATAAATTAGTTTAACCATTGTAGAAAACAGTGTGGCAATTCCTCAAGGATCTAGAATCAGAAATACCATTTGACCCAACAATCCCATTACTGGATATATACCCAAAGGATTATAAATCATTCTATTATAAAGACACATGCACGCATATATTTATTGCAGCACTGTTTACATTAGCAAAGACTTGGAATTAACCCAAATGTCCATCAATGATAGACTGGATAAAGAAAATGTGGCACATATACACCATGGAATACTATGCAGTCATAAAAAAGAATGAGTTAATGTCCTTTGTGGGGACATGGATGAAGCTGGAAACCATCATTCTCAGAAAACAAACACAGGAACAGAAAACCAAACACCACATGTTCTCACTTATAACTTGGAGCTGAGCAATGAGAACACATGGACACAGGGAAGGGAACATCAAACTCTGGGACCTGTGGGGTGGTGGTAGGGCAAGGGGAGGGAGAGCAATAGGATAAGTACCTAATGCATGCAGGGCTTAAAACCTAGATGACTGATTGATAAGTGCAGCAAACCTACCATGGCACATGTATACCTATGTAACAAACCTGCACATTCAGCATATGTATCCCAGAACTTTAAGCAAAATAAATTTAAATTAAATTTAAAAAAAGAACCAAACAAATTTACAAGAAAAAGAAAACGTTAAAAAATGGGCAAAGAACATGAACAGGCATGCAGTCAACAAACGTGAAAAAAGCCCAACATCACTGATCATTAGAGAAGAACAAATTAAAAACCACAATGAAATACCCTCTCATACTAGTCAGAATGGCTATTGTTAAAATGACAAAAAACAACAGATGCTGGTGAGACTGTGGCAAAAAAAGAATGCTTATACATGGCTGTCGGGAGTGTCAATTAGTTCTACCATTGTGAAAGACAGTGTGGCACTTTCTTAAAGATCTAAAAATAGAAATAGCATTTGACCCAGTAATCTTACTATTGGGTACATACCCAAAGAAATACAAATCATTCTATCATAAAAGCACATGTACACTTATATTTATTGCAGCACTATTCACAACAGCCAAGACATAGAATCAACTTAAATGCCTATCAATGGTAGACTAAATAAAGAAAATTTCATACATATACATCATGGAATACTATGCAGCCATAAAAAATAAGGTGATGTAATTTGTAACACCAACGATGGAGTTAGAGGCTATTATCGTTAGCAAACTAATGCAGGAGCAGAAAACCAAATACCACACTTTGTCACTCATAAGTGGGAACTAAATGATAAATAGAGGTGTGGATACATAGAGGTGAACAAAACATACTGGGGCCTATCAAGAGTAGAGGGTAGGAGGAAAGAGAGAATCTGGTAAAATAACTAATAGGTACTAAGCTTAATACCTGCATGATGAAATCATATGTACAACAAACTCCCATGACACAAGTTTAACTATGTAGCAAATCTGCACATGTACTGCTGAACTCAAAAGTTGAAGTAAAAAAACAAAACAAAAAAACCACTATTGAGTACATTAAAACTTTAATATGGTGGAGAAGCAGCTGTGTGGAGAACGTTCTTCTAAAACGTTGAATAGCATATACAAAAGCCATGACACTTGGGGCCAAAATTAATGATTGTGGCAAAAACAAACAAACAAAAGCAGGCTGATAGCCTGAGTAAAAAACTGGGGAGTAAAATGCTTTATTGAATAAGAGCTTTTAAAAGCTCTCACAAATACCAGGGAATCTACCAAGTTACATACATGCCCACAGCAAAAAACATGCTCAGAAAAGACCTGAGAAGACTATAAGCTTTAATATCTGGCTTATGTTTAGACTTGATAAGGAAAGTGAAGGTTAAAGTAGAACTGTATATGGTCTAGCTAAGCATCAAAGGATTGCCACAACGCAAAGCCAATCTGCAAACACCAGGAAAATATGTGCTCTTATTTCCTCTTAATTTGGAATGCTCCGTATGTTTAAGAAAAATCTTTTAACGACCAGCTGCTCACTAAACTGTAGCAGCACAGCTTTCAAAGATCAAGTGACAGAGAAATAGTCTTTACAAAATGTAGTTTAGAAAGTTACAAAATAAATGAACACCTACAATGCACAGCAAGTAAAAAAAAATCCAGGGAAATATGGAGAATATGATATCTAGAGCAGCTAAACTATAACATTCAAAATAACTGTTTTTTAACAAAAGCTAACTATACAGGCAAAGAAATAAGAAAGTATGGGTTAGTCAAACAAAAAGAGAGAGAAAAAAGAAAATTACACAAAAAGCTAATTTTTTTTCTGACAAGTCACAGACATTAGACTTACTAAACAAATAAATCAACTCCGTTAAATATGCTCAATAAGCTCAAAAGAAAGCCCTAGGGGAAAAGAAATAATTATAATCCCCAAGGTAACCACTAAGAAAATAACTTAAAAATATACTGAAAAGGAAATGGGGAATCAAAAGGAATTACTCTGAATAATAAATTAAATGCAAAATAAAAAGACTGTAATGAAGGGATTATGGTAAAATATAATACACAGCATATAGAAAGCAAATTTCAAAATGGCAGAAATAAATTTTCACTTACCAGTAATCACTTTACATTTTATCTTAGCCAAAAGAACAAGAATCAATCAGTAATCACTTTAATGTAAATGAATTAAGCTCATCAATCAGATGGCAGAGATTGACAAAATGAAAACCAAAAAAAACCATGATCTACCTATATATTCTCTACTAGAGAATCATGATAGACATGAAGATAAAAATAGGGTGCAAGTAAGTATATGAAAATAGATATCCTATGCATATTTAGTAACCAATAGAAACCCGAGGTAGCAATATCAATAACTGACAAAATAGATATTATGTTTAAAATTATGATAAAAGTCAAAATAGGAGGTTATTTATTGATAAAAGCATCAATTCATTAAAAATAGGTAACATTTATATACTCACCTAATTATAGAGCCCCAAAATATATAAAATAAACATTAAAAGAAATAAAGTCATAGAAAGCTCTAGAAAATAGCTAGAGACTTTAATACGCCAATTAATAATGGGTAGAACTGCTGAGATCAATAAGAAAACAGAGGACTCGCACAACTCTATTAACCTATTAGACCCAATAGACACATACAGGACACTTTCTCCAATGAAAGCAAAATACATATTCTTCTCAAGTACACATGCGACTTTCTCCAAAATAAAGCATGTATTTGGCCAAAAAAAGAGTTTTAGGAAGTTCAAATGATTGAAATCTTACAGAGTATTTTCTCTAAACATAAGGGAATAAAACTAGAAATCAAGAAAAGAAAAAAATTTAACATGTGTGTAAATTAAACCACATACTTTTAAGCAATCAATGTTTCCATGAAAAAAATCACAAAGAAAATTGGAAAATACTTTGAGATGATTAAAAATAAAGACAAAGCATATTACAACTAATAACATGGCCAAAGCAGTGCTCAAAGAGAAAGTGATAGCTGTAAATTCCTTCAGTGAAAAAAAAATCGTTAACTAATAATGTAATTTACACCTCAAGAAACTAGAAAATGTAGAATAATCTAAACCCAAAGATAGTATAAGAAAGGATGTAATAAACGTTAGAATAAAGACAAATGGCATAGACAATAAGAACACGTAAATCAATGAAACCAAATGTTTATTTTTTGAAAAGAACAACAAAATTCCCAAACAGAGAAGACACACATTGCTAAAATCAAAACTGAAAATGAGGACTACATTGTGGACATGATGGAAATTAAAGGTTTACAAAGGAATATTATGAATAATTGTACGGCAACAAATTAGGCAACCTAGATGAGATAGGCTAATTTCTAGAAAGACACAAACTAAAGAAAATGGACTGAAAAATACGGATAGTTCATAGAAACCTATAGTAACTTAAGATATTGAATATGCAGAAAAAAAAATTCACACACACATAGACACCCCTCCCCACCATACACACACACACACACACACACACACACACACACACACACATACAAACACACAGAAGATCAGAAAGCGTCAGTGGTAATTTCTACCAAACATGTAAAGAATAATTAACATTTCTTCTTAAACTCTTCCAAAAATAAAAAAGGTGGGATTATTTTTGTACTAATTTTACAAGGTCAGGATTACCCCAATACCAAAGCCAGACAAAGACACTTAAGAAGGAAATTATAAGCCAATATTACTTACAACCATAAATTTTTAAATCCCCAACAAATTACAATAAAACTTACGTGATGTCAGCACAGTGGTAAAATAAAAGCAATCTGGCTTTACCCTACCCCACAGAAAACCAAAAACAACTACCCAGTGTCAAGATAAACACCAGGAATATCCCAGAACTATAAATACTGCCGAATCTAAACTAGGAGAGTATTAAAAGGACCATGCACTATAACCATGTAGGAATTCTCCCTGGATGCAAAAGTTTCCCAACATACAAAATCAATGACTGTAATATCCTACCTTAATGGAAAGAAGGAAAAACTCATATGATCATCTAAAATTGATGCAATGAAGCACCTGAAAAAGATTAACACCTTTTATTATAAAAAGTACTCACCATATTAGGAATGAAAAAAAAGATCCTCAAAGTGATATAAGGTATTTATATTTAAAAATATCTAATATAATAAACAGTTAAAGATTAAAAGCATTTTTCTTAATTTTAAGAACAAGACAATGTCGACTCTTACCACTTATATTTAAAATTGCATTGGAGGTTCTAGACAGGAAAATTGGACAACAACCGAAAATAAAAATATCTACATTAAAAAATATATAAAGTTATTCATATTTTAAGATAATATGATCTCTGATCTTCTATACAGAACATACCAATGGATCTAAGAAAAATGATGAGTCAAGAAAGTAATTCAGCAAAGTTGCAGGATTCAAGATAAATACACAAAGATTATTATATTTCTATAAACTAGCATAAACCATATTAAAAAGCAATTAAGAAAACAGTTCCTCTTATGAAAGCACAAAAAGAATATGCTTGCAAATAAATTTAAACAAGGGTTTGCAAGAACTGTACATTGAGAACTGCAAAACACTGCTAAAAAATCAAAGATCTAAATAAACGGAAAAAGGTTTTATATTCATGGATTGAAAAACAATATTAAGATGGCAACAATACCCAATTAAATCTATAGATTCAATTCACTCTCCATCAAAATGCCAGTGGCAGTTTTATTTTGCAGAAATAAAAATACTACTTCTAAAGTTAATATAAAATTGCAAGAGACTTCAAATAGCCAAAACAACTTTGAGAAATAAAACAAAGTTGAAGGACACCCTTCATGACTTCAAAACTTACTATAAAGCTACAATAATTTTTTAAAATGTGATGTTGGGAGAAGATAGAAATATAGATCACTGAAATAAAATTTCTAAAATAAATCCTTAAATCTGTGGCCTACTGATTTTGACAAGGATGCCAAGACATTCAATAATAAAAGGAAGTTCTCTTCTTTAAATGATACTCAGACAACTAGATAGCCACATGAAAAGAATAAAGTTAGGCCATTTCCTCACGCCACATAAAAAAATTATCTCAGCTGGGCACTGTGGCTCATGCCTGTAATCCCAGTACTTTGGGAGGCCGAGGCTGGTGGATCACCTGAGGTCAGGAGTTAGAGACCAGTTTGCCCAACTTGGCGAAAACCCATCTCTACCAAAAATACAAAAAATTAGCCGGACGTGGTGGCAGGCGCCTGTAATCCCAGCTACTCTGGAGGCTGATGCAGGAGAATTGCTTGAACCCAGGAGGCGGACGTTGCAGTGAGCCAGGATCGCACCACTGCACTTCAGCCTGGGCAACAAGAGCGAAACTCCATCTCAAAAAAAAAAAATTATCTCAAAATGGATCAAAGAGCTAAATAAAACATCTAAAAATACAAAATTGTAAAAGAAAACTTGAGGGGAAAGCTTTATGATTTTGGGTTTAGCAACGAATTCTCAGATACAAGAAAAAAAGAAAAACAACAACAAATATAGAAAATTTGACATCATTAAAATTAAAGTTTTGTGTGTATCAATAAATACTATAAAGAGTGCCAAAAGAGAACACATAGAATGGGATAGATTGTTGGTAAAAACCATATTTCTGGTTTGGGCCTAATATCCAGAAGATATAAAAACTCTTAAAACTCAATAAGAAACATACAGAAAACTCAATTTTTTTAAATGGATGAATAAATGGATAGACTTTTCTCCAAGAAAACACAAAAAATGGCCACAAGGACATAAAAAGATGTTCAACATTATTAGTCATTAAAAAGATGAAAATCAAAACCACAATAGAGAAAGAAGAATGAAGCATATCTCCAATGTCCCAAGATTTCAGTGCACTGCCCAAATGGCTGGTTTCTGCATCATCTCACATTGAGCACTGACAGAAACAAGATAGTTCACATGCTTGGGAGTAAATAAGAACAAAGAAAAAGTGGTGGATGGCTTGCTGCAATCTGCACAGCTCTTTAAGATTGAGAGAAGGCACCGAATTTGAGGTTTCTTCTCCAGGAGAAAAGGAGATGAGTTAAGAGTCCTTCAACATGCCAGTCTTTTATTATGCTGCCAGAGAGGGGTGGTTTCTGTCTTGCTTGACATAGAATGCTGACAGAACTGGCATAGTTCAATCACCTGGGACAGCTAAGAATGGAGAAAAATGGGTAGGCTGCTTGCTGTAGCCCATAAGGCTAGACAAGATTAAGATAAAGTGAAGAATCTGAGGCTTCTTCCCCAGGAAGAAGAAAGAGAAGTAGAACATGCCTCCAATATCCTGGCCCATCAATATGCTGCCAGAGTGCCCAGTTTCCATCTTGCCTCACACAGAGTGCTGACAGAACAGATATAATTCAGATGCCTGGAGGGGACAATTAAGAACAAAAAAAGGGACAGGTGGCTTACTATGACAGGTACAGCTACACTCTGTGAGATTGAGAGAAGGCACAAAATCTGAGGTTTCTATTACAGAAGGGAGGAAAAAACAAAGTGGATCATGCTTCAACAACCTGGCCTTTCGTTGCACTGCCCAAGAGGACAGATTCAGTTGCATGATACCTTGAGTGCTTACAGATTGGCACAGTGTGGTGGAACCAGATAAAAACAGGAAAAAGGGCAGGCAGCATGCTGTGCCCACCATGTCTCTGCAAGGTTGAGAGAAGGCACAGAAGCCAAGCCTTATCCACAAAGAATGTAGAAGAGGAGTGATGCATGTCTCCAACATCTCAGCCTGCAGCACAGCAGTCAGATACCATAGGGAGTAAAAGATTATAAGTTCTTAAAGGAAAAAGAATCAGTAAACCTTTCTAATTATTAACCTACACATAAAAGTCTGGAGAAGACACATCAATTAAAAAGGCTTGAGAGGCTTACAGAATCTCTAGCATGGATGATTGTTGAAGTACTTTGTGCATTGAAGCTATTCTGTAAAGACTAGAAGAGATGGCTGCTTCAAATTTATCGTCAACACAACAAAGCTATAAGAAACACAAAGAAGCAGGAAAACATAACATAATCAATGAAAGAAAATAAATTTAAAATAGATGACCCTAAAGAAACAGAAATCTAAAATTTGCCAGATAAGGAATTCAAAATAATTATCTTTAAAATGATTACAGAGTTACAGATTAATAAAGATAGACAATTAAGTAAATTCAGGAAAATAATACATAAAATAAGAATATCAACAATGACAGAAACTATTAAAAACAAAAATTCTGCAGCTGAAGACTATAACTAAAATAAAAAGTTCAGATAGCTTTAACAGCAAACTTGATCTAGCAAAAGAAATAGTCAGCAGGCCAGGCGCCGTAGCTCATGCCTGCAGTTCCAGCACTTTGGGAGGCTGAGGCAGGTGGATCATGAGGTCAGGAGATCCAGACCATCCTGGCTAACATGGTGAAACCCCGTCTCTAATAAAAATACAATAAATTAGCCGGACATATTGGCACGCGCCTGTAGTCCCAGCTACTCAGGAAGTTGGGGCAAGAGAACCACTTGAACCCGGGAGGCAGAGACTGCAGTGAGGTGAGACTGCACCACTGCACTCCAGCCTGGGAAACAGAGACAGACTCTGTTTCAAATAATAATAATAATAATGATAATAATAATAATCAGCAAACTGAAAGTCATATTATATGAAATGATCTAGTCAGAGAATTTAAAAAATGGAATAAAAAAGAGTGAAGAAGGACTAGGGGACTCATGAAACACCATCAAGCAAACCAATACATGCATTATGAGGTTCAGTGACAATAAGAGAGGATAAGTAAGAAGCAAAAAGGGGCAGAAAGCTTATTTCAAGAATCAGTGGTGGTGCATGCCTGTAATCCCAGCTACTGGGGAGGCTGAGGCAGGAGAATCACTTGAATCCAGGAGGCAGAGGTTGAGGTGAGCCGAGATTGCGCCACTGCACTCCAGCCTGGGAGACAGAGCAAGACTTCATCTCAACAACAACAACAACAACAACAACAACAACAACAAATTAGCACTCCATTGGCTGCCCCAGGTGATGTTTCAGTATATCATGTGCTCCACAGTCCATTGTCTCTGGGCTGAGTTCAGCACTAGAATTCATCTAAAGTTGCGGTTTTTATGCCCTAGACTACCTTTGAAGATTACTTGGAGTCAGCGAGCAGCGAGCACTTTAGCTCTCTGTGGCGAAGCTTGCAGTCACTCACGTTTGGACTACTGGGATGGGGGATTCCCCTCTGGCAGGCATATTCTGGGTTTGGTACGGTTTTCTTTCTGCTCTAACAGCACAGCATGCCTATATCAAAATATCTCATGTACCTCATAAATATATACACCTTCTGTATACCCACACAAATTAAAAATTCAATAATTATTTTTTTTAAAAAAATGGAATTGATGAGACAAGTGACAGAATGAAAGAAATTTGATGATGTCTCACAATTGCTGTGTTCTCCCTCCCTCAGTGCCCAGAGACGCTCTTCACACCGTATCACCACTGCCAGGGGTAGGGGAGGAGTTGCATCAGCAATTCAGGACTGTTTTTCCTATTGCTTCACTGCCTCTTTTAGTGATATGAAGTTAAAACCAGGTACTAGGAGGACCCACCTGATTTTTTGGTTCTTATGAAGGTGTTTTTTTCTGTGTAAATAGTTGTTCATGTTGTGTCCTACTGGGGGAGACAATCAGTGGAGCTTTCTATTCTGTCATCTTGCTCTGCTGGGCAATCTCTCTCAAGGTATTATTTTCTAACATTGTTCTCAAATAAACCCAAGGCTTCTAATAAAATGGAAGTAATTTTATCTTCCAGCTTTTTACATTCTAAGTGGTAGTGGTCTCCTTTCTTATTTCACTATTACTGTTCTTAAAAGATGTTTATGCACTCTGGATGCAAGCGCTTAAGAATATAGAAATATTGATATACAGATAGAGGTCAATCTTTGACCGATCATCTACCTACCTATTCATCTAAATTTCTTTCATTCTGTCACTTGCTCATCAATTCCATTTAAAAAAAATTTTTAACTATTTAATTTTTGGGGGTATATAGAAGGTATATGTATTTATGAGGTACATGAGATATTTTGATATAGGCATGCTATATAAAATAAGCACGTCATGGAGAATAGGTTATCCATTCCCTCAAGCATTTATCCCTTGAGTTACAAACAATTCACTTACTCTTTTCAAGACATTATAAATTTTGCAAATAAGTTATTGACTACCGTCACCCTAATGTGCTATAAAATAGTAGGTTTTATTCATTCTATTTTTTATATCCAGTAACCATCCCTACCTCCCTCACAACCTCCAACAACCTTTCCCAGCCTCTGATAAACATCTTTCTACTCTCTATGTCCATGAGTTTGTTTTGATTTGTAAATCCCACAAGTAAATGAGAACATGTGATGTTTGTCTTTCTGTACCTGCTTATTTCACTTAACATAATGGTCTGCAGTTTCCTTCATGTCGTTGCAAATAACTGGATCTAACTTTTTATGGCTAAATAGTGCTCCATTGTGTATATGTGTCATATTTTCTTTATTCATTCATCTGTTGATGGGCACTTCAGTGGCTTTCAAATATTAGTTATTGTAAACAGTGCTGCAACAAACAAGGCAATGCAGATATCTTTTCGATTTACCGATTATTTTTCCTTTGGGTATATACCAGCAGTAGGATTGGTAAATTGTATGATATTGCATTTTTCAGCTTTTCAAAAAAACTCCAAACTGTTCTCCATAATGACTGTACTAATTTGCATTATCACCAACAGTATACTGGTGTTCCCTTTTCTCCACATTCTCACCAACATTTGTTATTGCCTGTCTTTTGAATATAAGTCGTGTTAACTGGGGTGAGATGATGTCTCACTGTAGTTTTGATTTGCATTTCTTGGATGATCAGTGATGTAGACCACCTTTTCATATGACTCTTTGCCTTTTGTATGTGTTCTTTTGAAAAATGTCTATTCAAATTTTTTGCTTATTTTTAATTTGATTATTAGATTATTAATTAGCAGGTGATAAAGGCTTCCAGAACTGGTTTTTTTTTTTTTTTTTCCTTCAAGATAGCAGGTTTCCTACTGACCCAAGGTGAGTCTAAAAATATCTGGGATCTAAGGCCTAGAACAGGGGTGCATGACTCTGACCAGTGCCCTATCCTATTGTGGCTGAGCTAGTATCTAAGAGCAAGACAAAGTCCTCCCCACTCTTTTCTTTTCTTTCCTCAAGTAGAAAGATGGGATCTCTTTTGGAACTGCGAGCTGTGCAGCCTGGGGTTAGGGGAGGGTGATGTCAGCACTCTCGGCTGCCCCAGGTATTTTCTTAGTATGTAAAATCCCTCCCTCCCCAGTTCACTGTCTCTGGGCCGAGTTCAGCACTAGGATGCACCCAAGAGTTGTAGTCCTTATGGCACAGTTTGCCTTTCAAGTTTATTTGGAGACACAGGGAACTGTAGCCCTCGGTGACGAGATTTGTGGGAACTCAAGCCTGGACCACTGTGATGGGAGATTCCCCTCTGGCTAGGGCTGGTTTAAATGGTTTATCTCTGTGTGGGCATCCTCTGAGTTTGGTTCAGTTTTCTTTTCTGCTCTAACAGGACAGCACTGAGTTTAATGCCTTACAGTTGCTTTGTTCTCTCTCCCCTAGTGCCCAGACACGCTCTCCACACAATGCTGCTGCTACCAGGGCATGATATCAGGGATTAAGGACTGTTTTTTCCATCTCCTCAGTGTCTTTTTCAGTGATATGTAGTTTAAACCAGGTACTATGCGTGCTCACCTGATGTTTCTTTCTTAAGAAGGCAATTTTTCTGTGTAGATGGTTGTTGAATTGGTTGCATCTTTGTGGGGGAGACAATCAGTGGAGCCTTCTATTCCACCGTCTTGCTCCACCTCCAAATCTCTTCTTCATTTTTTAATGGTTTCTTCCAAAGAGTAAACATTTGAAATATTTACGAAGTCCAGTTTATCAATTATATTCTTTTGTTTGCTATATGACATAATTGACTACTCAAAATTTTTAAAATTTTGACCTATATTTTCTTATGAAATTGTTATTATTGTAACATTCACATAGAAGCCTAAGATCCATTTTTTTAGAAAAACTGGATAATCTTTAAATATTATGAATGTTAAGCCCTTCAGATTCCTGCGATTGAAAGACAACCAAGTGAAATGAATTACAAAGACTGAAAAGTGTCTCTGAGGAGAGATGGGGCATATGAACACTTTAATAGGCAAAGAAAAAGAATTTCCATCTTCAGGAGTCAGTATGATTTGCCTCAGTTTATATTTTCTATGCACAATATTCCGTTTCATAAAAATGAGCCATACAAAAAGCAAGAAAGGTTAAAATCATTATCAAGAGACAAAGTCATCAATAGAATCAGACCCCAAAATAATTTGTTAACAGAATAATAAATGAATTTAGAAGCGTCTGGAATAAGATGTCAACATATAAGAAAACTGTATTTCTATGTATTCGCAATAAACAATTGGAAATGGAAATAATATTTATAACAACATTAAAAGTCATAAGATTTTTAAGGGGTAACTTTGATAAATATATGTGATATTTGTATTATAACATTTATAAAACATTAATGAGAGAAAATAAGGAGGACTTAAATAAATGGAGAGACATACTGCATTAATAGATTCAAACTTTTAATATTGTTAATTTTTCTCAAATTGATCTATTACCTGTGATAACAAATAATGTCTTTTTTTAAATTACAAAGGAATCAATTCACCGTGAGGACATAGAAATTCTAATGTCTGTGTACTCAATAACATTACAGACCTTCCAAATACAAAAGCTAAAACTGATAAAACTGTATAAGAAATACATGAGAGACAGAAATACAATATTTAATACACATGTTAAGTAAATATTCTAATTGGATATTTCAATATCTCCCTCAATATGTTTAATAAAATACGTAGTCAGAAAATCAGAAAGAATATAGAAATCTTGAATAACACCATAAATCAACTTAATAAACAATTATAGAACACCACTCAGCAACAGCAGAATACATTCCTCTTCATTATGTATTATTGTTATTATTATTATTGATTCAGATGGTACATGATCAAGTTTGTTATGTGGATATATTGTGTAATGATGAGGTTTTAGTTTCTATTGTATCCATCACCCAAATAACGAATATTATACACAGTTTTATAACACTCACTGTCCTCCCACTATTCCCTCTTTTGTAGTGCCCAGTGTCTGCTATTTCCCTCTGTATGTCCATGTGTACCCATTGTTTAGCTCCCACTTATAAGTGAGAACATGCCATATTTGATATTCTGTTTCTGAGTTATTTCACTTAGGATAATGGCCCCCAACTCCATCCATGTTGCAGTAAAGAATTATGGCTGCATGATATTCCATGGTGTATGTATACCATGCTTTATCTAATCAACCACTGATAGACACTTAGGTTGATTTCATGACTTTGCAATGGTGGATGGTGCTGGTATAGTTGTCTTTTTGACATAATAATTTCTTTCACTTTGGGCAGATACCCAGTAGTCCCACTATTTTTCATATGTTGGTAGGCTGCTTGTATGTCTTCTTTTAAGCAATGTATGTTTATGTTCTTTGTCCACTTTTTAATGGAGTTTTTTTCTTGTTAAGTTCTTTGGGTTTCTCTTAGATTCTGGATATTAGTTTCTGATCAAATGCATAGTTTGCAAATATTCTGTCATTCTGTAGATTGCCTGTTTACTCTGTTAGTTTCTTATTTTGCTATGAAGAACCTTTTAATTTTATCTCATTTGTCTGTTTTGTTGCATTTGCTTTTGATGCCTTAGTCATAAATTATCTGCCTAGGCCAATGTACAGAAGAGATATTCCTAGGCTTTCTTCTAGGATTTTTGTAATTTAAGGTCATCCATTTAAGGCTTTAATCCATCTTGAGTTAATTTTTGGTTTATGGCGAGAGAAAGGAGGCTGGTTTCATTCTTCTGCATATGGCTATACAATTTTCCCAGCATCATTTATTAAATAGAGTATCCTTTCCCCATTGTATATTTTTGCCAATTTTGTCAAAGATCAATTGGCTGTAGGTATGTTGCTTTAACTCTGGGTTCTCTATTCTGGTCCAGTGACTTATGTGTCTGTTTTTTGTACCATGCTATGTTGGTTACCACAGTCTCATGGTACAATTTGGAGTCAGTTAATGTGATACCTCTGACTTTTCTTTTTGCTTGGGATTGCTTTGGCTATTTGGTATCTTTTTTGGTTCCATGTAAGTGTTAGAAACTTTTTCTAATTCTATAAAAGTTGATATTGATAATTTGTTAGGAAATTTGTTGAATCTGTAGATTGTTTTGAGCAGTACGATCATTTTAACAGGATTCTTTCAATCCATGACTATGGGATAATTTTCCATTTGCTTGTGTCAACTACATTTTTTTCAGCAGTGTTTTGTGGTTCTCCTTGTAGAGGTATTCTACCTCTTCGGTTGAATGTATTCTTAGACATTTTCTTTTGAGGAACCATATATGGGATTCAGCTCTTGATCTGGTTCTCAGCTTGAACATTGTTGGTGTATAGAAATGCTACTGAATTTTGCACGTTTATTTTGTATTCTGAAACTATACTGCAGTAATTAATCAAGTTGAGGAGTCTTTTGAATGAGTCTTTGGAGTTTTGTACGTATAAAATTACATCATATGTGAACAAAGATCATTTGACTTCTTCCTCTCCAGTTTAGATATGTTTTATTTCTTTCTCTTGCCTGATTACTCTGATTAGGACTTCCAGTACTATGTTGAATAGGAGTGGTGAGAACGGGCATCCTCGTCTTGTTTCATTTCTTAGAGGGGATCTTTTCAACTTTTTACCATTTAGTATAACATTGGCTAATATCTAGTTTGTTAATGTTTTTATATTATGAAGGAATGTTGGGTTTTTTGTATTGTTTTTTGTGCATGTATTGAGGTAATCATATGGTTTTTGTTTTAAATTCTAATTATGGTAGTAAATTACATTTATTAATGTACGTATGTTGAACTATCCTTGTATCCTAGGAATAAAAAAACACTTGATCATGATGTGCTATTCTTTTGATGTGCTGTTTGGTTCTATTTGCCACCCCTCCCATTTTTTTAAGGATTTTTGCATCTATGTTCATCAGGAATTTTTTTTTATTGTGTTCTTACTTGATTCTGATATTAGGGTGATACTGGTTTGTAGAATGAGTTAGACAGATTTTTTTTTTCTTCTTGAGTTTTAGGAATAGTTTCAGCAAAATTGGTGCCAGCTTTTTGCACATCTAGTAAAATTGACTGTGAATCTGAGTGCTCTGGGCTCTTTTCCTTGTGAGAATTTTTATTACTGATTTGATTTAATTACTCAATTTTGGTCTGTTCAGAATTTCTACTTCTCTCTGGTCGTACACTTTCAGAAATCTATAAACTTTTCTCATGTTTTCTAGTTTGTGTACATAGTGATACTTAAATCATAGTCTCTGAAGATCTTTTGTATTTCTGTGGTATCAGTGGTAATGCCACGTTTATCATTTCTGATTGTGTTTATTCAAATGTTTTTTCTTTTTTTCTTGTTTAGTCTAGCTAGTGGTCTGTCAATTTTGTTATTATTTTCAAAGAATCAACTTTTTATTTCGTTTTTGAATCATTAAAAAATTTTTCAATCTCATTTACTTCTTCTCTGATCTTTATTATTTATTTATTTTTATTTTTAGCTTGTTTTAAATTTCTTTTTGTTTCTCTTTATTTTTCTGGTTCCTTAAGGTGTGATATTATGTTGTTAACTTGAAATCTTTCCATCTTTGGATGGCATTTAAGGTTGCAAATTTCCTCTTAGCACTGCTTTTGCTGTATTACAGAGGTTTTGGTACGTTGTGTATCTATTTTCATTCATTTGAAAAAATGTTTTAATTTTTGCCTCAAATTTGTTATTTAACCAAAGATCATTCAAGTGCAAGTTGTGCAGTTTTCATGTATTTGTATAGTTTCCAGAGTTCCTCTTGGTATTGGTTTTTATTTCACTCTGGTCCTTGAAGTCACTTTATATGATTTCAATATTTTAAGATTTATTGAGACTTGCTTTATGGCCAAGTATATGGTCCATTTTGAAGACTGTTCCATGCACAGATAAGAAAAATGTATGTTCTGCAGTTTTGGGGCAGAATGTTTTATAAATGTTTGCTAGGTCCACTTGGTCTAGAGCTCACTTTAAGTATAGGGTTTCTTTTTTAGTTTTCTGTCTCAGCGATCTGTCTATATGTGTCAGTGGGAAGTCAAAGTTTCCCACCATAATTTTATTGCTTTCTCTTTTCTTAGGTCTAGCAGTATAAGTTTTTGTCAATTTGGGTGCTCTGGTGTTGGGTGCATATATATTTAGGTTAGTTATATCTTTTTGTTGAATTGAATGCTTTATCACAACATAATAAAATTTCTTGTCTTTTTTACTGGTTTTCTTTAAAGTCTGATTTATCTAACATAAGTTTAGCCACTTCTCATTTTTGTTTTCTGTTTGCATGGTATATATTTTTCTATCCCTTTACTTTGAGTCCAGAAGTGTCTTTACCTATTCAGTTGGTCTCTTGTAGGCAACAAGTGGATGAATCTTGTTTACTAAATCTGTCAGTCTATACCTTTTAAGTGTAGCATTTGAGAGGCCATTTATATTCAAAATTAATATTGATATGCCAGGATTTTTCCCTGCCATAATGTTGTCATCTAGTTGCTTTGTGGTTTCAATTCTGTAATTGCTTTATAGGATCTGTGAACATTGTACTTACATGTGCTTTTGTAATGGCGAAAATTTTCCCTTTATGTCCACCTTTAGAACTCTTCTGAGCATTTCTTAAAGAATCTGTCAAGTAACTATGAATTTTCTTAGTGCTTACTATTTTGAGAAATATTTTATTTCTCTTTCATTTTTGAAGCTTTGTTCAGAGGGATACAAAACTCTTGACTAGCTGTTCTGTTATTTAAGAAGACTAAAAATAGGCCGGGTGTTGTGTCTCACGCCTGTAATCCCAGCACTTTGGGAGGTCGAGGAGGGTGGATCACGAGATCAAGAGATCAAGACCATCCTAGACAACATGATGAAACCCCGTATCTACTAAAAGTACAAAATTTAGCTGGGCGTGGTGGCACGTGCCTGTAATCCCAGCTACTCGGGAGGCTTAGGTAGGAGAATCACTTGAACCTGGGAGGTGGAGGTTGGAGGTTGCAGTGAGCCAAGATTGCACCACTGCACTCATAGCACCTTTCCAGTTTGTAAGGTTTCTGCCGAGATGTCTGCTCTTAGTCTTATTAGATTTTCTTTGTAGATGATTTGGCACTTTTCTCTAGCTACTTTCAAGATTTTTTTTTCCTTCATATTGACTTTGGATGTGCTTCTTATATCTGTATGTCTAATTCTATAGTTAGATCAGGTAGATCAGGGATGCTTTTCTACATTATTACATCAAATGTATTTTTTCGTCATTTTTACTTTTTTTTCTCCCTCAGGAATGCCCATCATTTGTATGTTTGGCCTGTTTACTAAGTTCATATTTCCTGAAGGCATTTTTATTTTTTATTTTTTTAAAAATTCTTGTCTGACTTGGTTAGTTCAAAGAACCAGTCTTCAAACTCTGAATTTTTTTCTTTTGGTTGGTCTAGTTCATTGTTAAAGCTTTCAACTATGTTTTATAATTTCTTCAATAAATTTGCTTTATTTTCAGAAATTCTGTTTGTTTTTAAAATATTTATCTCTTTAGTCAATTTTTCATTCATATTCTGAATTGTTTTTCTGATTTATTTGTCTTGGTTTTCAACTTTCTCTCGGATCTCATTGAGCTTCCTTATAACACACATTTTGAATTCTTTTTGTGTCATTTTAGAACTTTAATTTTGGTTGGTATCCATAGAGAGCAACTGTAATCTTTATGGGTGTCAAAACACTCTATCTTTCAGTACTACTAGAGTTCTTATGCTGATTCTTTCTCATCATCTAAATAAGCTGTCACTTCTTACTTTACACATGCTTTCGTTTAAATGTGACTTTTTAATTTTTTTTCCATTTTCTCCCTTGAGGGAGTGATTGTAAGCTATGATGTTAATGATCATTTGTCTTCAATTCTGGGTGATTTCAGGGGCCGGCTCTGTATAAGTTTCTTGTTCATAGACAACATCGTGTGGTGGCTTTCTTAAATGCTAACTGTTTAGTAATATATTGGTCATGTGAACTGACTCACATCTTCTAGGGGGCTGGGAGTATGAAGATATCAGGAAGCTTATTTCTTCTCTAGCACTAGGTTCTTCTGTCAGCAGGTTTTTAATTTGGTTATGCAGTTAAGTCTTCCGTCCAGCAGGTGGCACTTCTAAGTAAAAGTTGGCTCACCCTTGGATATCCCGATGACCAATGAAAACACCTGACCTCATAGGGGTGGTGGTGGGAGCTCAGATGCACTGAAGTCTCTGCAGGAGAGTGCTGTACCAGCTTATTATCCTGGACAGGCAGAAATGTGATTCACTTCTCTATCACACCCTTGAATCACAGCTGACAGCCCTGAGCTCAAATACACAGTATCCTTTATCTCCAGGTTGCAATGCAACTGAGATCTGTGGAAAATGTCAATCCTGTGGCTATTGTTGAAATGACTTTGAGTAAAAACCTTTATGTAGCCCAAAACAGGCAGCACTATGGCTGGTCCACACTCTGCTGCAGGAACACTGCTGCTCTACATAGGAAAGGGGAGATGAGCCTGGCCCTTCAGGCAAGCCCAGGCCAGTGGATAAATTTTCAGTGGGTATGCAGCTACCCTGAATAACACTGGAATGTTTGTTACTGAGTGCCTTCATGCCAACCCCCAGCAGGGAAAGTTGCAGCTGCATCCACAGCCGTAGATGGGAGATTGGGAGAAGACCCCCTCTTCACTTTCCTTTCTGGCCACTGGTGCCACCTGTCTGATGGAGTGGACCAACACTTTTCCTCTTCAAAGATCAGTATTGCACACAGATCTTCACCGTGAGGGGCACAGTCACATTTTGGTCACAAATGGTGGGATCTTAGGCAGGGGAGAGCATGCAATCTGGATTCCTTTGTCACAGAGGATGCTTCGGCAGACTGCAGTCTCCCTTCCCCTAGGTGCAGCTTATGCTGAGGGCTAGATCTCTGGGGATCTTGTGCCTCCTTAGAGTCCTGCTTGTTCCATGTGATTGCCACAGTCAGAACAAGTACTGGGAAATGTTTGTGGGGAGTCTATTGATGAGGAGACAAAAGGGTTGAGAATCCCTGGGCAAGGTAGTGGCCCACAACAGGTGCACAACCAGTATGGCACATGCTGCTTCAGCTCAGGCTTGAGAGGAGAGAAGGAGAACCTGTGCAATCTGCTCAATCCTCCAGAAGTTTCCAAATTATCTTCAAGAATGATCCCTGAACTTGTAAAGACACAGGGGCTTTCTGACAGTTCAGCAGTCAGTGGTCTGTTGCAGGGATGAGGGAACAAAAACACCCCACACTTCCACCTACCTTTTCCATGGGACCCCAAGTTTCTCAGGGGTCAATCTCTCCCAGGCTCTTGCTGCCTTATTTTTCTGTGCCCAGATTCTTCTCAGGGCTTCTCCAACAGGTTCTAGCTCCCTCTCCTCAGCAGTCCACTTAGCCATAATCATTCACCTATAACTGTGGATCTTCTGTCTGAGGAGAACTGACATTTGACATTTCTAGTTATTCATTTTGAAAAAAAAAATACAAAATCTGCTTAAATAAATGTGGAACACTTACCAAAACAGGCTATGTTCTGGGTTAAGGAATGTCTCAATAAATTGAACGAATTAAAGTCATATAAAATATGTTATCCCACCACAATAGAATTACATTAGAAATTAATTGTAAAGATCTCTGAAAAAAAGCCAAATTTAGAAACTAATAATTTATTTCAAAATAACTAATGAGGTTATTTTCCTTCTAAGATGGTGAATTAAAGGGTTTTAGCATGCCTGAGCCACTTGGAAATAACAAGATAGTGCATAAAGATCAACTCTATTAGCTTTAATTCAAGAGAAAAAACAAAACAAAACAAAAAACAAGAACCCACCGCAATTTTGAAGGACACCCCACTCCCCAGGAAAAGGAACACAAGCTAACAGGCCCTGTGTTGATGTCATCCAGCTGATGAAAGTGAGTTAAATCCAAGTATGTGAGAGAGGCAGAGAGCCTCCCTCTGTGATTCTCCTTTCCACTGGTTATCTGAGCAACCCAGGCTAAGGGAGAGCACCTTGTTTCTCCCAATCCCCAAAACTATCATGGGGAGTGGCTTGGAGGTTCTGAAAGGGAAAGACACTGGGAAAAGCTACAGACATCTTTCCAGATCCAGGACCAAAGGCAGGACACTATTTTTAATCCAGGCACATGGAAAGACAGATATTCTTTGGTGACCCAGCAGTGTGGCTATGCAAGCATTTTCGTCTTGGACTAGAGATTGGAGCACTTGCTCTTGAGTAGGTTAGGGTCCTCCACAGCCAGAAATGTGGAAAGCACCTATGCTTTAAGCACTGAGATCGTGCTTTTCTTCCTTGGAGGGCTGGGACAGGAGGAAAACTGCTACAGTTTCTGTTTCTTCTTGGTGATGAGACTCACAGCCAGGGGCAACTTGGTGAACTGGAACTGTTCTGCATGTGTCATTACTGGGTGCCCCAGCCTGCTCCCGTGAGATCATGGTGGAGTGGGGCCCTCTCTGATCCCTCTCTAGGCATAAATCCAGGCCTTTAGGGCACCTGCTCACAAAGACTAGCAATGGCACTCTACCCTTCCTGTGCAGAGATGCTAGTGCAAGGAGGCCCCGTCTGTTCCACACCCAGGCATATCTGCAGGCATTCAGAGCACCCATATTCTTGGATAAGCAGCCTGACCTGCTCCACCCTACCTGTGCAGAGATCCCGGTGCAGGGGGCCCCTCCCCACTTCACGTTTAGGCAGATCTCCAGGCATTTGGAGCACCCGTTCACCTGGTTCAGCAACCTAAGCCACGCCATCCTTCCTGGGCATAGATTGTGATGCAGTGGGGCACTCTCTGCTTCACACACAGGTAGATCTCCAGGCATTCAAAGCATCTGCTCACCTGAATTGGTATCCTGGGCTGCACCACCATTCCTGTGTAGAGATCCTGGAACACTAGGGCCCTCTTTGGTTTATGCTCAGTTAGATTTCCAGGCATTTGGAGCTCTCGCTTGTCTGGGTTAGCACCCTGACTCACCCCACCCTTCCTCTGCAGAAATATCGGTACAGGAGGTCTTCACTCTATCTCCAGGCAGATCTCCATGCATTCAGAGCACCTGCTTGCCCAAATTGACAGGCTGAGCTCTCCATTCTTACTGCATAGACATTGTGGTATAGCAGGGCCTTATCCACTCCACATCCAGGCAAATCTCCAGGAATTTAGAGCACCCACTTGCCTAAATCAGCAACCTGAGCCAGCCAACCCTTCTTGTGCAGAGATTACGGTTAAGTGGGGCCCTCTCTGTCCCATGCCCAGGCAGTTGGTGCACCAATTCTTCTGAATCACCAGCCAATGCTGCCCTATTCTTTGTGTGCATATATCATGGAGTATCAGGGTCCTCTATACTCTACACCTAGCAGGTCTCCAGGTGCCTGGAGCACCCACTCTTCAGGATTGGAAATTTAGGCTGCACCTCCTGTCTGTGCAGAAAATTTGGGGCCAAGGATGTTTCCTAGCTCCATGCATGACCACACCTCTGGGCACTTGGTGGCTACTCACTGGATTATTTCTTAGCACTGTTGCTTGTGCCAGAAGGTGGGCCTGCACCATCTGGCCCTGCCCATCATTTCTCCCACCTGCTTGGGCTGAGCAGGGAGCTCAGATAACAGTGGACTTCACAGATCAGCCTATTGTTGGAGGCAATAGACAGCTTCTCCCTGCAAACAAGGGTCAAGTATATACCCAACCATACTGGAAACACCTGGCTCTTGCCCATAAAAAACATCTACTGGCTTGTAGGTTTTACTGCAGAGTCCAACATAAAATCTGCCAAAAGAAGTGGATAAGGATATAAAAGCAAAGCCAAAGGTCCCTACCCAACATGCTTTAGTCACACACCCTAAGGAGGGAAGAAAGGAAAGAAAGAAAACAATAATATTACAGCAAAAGAAAGAAATTTTTAAAAACTACCAAAACAAAAACAATTACAAAATTTGGAAGTGCCAGTGTCTCTAGATGAGAAGAAACCAGGGTAAAAATTCTGGTTTCATGAAAAATCTGAATGTAGTGACACCACTAGCTCTCCAGCAATGGTCCTTTACCAAAATGGAAACTCAGAAATGACAGATGAAAGATTTAAAGCATAATTTGCAAAAAAAAAAAAAAAAAAAAAAGCTCTGTGAGACCCAAGACAAGGTTAAAAATCAACACAAAGAAAACTTTGCCAGGCATGGTGACGGGCGCCTGTAGTCCCCAACTACCGGGAGACTGAGGCAGGAGAATGGCATGAACCCGGGAGGGGGAGCTTGCAGTGAGCCAAGATCGTTCCACTGCACTCCAGTCTAGGCGACAGAGCTAGACTCCGTCAAAAAAAAAAATAAATAACTAAAATAAAATAAAATAAAATAAAACTAACTTTCTTTTCTTTACAAAAAAAAAAAAAAATCAACACAAAGAAACACCTACATAAATCCAGGAAATGAAGGAAGAGATGAACTTCTCAAAAAGAAATGAATCAGAAATTCTGAAATTGAAAAAAGTCAATAAATTTTAAAATAAAATGGAAAGCATTATCTATAGTCTGGACCAAGTAGACGAAAGAATTTTAGAGTCTGAAGGCAAGTCTTTCTAACTAACCCATTGAGACAAAAATAAAAAATGTGTTTTAAAAAATCAACAAAGCCTTCAAAAAACATGAGATTATCTAAAGTTTGCAAACCTACAAATTGTTGGCATTCCCAAGAATGATGGATAAAAAGTAAATAACCAAGAAAACATATTTGAGAAAATAATTCAAAAAATAATTTGAATCTTGCTAGAGAGGTAGACATCCAGATACAGGAATTCAGTGAATGCCTTAAAGTACTATACAAAATGAACATCACCAAAGCATATCACCACTAGACTGTCCAAGGTCAATTATAAAGAAAAAAAAATAGATGAACCTAGACAAAAAAGGTACATCACGTGCAAAAGGAACCCAATTAAGCTAACAGAAGACTTCATAGGAGAAACATTACGAGCCAAGCGAGATAGGAAGCCTATTTTCAGCGTTTTTAATGACAAGATATTTCAACCAAGAATTGTATATACCCCCAAACTAAGCTTCATAAGCAAAGGAGAAATAAAATATTTTCCAGAAAGAAAGTGATAAGAAAATTTGTTGCAACTAGACCAACCATATAAAAGTCCCTTAAGGTAGTCCTAAACATAAAAACAGAAGAATGATACTTGCTACCACAAAAACACACGTAAGTACATATCCCTCAGTCCCTAAAAAAACTGCTTTGGAGTTTTTTTTATCATGTAAAACAACAACAACAACATGATGAAGACTATAAAGCAATCAGCTAACAACTTAATGATAGTATCAAAACCTCACATATCAATAATCAATATTAACCTTGAATGTAAATCAACTAAATGTCCCCACTTAAAAGGCATAGAGTTGTAAGTGGGATAAAAATTAATACCCATCCATCTGGCTTTTCAAGAGACCCATCACACACTTAATGACACACACAGGCTCTAAGTAAAGGGCTGGAGAAAGATGTATCACACAGTGGAAAGCAACAACAAAAAAGTAGGGTTCACTATTTTTATAGAAGATAAAATATACTTTAAACTAGCAACACTAACAAAAGACAAAGAAAATACATAATAATAAACAGTTCAATTCAACAAGACTTAGTTATCCTAAACATGTATGCACCTAACATTGCAGAACCCAGATTCATAGAGCATCTACTTCTAGACCTACAAAATACTTAGCTACACAAGAACAGTGGGGGACTTCAATCCCCAACTGACAGCATTAGATCAGTGAGGCAGAAAACTAACAAAGAAATTCTGAACTTAAATTTAACACTTCATCAATTGTACCTAATAGAAATATGCAGAACACTCTACTGATCAACTACCAATTTTCTCTCACAGAAAATACATTATTCTCATCTGCACACAGAACATACTCTGAAATCAACCACACGCTCGGTCATGAAGCAAGTCTCAATGAATTGAAACAAACTGGATCATACCAACCATACTCTCAGACCACAGTGGAAAAAAAAATAGAAATAAACAGAAAGAAGATCTTTCCAAACCACAAAATTACATGAAAATTGAACAATTTGCTCTTGAATAACTTTCAGGTAAACAATGAAATTAAGGAAGAGATTAAAAAATTCCTTGAAATAAATGAAAACAGAGACACAACATACCAAAATCTTTGGGATGTAGCAAAAGTAGTGTTAAGAGTAAAGCTGATAGCACTAAATGCACACCTCAAAAAGTTAGAAAAAAATCTCAAATTAACAATCTAACATCACACCTAGAGGAACTAAAAAAAATAAGAGCAAACTAACCCCAAACATACCAACAAAAAATTAATAAAATCAGAGCAAACTGAATGAAATCGAGACCCACACATTCACACAAAGAATCAACAAAATCAAAAGTTGGGTTTTAAAAAGGATAAACAAGATCGACAAACTGCTAGCTAGATTAACAACAGCAAAAAGACAGAACATCCAAATAAGCAAAATCAGAAATGACAAACGGTTGTGATATTTACAACCAGTCTCACGGAAATACAAAATATCCTCAGAGACTGTTATGAACACCTCTATGCACATAAAGTAGAAAATCCACAAGAAATAGATGAATTTTCCATAGATAGATATGGAAAAAGTTGAAACCCTAAAGAGGCCTGTACTGAGTTCCAAAATTGAATCAGGGAAATTGGCTGTGGTTTTCTTGTTTCGTTTGTGTCTCTGCCAGGTTTTGGTAGCAGAGTGATAGAATAAATTCATATAATAAATTAGAAAGGAGTCCCTCCTCCTTGTTTTTTAAAAATAGTTTCAGTAAAATTGGTACCAGCTCTTATTTTTTTTTATTTTTTTATTTATTTATTTTTTTTACTTTTAGTTCTAGGGTACATGTGCACAACGTGCAGGTTTGTTACATATGTATACATGTGCCATGTTGGTGTGCTGCATCCATTAACTCGTCATTTACATTAGGTATACCTCCTAATGCTATCCCTCCCCCCACCCCCTCCCCATAATAGGATCCAGTGTGTGATGCTCCCCTTCCTGTGTCCAAGTGATCTCATTGTTCAATTCCCAACTATGAGTGCTCTTATTTTAACATGTGGTAGAATTCTGCTGTGAATCCATCTCTTCAGGGTGGTTGATAGGGTTTCTTTTTATTACTGATTCAATTTTGGAACTCAGTATAATAAAAAAAAAAAGAAAGAAAGAAAAAAATGACAGAAAAATACAAGCAAACTGAATCCAGCAGCATACCGAAAGCTAATTCACTATGATCAAGTAGGCTTCATTCCTGGGATGCAATTGTTACCCATGGAAGGTATCTGAGTTACCGGCAATGAATAATCTGTATGGGTCTGCAGCAATGTCAATTCTTGCCTCCTTAGGAGAAAAAATTTGACTGAGGGGCATAACGCAAAATAAAATAAAAATAAAAATAAAAAGAGAGAGAGAGACTGAAAGACCAAGGCAAGTTTTAGAGCAGAAGCGGAAGTTGTGTGTGTGTGTGTGTGTGTGTGTGTGTGTGTTTGAAAGGCTTTAAAACAGGAAAGAAAGAAAAGTATGCTTGGAAGAAACCCAAGTGGTCAGGTGAAGGTCCAGTGAGTGCAGTGTTTATCCTTGATCCGAGGACTTTATAGGCTGACCCCTTTTTCATTATTCTTCCCTTAGAGTAAGCTGCCCACTTGCCCAGTGCCCTCCTTGTGCTTGGGAGGTGAGCATACTCAGTGAGTTTAGGAAGCTGCACCCATGCCCATCTGAGGCTTTCTTCCCTTTCCTGGTGGAGTGCCCCTGGAAGGTCATACTTTGCCATTCCGCCTCTTAATGTGCATGTCCAGGCTCACCATCCCAATACCTGAGATTTTAGCATATCCAGGCTCACCGTCCCAATACCTGAGATTTTATTGGAAATTTCTTTTTGTTTCTCCTTGGTGCCCGCATTCAATTAACACCTTAATGCAACAGGTGTGGATCATCAGAAAAGTCAGGGAGAGCCCTCTCTAGCCAAGCTCATGCCTAACTACCTGTAATACAATGATGGTTCAACATACGCAAAACAATAAATGTGAATCACCACATAAACAGAATTAAAAACAAATAAAATAGATCATCTCAATAGATGTAGTAAAAGCCTTTGACAAATTCAACATCTTTTCATAATAAAAATCTTCAACAAACTAGGTATCAAGGGAACATTCCTCAAAATAATAACCAACTATTACAATCCCACAGCCAACATCATCCTGAACAGGCAAAATCTGGAAGGATTCCTCTTGAGAACTGGAACAAGACGAGGATGCTCAATCTCACCACTTCTTTTCAACGTAGTACTGGAAGTTCTTGCCAGACTTTTCAGGCAAAACAAATAAAAGGCATCCAAATAGGAAAAGAAAAAGTCAAACACTCTTTTTTTCCTCAATATAATTCTATGCCTAGAAAACCCTAAAGACTCTGCTGAAGGGCTCCAGGAACTGATAAACTCTTTCAGCAAAGTTTCAGGATAAAAGATTGATGTACAAAAATCAATAGCATTCTTATTTACCAATAACATTCAAGATCAGAGTCAAATCAACAATACAATCTTATTTACAGTAACAACAAAAAATACCTAGAAATACATCTAACCAAAGAGGTTAAAAAATCTCTACCAGGAGAACTACAAAACACTGCTGAAAGAAATCAGAGATGGCACAAATAAATGGAAAACCTTCCATGCTCATGGATGGAAAGAATCAACATTTTCAAACTTACCCTACTGTCTAAAGAATTCTACAGATTCAGTGCTATCTCTATCAAACTACAAACATCATTTTTCACAAAACTAAAAAAATACTATTTTGAAGTCCATATGGAACCAAAAAGAACCCAAATAGCCAAAGTAATCCTAAGCAAAAGCAACAAAGCCGGAGACATACCATTTCCGAACTTTATACTATAAAGCCACAGTAACCAAAACATTATGGTACTCATGCAAAAACACATAGACCAATGGAACAGAATAGAGAGGCCAGGGGGAAAAAAAAGCTGCGCTTAACAGCCATCTGATTTTTGACAAAGTTGACAGAAGTAAGCAATAAGGAAAAGACAACCTATTCAATAAATAGTGCTGGGATAGCTTTCTATCTGTAGGCAGAAGGATGAAAGTAAACACCTAACTTTCATCATATAAAACATTAACGTGAAAAGCATGTTTAACCAACTTAAACATGGAAATAATTTTAATATATTTAAGATGGGTGAAAAATTTAAATATAAGACCTTGAATTATGCCATTATGTCTGCATGCACACGCACAAAAAAAGCTATTTATTTTTAATTTTTGTGGATATAGTTTAGCGGTATATATTTGTGAGGTACGTGAGATGCTTTGATACATGCATGCAATGTGTAATAATGACATCATAGAAAATTGGGTATTTACCACCTCAAGTATTTATCCATAGAGTTGCACACAAGCCAATTACACACTAAGTTATTTTATAATGTACAGTTAACTTATTACTGACTATAGTTAACATGATGTGCTGCTATAAATAATGTCTTATTTATTCTTTGTAAATATTTTATTTTGTACACATTGACCATACCCACCTCACTTTTAGTCACTTACTACACTTCTCAGCCTTTAATAACTATCATTCTACACTCTATCTTAATGAGTTCAATTGTTTTGATTTTTAGATCCCACAAGTAGTGAGAACATGTGATGTTTGTCTTTCTGCATCTGGTTTATTTCACTTAACATAATGATATCCTGTTCCATCCATATTGTTGCAATTGACCAGATCTAATTCTATCGCATACATGTGCCACAATTTTTATCCATTAATCTGCTGATGAACACGTAGGTGGCTTCCTAATTTTAGCTATTGTAAACAATGTTGCAAAAAATATAGGAGTGAAGATAACTGTTTGATATACTGATTTCCTTTATTTTGGGTATATACCCAGCAATGAGAGTGCCAGATTATACAGTAGCTGTTTTTTAGTTTTTTTGAGGAACCTCTAAACTGTTCTGCATAGTGGTTGTATTAATGTACATTCTCACCAAGAGTGTACAAGGGTTACCTTTTCTCCACATCCTTGCTAGCATTTGTTATTGCCTGTCTTATGGATATAAGCCATTTTAACTGAGGTGAGATGATAATCTCACTGTAGTTTTGATTTGCATTTCTCTAATGATCGATAATGAGCACCTTTTCATATACCTGTTTGCCATTTGTAGGCCTTCTTTTGATAAATGTCTATTCAAATCTTTTGATTAGATTATTATATTTTTTTCTATAAAATTGTTTGAACTTTTTATATATTCTGGTTATTAATCCCTTATAGAGTGGGTAGATTGCAAATATTTTTTACAATTCAGAGTGTTATCTCTTCATTTTTTTGATTGTATCCTTTGCTGTGCAGAAGCCTTTTAACTTGATGTGATCCCATTGGGCCATTTTTGCTTTGTTTACCTGTGCTTATGGGGAATTGCTCAGGAAATCTTTGCCCAGACCAATGCCCTGGAAATTTTCCCCAGTGTTTTATTGTAGTAGTTTCATGGCTTGAGGTCTTAGATTTAGGTGTTTAATTCATTTTAATTTGATTTCTATATATGGTGAGCAATAGGGGTCTAGATTCATTCTTCTGCATATGGATATTCTGTTTTCTCAGCATCATTTATTGAAGAGATTGTCTTTTCCTCAGTGTATGGTCTTGGCGTCTTTTCAAAAATGAGTTTAGTGTAGGTGTATGATTTGTTTCTGGGTTCTCTATTCTGTTTCATTGGTCTGTTTTTATTCCAGTACTATGCTGTTTGGCTTACTCTGGAGTATGACTTGTCAGGTAATGTGATTTGTCCAGTTTTGTTGTTTTGCTTTAGATAGCTTCAGCTATTATGGGTCTCTATAGTCCCATATGAATTTTAGAATTGTTTTTTCTATTTCTGTGAAGACTGCCATTAGTATTTTGATAGGGGTTGCATTCAATCTGTAGATTGCTTTGGTTATTATGGACATTTTAAAAATAGTGAATCTTCTAATCCATGAACATATTTTTTTCCAACTTTTTTGTCCTCTTGAATTTCATTCATTATTGTTTTATCATTTTTATTATATATATCTTTCACTTCTTTGATTAATTCTTAGGTATTTAATTTTATGTGTGGCTATTGTAAGTGGGAATATTTTTTATTTCTTTTTCACATGGTTCACTCTTGCCCTATAAAAATGCTACTGACTTTTGTCTGTTAATTTTCTCTCCTGCAATTTTACTAAACTTATTAGTTCTAAAAGTTTTTTTATAGAATCTCTAGGTTTTCCCAAATATAAAATTATATTGTCTGCAAACAATAATTTGATTTCTTCATTTCCAATATGGATACCCTTAATATTTTTATTTTGTCTGATTGCTCTAACTAAGACTTCCTACATTATGTTGAATAACAGTGGTGACATTGAGCATCCTTGTCGTGTTCCAGGTTTTAAATAAAAGGTTTTCAGTATTTCCCCATTCAGTATGATACTAACTGTGGGTCTGTCATATATAGCTTTTATTACACTGAGATTTGTTTCTTCTAGACCCAGTTTTTTGAGAGTTTTTATCATGAAGAGATGGTAAATTTTATTAAATACTTTTTCACCATTGATGAAACGATTGTATAGTTTTTATCCTTTATTCTGTGAATATGATGTATCACATGGATTGATTTGCATATGGTGAACCATCCTTGCATCCCAGCAATAAAATCAACGTGGTCATGATGAATCATCTTTCCAAAATATTGTTGAATTCAGTTTACTAGTATTTTGTTGAGAATATTGTATAAATATTCTTCAGAGAAATTGGTCTCTAGTTATTTTTTATTGATATATCTTTGTGTGGTTCTGGTATCCTGGTAATACTGCCCACATAGAAGGAGTTTGGAAGTATTCCCTTCTCAATTTTTTTAAGAATATTTTGAGAAAGACTGGTATTAGTTTTTCTTTAAATGTTTGATAGAACTTTACAGTGAAACCATCAGGTCCTGGGCTTTTCTTTCCAGGAATAGTTTTTATTATAGTTTTTATCGTACTACTTGTTATTGGTCTGCACAGATTTTCGATTTTTTCCTGGTTCAATCTTGTTAGGTTGTATGCAGAATCAATTGCAATGTCTCCTTTTTTATTTGTGATTTTATTTATTTCAATCTTCTCTCTTTTTTCTTAGTTATTCTAGCTACAGCTTTGTCAATTTTGTTTAACTTTACTGAAAACTAACTTTTTTATTGATTTTTAAATATTTATCTTATTACAATATCATTTATTTCTGCTCTAATCTTTATTTTCTTTTACTAATTTTGGTTTACTTTTAATTTTCTAATCATTTAAAGTGTATTATTAGGCCCAGTGAGTTCCTCACACCTGTATTCCCAACATTTTGGGAGACTGAGGTGGGTGGATCACTTGAGGCCAGGAATTCGAAACCAGCCTGGCCAAGATGGTGGGACCCCATCTCTACTAAAAATGCAAAAAAATTAACTGGGTGTGGTGGTGCACATGTCTAATCCCAGCTAATCTGGAGGCTGAGGCAGGAGAATTGCTTGAAGGGTGGCAGAGGTTTCAGTGAGCCGAAATCTCACTACTGCTCTCCAACCTAGGCAAGAGAGTAGACTATATCTTTAAAAAATAAAAATAAAAAATAAAATAAAATGTATCATTAGATTGTTTAGTTGAAATTTGTTTTTTCTTTTTTTGATGTAGGCACTTATACCTATAAATTTTGCTGTTAGCACTAGTGTTTGGTGCATATATATTTAAAATTGTTATATCCTCTTGCTAAAATTGACCCCTTTATCATTCTACAGTGACTTTCTTTGTCCCTTCTTATAATTTATGTCTTGAAATCTGTTTTGTCTAATATAAGTATAATGACTGCTGCTGTTGTTTGGTTTTCATTGACATGGAATATCTTTTTTCATCCCTTTATTTGTAGTCTAATTTTGTCTTTAATGATAGCGTGTGTTTCTTCTAGGAAACAAATAAAAGGGTCTTGTTTTTTTCATTTATTCAGCGTATGTCTTGATTTGAGAGTGAGAGTTAGTGCTTTTACGTTCAATGTTACTATTGATAAGTAAGAACTTACTCCTGTCAATTTGTTTTGTTTTGTTTTATTTTCTGGTTGGTTTATGGTTTTCTTTCTTCCTTTCCTGTCTTACTCTAATAAAGATAATTTTCTCTGGTGATATAATTTATTTCTTGCTTTTTATTTCTTTTGTATCAATTGTATGATTTTTGGTTAGAAGTTACCATGATACTTGCAAATACTCTTATAATCTTATATCCCATTATTTTAACCTTACAACAACTTAACTGTATTTGTGTTAACAAGTACACAAACAAGCCAAAAAAAAAAGAAAAAAAAACACTAATGTAAACTCACCTTAACTTCATTCCCCTGCTTTTTAACTTTTTGTTGTTTTTATTTATGTCTTATTGTACTATGTCTTGAAAAACTGTTGAAATTATTTTTGATTGGTTCATCATTTAGTCTTTCTACATAGGATAATGTAGTTCACACACTACAGTGACAGTGTTATAGCATTCTGGCTTTTCCATGTACTTAGTATTTCCAGTAAGTTTTGTACATACAGATAATTATTTACTGCCAATTAATGTTTGTTATTATTATTTCTGGTTGAAATACTCTCTTTAGCATTCCTTATAGAATGATTTTAGTATTCATGAAATCTTTCACCTTTTGTTTGTCTGAGAAAGTCTTTACTTTTTATGTTTGAAAGATAATATTTTTATGGATATACTATTATAGGCTGAAAGTTTTCTTTTCTTCAGCACTTTAAATATGTCACTCTCTTCTGTCCTGTAAAACTTCTACTGAAAAACCTGCTGCGAGAAATAGTGGAACTCCATTGCATGTTGTTTGTTTCTTATCTTTTGCTGTTTTTAGGATCCCTTTTTCATCTTCAACCTTTGGGAGTTTGATTATTAAATTCCTTGAGGTAGTGTTCTTTGGGTTATATCTGCTTACTGTTCTATAACCGTATTGTCCTTGGGTATTGATATCTTTCTCTAGGTTTGGAAAGTTCTCCGTTGTTACTACTTTAAATAAATTTTGTACCCCATATCCTTCTCTGCCTCTTCTTTAAGGCTAACAACTCCTAAATTTTCTCTTATGAAGCTATTTTCTAAATTCTATAGGTGTGCTTCATTGTTTTTATTTTTATTTTTGTCTCCTCTTAATGTATTTTCAAATAACCTGTCTTCAAGTTCACTAATTCTTTCATCTGCTCTATTTATTCTGCTATCAAAAGACTCTACTGCATTCTTCAGTACACCAATTGCATTTTCAGCTCCATTATGTCTGCTTATGTTTAAAAATTATTTCAATTTCTTTAAAAAATATATCTGATAGAATTGTGAATATCTTTTTAATGTTATCTTGAATATTTTTTTAGTTTCCTCAAAATAGCTATTTTGAATTACCAGTCTAAAAAAGAACATATCTCTGTTTCTCCAGGATTGTCCCCAGGTGACTTACGTAATTCATTTGGTGAGGATATGTTTTTCTGGATCGTGTAGATGCTAAGGATGGTGTTGATGCTAGTAGATATTATTTGGTGTCTGAGCATTAAAGGGTTAGGTATTTATTGTAGTCTTCACTGTCTGGGCTTATTTGTAGCCTTCCTTTTTGGAAAGGTTTTCCAAATATTTACTTTCTCCCAAAGTTACAGAGTCTCTGTCTCTATTCTGAGCCACCTAAACCTATGGATGGAGTGACAGTAGCATCCTTGTGGCCACCTCCATTAGGACTGCACTGGGTCAGACCTGAAACCAGCACAGTGCTAGGTCTCAACCAAGGCTTGTGTAACCACTCCCCTGCTACTGCCTATGTTTGCTCAAGACCCAGGTGCTGTACAATCAGCAGGTGGCAAAGCTAACAAGGCCTGTGTCCTTCTCTTCAGTGCAACTAGGACTGCACTGGGTCAGACCTGAAGCCAGAACTGTGCTGGGTCTTGGCCAAAGCTTGTTGTAACAAATCCCTTGCTACTGCCTATGCTTGCTCAATGCCCTGGGGCTGTACAGTCAGTAGGTTGCGTGCCCCTTCAGTCCACTGCCCCTGGGTCTATTTTAGCCCTAGGACTTGCCTAACAGTTGCAGTTCTTACAGCCATGACTGCCTTTCAAGTTTACTTAGAAATGCAGAGCACTTTGCTCCTCAGTGGTGAGGTTGTAGGGCGATGAAGTACAGACTGCTGGGACTAACAATGTCCCTCTGGCTAGGGCTGGTTCAAATGCTCCCTCTGTGGGCCAGTGTCAGCTGAGTTTTGTCTGTTTGTTCTTTCTGCTCTAACAGAACAGCAGTGAGTTCAATGCCTCACAATTGCTTTGCTATCCCTCCCCCAGCACCCAGAGACGATTTCTGCACCAGGCTCCCAATGTCATGGGGGTGGGAGAAGTGTGGTGTCCACTATTCAGGACTGTCTTTCTTATCCTTTCAGTGCCTTCTTCAATGAAATGAAGTTATAACCAGGTAGTATGAGTGGTAACCTGATTTTTGTTTTTCATGAAGGTGTCTTACTTCTGCACAGACAGTTGTCAAATTAGTGTCCTTGTGTGTGTTGGGGGGGGTAATCAATGGACGTTTTTCTTTCACTATCTTGTTCTGCCTCCTCAAGATGGCAACAACAGACACTGAGGACTAATAGAGGAGGGATGGAGGGAGACGAAGAAGGGTGGAAAACTATCCAGATAACAAGATCATTTATGTTTCAAATGCTGGCACCACACAATATACCCATGTAACAAACCTCACATATACCTCCTAAATCTATAACCAAATTTGAAATTATAAGAAAATGTGAAAAAAAGTAACCAATGCATCAAATAAGATATGAAAGATAACTTATTAATTATTTTGAATTATCTAAAAATTAAAACACAAAATATCAGAATTTGTGGGATGCTGTTAAAGCAATATTTATGAAAAAAGCTATAGGACTAAATGGCTATATTATAAAAGAAAAATGATCTCGAAACAATGAAAACAATTACATTTAAGAAGCTAGAGAAAGAAGAGAAAATTTAAAACAAGAAAGACAAATAAAGGAAATGGGGGGAAATGGCAGACAGGAGGCAGGACTAACTTGCAGCTCTCACTTGTATGAACAGAGCAGCGTGTGAAGACTCACACTGTGAACTTTTGCTCCAAGAATAACCAAAAGAACATACTAGTAAAGCCAAAAGAATTCATAGACCCTTTGAAAAAGTGGCTTGCCTCCACAAACATTGAGAGACAGCCGAAAAACTGTGAGTGCTCGAAGTGTCAGAAGGATAAAGTCTGCCTCTGAACACACATTCTCACCAGGGAGCCTGAAAATCCAGATCATGGGAGAAAGACTTAACCTTACCTAGAGCTTAACCTTACCTAGAGGTAAGACTTAACCTTACCTCTAAATAAATTTAGAGAGCCCAGTGAAACATGTAAGTAGAAGAAGCAGTGGGAAGTGCCCTGTAGACACTCCCAACCCCCAAGGAATCCCAGGGAACCAATTCCTGACTTTATCTCACAAGGGTCCTTGTGGGGGGCTGCCAGTGGAGTTGGGGAAAAGACCATAGAGAGAAGAAAACTTTCAGCTGAACTTTGTAATAATTTAGAAGGAGCACAATTTTTCAAGGGCAGAATCTGGGGGTGGGGGGTGAACAGAAGAGCAGATACCAGCACAGAAGCTGCAGGTGGAAGGGGTGAAGCCTGAAACACTGCTTGCTTTCTCAGTGGAGAGGCTTGTAGTCTAGAGAAAGTTCCCAGCCCTACTCACCAGCTGCCTGGATATAAACTCTGTGTTGGAAAAGCACAGTGGGAGTGAGACTGGCCTTTCTGGCTGCCTGGGAGCTAGGTGAGGCCTGTCATGGCCAGCTTCCCCCAACTTCCCTGGTGACCTATACGGCACAGCAGAGGCAGTCATAATCCCCCTGGGAACATAACTTCATCAGCCTGAGAACCACATCCCTAGCTCCCAACAGTGGCTGCAGCAAGCCCCACCCAAAATGAATCTGAGCTCAGACATACATAACCCTGCCCCGACCTGATGGTCTTTCTCTTATCCAAGTGACCCTAGTGCAAGCTCGTGTCCTCCCTATACTACCACAGCTGATGTTGTCTTGAAAGTGCCACCTACTGGCTGGAGGCCAACCAACACAAACTATTACTGCAAATTATAAAAGAACAATCCTGCCCCCAGAAAAGAGAAGATAGCTAATACCACCACCTTTAACATCCTGGCTAACCAGGAGTCCTGAGTCTGTCCACGTGACAACATTACTGCCAGCACAACCAGCATTTGAGAAAACCAGCACACTAAACAAAACTACAATAAGGTCTCACACAGAGTCTACCTCATTCCCCTGCTACCTCCACCAGAGAGGAGCTGGCATCCATGGCTGAGAGACCTGAAGATGGATCACATCACAGGACTCTTTGCAGACATTTCTCAGTACCAGCCTGAAGCTTAGTAGCTCTGCTTGGTTGCTAGACCCAGAAGAGAAATAATAATAACTGCAGTCTGGCTCTCAGGAAGCTTCATCCCTAGGGGAATGGGTAGACCACCACATCAAGGTAGCACTCCATCTGACAAAAGAATCTGAACTGCAGCCTTTGAGCTTCAGATCTTTCCTCTGGCATAGTCTACCCAAATAAGAAGAAATTAGAAAATAAGAAGAAACCAGAATAATAATTCTGGTAATATGACAAAACAAGGCTCTTTGACACTCCCAAAGATCACACTAGCTCACCAGCAATGGATCCAAACCAAGAATAAATCTATGAATTGCCAGAAAAAGAATTCAGAAGGTTAATTATTAAGCTACTCAAGGAGGCACCAGAGAATGGTGAAAGCAACATAAAGGAATTTTAAAAAATAATACAGGATATGAATTTTAAAAATCCAGATAAATAGATGATAGCATAAATAAAAAGTTATCACGACTTCTGGAAATGAAGGACACACTTAGAGAAAATCAAAATACACTGGAAAATCTCAATAATAGAATAGGATAAGTAGAAGAAAACCCTTCAGAGCTTGAAGACAAGGCTTTCAAATTAATCCACTCTGACAAAGACAAAAAAAAAATCAAAGATATAAACAAAGCTTCCAGGAAGTTTGGAATAATGCTAAATGACTAAACCTAAGGCGAGGTGGCAGGCGCCTGTAGTCCCAGCTACTCGGGAGGCTGAGGCAGGAGAATGGCGTGAACCCGGGAGGCGGAGCTTGCAGTGAGCTGAGATCGCGCCACTGCACTCCAGCCTGGGCGACAGAGCAAGACTCCGTCTCAAAATAAATAAATAAATAAATAAATAAATAAAATAAAATAAATGAAGCTTCCAGGAAGCTTGGAATAATGCTAAATGACTAAACCTAAGAATAATTGGTGTTCCTGAGGAAGAAAAAATCTTCTAAACGTTTGGAAAACATATTACAGGGAATAATTTAGGAAAACTTCCCTGGCATTGCTAGGGATCTAGACATCTAAATACAAGATGCTCAAAGAAAATCAGGGAAATTCATCACAAAAAGATCATCACCTAGGCACAGAGTCATCAAGTTATCTAAAGTCAAGATAAAAATAATAATAATCTTAAGAACTGTGAGACAAAAGCATTAGGTAACCTACAAGGAAAAACCTATCAGATTAACAGCAGATTTCTCAGCAGAAACCCTACAAGCTAGAAGGGAATTAGGGTCCTCTTTTTAGCTTCCTTAAACAAAACAATTATCATCCAAGAATTATGTATCCAGAGAAACTAAGCTTCATATATGAAGGAAATAAATAGTCTTTTTCAGACCCAAAAAAATGCTGAGACAATTTGCCACTACCAGGCCAGCACTATAAGAACCGCTAAAAGGAGCTCTAAGTCTTGAAACAATATGTCAATGCACAAAAATAGAACCTTCTTAGAACATAAATCTCACAGGATCTATACAACAATAGCACGATTTTTTAACAAAAGGTATTCAGGCAACAACTAGCATGATGAATAGAGTTGTACCTCACATCTCAATACTAACACTAAATGTAAATGGCCTAAATGTTCCACTTAAATGATACTGAATGGCAGAAAGGGCAAGAATTCATAAACCAAGTATCTGCTGTCTTTCAGAGATTCATCTAACACATAAGGACTCACATAAACTTAAAGTAAAGGGGTAGGAAAAGATATTATACGCAAATGGACCACAAAAGTATGCATGAGTAGCTATTATTGTATCAGAAAAAACAAACCTTAAAGAAAACAAGAGTTAAGAAGGACAAAGAGGAAGATTATATAATGATAAAAGATCTAGTCCAACGAATAGACAAAACAAATATTTACAGAACATTTTACCAAACAACTGCAGAATATACATTCTATTCATCAGAACATAGAACATTCTCCAAGATAGACCATATGATAGGCCACAAAAAAAGTCTCAATACATTTAAGAAAATTTAAATTATATCAAGTACTCTCTTAGACCACAGTGGAATAAAACTGGAAATCAACTCTAAAAGAAACCCTCATAACCATGAAAATACATAGAAACTAAATAACTTGTTCTTGAAGGGTTATTGGGTAAAAAACTCAAGGTGCAAATTAAAAAAAATACTTGAACTGAATGATAATAGTGAAACAACCTATCAAAACCTCTGAGATACAGCAAAAGCAGTGCTAAGAAGAAAGTTGATAGCATTAAATGTCAATATTGAAAAGTCTGAAAGAGCATAAATAGACAAATAGACAATCTAAGGTCACACCTCAAGGAACTAGAGAAAATAGAACAAACCAAACCCAAACCCCACGGAAGAAAAGACATAACAAAGATTAAAGCAGAATTAAATGAAATTGAAACAAAAAATACAAAAGATAAATGAAACAAAAAGCTAGTTCTTGAAAAGATGAATAAAATTGATAGACCATTAGTGAGATTAACCAAAAAAAAAGAAGAGAGAATATTCAAGTAAGCTCAATTAAAAATGAAACACAAGATATCACAACTTACAACTTACAATTGATACAATAGAATACAAAAGATTATTCAAGACTACTATGAACACTTTTGTACACATGAAGTAAAAAAAAAACTAGAGATGGATGAATTTCTGGAAATATACAACCCTTCTAGATTAAACCAGGGTGAAATGCAAGCAATGAACAGATGAATAACAAGCAGTGGTTTTTAAATAGTAATTTAAAAATTGCCAACAAAAAAAAAAGTCCAGGATCAGATGGATTCACAGCTAAATTCTCTCAGACATTCAAAGAAAAATTGTTAACAATCCTGTTGACAACATTCCAAAGGATAGACAAAGAGGGAGTCCTCCCTAAATCATTCTATGAAACAAGTATCATTTTAATACCAAACCAAAAATGGACATAACAAAAAAAGAAAACTACAGATAAATATCCCTGCTCAATATAGATGCAAAAATTCTTGATAAAATACTGGCTAACCTAATCCAACAGCATTTCAAAACAATAATCCACCATGATCAAGTGCGTTTCATACTAGGAATTCAGGGATAGTTTAACATACACAAGTAAATAAATATGATACACCACAAAAACAAAAACAAAAACAAAAGTCGCATGATTATTTCAAAAGATGCAAAAAAAAGTATTTCACAAAATTCAGCATCCTTTTATAATTAAAACCCTCAGCAAAATTGACATGGAAGGTAGTTTTATACTTTAAGGTAATAAAAGCCATCTATGACAAACTCACAGCCGACATTATGCTGAAGAAGAGTTGAAAGCGTTCCCCCTGAGAAATGGAACAAGATAAGAATGCCCACTTTCATCAGTTCTGTTCAAGACACTACTGGAAGTCCTAGCCAGAGCAGTAAGGCAAGAAAAAGGACATCCAAATCAGTGAAGAGGAAATGAATCTTTTGCAGTTTGCCGATGATATGATTGCATACCTTAAAAACTCTAAAGACTAATCCAAAATCTCCTAGAACTGATAAATGAATTCAGTAAAGTCTCAGGATACAAAATAAATTTAAACAAATTAGTATCACCGTAAAACACCAAAAGTAACCAAGTAGAAAATGAAATCAAGAACCCAACCCCTTTTACAGTCACTGCAAAAATAAAATAAAATACTTAATAATATACCAGCATTAATCTGTTCTTATGCTGTATGAAGAAATACCTGAGACTGGGTAATTTATAAAGGAAACAGATTTAATTGACTCATAGTTCTGCATTCCTTGGGAGGCCCTAGGAAACTTAGAATCATAGCATAAGGGAAATGGGAAGCAAGGCATCTTCTCCACAGGGCAGAGGGATGGAGTGAGTGCAAGCAGGGGAAATGCCAGACATTTATAAAACCACCAAATCTCATGAGACTCATTTACTATTATGGGAACAGCATGCAGAAAAGCATCCCTGTAATTCAATAACCTCCACCTGGTCCTGGCCTTGACACATTAGAATTATGAGGAATACGTGGATTACAGTTCAAGATGAGATTTTGAGTAGGGACATAGCCAAACCATAGCTTTTCACCCCGGCCCCTCCCAAGTGTCATGTTTCCACATTTCAAAACACAATCATGCCTTTCCTACAGTACCCTAAATTCTTAACTAATTCCAGCATTAATCCATAAGTCCAAGTCCAAAGTCTCATCTGTGACAAGGCACTTCTCTTCCTCCGATAAGCCTGTAAAATCAAAAGCAAGTTAGTTACTTCCTACATACAATAGAGGCATAGGAATTGAGTAAATACATCCTTTCCAAATGGGAGTCATTGGCCAAAACAAAGGGGTTACAGATCCCGTGCAAGTCCAAAATCCAGCAAGTCATTAAACCTTTAGGTTGCAATACTATCTCCTTTGACTCCATGTCTCACATCCAGATCATGTTGATGTAATAGGTGGACTCCCACAGTCTTGATCAGCTCTGCCTCTGTGGCTTCGTAGGATGCATCCCCTTCCAGGTTGCTTTAATGAGCTGGTGTTGAGTGCCTGTGGCTTTTTTGGTGGACCTACCATTCTAGGGTCTGGTGGATGGTGGCCCTCTTCTTACAGCTCCACTAAGCAATGTCCCAGTGGGGACTCTGTATCGGGGCTCCCAATCCATATATCCCCTCTGCACTGCTCTAGCAGAGGTTCTCCATGAGGGCTCTGCCCCTGCAGCAAACTCCTGTCTGGAAATCCAGGAATTTCCATACATCCCCTGAAATCTAGGCAAGGTTCCCAAACAATTCTTAACTTGTGTGCAAAACAGGTTAAATACAACGTGGAAGCTTCCAAGGCTTGTGGCTTGCACCCTCTGAAGCAACGGCCCAAGCTGTGCCTTGACCTCTTTTATCTACAGCTAGAGCTGAAGCAGCTGGGATGCAGGTCACCATGTCGTGAGGCTACACAGAGCAGCGGTGCCCTGGGCCAACCCACCAAATCAATATTCTCTCCTTGCTTCCAGGCCTGTGATGGGAGAGGCTGCAATGAAGGTCTCTGACACACCCTGGAAACTTTTCATTCATTGTAGTGGTAATTAGTATTCAGCCCCTCATTACTTATGCAAATTTCTGCAGCAGACTTGTATTTCTCCCCAGAAAATGTTTTTTTCTGTTCTATCACATCCTCAGGCTGAAAATTTTCCAAACTTTTACGCTCTGCTTCCTCTAGATTACTTTGCCAGTTAGAAATTTCTCCCACCAGACACCCTAAATTATCTCTTCCGAGTTCAAAGTTCCACAGATCTCTAGGGCAGAGGCAAAATGCTTCCAGTCTCTTTGCTACAGCATAGCAAGAGTCACCTTTAATCCAGTTCCCAAGAAGTTTCTCATCTGCATTAGAGACCAACTCAGTCTGGACTTCATTGTCCACATCACTATCAGCATTTTAGTCAAAACCATTCGACAAGTCTCTACAAACTTTTCCACGTCTTCCTGACTTCTTCTGAGCCCTCCAAACTGTTCCAACCACTGCCAGTTACCCAGTTCCAAAGTTGCTTACACATTTTTGGGTATCTTAGCAGCACTGCCCCCCACTACCTCAGTACCAATTTACTGTATTAGTCCATTTTTATATTGTGATGTAGGAATACCAGAGACTGTGTAATTAATGAAGAAATGAGGTTTAATTAAATCACAGTTTCACAATGCTGGGGAGGTCTCAGAAAACATACAACCATGGTGGCAGGTAGGCAAAGGGGAAGCAAGGCACCTTCTTACAGGGCAGCAGGATGGAGTGAGTTCAAGCAAGGGAAATACTAGTGGCTTATGACACCATCAGATCCCATAAGACTTACTATCCTGAGAACAGCATGGGAAAGATTGCTCCCATGATCCAATTACCTCCACATGGCCCTGCCCTTGACACATGGGAATTATGGGGATTATGGGGATTATAGTTCAAGATGAGATTTTTGGTGGGGACACAGCCAAACCATATCAATATCTAACCAAAGAGGTGAAAGACCTCTGCAAGGAAAACTACAAAACACTGCTGAAAAAAAATCATAGATAACACAAACAAATGGAAACCCATCTAATGCTCATGGATGCATAGAATCAGTATTGTGAAAATAACCATACTGCCAAAAGGAATATACAAATTCAATGCAATTCTCATCAAAACACCATCATCATTCTTCACAGAAGTAGAAAAAACAATCTTAAATTTCATATGAAACCAAGAAAGAGCCCACATAGTGAGAGCAAGATAAGCACAAAGAACAAATCTGAAGCCATCACTTTACATGACTTCAAACTACACTACAAGGCTACAGTTACCAAAACAGCATGGTATTGGCATAAAAACAGCCATGTAGACCAAAGGAACCAAATAGGGAGCCCAGAAATAAAGCCAAATACAGTCTACTGATCTTAAAAAAACCAAGCAAAAACATTAAGTAGGGAAAGGACAGCCTATTCAACAAACGGTGCTTGGATAATTGGGAAGTCACATGTAGAATAAAACTGGATCTTCATCTCTCAGCTTATACAAAAATCAACTCAAGATGGATCAAGGACTTAAATCGGAGACCTGAAGCCATAAAACTTCTAGAAGAAAACATTGGAAAAACCCTTCAAGACATTGGCTTAGGTAAAGAATTCATGACCAAGAACTGCAAAGCAAATGCAACCAAAACAAAGATAAAGTCATGGGAATTAATTAAACTTAAAAGCTTCTACACAGTAAAAGAAGCAATCAACAGAGTAAACAGACAACACACAGATTGGGAGAAAACCTTCACAAACTATGCGTCTGACAACAGGCTAACATCCAGAATCTACAAGGGACCCAAACAAATCAGCAAGTAAAAAACAAAAAATTTCATTTAAAAAGTGGGCTAAGGATATGAATAGACAATTATCAAAAGAATGTATACAAATGGACAACAAACATATAAAAAATGCTTACCATTACTAACTATCAGGGAAATGCATATCAAAACTACAGTGCAATATCATCTTACTCTTGCAAGAATGGTCATAATTTAAAAACCATAAATAATAGATGTTGTTGTGGATGTGGTAAAAAGGGAACACTTTTCAACTGCTGGTGGGAATGTAAACTGATACAACCGCTATAGAAAACAATATGGAAATTCCATAAATAACTAAAAGTAGATTTACCATTTGATCCAGGAATCTTACTACTGGGTATCTACTCAGAGGAAAATACGTCATTATACAAAAGAGACACTTGCACAAGCATGTTTATAGCAGCAGAAATAACAATTGCAAAAATATGGAACCAGCCCAAATGGTCAACAATCAATAAGTGGATTTTTTAAAAGTACAGAGACAACTTACAAAGTGGTAGAATGTTTTTGCAATCTATTCATCTGACAAATGTCTAAGAACCAGAATCTACAAGAAACTTAAGCAAATTTACAAAGGAAAACCCCAAACAACCCCATTTAAACATGGGCAAAGGGCTGGGCATGGTGGTTCATGCCTGTAATCCCTTTGGGATTACAGCACTTTGGAAGGCCAAGGTGAGTGGATCCCCTATGGTCAGGAGTTTGAGAGCAGCCTAACCAACATGGTGAAACCCTGTCTCCACTAAAAATACAAAACTTAGCTGGGCTTCATGGCACGTGCCTGTAGTCCCAGCTACTCAGAAGGCTGAGGCAGGAGAATCATTTGAACCCAGGAGGCAGAGGTTGCAGTGAGCTGAGGTTGCACCACTGCACTCCAGCCTGGGCAACAGAGCGAGACTCCATCTCAAAAAAACAAAACAAAACAAACAAAAGAAAAACAAAAGTGGGCAAAAGTCATGAACAGACTCTTCTCAAAAGAAGACATACATGGGGCCAACAAACATATGGAAAAATGCTCAACATCACTGATCATTAGAGAAATGCAACTCAAAACCACAATGAGATACCATCTCATGCCAGTCAGAATGATGATTATTAAAATGTTAAGAAACAACAGATGCTGGCAAGGTTTTGGAGAAATTGTAACACTTACACACTGTTGGAGGAAATGTAAATTAGTTCAAACACTGTGGAAGACAGTGTGGTGATTCCTCAAAGATGTTGAACCAGAAATACCATTGGACCCAGCAATTCCATTACTAGATATATACCCAAAGTAATATAAATCTTTCTATTATAAAGATTTACGCATGTGTACAGTCATGAAAACACTATTCACAATAGCAAAGACATGGAATCAATTCAGATGCCCATCAATGATCAACTGGACAAAAAAAGGTGGTACTATAAACCATGGAATATTATGCAGCCATAAAAAGGAATGAGATTATGTCTTTTGCAGGAACATGGATGAATCTGGAAACCATTTTCCTCAGCAAACTCTTGCAGGAACAGACAACCAAACACAGCACATTCTCACTGATACGGTTTGGCAGTATCCCCACCCAAATATCATCTTTAATTCTCACGTGTTGTGGTGGGGGGACCTGGTGGGAGGTAACTGAGTCATTGGGGAAGGTGGTTCCCATTCTCATGATAGTAAGTCTCATGAGATCTGATGGTTATTATAAGGGGGAGTTTTTCTGCACAACCTCTCTGCCTGCTGCCATCCGTGTAAGACGGAAATTGCTCCTTCTTGACTTCTGCCATGATTATGAGGCTTCCCTAGCTTTGTGAAACTGTAAGTTGAGTTAAACGTTTTTCTTTTGTAAATTGCCTAGTCTTGGGTATGTCTTTATAGCAGCACGAAAATGGACTAATACAGTAAATTACAGACTAATACATTAAAGTTTCAGTAGAGTGGGGCATTGCTGAAAAGATACCCAAAAATGTGGAAGCGACTTTGAAACTGGGTAAGAGACAGAAATTAGAACAGTTCGGAGGGCTCAGAAAAAGGAAAACATGGGAAAGTTTGGAACTTCCTGGAAACTTGTAGAATGGCTTTGGCCAAAAGTCTGATAGAGATATTGACAATAAGGTCCAGGCTGAGGTGATCTCAGATGGAGATAAATAACTCGTTGAGAACTATATTAAAGGTTACTGTTGTTATGTTTTAGCAAAGAGGATAGTAGAATTTTGCTCCTGCCCTAAAGATTTGTGGAACTTTGAACTTGAGAGAGATTATTTAAGATATCTGGCAGAAAAAATTTCTAAGCACCAAAACATTCAAGATGTAAACCGTGTGCTGTTAAAGGCATTCAGTTTTATGAGGGAAGCAGGGCATACAAGTTCAGAAAATTTGCAGCCTGACCATGTGATAGAAAAGAAAAACTCATTTTCTGAGGAGAAATTCAAGCCAGCTGCAGAAATTTGCATAAATGATGAGGAGCCAAATGTTAATACCCAAGACAATGGAGAAAATGTGTCCAGGGCATGTCAGAAATCTTCGCAGCAACCCCTCTCATCGAAGGCCCGGAGCCCTGGGAGTAAATGGTTTTCTTGGCCAGACCCAGGGTCCCCGTGTTGTGTGTAGCATAGAGAACTGGTGCCCTGCATCCCAATCACTCCAGCTGTGACTAAAAGGGGCCAAGGTACAGCTTGGGCTGTTGCTTCAGAGGGTGGAAGTCCTAAGTCTTGGCAGCTTCCACGTTGTGTTGAGCCTGCAGGTGCACAGAAGTCAGTAATTGAGGTTTGGGAACCTTTGCCTAGATTTCAGAAAATGTATGGAAACACCTGAATGCCCAGGCAAAAATGTGCTGTCGGGGCTATGGGGGGCTGCTCATGGAGAGCCTCTGTCAGGGCAGTGTGGAAGGGAAATGCGGGGTCAGAGCCCCCACACAGAGTCCCTACTGGGGTACCATCTGCCTAGTAGAGCTGTGAGAAGAGGGCCACAGTCCTCCAGACCCCAGAATGGTATATCCACTGACAGTCGCACGATGTGCCTGGGAAAGCCGCAGACACTCGATGCCAGCCCAGGAAAGCAGCCAGGAGGGAGCCTGCATCCTTCAAAGCCACTGGGGTGGAGCTGCCCAAGACCCACCTCTTGTATCAGCATGAACTGGATGTGAGACATGGAGTCAAAGGAGATCATTTTGGAGCCTTAATAATTGACTGCCCTGCTGGATTTCAGACTTGCATGGGGCCTGTAGCCCCTTCGTTTTGGCCAGTGTCTCCCATTTGAAATGGCTGTATTTATCCAATGCCTGTACCCCCATTGTACATAGGAAATAACTAACTTGCTTTTGATTTTTCAAGCTTATAGGCAGAAGGGACTTGCCTTGTCTCAGATGAGACTTTGGTCTGTGGACCTTTGAATTAATGCTGAAATGAGTTAAGATTTTGGGAGACTGTTGGGAAGGCATGATTGGTTTTGAAATCTGAGGATATGAGATTTGGGAGGCTCCAGGGATGCCATGAGATAGTTTGGCTGTGTTCCCACCCAAACCTCATCATGAATTCCCAGGTGTTGTGGGAGGTACCCAGTGGGATGTAATCGAGTCATGGGGTCAGGTCTTTCCCTGCTGTTTTCCTGATAGTAAGTAAGTCTCACGGGATCTGATGGTTATTGTAAGGGGGAGTTTTCTGGCACAAGCTCTCTCTTTGCCTGCTGCCATTCATGTAAGATGGGGACTTGCTCTTTCTTGCCTTCCACTGTGATTGTGAGGCTTCTCCAGGCACATGGAACTGTAAGTCCAATTATAAACCTCTTTCTTTTGTAAATTTCCCACTCTTGGGTATGTCTTTATCGACAGAATGAAAACAGACTAATACACAACTTATGAGTGGGAGCTGAAAAATGAGAACATATGGACACAGTGAGGGGAACAAGACACACTGGGTCCTGTCAGGGGAGGGCGGGATGGGGAGAGCATCAGGAAAAATAGCTAATGCATGCCGGGCTTAATATCTAGGTGATGGGTTGATAGGTGCAGCAAACCACCATGGCACACGTTTACCTACGTAACAAACCAGCACATCCTGCACATGTACCCCAGAACTTAAAATAAAATAAAGAAATAAAAGAAGTGGCATGCAGATTCAGCAGCTTTTTAGAGAATAACAAAGGCATGTTATGAACAATGTCATACCTATAATTGTGACAACTTAGTTGAAACAGTTGAAATTTCTTGAAAGACTCAAACTATCAAACTCACTTAAGAAGAAATAAATAACTTGAATAGGTCTGTATCCATTACATAAATTTATAGTTTAAAACCTTCTACAAAGAAAACTCCAGTGTCAGATGGTTGTACTGGTGACTACTCTAAAACATTTTAGAAAAAATTAATGCCAATTATATGCAAACTCTTTCAGAAAATTAAGCAGGAAAAAATTATTACTAACCCATTCCATCAGACCAGTATTAACCCAACATCAAAAGTAATTGAAAATATTTCAAGAAAATAAAGCTACAGATTAATATCCCTTATGAACATAGATGCAAAAAATTCTCAACACGATTTTTTCCCAATCAAATTTAAAAATATATAAAATTGATAATATACCATGAGAAGGTGGGGTTCCTTCCAGGAATGCACAGATAAACATTAGAAGATAAATCAGTGTAATTCATTATGTTAACACATTTCTTAAAATAGGATCAGCTGAAAAGATGCAGAAAATTCAAATGAAAAAATCCAGCATTTATTCCTGATTTTAAAAAGTCTCAGAAAATTAGAAGAGAACTTTATCAACCAGTTAAAAGATGTGTAGGGGAAAATGTACAGCTAATCAGGATTTGAAATAAAAACATTATCATTTAAAAAATCTTCAAAAGACATGAAATATTAGAATAAATCTGACAAAACAGGTGCAACACTTGTATACTGAAAATTGCAAAATATTGGAGAGAATTTTTTAAAGGCCAAAATAAGTAGAGAGGTATACCTTGTTCTTAGGTCAAATATCAATTCTCTGCATGGATCCATAGATTCAACTACTATACCGGAAAGAAAACTAATGAATCACAGCTATACATATGCAGGGGATCAGAATATGCTACATCAAATATGCCACTTTAGCATAAGGATTATTTTAAGCTGAAGGCAATTAAGAAAGAGCAAAGACAGGAAAAGCTTTCTGTCCTGTCCCTATCTGCCGAAAAGCAGGGCATAAATTCACGTTGTGAAAGTGCAAATTCCTCCTCTATATCAGAAAGAGGAGAACAACACTTATTACTGGAAATGGAGACCATACTGAGATGAGTATGCATATACAAACCTTACTAAATAACCCTTATGTGCCATTAGTTTCCTCCATGTGTTTACCTTCCCACAATTTACCATCCCTAGAAGCCCAAGTTCCCTTTCCTTTATGTAGCCATTTCTTGGCAATCTATCACTCTTTTATAAATGGTTTATAAGCCCCTAGTCTAATTGCTTTTTCTATACTTTATCTTCTGTGAAGCCCCATATAAGTAAACCTAGAAACATTAAATAAAATTTGTTTATCTGTCTTTGGTAAGTCACAAATCCCAGCTATAGAACCTAATAGGGTAGAGGTAGTTTCCCACCCTTCTATATTGAACAACTCTTAAGAAATAATACACAAAGAATGAGGCCAATAAAATGGCATGCTAGGAAGCTCCAAGCCCTGGTTTCCCCTAACCTTATAGAATCTCTGGAAAAAATATTCTGCAATAACCAAGTGAGTTTATAATTGCCCAGTCAAGAAAACGTCATATTCAAACAGAAAATTTCTCTGGCTCACCCTTTCCCCATACCCACCCCAGCAACATGGAGTCATCTTGTTCTGGAGGAAGCAGCATTCCAGTTTTTCATTTCCTTCTATAAACCAGAGGGAGAAGAGGTGATCTTATTTGCAGTGTTCTACCTGGTCTGGGGCTTCCTAAATTGTTTGTCTGTCTCACCTATCTCAGTTCTAGGTGAGGAAAAAAAAGGACACCACTGCTCCTGAAAGCTACAGGAGGAATATGGACCACATACGTAAGACATTATGTGTGGAGACTGTTAAATTAAATTAAATTTTACCTAAACCTGCCTCTGTATATAGTGAACTGCCACCTAATTTAGTCTATAAACTGCAACCAAATTAAGAGCACATTCTTGTAACATATAGCTGAGTCTCAGCCAATCACAGGTTGCCAACTGATCAGACCATTTCCATATAAGGCTAATGCCTCATCATATCACACACAAATAAGCTAAATGCCAAGCTGTAACATATCAAGCTGTTTCTGTATCTCACTTCTGTAAATACTGTCTGTCCACATTCATGAGTGGAGCTCTCTGAACTGGTATTGTCTGATTCATGAATAGTTATTTCCTCAAATAAACTCTGCTAAATTTAATTTGTCTAAAGTTTTTTTGTTTTCTTTTAATAAGACATACAATAGAACATCTAAGAAGATGGGGTGAGACTTTTTAGGGAAATCAAAACATTCAGAATCAGCTCTATATATCCGTTAGAATGGCTGTTTTAAAAAGAAAAAAAAAAGAAAAGAAAGTAATAAGTGTTAGCAAGTGTGAAGACATAAGAACCTTTGTTTATTGCTTGTGAGAATCTAAAATTGCGATGCCACTGTGAGAAACAGTATGCTGGTGCCTCAAATGAATACATATAGAATAACAATATCATCCAGCCATCTGAATTTTAGATGTACACCCAAAAGAACTGAAAGCAGGATCTCAAAGAGATGTTTGTTCATCAATGCTCATAACAATATTATTCACAATAGCCAAAAGGAAAAAACAACCACAGTATCCACGAATAAATGAATGAATGTAAAAACAAAACTTGCCATAGCCATACAATGGGATATTATTCAGTCTTATGAAAAAATGAAATTCTGATACATGTAACAACACAGATAAATCTTGCCACATATTTAAAAAATGAAAAAATATTCAGAAAAAGAAACAAATCACTGAAGAATACCTACGCTCATAAATTATGATTCTAATTACTTTAAATTTAAGAACTGACAATAATAAATAATATTTTATTTAGAGATATGATACATATTGTTGGTTAAATTATAAAGAAAACTAAGGTAAGATTAACAGATATTTAAGGGAACGATTAACTCTGAACAAAAGGAATGTAATGTGAATGGAGAACACAAGAAGGTTATTTCTAAGGAAATATTAAGGTTTCCAAACTTATGTGGTAAGTAGAGAAATGTTTCCCTTTTTTGGTCTTAAATTCTTCATATGTGTTTGATTCAATATTTTGTATGTATGAGTTATTTCACAAGAAAGAGGTGGCTAGAAAAGTTGGAGGAGATTATTAGATAGTGGTTAGGTAAGGGTCATATATTTAACTTCTAATATCATCCAACATTGCCTAGCTCAAGAAGAAAATGCATGTGGAGAGAGCATCTCTAAAATTAAACATCAATAATTGACGTTTTCTTCAATTTGCTTTTGTTAACATTTTACTCTGTAATTCAATAATGCTATGCCTCAAAACATAGTTGACATATAACCCACTTTACATACATTCCAAAATTGAGAGTAGTGAGCTCAACATTCTACTGAGAAAAACACTCATTACACTTAAGTACGAACTTCTGTATTATGTCCTTTAGTCACTGACATTAGTTTTGTTTTTTCTCTTTGCTCTGAAACATTGAGAATTATTTTCACTCAACGAAAAACAATTCAAAAATTAATTTAAGAAAAAATTAGCAGAAGCCAAATTTTTGAATTTCTGTAATTGACAATGATCTGGACTATACCTGTAATGCAATTTATTACCTAAAAAATAGATTTGACAGCATTTCTCTACCTCACATAAAGATTAAATGGTTTAATAAATGTGTAGTGTTTGCATGTACAACACATCTCTATTAACATACTAATGCTGATGTTGCGCATAATACAAACTCAGTTCTAGTGTCATTTTCTATAATCACCTTAGTCTTACCACCAACTTGGAAATGAATTGACAATTTACTCTTTTGAAACCTACCTTGGGTTCTTTAAACCTGACCTCAGTATTATTTAACAAAGCGTAAAGAAAAAAATCATATTAAATCATAGCTGTGTCATCGTAGCTGAATCTCAGTGAACGCTTCTGGATCTGCAGAGCAAGAGGGAATGACAGTAGCAATGGTAAAATTTTTGCATGTAAATAAGATCTCCACCTTTTCATTATGCATGAGAGTTTTCTTCCAGAATACAGAAGCGTAAATCCATGTACTGAATAAATGAGGCTGTGGAAAAATAAAGGATACTGGTCCCTTTATGACAACAAAGGATGTTGTTAAATGAGTTAACAACAATAAAACAAAATTTTTAAAATGCCCACATTTTTCATAAGATTTTAGAAACATATGCTTTAGAGCCTAATGCCATCTTTTGGTGTAACAAAGCAATATCAATACTTTACATTTGTATAGTACTTGATTATTTACAAATTGATTCCATATACTTATCTCACTTTGTCCTCACAACAGACTTACAAGTTAATATATTTCACAGCTGAAGAGACATCTCAGAGAGGCTATGTGGCTCCTCTGATATCAAACATCTAATGAATCAGAACATGATACTTAAAGCCAGGTCTTTTTTAATCTAATGGTTATTTATACGATTCCACACCCTAAAGGGCACATGCCTACACACTTCATAAAGGAGAGAAACTGTTAGTTAATTGAGAGCAAGTGTTACAATGAGGACCCTGTTTGATTATCCAGATGACTGATACTACAATTGGGGTATTTCACCAATTTAACAATACTTACTTCTGAATTCATTAAATAGCTTGGCTTTTCATGAAAAGGCTATGGATTTGTAACTAAATTTTAATTTACAAGTTAGAGAAGCAATTTTAGCAACTTAGTGATTTGCAGAAAGAAAAAACCATTAAAAATTACAAAACCAGTTTTTCCTCTTCTAGGGAACTAAACTACCTGCCTTATAACTAAAGGGCTTTTTAGTATTTGTGTGTTTGTGTGCATGTATGCATGTGTGGGGTGTGTGAGAGAGAAAAAGATACTTTTGTATATAATATCAATGTGCCATTTTGTTTTGCATATTATCCATTTATTTATCTAGCTACCCATCCCAAGCGAGAATAATCAATATAAGCATATCCTTAACAAAATTTTCTAAACATGTATTCCCACTATGAATAATACCCTGTATCTATGTAATAGCCTATGTGCTAAGAAGAGCACACTTTAAAATGGTGTGTACTTATGGCCTAATTTAAAAATTTCAAATATATCATGGTACTCTTCTTTTAGCCTTAAAATACAGAGACTCTCATCAGGAAGAATTGCATTCAATAATGTAACATCACGAGTAATACCAGAGTAACAGCTTTTTCTTTTTTTTTATTTAAATAACTTTGACTATGTTTGGGAGCAGAAATCGATTATTCTATTTGATTAGCATTATAAGACTTAATAGCTTTTTAAAATTTTGTATTTATTTTGCTTCTATGTTTTACCTTTTTTGCCTTGGGAAGTGGTGTTTACCTTGTAAGAAGATGGAAGGAAACTCAAGGGAAACCCATTTTCATAAAAACACAGGAAATTAATTAAGATCAGATATTTTTGCTCAAAGATAATAACAAATGTACATGCAAACATATATGTGTACTCACAGAATATGCCTATTGTTTAGAAGCAAATATATGAGAGTTGGGAGAATAAAAGAAGTTGCTATGTTTTTTTCATAGACGAAACAACAGTTGTTAAAATACTGATGTTTCTAACCCAAATGATACCATTTTAAATTGTGTAATAGAAAAGGACTGAACATCTTTCTTACTCACCCTCATCTCCTAATGTGTGGATGAGTGAAGTACAGACATACTATCTTGCGTTTGCTTTTGTTCTTCAATAAATAGGTAGTTTCACACTCTACATTCTTACTCTTTGTCACCTTTTCTTGAGATATCCATAGAACTGTCTGTCAATTTATTCCTTCTCCCTAACGCCAGTGCCTAGATCATTATTATAGGCTCTTTTCCACTTCTAACATCCAACTGAATTTTGCCTGTTTATTCAGTTCACAGACATCAGAAGGTACTGAATGACTCAACATTACTAATGAAACCCTTGAAACAATCCCTAGAGTTGAGATTGCAGGCTTGTTCTTCATGGTACTAAGGCAGAACAGGAGTTGAAGCCTGAGCAACAAGCAAACATTGTCTTTCTTCATGAACACATTACATTTAACCAATTGACCTTAAGGAAAGTCATTCTTTGGTATGACGAAATAGATTGGTTTATACAACATAATTGTTTTTAAAAACCATAATTGTTTAGAAAGAAATGGTTTGACCTTTAGGATATATGATGAAGAACCATAATCTCATTGTATTTTTCCTCAGATTGGTTGAATTTTATCGTGTAAATGTACACACAAGGGAGCCATGTCTTGCTCAGGCTCTCATTAAAACTATGTGTTGAAGAAAGAAGAGAGAAATGACCTTCCTGTCATCAATTACCTTGAAAGCTGGTCAAAGTTATATTATAGACAACATGAAATCATTTTCACATTTGAAATATGCACTACTTTCAAATTCAATTAAATTCAGTTTTCAAATACATTTTTAAGTTCGTTCACTCAGGTTGTTTCTACACAACACATTAGCATAGTCAGTATAACTAAGTTTGACAGCTGATTTATTTATTAAAATGCTTTTGAAATTCACTGATGAATTTAGTCCAACCAGTGAAACTAGACATGTCCTTTAAAACTCAGGTTTTTTTTTTTTAAAAAAAAAAAAGCAAAAAGCATTTTGATGTTTGCTTCAGTATTCCCACTAGATGGCAAACTTTAGTCATAAATGCAGAAGTCATTTTAAAAACAGTATAAGAAGGTTTTTTGTTATGTGACAAAAATGGCTAACAATATGTTAACATTAATTTTTATTATAATCGTCATTTTATCACACTTAAGATAAAGGGCTTAACAAGATATTTGCCGGAGTAGTTCTAAAATACTAAATTTGGAAAAGCAAAACAGGATAATCTGTAAAGTAAGGTATAAAATAAAAGGTATGGCAATAACAAGAAAGCTTTCAAATCCTTGATAAATCCAGAAATCCTGGACTCTTCTTTAGGGAAAAGATTGATCTTACAAAGGGAATAGAGAGAAAACAAGAAAATAATTTTTTAAATTTAAATCTAATTACCATGATTCTCATTATAACTTTCATATTTGTGATACATGATTGCCAGAAAAGCAGAAAGTTGATAATAAGTTAAAAAGAAAGGAAATATGCTAAAGGTAAGCTTCTAAATTAAGTGTAGGGCCGAAAATAACTGACGCTAGTTTTCTGAAGAGTTTTAAGTGAGCCATAAATAAGATCTTTTTTTAATTTGGGGAACCAATCTTTTATAAGATACTATTCTATGCAAGTGTCATAACCAAATAAATCTCTGAAAGATCATTGAACACTATGGCCAAGCATCTGAAAATCCCCTGATTGTTTTATAAGATTCTGTTATACTGGTTTGAAAGGCTTTCAAGTAGAGATTTTCTATCACAGTTCAAAGGCTACATGAAAAAAGAGAACATTTATATATTTAAAAGTCAGGTAGTGATTTTCAACATGATTGCCTACAAATAAAATGCTTTCCCTCCAAGACTGAGTTTCACTGATTAAAATTTAATATTCTGTGTAAATGAATTTTATTAATTTCTATTATGCAAATGTAAATAAGGTAAATTGAAAAGAAAACCTGGTATATATGTTACTCAGAAATATCCACTTCCAAAGTTATTGCTTAGTAGTTTATAATATCTTCACTGTAAAGTAGTTTAACCTCTGACTTTGCAGCTTTTAGGGAATTGTGTAACCTAATCAGCCACTATGTCTACAGTTTCCCATTTAGCAGATACTAACATCATTAGTAATATAATCTATAATGGAACTATACAAACTCACAATTGCAGTTAGGTACAGAAGTCTTTAATGATGACAACCCACAGGAAGATTGACAATTTGTGACATTTTACAACATGCAATATTGTAGAATGTTGTGCTTTGATGTGTATGCCCAAGAGTTATATACAGCAATAAGTCATCGGTGCTCCTGGGTTTCTACTAGAATCTTATGGATAGTATTATCCCAGAACATTCCTCAAGGAAAGCATGCTCCTAGAATGACACAAACACTCATGCACACACACACACACACAGAGAGAGAGAGAGAGAGAGAGAGAGAGAGAGAAACAAGGCAGAATTATAGATGTCTGGGTTATGTGTATTGTATATCGTGGGTTTGATTAAAATGTTAAATTCGACAACGCTTTATAAATGTGATGTGAAATATAGGAAAGAAATCACTTGACTATCAATTTAAGAGAACTTTTATATCATAATTACTTTATTATTAAGGAAATACAGAGAATAATTTTATCTGATATATAATTCAATTAACCACATCACAAACTAAAAATCTGTTAACTTACATCAACGGAAGGTACAACTATGTTCACCCACCAATGTTGACCCAAAACATGAATTTCTAATACAGCAATTGCCGAACATACAAACCCCAAATTTTACAAGTTTCATTAGATTAATATGAAAGCTAAACGTAGGACTAAAGATTAATGGTCCCCATGACTTCATCTTCTGTCATTCTTCACACATTTTTCATGTGGTTCAACCACCTACTCCCTCCAACCTGCCATTTGTACAAACATTGAAAAGTTTTCCAGGCCCAAACACTGATTCATGATTGAAAAATAAATATCTTCATTACTTATTTATTCCCTCCGGACTTCAGGCATTAACAGAAAAATTGTCTTCAACCTAACATGGTCAAAAAATATCTACAATGGGATTCATTACTTCTATATATTATTTGTGAAATGGTTAGAGATAATTTGCTTCATTGTACATTTACTGCTCAGAAAAGGAAAAAACAAAACAGATTGGCAAACATTCTAAGGAAATGGATTGACTTCAGGGACAGAAGGTAGATACAAAGTGGGAAGAGTTTCTATGGGTACCTTATGGCTTTCCTTTCCTTCTGTTTACTTTATTCTAAGTTACTTTGTGTCTTATTTCTGGTTGGTTTTACACTTTTGCTATGGGTCAGTGGCAATTTGTTTTTGACTTTATTTTGTTTATTGTTATTTCTCAAATCTAATCTCTCTTTTTTAACTCTCCATTGAAATGTTAACAAATGGAGGAGAGTATAACTATCAGTGAGTCACCAGGCAAGCCAGAGAAACCAAGGAGGAAATATTTATAGATTGGATTTTCCACATTGTCTCTTCTTTAGCCTTATTTTTTTAAGACAGAGTCTCTTTCTATCACCCAGGCTGGAGTGCAGTGGTACGACCTTGACTCACGGCAAGCTCTGCCTTCTGGGTTTAACCGATTCTCACGGCTCAGCCTCCCAAGTAGCTGGGACTACAGGCCCTCGCCACCATGCCTGGCTCTTATTTATTTATTTATTTATTTGTTTATTATTTTGGTAGAGACGGGGTTTCATCATGTTGGCCAGGCTGCTCTTGAACTTCTGACCTCAAGTGATTTGCCTGCCTTGGCCTCCCAAAGTGCTGGTATTACAGGCATGAGCCACCATGCCTGGCCACTTTAACTATTTTAAAATTCCCGTAGGTGAAAACTATTTTTGAACTCTTATACCACTTTCAGAAAAACTAATAGTTTGTCATTTGTTGAGAATATAAAAAACTCATGGTATAAACATTCAGATATCACAGCAGGTAATAATATGTTCATGTCTGTGTACATCTGTGTACGTAATTCTCCTCTGCACCTCATCCTCCCCCCGAAAAAAACTATCAAAAATCTCAGAATGAGTAAATGATTTAGATTGCCACACAGTGCAAATAGCTGGCAGAATCATTTTTTGACTGCCAAGAAAAACTACGGTAATGCTAAAGTACTGGATACAAATCTATTTTGATCACTTTGAACCTCCTCCCTAGTACAGACACATATATTTTTTCTACAATATAGATATAATCCAAGGAAAACTATTAAGATACCTTGGTTTTATAAAATATACATTCAGTGTCATACATACATATTTGTGCTGATAATTCTTACTCATAAAGCAACATTTGAGGGAGAAAAGAACACTCTACTTGAAGTATATAGAGAAGTTAACCTTATATTTTGTTATAATGTAGGCAGAGTGGTTAGAATATTAACTAAGAATTTATAGCTACTGAGTTGTTATGATCTTATGCAGACACAGCCATACCCATGGAGGATATGAGAGAGAGAGCTCATGCCCCCAAGGATCCAATCTCTTACTCCCTAGTGTGACTATTATATTATCCCCTCCTTTTGTTTCTTCTTCCTGACATTCATGAAGCAAAAGGATAATATCTTACTTCCAATTCACTCACTGACATTTCTACTGGTAACACTCTCGTTTTGAAAAGTGAGCAGTAAGCATCTCTCCTGCATTTTTAATGCTGAAGCAACATAGCTTCCAAAAACTAAAATTCATTAAATCCCATAAAGGTTTCTATTTTTTCCTTTTAAATGCAGAAATTAAAGGGTAATCTATAAGATCTACTTCACCATACAGAAGTCGAGCACGTTATAACAGTGAGCTCACAAAAGAAATCAAGAAAACCTCTACTCACTGGAGCAAAACAGACTGAAAAATGCAGCCTCACTTTCCTGTCAGTTGGAGACAGCAGGAGACAGCAAGGAGTCTCCTGAAAGAAAAGCTCTCACAGGAATGCATACCACCTTGCTTTACTGCCAATTAAAATCACAGGAGAAACAGCAGGGGCATTTCAGCTGATTCTAATTACCATGAGGCTGTAAAGGGCTACTCAGAGATAGCTTAAAATCCACAAACCATGGTTTATAGAAATGGATAAATAAGTGTATGCTGGAAGGAGTGAGAGTGATGATAATCTCTTACACTGGCCCAGGTAGACCTATCAAGTGGCCTTCAAAGATAGGGGACATTCTGCTGCTGCAATACTGTCTGACTGACGGAATGATGTAGATTGCCATGAAAGACAGAAGAGAAAAGCCTGTCAATTTCATCACAACACAACTGGATGACAGCTCTCCATAGCTGCCACGTGGAAGTAAAGTAGCAGCTGGGAATCTAGGAATATTCTAACATGGTGAACCTCCATGCCAAGGGGTTGTCATGAGGGATCATACATCTAGGGTGTCATGGGTTCTTAATGTTCCTCTTTACCCCTCAAAATCACATCTGTTTTTGGATTATGTTTAAGTCGGGTTTACTAGGAGCTATAAAATGAATAAAACTCTCTCCAAGCAGTCTCTTTTTCATCATATGTATTTTACTTGGACAGTTGTTATGAAAATTCAATAGGATTTTTCAGTCAAAAGGCAAGATAAGATTTGTACTTTGAATCATGCTTAGACTCCAGAGTATGCCAAATGTCACTTCAGAGTGGGAAAAAAGGTATTTCCTTAACTTACTCTAGCTTTGAATACCATTACATAAATTTCAGTTAAAAGTAGTCCATGAGATAAAAATTGGTCATTTGCATACTGTAAAGAAAAAGTTTTTTAAATCAACTTTTGGCTACAGATTTATATGAAAATCCAATGAAAATTATAAATCTTTAGATAATATAATTTCATATATTCACAAAATGTTGAATGCAAATATAAATTGCTTCCTGTGTTCCTTTAGTTCCATTGATCTATATTATGAACTGCTGCTCCCAAAGACCAAATATGGAAATGAAACAGTTAGACTTCAAGGAAAATAATTTGTCACTGTTGGTTTTCCTTATCCAAACTATTCTGAGAGGGTGGCTCTTTGACAATGGTGCTATAGCTAAAGTAAAAACACCTGTATAATCCCACAATTCAAATTACACAATTTGATATTATTTGAAGAGCTTATTGAGTGAGGAATTTATAAAAACAAGCTTAAAATATCCAACTATTTTCTTGAATCAAACACAACTAGAATAGATAAACAATTTTGCTGTGGTTCAGAAAATTAATGTATATCTCCAAAGTATGTTTACATACATAATTACATGCAGTGCAAAACCAGAAGACTGTGCAATTAAGTGTGTGGTATTAGTTGTTACTTTGGAAATTCAGGCTTCAACGTAACAAAATGACTCTCTTCATCTTGGATTCCTCTGAAGATTCTTTTTTCAGGTTCCCTCAAGCACTTCAATCTGCATGGCAATGATAAAAGTTGGAATTCCTGAGGTTTTAAAAATAATTAACTCTACTCAGTTTTACCAATTGTAAAATTAAAACTTGCAGCTCCAAACAAGCCCTAACTTGGATAGAATATTTTACTGTGAACCATATTTTTATAGAAGCATGTGCAAACTAGACGTTTGATTTCAACTTTTCTTTGAAACCTGTTTAATCCTAAATAAAATTATGCTAAATGTCTTCAGTAATATCTTATCTAGAAATGCATATAGCCCCATAGAATATGAGGCAACACATCCCCTTTTTGAAAGTCAAGCCCTACTTTTATTTGAACATCTCCTTTATTTATACAACATACTCAGCTATGACCTAGAGAAATCAAACACGACCATTACACAAATAAACTGTGGAAGAACTCCAGTAGCTGCATATGTCTAAAACTGATATTTTCCTATGTAATTACACTTATTTAACATTTTGAGAGCCCAAAGAATATTAGTGCTGTGCATATTTTCCTACTTAAGTGATTAACTCTTCTAAAGTATACAAGATATGAGACACAAAACAGAATTGATGCATAAGATCTGAAATGAGATTCAATCCAAAGTGTCTTCTCAGCCTTTATTTTTTCTTGTGTGTAAACACAAGAGTTGAGAAATCTATAGTAAGTCAATGGAAGCAAGCCTTATTCCTTTTCAATTTCTAGAAAACATAGTTTAATTCTTTTCAGCCTGAATCACTGAAGCCTATCAAATGCATGCCTATTAAAAAATTCAAGATAATCAAAACCTGACTACTTTGCTCTATATTCCTCTCCTCTGACCATCTTAATGGCTAAACAAAACTTGGAAACTCATAAGCTGAGGAAACACTTACACCCACTACCCAGTTTAGTTCTGCCACCTTTACGTATATTGACTTTTTGGCTGGTACTTAGTTGAATTTTGCTTTGTTTACAAACTATTTTCTTTAAAGATGGATCAGTTTACCATTGGACTCAATGATTACTAAAACTTGGTTTTTGTTTCAGATTACATTCTTTTGGCTTTGATGAACTTTGTTTCACAGCACAGCATCACAGCTGCACGGTGGCTGTTAAAAGATGCCCCATTGCACTCTTGGTCTTCAGTTAACACCCAGATCAAAAATTTCTCTTGCTTGACTGAAATAACAATGTAATTTGCAGTGGAATTTGCCTTGCTACCACAGATCTAGGATCTTGTGTCCCTAACACAACTACACCACATCTTCCTCTATTTTCAGTCTGCACAACTGGAATTCTGCCTCAATTCAGCCTGACTTGTGCTCTACTATTCTACAAGGCTAAGTCCTAGATCACTGAACCATTTGCAATATTCACTTAAATACAGTGGAGAAATATAAATATCAATAACACTGCCTGTCTCCCTTGTCAATATATGTAATCATGCTCTATATACTGATTACCCATTGACAGTCAGCCCTTCACATCCATGGGTTCTGCATCCATGGATTCAACCAACCACTAATATTTAGAAACAAATTTTCAGTTCTGAATGTGTACAGACTATTTTCTTGTTATTATTCCCTAAACAATATAGTATAACAGCAATTTACACAGGATTTATATTGTATTAGGCGTTATAAGTAATCTAGAAATGATTTAAAATATATAGGAGGATGTACATAGGTTATATGCAAATACTATGCCATTGTATATAAGAGACTTGAGCATTCATTAATGTTGGTATCTGCAGAGGTTTTGGAACAAACGTTCTATAACATCAAGGGACAACTGTACTGTCTGCCTCCTGTAATACCAGTGCTGTACTCTTCTCACTAGATTGGATTTTCTTGGACATTGATACCTGCCTTCACCAAATTCTGGTTTGAAACACCATGGGGCACTGAGCCAGTCTTCTGCTCTTCCTTAGATGAGCCTCTTCTTTCTCCCAAGGAGCCTAGGTATTATACATTCCCAAGAGGTTTCATGTAGGAACTCAGCTCAATTATGCACAGGTCAGTATTTCTCCTTGAATTACCTACCTTTGTTCCATTTAATTCCCAACATTATATAGGCTGTTCTCAGATTCATTTCCTGTGTTGATCTATCCTTCTGATCTCAATCTCCTTCCTCCATGAACTCTCCTTGCATCCCTTTAGAAGACTGACCTACAATTTTAATTCAGCATTCTCCAAAACGCAAGAACTTAGTAAAATGCTCCTGCATTTCTGATTCACATTATCTATAAGAGTCAATTCAGGCATCTAGAGGAAAACTATGCAATTTAAACTATATAGATTCCCTTCAATACTTGACCAAAATATCTTACTACAATCAAATCCTTTGAAAGAAATTACAAGTATGTTCAGGAGCATGGTATTACAACTAAAGTACAGCTAAAAATCTGTGTTCTGATAAAATCTGTATCAAAAGAAAAGATAATATATATAGACAAAAAAGTGTTTTGATCTTCATAAATATATGAAGGAGAAAGAAACTCCTTTGATTACTTTTACCAATACCTTTACCTAACCACATGTTATGATAACTATAAGAGGTTTACACTTATTTTTGTGAGGGTAATAAAATGCACAGGTATTAAAATATTTCATTAATTTTTATTGTTTTTGCTTAAGGTTATAAAAGCTGACATAGAGTTTTAAAAATTCATGTTATAATCAGAGATTTACCTTTCAATCTCCCTCTCAAAAATACAAGGTCAGGGCCTTCCTCCACCTGGCAAATTTGTGATTCACCAATTTCATGAATCATCTGTTCTTTGAGGTTGCTTCTAGTTTATACTAAAATCACTGTACCTCATTTACATTTACCTCTAAAGGACTAATGATGTTGCATTGTTCCACTGAGCTTGATTTTAAAGTAGTAAAATAAAATGATAATTTTTAGAAAAACCGACCATGATGAGATTTTCCTGACTTCATCCTGATCATCCTGTTACTTTTCTTCTTCTTTCTGTTTCTTTTTATATCATTTTTTGTTTTAATCTTGCCACAAGTTTGTCACCCTAACTTCTCCTATATAATACTGGCGACATGGATTTGAAAACAAAATATCTTGAATCCTGAGTTTAAAAAAATATTCTCTCTTAAATTCAGGGTGAGAGGTATATAGTATTTATAATACAATATGTTGTAGCTCAGCACAATGGAATATCAATTGACCATTCATTTATTAAATTCTTATATATTTCATTCAACAGTGGTTTTCTTTATTTTTGAGAGATCTTAAGAATGACAACTATTTATAGAAAAAGTTGAGGTGAGAGTAAGACACATAGAGAAAAAAATTTAAATTATGAAAGTAAGCAGAGAGAGGTGGTTGAGATTGGTACTCAGAATGATACTATTATTCCTGTGGGTTCAATTATCTATTTTTCCATAGTACAGAAAACAGAAAATCTCAACCCTCATTTGAAAAAAACACAATTTTAGAAAATGAGAGAAGAGTTCTATTTCCATAGCTCATTCTGCCTTTGAATAATCTAATGTACCAATTAGTACAATTTGTAATGTGCACACCAGCTCAACAAGAGCTGCATTGACTAACATAACCAGTTTCTAATTTTATAGTTCCCCAAGCTGCATTAGAATGATAGACATAAATGAACATAACTTGTTCTATTTTCTATTGCTTTTTAAAAATATTTTTTTCTCTAAATGATGACATCGTATATTCTTTTTTATAATAATGCAAAACATTGAGCTCTATAGTTCTTCTCCATGTATTCATTATCTGGCAAATTACAGAGATAACTTGGAATATCAAAATATTTTTCAGTACTATTTTTCATACATGGAGATATTCAAGTCTGCCTGGGTATTCTATTGATCACTTGAGGGAAACATGTCTGTAAAACTAATGGGAAATAACTCTCACTATGTAAGAAATAACTCTCACTATGGGATGTAAGTAGGTGGAAATAACTTATTTCTAGCTGGAAATCATTTTTAGCATCCAAGATAGCAAGGTCGTATACATACCAATAATAATGGATAAAAGTTTCTCAGTACTTACATTAAGAATAATTCACCATCTGGATAAGAAGCATATAGACTATGTATTTTATTCCACCATTAGAGATACTGGGGACATATTCAGTCAAGTTGGTAGTCAACGTTTTGCTCCTAATTAAAAATGTACTGAAAAGAAATCAAAACAAAAGATTTGTTGCGGGTCACAACTACGAAAGTCTAGGCAACCTCTTTTTCTGGTTTCAGACAATAATACTTGGACTGTAGTGCAGTAATACATGCTGGTTAGAGTTCAGCCACTTAAGCCAAATTATTATATAATTTACACATGAAGATGAAAATATAGAATGGCATTATGGCTTTAAATCTTCCCAATACAGAAAAAAAGATTTCTAACAAAAGAAATGTATGTAGATAAATTACCAAATTTGCATGTTGGAAATTTGTAATGACAGTAGTTTCTGTCATACTGAGTAATATTTAGTAAATGTACTTGTATAAGGCTACTGTGTTCATAAACTACTAATATGCTAAAAGTATTGGAAGTGTTTTCTATTCATGATAACACATTGTGTCCAAGTGCATAGGCTCTATCCTTAGAAACTATGAGTTGAAATACCAGCATTGTCTACTTGGAAATTGTGTTACCCTAAGACAGTTTTTAAAATTCTCTGTGCCTTTGATCCAACATCCAGAAACTGGGATAGGACCTACTTTATAGGGTAAATGTGGAATTAAAAAAAAAAATCCATGCAAAATGTTTGGATGAATTCCTGACACATAATAAAAACCAACAATTGTTAGGTATATAATTTCAATCATTATTATTATCATTATCATTATTATTGATGTAGTTTTGTTGTTAGATCATGTGTTATAGCAAAGATGTGGTGATTGACACGAATAATTCTATAGATGTTCTGGATTGCAGTTTTCTCAGAAATAGGTACTCTCTCCTTTCACCTAAAGGATCTCTGAGAACTGGTAAAGAACAGAAGTTCATGAGAAAAAATGTGAGAAAACAACAACAACAGAAACCCAACAGATTTAAGTCACAGTAGCCTTGGAGAAGATACAGGCATAGAAATGAGATTTTTTAAAAGTCTGGAGATAAGCCTTCTGTCAGTCATATCTATCATTATAATATAAGGAATAATAAATATAGAGCCCTTCATGACTGCTGATTCCAGGGAAAATTTGTTTTCATCATTCCTTCTCCATTTCAATCATTTTCCTCCATACTACAATATCCCTTTTGTCACAGGTGTCCAAGAATCTCACAAGGTTGATTACTACTCTTAAGGAAATTCAGATGGCAAACTACCTTGAACACATTGATGGCTTAGGTTATGAATCATCCCAGGAATATTAAATGTTAAAATAAGAATTTCAGGTGATAAAATGCTTAATACAAAACAAAGAATTATCAAGAATGGCATTTCACTTCAATCAGGGATGTATTTTGAATGAAGAGCTTCCACAAGTGACTTAAGACCTACCCTTCAGCCAATTACCCTCAGCTTTCCTTCTACTGTGTTATATATTCCAGGAAACATGAACAGGTCACATATATATTTTAGGTCTCAATTTCTAAAATTTAAGACAAGGGATATATTCTAGATTCAGAGGGAGCAGGATTTATGTAGGTATATTTTCATTCAACTTTTAAGTTAATAAAATAAGAATATACGTTTTAAAAGATAGAAAAATAACATTGTCAATACAATCAATAAAAGTGAAAAAAAGTCAATTCCAAAATTAAAGAATGAAGGGAAATAATGGAAAGTCTTTCTTTAAAAGTTTCTGCATCTACATTAAAATACACAAAATCTCTTAATTCTAACTTTACACTTGTAAGTTGTAACATAACCAGGAATATGTGACTAGATACTAATAGAAATTAAAATTAATAGGAGCATTTTGATTTTTAACCTACAAGTAAAATTGAATGTATAGGGCAGTTTTTTAATTGAAAAATGTTAAATCTACTGGAAATACTTGGAATGAATAAGTACGCTTCATGGAAGCAGAAACAATAAATTGCATTCTGTTCAAGTCCTCTACGGGATTGACTCAGCACTGGCTGTCAGTTGTCTGTTTACACTGTATAATAAAACATATTTCTTCCAACAGACACAGCATAACTTCCCCTTATTCTCTCCAAACTAAATAATAACCTTTGCTTTTACCAAATACTATTTTAAAATTACTGACGCTTGCACATGCAAAATTGAAAAGATATGGCCTATTGGCTATGGAATTTTTATCTGGGGATCACCAGTGGCCATTTTAATTGATTGTTTATATTTCAGCTGTAACCCAACCAGAAGCCATTTTTTTTCCTTTTCAATAAAAAGTACCGCACAGCATATGAGAATACAACAGGCCACTACTCTTGGAAATAGATTCACTCAGTAAGAAGTATTCTAAGCCAAAACACCCTCTTTCAACCGCCAAAGTTGAATAATCATGTAAGTGGTTATTTTACATTTCCTGGAAATTAGATTGTCATGTTGATATAGTATGGATGTTTGTCCCTGCCCAAATCTCATGTTGAATCATAATCCTGAATGTTGGAGGCAGAGCCTGGTGGGAGAAGTTTGTATCATGGGAGAGGATCCCTCATGAATGGCTTGGGCTATCCCCTTGGTAATAAGTGAGTTCTCACTCTGAGTTCACATGACATCTGGTTGTTTAAAAGTGTGTGGCACCTCCCTGCCCCCACTCTCTCTCTCACTTGCTCCTGCTGTCAACATGTGACATGCCTGACCCTCCTTCACCTACTACCATGGTTGAAAGCTCCTTGAGGTTTCACCAGAAGCCAAGCAGATGCCAACATCATGCTTCTTGTAAAAACAGAACTCAGAGTTAATTAAACCTCTTTTCTTTTATAAATTACCCAGTCTCAAGTATTTATATCTATCTATCCATCTATCTATTCATATATATATGCATACATATGTGTATATATGTATATAAATATATATATATATAGAGAGAGAGAGAGTCTGAGAGAGAGAGAGAGAGCCTCACTATGTCAGCCAGGCCAATATTGAACTCCTGGGCTCAAGCAATCTTCCTGCCTCGGCCTCTCAAAGTATTAGGATTACAGTCATAAGCCACCACACCTGGCTTCAGGTATTTCTTTACAGCAATGCAAGAACAGCCTAATACACATGTTAATGGAAATTGAAAGGCCAAGAGGCAAACACACCTTATATATTACCCATAGTGTCTGCATCTGTGAGATACTTGGTCTCAAAAACAGGAATTTGTAAAAATTGTATTTCAGTCTTGTAAACATCATAGATGTAGTTCTCATACTGATTACTACTGCAAGTGTCCCATCTTCACTGACCATTTAATCAACATGCAACGAACAAAGGCAAGACAATAACATATTGAATCAATACTGTAAATTGCTCATATTAAAGTAGCAGCTTTGAAGGAGGCAAATATTGAAAATAAATAGAGGTTTGATTATAAGTTTAAGGAATATCTATCACCAGTAACCGTGGCATCTTCAAGACACTTGCTTTCTTCCTTAGTTTTACTGTCTGGAATTTCTCTCCGTGATAGTAGAGAGGCAAAAGTTGTCACTCAGTTGTTAATGCCAGAAGGACTTTGACTACTTTCTAAAAATAAAGCAGAGAAGAAAAGATGAAGAAAACGAGTGATTGGAAGATGAATCACTTCATGATTGCTGTTTTCATAAGGATCAGGACAGCTCAGATTATATACTATTTTACAATGTAGAAGCAATTCATAAATCTAATCAAATATACCTATTATATCATGAAGTGGATTATTTTAGATTATGGGCAATCACTTTACGTTTTTTGTTTTGTTTGTTTTCTGGAGGGGTTAACGGTCATATGTCCACCATATACCCATAATCAAAATAGAATAAAACTTAAATTCCACACTTTTCCAGGTAATGATACACTTCTTACTTTTATTTTGACAAGTTCTCCAAACACCATTTACCCTCTCCATCACGATGAAACCAGAAAGAATATTGTATTAGTGTTCTATTAGTATGTAACAAATTACCACAAACTTAATGGCATAAAAAGACATTCATTTATCAGCCCGCAGCTCTGTAGGTCAGAAGTTTAGCTTGGCATTGGTACGTTCACTGCTCAAAGAATCACAGTGCTGGAATCAAGGCCTCACTTGGTTGAGTTTTTTTTTTCTGAATGACCAGGGGAAAAATCTACTTCCATGCTCATTCAGGTTGTTAGCAAAATTCATTTCATGCAGTTTTATGACTGAAGATCCCATTTTTTTACTGACTGTGATTCAGTTCTAGCTCTCAACTCATAGAGGCACTCTTCATTCTTTGTCATGTGCCCCTCTCCACCTTCAAATCCAGCAATAGACAATTACTCATGTATAGAATCCCTCTGATTTCTAGATCCAGATGGAAAGGGCTTGTGTGATTAAGTTATACCCACCCAGATTATATCCCTTTTGATTAAATCAATTCGAATTGATTAGTAACTTGAATTACATCTAAAATATCCCTTTTGACATGGAATATAATGTAATTACAAAATCAGCATCTCATCATATTCACAGGATCTTCACACATTCACTGGGAGAGGCACATTCAATGCAAAGGGATTATACATGGGAGTGGGTTATGGGAGGTCATTTTAGAATCCTACCTTCCTACAGTCAGCTCTCTGATCCTCAATGACTCCCATCCCTCCCAAATGCAAAATACATCAACCACACACAATGAACCCCAGGGTCTCATTTAATTATAACATTAGCTCAAACTCTAAAATTTCCTAAAATGGATATTCATGAGGCTTCCGGATATAAAATTTCTGAAGGCTTGTGAAATTAAACATACAAGTAGTCTTCCCTCACCACCCCAACATGAAATATTGGAATAATCATAGCATAACACTAGTAGACATTATAATTCAAAACTGGCAGAATAGAAGCTAAAAATAACTTAGTGGCCCATGATCATATTGAAATCTAGCAGGGAAAACATTAGTTTTTCTTTAATTAGGTTTTTAAGGCCTGGGAATAAGTTTTCTTGGGCCTAAGCTCTGCCCTTGGGCTCCAGGCTCTATTTTCTGAACTCTTAGCTCATCTGCTGGGTTCTCAGTTCCACCTTCTGGACTGTCATCTCTGTGTTCTGAGCCATCATCTCTTTTTCTTGAAAAGTATAAAGTGTTATCATCCTTCTTCTTGTCAGCAAAATTTTGTAGGTCCAAAAGCCTCCTTTCATTTCCTTTAAGTCTAAGATGGTAATATTTTTTGCTTCTGTAAATTTTCCAAGAACCTTGTCGGCCTTCCAGGGATACCAAGGGGATTCACCATACTAGACAAAAACCACACTCATCAAAAGCATCTTTAACATCCGTATTGCTACTCACAATCTGTTGAAATAAATCTAAAATTTTTCTATCATGCTGTCCAGCCCACTTCCCAGGTCTAGCCTTCACCAATGTCTGATTCCAAAGACAGTTACTAATTTTTATGTATTTTTTACTCATTGCAGACACTAAAATCGGCATCATTTTTCTATTAATGCCCAAAAATTACCACAAAGAATGATTTAAATTAATACACATTTATCAGCTCATTTTGTAGGTCAGAAGTCTCAGTAATTCATATGTTATAGTAACCATACCTGGATCATTACTATGTGGATTTCCAGAAGATTGTCTCTTCATATCGAAATCCAATAACTCAAAAATAGTATGTATATTCATCTTGAAAACCAGAAACAAATAGACTCAAACTAGTATATATCCTGGAAAAAAAATTCTGAAGCTTTGGACTTCCAGTACCAACCACACAACAGAGATATCTTACACTGATACCTCCCCAACACCTACCTAACAGCATATAATACGATGGACGAAATAACAAACTAAAGTGCTTACGTATAACAAAGGCTTTAAAAAATAAAATAAAATAAAATCCTACATGCCAAAAATGGCAACCTAAACAGGAACTTAAAGCTACAAGAGTAAGTTTATGAACTGGCTTGAAATAGCCTATTAGACATTAATATAGCTCTAATTCCTAGGGTTGAGGATTTGATGTTGAAATCAAGATAGAAAATATGACATTGGCTTTGCGAGAGAGAGAGAGATAAAGAGAGAGAGAGAGAGATAGTGAAGGTACTGATCTGAGAAATTGTCTCCTCATTTAAAGAGTAATTTAAATAACTCTTGCCAGTTGCCCAGGAAAACATTCAAACAAAAGTATCTTATAAAAAATGAAAATATCATACCTTTGCAATATGTAGGTGTGGAATCTGAATTTACACTGCCCATGAGGTACAGGAATTTCAAAACTGAGAAAAATAATATGTAAAACAGATTGGCATAGGCCTTGCTCTGCCTCAAAGAAACTGATGAAACTGATATAAAACCTTTCTGTAGGAACAAACATAGGAAAAACAGCATAGAGCATTCCTGCAGGGGGGAACTCTCTTCAAAAGTTTAACTCGAAAACCAAAATTACAAACCATATAAGGGAAAAAATATCTACTGTGAAGAAGAATCGCCAGACTCAAAAAACAGGCTGATTGGGACTTCAGCGACTTCAGATGATTGAACATCAGAAATAAACCGTGAAGTTAATGTTTAAATAATTAGGGAGTTAGAAGGAGAAACAGAACATGTGATAAACATAATGAACACTATGGAAAAAGTACCAAGCGCATCTGCAAAAGATCTAAGATTTAGAAATAATCTAAGTGTTCAAATGTAGGAAAATGGATAGTAAACTGTGACAGGGTCACACAATAGAATACTATCTCACGGTTAATAAACCAAATCTATGTTTTCAAGAATGAAACAATAGAATACTATCTCACAGTTAATAAACCAAATCTGTATTTTCAATAATGAATACATCTTCAAAATGTCATTAAGTGATAAAAAGCAACTTGGTATCATTTATATAAATTATGTACTTTTGAAAAACATGGGATGAAACTATAGATAACTACAGTAACATAAATTTGCAATTAAAGCATAAAAACATATATTGATAGGACAAATGCAATTCAGGAAAGTGCTTATCTGTCTGGGGTGGTGGGGTTAGGGGAGATGTAGATGGCCTATCTGTATCAGTAGTGCTTTAGTTTTTAAAAAATTAAAAGAACTGAATCAAACACAATGACATATGACCATTTGTTAAATCTGGACAGAATTTTATAGATTACTATTAGACTATTTTCTATGATTTTATGGACAGTGGTAATTCCATAACATTAAAAACATTTTAAAAGGAGAGAAAAACATCACAGTTTTTTTTTTTTTTTTTTCATAGACTAGAGCTTGGCCAGCACCACTAGAATGAAGATACTAACCCAAACAAAAGTTGTAAAAGTCATTTTAAAGTAAACTACTTTTAGCAAAGAAAAATCCAGTTGCTTTGTTATTTTTAAATAAAAACTAACATTAGTTTGGGAGTCTTGATTTTTGTGGGAAGTTGATAGAAAAATGTGTACATGAGCTCTGGAATGTAGTCTCAAGCAAGACATAATCTGACTCTTCGTTTCTTATCTGAAATTTTGGGTACAATCTATATTCACAGTTTTCTGAGAATTAAATGAGATAACATGAAAAGGACTTAATGCAGTTGCTGGGTAATAGCCCTTTAGGTTGGGAAATGATTGTCATGGCCCTAAAACGTTTAACCCACATTTTCAAGATCATTATGAAAGATTGCTCAAAGACATTATATTCATACATTTATATATATATATATTTCTAAAACACACCAAATCATGAGCAAACATGGTTTCTATAAACTATTTATAAAGAAAAACATATCTTTTTTTTAAGATGGTGGACTAGAGGTATTGCTAGCATACCTTTCCTACTTGGAAGAACAAACTATTGTACAGAGATTCACACTGTGAAAAATTTTCTTCAAGAAGCAATGCAGGAACTGAACAGGAAATCCAAAAGAACCTACAGACCCTTTGAAGGAAGCAGGATGCTGCAGCCTACACCATGTGTCAGGCAAAGGGCTGTGAGACCCCAGAGTGTAAGAGGCATAGAAACTGCCTCTGGGATATACACCTCAACCAGGGCTGAACATCCAGGCCATGGGGGAAGACCTTAAACCTACTTAGCACAAGAATCGACTTGAGGAGGGAGTGTGGAATATAAAAGTAGAAGCAGTAGCAAGAAGACCATTGCATGTACTCTCAGTTTCCAGTGTGGAACAAGGAAAGTCATTCCTTATAATTCCTCAGAGGGGACCCTGCAGAAGGCAGCCAAATGGATCAGGAAGTGCTCACAGGTGGAAAGAAGCCCCCAGCTGGGTTTCATGATACAACTTCAGATGGGAACAAACCCCCTTGTCCAGGGGTAAGGCAAGGGAGAGTGAAAAGTGGGCTGTAGCTGTGACTACAGCATCTGTGAGTGCAGGAGCTGGGCAGCTAGCTTTGCAGCAAAGAAGGAGGGGCGTGAAAGCTGTGGTTCCTATTTCTGCAAGTACAGCTTATGATTCAGGGCAGTTTCAAAGTGTTGTTGTTGTTGTTTGTTTTTGTTTTTGTTTTTGTTTTGAGACAGGATCTCATTCTGCCACCCAGACTGGAATATAGTAGCATGATGATGGCTCACTCAAGCCTTTAACTCCTGGGCTCAGATGATTCTCCCACCTCAGCCTTCCGAGAGGCTGGGACCATAGATGCATGCCATCACGTCTGGCTAATTGTTTGTATTTTTCATAGAGAGGGAGTTTTGCCATGTTGCCCAGGCTGGTCTTGAACTCCTGGGCTCAAGCGATCCATCTGCTTCAGCCTCCCAAAATGCTGGAATTACAGGCATGAGTCAACTTGACCAGTTAGTTTCAAGTTCTGAGTGCAGGTTGCCTAGAACTTAGCCTGCTACTGCTCATGGAACACTGTGGGGCTGGATCTGCCTCGCCAAGTGCATGAAATATGTGTGGGGCTTATGTGTGGGGCTTACCACTGCCTGCTACTCCCCACACCCTGCATGAACTCTTCTGTGCAACAGAGGCAGCAATACTCTTCTCTGGAACATCAACATAATGGTCTGAGAACTGTTCCCATCCCCCCAACACCCACAGGAGCTGCTGCTTGCCCTGCACATGGAGACTCAGAGCATGAAGCAGCCTGTCCCAGTCCCCACCTGGCTTTGCCCTGCCATCTGCTCTGGTAGTTTAACACAAAGGACAGAAACTCTTGAGAGCTATATGGCACCACTCATTTCCTGAGAAACCAGAGTACCCTCACTGGGCAACATAGGCAAGCTAAAATCCCACTGTTACCACTGCAACTGGTGTTCTTTTGCAAGTGCTACCTCCTGGATGGAGGCCAAGCAACACAGTTCATTACAGCATTTTCTGGTAGAATATTATGGTGCCCAGGTAGGGAAAATAGCTACATGATCTCAGCTATCACCACTGACTGCACCACTCTGGCTTACAAGGAGGTTCCCGAGTCTGTTCACATAACCAGTTCATTGCTACTACAACTGGCATTCGAGAAAGCCAACACGCTAAGGCTTTCAATAACCAAGGAATCTCACAGAGTTTATGTCACTCCCTTGACACCTCCATTAGAGCTGGTGCTATTACCCACTTCTGGGGCACTTGAGGACAGGTCACATCACCACATTCCTTGCAGAAATCCCCAAGCACCAGCCTGGAGTGTGACAACTTCACTAGGTGGCTAGACCCAGAGGGGCAACAACACTCATAGTAGTCTGGCTCCCAAGGATTCCCACTCCCAGGGGAGAGGGGAGTGTATCACATCAAGGGGACACCCCATAAGACAAAAGAATCTGGATGGGAGGCCTTGAGCACCAAATATTTTTGCTGGTGAGAAGTTTCTTTCAGCAAGACACTGTTACAGTGATGGGCTCAACAGGGAATGTCTGCACCTCTATCTCATCCATGAGACAGCCCTGGTGCAAATGAAAGATCATGAGAAGGGAGCATCTTTCCCCCTTTGTCCACCACCACAGGCACAATTAGGACTTTTCCCATGGGAGCTCTCATAGGTGCAACTATAGACAGCCTTTCTGGAACACATCAGGGTGACTGCATCTCCACAGAAAGAGGGCCCTCCAGGTTCAGGCTTGCATGAGAGAAAACTCACAATTCCTCTCTGCTTGGAACATCAACATCTCTGCAGATCAAAAGACATGCCTGTCTGATTTGAATAGTTGGAGCACTGGGACAGGATTTTGTTTAAGAAGAGGATAACTTTCCTGCTGATCTGGCAGAAGAACTGAGGTGGCTCCAAACTTTCCCACAGATAAGACATCAATGTGACTCACTGAGAGCTTCTCCAGCCACCTCTGCCAAGGCTGGTACTTCTGCCCACCATTGGGTATTGTATTTACCCACCTGCTTTAGCCACAATCAGCTCCCACCCAGGCACACTTTCTGTACTGGCTTGAAGTTTGAACCATCAAACCAGTGAATAAAATACCAGGGAAAAATAAATAAATAAATAAATACATAAATAAATTCCACAGGCGAATAAGATAAGCCTCAAGATACCTCTACTATTCCAGCCCCATAGGAGATAGTGAATATTCTCACACACCGAACACATTGCTACTACAATCAGCATATGAGAAGGCCATCATACAAAAAATCTCTATAACCAAGGAACTCTTGCAGAGTCTCCCCCTCTGAAAACACCAAGAACCAAATTAGACTATAATTAACTATAAACATTAGAGTCACATCCTTAGGGGAAAAATAAATTACAAACCAAACAAACAAACAAAATACAGTAAAATCAAACATAAATTCAAGAATAATTAGAAGAAATGGCCTAACAAAAACAGAAGGAACAAGAAAAGTAATCCTGGCAATATGACAAAGCAGGGTCTATAACTCCCCCAAAAGATCACACTAGCACTCCAGCAATGAATCCAAACCAAGATATAATCTTTGAAATATCAAATAAGGAATTCAAAAGGTCAATTATTAAGCTACTCAAGGAGATGCCAGAGAAAGGTGAAAACCATAATAAAGAAATTTTAAAAGCAGTTCAGGATATGAATAAAAAATTTTGTAGAGAGATAGATATCAAAAAGAAAAAGCAATCAGAACTTCTGGAAATAAAAGACAGACTCAGGAAATTACCAAATTCAGTTGAAAGTTCTAACACTACACTAGAATAAGTAGAAGAAATAATTTCTGACTTAGAAGATAAGGCTTTTTAATCAACCAATTACACAAAAATAAAAAAGAATCAAAAGAAATGAACAAAGTCTGCAAAAATCATGGAATTATGTAAAACTGCCAAATCTAAGAATAATTGGTGTTCCTCAGGTAGAAGATAAAACAATAAGTCTGGAAAACGTATTTCAGGGAATAATTGAGGAAAACTTTTCTTGCCTGGCTATAGACCTAGATACCCAAATCTAATGAGCTCAAAGAACTCCTGGGAAGTGCAGTGCAAAAAGAACTTCACTGAGCTTTACAGTCATCAAGCTACCGAAAGTCAGCATGAAAGAAAGAATTCCAAGAGTACTAAGAAAAAAACATCAAGTAACCCAAAATTGAAAGCCTATCAGGCTAACAGTAGACTTCTCAGCAGAAATCTTTCAAGCCAGAAGAGATTGGGTCCTATCATCAACCTTACCAAACAGAATAACTGTCAGCCAGTAATTTTTACTCCTTCAAAACTAAGTTTCATAAATGGAAGACAAATAAAGTCATTTTCAGACAAAGAAATACTTACAGAATTTGTCCCTACAAAACTAGCACTACGAAAAATGCAAAAATTCTAAACCTTGGAAAAAATCTTAATATGCACCAAAATAGAACCTCCAGAAACTTAAAACTCACAGGTCCATTAAACAATAACACAATTTTAAAAAGCATACTATTTCGGTAACAACATAATGAAGAGAAAAGTACCTCACATCTCAATGTTAGCATTGAATAGGAATGGCCTAAATGCTCTACTTAAAAGATACAGAATGGTGGAATGGATAAAAAATTACAAACCAAATATCTGCTGTCCTCAAGATACTCGCCTAACATGGAAGGATTCATATAAACTCAAGGTAAATGGGTGGAAAAGGGTATTTCATGCAAATGGAAAGAAAAGCAAACAGAAGTAGCTATTCTTAGAGAAAACAAGACTTCAAAGCCACGATACTAAAAAAATACAAAGATGGTCACTATATAACAATAAAATGATCAATACAACAAGAAGATATTACAGTTCTAAATTTATAAGCACCTAATGTTGCAGCTTCCAGATTCATAAAGCATTTAATACTAGACGTAAGAAATGAAATAGACAGCAACACTAAATAATAGCGGGAGACTTCAATACACCACTGACAGCACGAGACAGATCATTGAGATGGAAGACATATTAGTAAGTTATCACACTATTAATAAACACGTACCTTTATAAAGGGTAATTTATAAAGAAAAGAGGTTTGAGTTATTCACAGTTCAGCGTGGCTGGTGAGGCCTCAGGAAATGTATAATCATGGTAGAAGAGGAAGCAAACATGTTCTTCACCTGGAGGCAGGAAGGAGAAGTATCATGTAAAATGGGGAAAAGCCTCTTATAAAACCATCAGATCTTTGAAAACTCACTCACTATCATGAGAATGGCAGCATGGGGTAACCATCCCCATGATTCAATTACCTCCCACCAGGTCCCTCCCATTACATGTGGGGATAATGAGAGCTACAAGATGAGATTTTATTGGAGAGACAGTCAAAACGTGTAAGAAGTCAACAACAACAACAAAATAGACTTAAACGCACACTAAAACAAATGGACTTAATAGATATTTACAAAACATTCTACCCAAGAACTACAGAATATATTTTCTTCTCATCAGCACATGGAACATTCTCCAAAATAGATCATAAGATAGGCCACAAAACAAGTCTCGACAAATTCTAAAAAAATAAAAATCATATCAAGTATCTTCTCAGACTATAGCAGAAAAAAACTAGAAATCAACTCCAAAAGAAACTGTCAAAACTACACAATTACATGGAAATTAAATAATCTGTTCTTGAATGATATCTGAGTTAACAATGAAATTAAGATGGAAAGTAAAAAATTATTTGAAGTGAATAATAACAATGACAAAAGTTATCAAAACCTCTAGGATAAAGCAAAAGCACTCCTAAAAGAAACGTTTATAGCACTAAATGCCTACATGAAAATGTCTGAACAGTACACGTTGACAACCTAATGTCAAACCTCAAGGAATGAGAGAAACAAGAACAAACTAAACCCAAAGATAGAAGAAAATAAAAAATACGTTTGGAGCTGGTTCTTTGAAAAAATAAACAAAATAGGTAAACCATTAGCTAGATTTACTAAGAAGATAGACGATCCAAATAAGCCGAATTAGAAATGAAACAGGAGACATTACAAACAACACCACAGAAATACAAAAGACCATTTGAGACTCCTATGCACATCTTTATGCACACACATTAGAAAAACTAGAGAAACTGATAAATTCCTGGAAACATACAACCTCGTATATCAAATCAGAAGAAATAGAAACCCTGCACAGACCAATAACAAGCAATGAGTTTGAATCAGTAATTAAAACACTGCCAACAACACAAAAATTCCCAGGATCACATGGATTAGCAACTCTGAATTCTCCAGATATTCAAAGAATAATTGGTACCAATTCCTCCGAAACTGTTCCAAAAAATTGAGAAAGATGAAATCTTCCCTAATTCACTTTGTGAAGCCAGAGTCACCCTGATGCCAAAACCAGGAAAGGGCACAACAAATAAGAAAATGACAGACCAATATCCCTGATGCATACAGATGCAAAAACCCTCAACAATACACTATTTAACTGGATTCAACAGTACTTTAAATATATAATACATCACGATCAAGTGAGTTTCTCCTAGGGATACAGAGATAGCTTAAAATATACAAGTCAATAAATGTGATACATCACATAAGCATAGTTAAAAATAAAAACCATATGATCATCCCAATAGACACAGAAAAAGCATTTGATAATATCCAGCATTCTTTTATGATTAAAAATCCTCAACAAGATAGGCATAGAACGGACTTTCCTCAAAGTAATAAAAGCCATATATAACAAACCTACAGTAAACATCATACTTCGTGGGGGAAAAGTTGAAAGCAGTTCTCCTGACAATAAGAACCAAGCAAGGATGCCCACTTTCATTACTCCTATTTAACATAATTCTGGAAGTCCTATTCAGAGCAATTAGGCAAGAGAAAGAAATAGAGGACATCCAAATTGGAAAAGAAGAAGTCAAACTATCACTGTCTGCAGATGATAAGAGTGTATAACTAGAAAATCCTAAAGACTCCTCCAAATGACTCCTAGATTTGACAAATGAGTACATAAAGTATCAAGTTACAAAATCAATGTACCCAAATTAGTTGCAGTGCTATACACCAAGAGTGACCAAGCTGAGAATCAAATCAAGAACTCAATTTCTTTTATGAAAACTGAAAAGTAAATAACATAAAATAAAAAATGAAATATTTAGAAATATGCTTAGTTAAGGAAGTGAAAGAGCTCTACTAGGAAAACCACAAAACACTGCTGGAAGACAACATAAATGACAAACAAATGGACATGCTTCTCATGCTCATGGGTAGGGAGAATCAATATTGTAAACATGACCATACTGTCCAAATAAATCTACAGATTCAATGCAATTCCCATCAAAATACCAACATCATTTTTCATATAATTAGAAAAAAAAATCCTCAAATTCATATGGAACAAAAAAAAAAAAAAAAAAAAGAGCCCAAATAGCCAAAGCAACCCTAAGCCAGAAGAACAAATCTGGAGGCATCACATTACTGGACTTCAAAATTATACCACAAGGCTATAGTTACCAAACCAGCATAATACTGTTATAAAAATAGACAAATAGACCAATGGAACAGAATAGAGAACCTAGAAATAAAGACAAATACATACAGCCAAATGATCTTTGATAAAGCATACCAAAGCATAAATAGGGAAATGGACACCCTATTTAATAAATGGTGCTGGGAAAACTGGCAACTTACATGTAGAAGAGTAAAACTGGATCCCTATATCTCACTTTACATAAAAATCAACTCAAGATGGATCAAAAACTTAAATCTAAGGCCAGAGACTACAAAAACTCTATAAGATAATGTTGGAAAAAACTCTTCTATTCATTGGCCCAGGCAAAGAATTCATAACTGAGACCCCAAAACAAATGAAACAAAAACAAAAATAAATAAATGGGTCTTAATTAAACCAAATCGCTTCTGCACAGCAAAAGAAATAATCATCAGAGTAAACAGACAATGCACAGAATAGGAGAAAATATTTGCAAATTATGCATTCCACCAAAGACTAGTATCCAGAATCTACAAGGAACAAAAATGAATCAGTAACAAAAGAAACAAATAATCCCATCAAAAAGTGGGCAAAAACATGAATAGACATTTTTTCAAAAGAAGATGTACAAATAGCCAACAAACATATGTAAAAATGCTCAACATCAGTAATCATCAGGGAGATGCAAATTAAAACCACAATGAGATACCACCTTACTCCTGCAAGAATGGTCAATATTAAAAAGTCAAAAAACAATAGATGTTGGCATGGATGTGGGGAAAAGGGAATGCTTATAAACTGCTGATGGGTAAATTAGTACAACCTCTATGGAAAACAGTATAGGGATTCCCTAAAGAGCTAAAAGTAGATCTACCATTCAATCCAGCAATCCCACTACTGGATATCTACCCAAAAGAAAAGAAGTCATTATATGAAAAACACACTTATACACCTATGTTTATAGCAGCGCCAGTTCACAACTGCAAAGATGTAGAGCCAACCTACGTGCCCATCAACCAATGAATGGATAAAAGATGTATATATACACCATGAAATACTATTCAATCATAAAAAGGAATAAAATCATGTCTTTTACAGCAACTTGGGTGGAGCTAGAGGCCATTATTCTAAGGGAAGTAACACAGGAGTGAAAAACCAAAAACCGTATGTTCTCATGTGAAAGTGGGAGCTAACCTATGAGTATGTAAAGGCATAAAGAGCGATATTATTGATTATGGAGACCCAGAAAGAGGAGAGTGGGGGCGGGGGCTAGGGAAAAAGTCTACACATTAGGTACAATATACACTACTGAAGTGAAGGGTGCACTAAAATCTCAGAATTCACCACTATGTAATTTATCCATGTAACAATAACAACAACAACAACAACAAAATACACTTGTACTCCAAAATCTATTGAAATAAAAATTAGAAAAGAAGAAAAACATCCCTTCTTCATATTGCACTTTTCAAAATAAGAGAGAGAACAAACTATGGGTCAAGTTTTGAGATGCTAATTTGAAGTTATTAGACATTATTACCTTTGTGTTCATTTAGGATACATTGGTAAATGTGTTGTTTGAGGAATTTTATTCTTCTTTTGATTGTGTCGAATTTTTGGTACCTAATTGGTCACTGTAATAAGCAATTCTAACTCACTCATCGTTTTATACCTGCCTATACATCCCTTATACTGTTCTTTTAGTGTAATAGGTTTTCCCATCATTACTGATGCCCCTTGCTCCTAATTTACTTGTGGAAAATCATACTTTGCTGGGGATGCAAGGAGCTCTGCTATTTCATCATCTCTTCAGCCTTACAATGTCCAGCCAGCATGGATGGCTCATTAAGCTATGTAGCAAAAATAATTCTTTTGTGCTGCTCAAGAGGGAGGTAGGACATAAAGTATAAATTTTTCCTGTTATTTCTTTTTTCTTCTGATCTTTATAGGGTTTTTATCCAGCAATGCATTAGAAGGAAGTATTTCAATAAAAATCCATTTCAAAAGAATTTTTGAAAAAGTTACTGTTGGCTAGTTACTTCATTAGTGAACTCTGTTTAGCTTCCTCGTGTTCCAAGTGATACATAGCATTTTGGGTTTCAGAGTTACTCACCAAAATATTTTGATAGATTTTCTTTTTTAAGGCAAGAGATTTTTAGAGTAAATTAAAAGGTTGTGTTAGTGGAGAGACTGAAGGTACTGGTCCCACTTCTTTGATCTTTGAACACACAGAATCTGGCAGCAGAACATGGGAGTGGTCAGTAACAATTTACAAATTGCTTTCATATTGGATTTGATCTTACAGAAACGTTGTTGAGGTACGTATTAGTTTGTACCCATTCTGAAAATGATGGAAACTAAGACATAGCACAAGACAAATGACTTACCAATGGTCAAACACTGTGTAGCATAGCACCAGAATTTGATCTTCAGTTTTTCTGAACCAAAAATCTTGTTCTTTCTACTATCTTCCTGCCCCTCTCAAAAGTTTTCATCTGAGATTTCATTGTTACATTTGTGTGATTCTAGTCAGTTGGGTAGCAATTTTGGGATTCGAGAACTGACAGCTTCAAAGTTTCACTGTTAATGTAACTGAATTCCTCATATACATATGAAGAGAAAAAAATGGAATGTGGTGGACTTGGTTAAGGATAAAATGAAATATCTATAACATCTTGATAAAAGACAATTTATTAGTATCTTCTCCTGAATCCCTTATGTCCTCAGATTGTAAAGGATTAAATATCCATATTCAAGTGGACACAATATAAAATGCAGCAGAATAGAGAAAACTGTTTTCACATTGTTATGAACACCTTTAAGTACTTCGGCCTCAATTCTACCCACACTCATGCACATGAATACCACCACTCTGTTAAATACAAAAATTATTTCAATAATACCAGTGTACCTAATGCAACAACAGCATAAAACTACAGTACCAAAAAAAGAAAAAGAGAGTTCCTGAATGAGAGTCAGTGTTTAAAGGTAAAAATTAAACCATGGTATTCAACTGAATTTCATTTGCTAAAGGCAATATTAGGGTGAATTGCATATTTGGTTGTGCTGTAAAACTTCCACTCAGACTCTAAATCAATAGCAGTTGCTAGTATCTAAATTCTTCTTATCTGCCTCGTTGTATATTAGCTCCACAACTGACCATATATTGAAATGAATGACAGAAAATGCAAATAAATATTTAACTATTTAAAGTATTTAAAATAACCATAGTATCTATCATGACTGTTCTAAATAAGTTTGTTTTCAATCTAGTATTTCCAAAGAAGTTTACAGTTCTCACTTTATGACATGACCACAATATTTACATCTGTAGCCATTTCTATTCATCGTTAAGTGCAAAAGTGCACATTTCAAAGAATAGAAGCATGGCTTAGAAGTAGTCTAGCTTGTGATGATTTTATTATCATAAAAATCAATCAGTATTTCTAGCAGATTAATGATATTCACAAATCTTTTAGCACTATTCCCATTGTGAAGTATGAGTCTATGCCCTTTTCCCTTGAGTCTTGTGGGTTGTGTGACTGCTTTGACGGACAAAATAATGGCAGAACCGACCCAGTGTCAGTTTCCATGCCCAGGTTTTAAGAGACTAACAGCTTTTATTTTTATCTCTTGGAACACTGTCTCTTGGATCCCTGAGCCATCATATAAGAGTCTTACTACAATGTTGGAGAAAATGTAGAGAGACTCTGATATTAAATTGAGAGAGAAAAGAACCCACCTAAGTCCAGCTTCCCTACCGATGTGCCCAGCCTTTAATCAAAGACATTTTGGACCTCCCAGACAAACTAGCCCGCAGCTGAATATTGCGGAATGACCTAAGTCACATCATGGGAAGAAATACTATTTAGTCAGACATGCCATGCCTGAATTTTTGACACACAAAAATCTAAGATATATTAAAAGGTCTGTTGTTTTAAGCCACCAAATTTTGAGAGAGTTGACACACAGCAGTGCATAACCATGGTTCAGCAACTATCACATATTCCTGGCATTCGACTGCCTTGCTCTCTTCATAAAACTTCAGGCAACAATTTAAAGAAATATATTTTCCAAAATTTACTATTTGGGGATTTGAAATTTTAAAAAATTAAAATATGTTTGTAATCCATAGTTTCTGTGGAAACAGGATATTCAGTGTTCCAGTGTTGGACAACAATGAATGTACTAGGGACAAAATGCTTTCTAAATGAGACATATGTGGTCTAAAAATGTCACAGGAAAATCTTAAGGTAGAAATTAAAATTAAAATGACATCTCTTTAATTATTTATAGTTATTTAGGTGAAATAATGTCATGACTTGTGGCTGAAATTACCATTGCCAGTATCAGGTAGTAATTTCCATTCATGCCAAATGGCAAAGGACTTCTACATAAATAAGTATACTTGTGTTAATTGGAAAATTCATTACATCATTTTACAAACTAGCCAGGGAGTTGTCAGGAAATATCAGAGATAAGACTTAATGTTTGCAAAGGAAAAAATAAAACATAATAGCAACCATATAACACTATTTCTGAAAATAAGAAAGGGTTCATTTTTGCAAAAATGAGATTATGAAACTAAAAATCACTCGCTGTATTAAAAGGATGTAGGTTTTGAGAATACACAAATGTCATTTAATGTGTCTAGTTTCTTCATACATAAAATTAAATCTTCATTAAGTACACATTTTAGAACAGAAGACTTTTCACAGGAAGCCTAAAAACCATTAAAATACATAGTATTATCTTGAAGAAGATAAGTGTTCAAAAAAAAGTATATACTAAAATCAAATCATTTTGCTTCTCTTTTAGAGGTGATATTTAAATTAATTTTAAATTTCACATAACATTAAAAGAGCATGAGATTTGATGTTAACTAAATGGAAATTGCATTTTAAAAAATGTTGAATCATTGCTGTAGAAAGTTTTCTAGGATAAGATAGTAGAAATTACTGCAAAATACTTTGAAAATTGTTAACACTGAGCGGGTTTGTAGAGTTAATGCCCCTCCACATGGTGATTTGATTATTAGCCAAAAGGCGTTCCTACTCCAATGTGGTGAGGTGGAAAGAGCTCTGAACTTAGAATTACTAGATCTGACATCTAGTCTTTGATCTGCACTAACAAGCCCTTACACCACAAGCAAGTGACTTTTTTTCCCTGGCCTTTGTTTCTTCAGTTTTGAAAAGGAGCATTTTAATAAGATTTCTAAGGTCCCTTCCAGCTATAATATTCTATGACCATATCTTCCTCACTGGGCCTACTAAAGTTTCCATATTATTTACTTCTTTGGGTAAAAAACTGAGCGCTCTTTTCAAAGGCAAATATTGTCTGAGAAAGGTCGCACAGTAAGTCATTTTTAGCCATTAAAACCTCAGCTTGATTCAGTTAATTGGATTACCTAACAGGGACCTGAGGAAATAGAACTAAAATAAGGAAAGTTTGACACAAAGGGAAAAGGCAGGAAAATGATGGCATGGTGTACCAAAAAGTGAAAAGTTAGTACATTAGATATTGTGCGTTAACCAAGTCAACTTCAATAATTGCCTGGGAGAATGTTTAATAATATTTTCATGGGTGTCATGCAATAATATTATGCACATACTCTAATTGGGACGCTATGAAATATAAAAGAGGTGCTACTTTTGGCAACTTAGGCTTCATATATTTTATCCTGGATCTGCTGTCTCAAATATAGCAAGTGGCCGGCCATTATTTCATGATAAGAGAAAATGAGCACATGGAAGAGGAAAGTGCTGGTGCCCTGTTACATACAAAGAGAACTATAATAACTCATTTTGTAACTACGACGCAATAAACAAAGCCCATCCAGGGTGCAACAGATATCTGCTTCTATGGAACTATGTGAAAGTTTTCACCGGCCTTAAATTACATCTGCATTCAAGAATAAAAAAGAAAGCATAAGAGTCCTCTCTTTCCTGTTTAAGACTTTTCAAAATACTCACACAAAACTTACGCTTCTGTCTAACTGACCAGATGTTAGTCACATGACCACAAAGAGCTGCAAAAGATTCTGGAAACAAAATGTTTAATCCTGAGTGTCATTGTGTTCTATTAAAATTGGGATTCTCTTATTCTGGATAAAGGGAAATATGTTATTGGAGGGCAGTGGCAGTCTCAGCCACATAAGACACTATCGCAGTGTCAGAGACCTCCACACACATACATGTATCTCACTAATTTTGATTATGAATAGTAAGTCTTCAGGTGGGATAAAAATTCAGTTCCTCAGGAGAAGCTTTAAATATGAAATTGTTAAGTATTTCAGCACCTCATTTTGAAGAACACATTTATCACCTAACAAAGATGAAGAAATTAAGATCTCAAGGTATATTAGTTTTGAAGGCTAGCCTATACCATTGTTTTACAAATAATATAAAATTTTACAGAAATCCTTTAAAATATATAACTAAAAGTTATTAATATCTTCTTTGTAAATAAAAATGTTCGTTTGCTCCAAAGTAGATTTTTAAAAATTAATTTAATTTATTCTTTAGGGTTTTTCCATTTCTTACATATGAACTAGTCTACACTGATACTTAACTTTGTGACACAGTACTACCATAATTATTTAAATATATAATACAATAATATACAACATATAAAAGTACACTTTCTGTCTTGGATTGCACATAATTATGCCTTTGAAGCACCAGAAAACATTCAAATTAGAAAATTACTGATTAAGTATAACTTTCACTCTAATGGCCCTTACAGAGAGCGTTCTGTATTAATTTTTGCCAAAATTTCAGGAAACGAGATGCTTTTCAAGTAATTAGGTAGTAACAAAGATTAAAAAAAAGTCTTTTCAAACTAACCTTCTTCTAAAACTTTTTATAACTTTGCCAAGAGTGTCTATAAATTTCAAGACCAAAAACATAATTTATAAAGGGATACATTCTTTTTGCATCTTACTTGAAAAGCTGGGTTTTACATGCCTTTGCTACCTATTGAAGAAAGGTCAAAGAGAAACATACCTCTTTTATAAAATGAAGTTTTGTAGGGTAACCAGGTATATTTTATTTAAGTTGCTAATTTGTTTATATATTCTGTTAGCTTAATGAAGAAAGTGCATGTAAATAACGTAGAGCCGAGGGGGTGTGCTATTGTATTTATTTTTTAAGAAAAAAAAGTAAAAGCATTCTAAGGCCAAAAGAATCATGGGCCACTGGAACCAACCAAAAAGCTGACTGCTGTGCTACAATCAGAAGTGACTCATTTTGAACAAAGGCTTCACAAAATATGCGAGGCAAACAGAGACTGAGCCACAAGCAGTGACAAGCCTGGAAATGGTAGTTATATCTGTAAAATGAAACCAGATGACACATGGTGTCAGAACAGCAGAGTATTATTGCAAGTTACCCACATGATGCCATTTCAGGGACACTAAACCAGATGACACATGGTGTCAGAACAGCGGAGTATTATTGCAAGTTGCCTACATGATGTCATTTCAGAGACACTAGACAAACATGTTCCCTACTGGCCCAGACATACAGGCTAAAAGTCTCAGATCAGTCAAACATACTATGAATTACAAGGGAGGAATAATGTAATAACCTGCTATTAGTCATTAAAGCCCAAACTCATATTTATTTCTCGTCCTAACACTCTTCATCTCATTGGATATTTAAGGTTGATGTTAATAAGGTAGTTAGGGTATGTCCGAAGCAAAGCAGGACTGGCAGAGTTAGGTGGGTAACAGGGCTACCTAGGAGGATTGGCAGGAGGCAGATCACAGAAACCTTCACTAAGTAGCAGGAAATAGGGCTCTGGGGAGATACCAGGACACCTAGTAACGAGTAAATAAAATAAGCCTCAATCTCAACATTATGTTTTCATTATGTTTACACAATAAACATTGTGTTTATACACATAAAATAGGTAATAGTTTAGCTTAATCAGGGATATGAAAAAATCTATAAAATGTCTACTAATAAGAATGTTAACCTATACTACAGAATTGGAACCTTTAACTATCAATCTTCGTACCAATCCATATGCATTTGTCAAATTCCTACCATTGGGTTAGCAGGCACTGGCTACCTAAAAATAAAGAAGGTACAGTTTCTTAATATTTGAAGTTCAGAAAGTAGGTCCTTATAGACAAATAATTCCCATGAAGCTGAGATATAATCTTATCAAACTACTGCTGCATCAATTTTCCATATTTAAAAGTCATTTTCAAATTTGAATTTCAATTTAATTTCTACAAGAGATCATAAAGTCACTGTAGAGCTCCAAGACAAAAATTAGCCCTAAAAGCAATATTGACCATAGTGACCCCACTCCCATTGCAATGCCACTTGGCAGCGCATAAAATACTTGAAGCATCATGGTGAAATCTTCATTGCTCAAAGCTTGGTTCTTTGTACACAGTGAGTTGTATTTTGTGAAATAGTAAATCTTTAGTCAGAAAACATGTCCTTGCTTATACAGCTCTGGGTATACTGCCAGGACTCTGCAAATAACAAAATTATAATAATTAAACAGTTATTCATGAATGAAAACACTTAACCCAAGAGTGTTCCAGTAGAAAGGGCAGGAAGAGCTAATATATTAGTCAGCAACACACACACCAGATGGAAGAATGAGTTTTTAAAATGTAATTTGAAACAAAGGATAAAGGAACAGTCTGAGAGACCCAAATTCCTAAATCCAGTGTTTTGGGGCAGGAGCCAATGAGTAAAAGAGAATTTTATGCATGCAGATATTTAATTAAGGTTCCAGTAATATTGTAGACTAAGTGCTCTTTCATTTGCCTTTATCTCAGGAACCCAGAGAGTTAAGAAATCAGTGAACTGTGTGGTTGATAGTCCCTGATCTAACAGCTTACCATGAAAGAACCCAAAGTTCACATTCAATAGATAAATATTTAGCTATTTTTACTGTAATGTTTCGCCTGCTCCTTTCAGAAATTGTTGAATACAAAAAAGAATAAGGACAGAATCACTAAATCTCACTGAAAAACAAGGTTCACAAAATGTTAGTGGATTTTTTCCAGTATTTAAAGACACACAGAAGGAATCATACTGTAAACACTTTTAGTTTTTAATTTGTATAAATACATAGTAAGTGATTATATGTGTGGGGTACATGAGATGTTATGACGCAGGCATGCAATGTAAAATAATCACATCATGAAGAATGGGGTATCCATCAACCTCAAGTGTTTATCCTTTGTGTTAAAAACAATTCAATTACACCCTTTTACTTATTTTTTAAAATACTATTAAGTTGTTAAGTTGTTATTGACAATATTCATCCTCTTGTGCTCAAACAATATGCCTTATTTATTCTTTCTATTTATTGTACGTATTAACCATCCCCACCACCTCCTCAGCTCCTCACTAAGCTTCCTACCCTCTGCTAAACATTCTTCTACTATCTCCATAAGTTCAATTGTTTTGATTTTCAGATCCCACAAATAAGTGAGAATATTTGATATGGGTTTTTCTGTAGAGATCTTTTACTTATTTGGTTAATTTCTAGGTATTTAATTTGATTTGTGGCCATTATAAATGGAATTACTTTTTTTTTTGAAAAAGTACAACTCTCTTGTCCAGGCAGTGATGCAATTAAGGCTCACTGCAGCCTCAATCTCTTCAGGCTCGGGTGATCCTCTTACCTCAGCCTCCAGAGTAGGTGGGATTACAGGTGCGTGCCACCATGTGAGCTTAATTTTTGTATATTTTTTGTAGAGACGAGGTTTTGCCATATTGCTCAGGCTGGTCTTGAACATAGTCTCAGGAGATATGCCTGCTTAGGTTGCCAACATGTTGAAATTACAATTGTGAGTCACTGTGTCCAGCCAGAATTACTTTTTTATTTTTTTTCAGATTGTTTACTGTTGGCATATAGACACGCTACTGATTTTCTTTGCTGAATTTATGTCCCATAACTTTACTGAATTTATTTTTTAGTTCTAATCATTTCTTTGTGGAGTCTTTAGGATTGTGCAAATATAAAATCATGTCACCTGCAAATAAGAATAATTTAACTTCCTTTCCAATTTGAGTGCCCTTTATTATTATTTTTTCCTTGTCTTATTTCTCTAGCTAGGACTTCCAGTACTATGTTGAATAACAGTGGTGAAAGTGAGCAGTCTTATTTTGTTCCAGATCTTAGAGGAAAGACTTTCCACCTTTGCCCATTCAATGTAATACTAACCATGGGTCTGTAATATATGGCTTTTATTATATTGAAGTATGTACCTTCTAGACCCAATTTTTTGAGGATTGTTATTATAAAGGTGTTTAATTCTTTTTCAACATCCATTGAAATGATCATATGGCTTTTGCCTTTCATTCTGTTGATGTGAGGCACCAACAACATTGCTTGATTTGTGTAAGTTACACCAATTTTCATCCCAGGGATGTATCCTACTTGGTCATAATGAATGATCTTTTAATGTATTTTTGAATTCTGTTTGGCATAAATTTTGAGGATTTTTGCATAAATATTTATCAGATATTGGCCTATAGTTTTCTCTTTTCGATGTGTCTTTGTCTGGCTCTGGTATCAGGCTAATACTGACCTCATATAATAAGTATGGAAGTATTCCTTCGTCCTCTGTTTTTCAGAATAGTTTGAGTACAATTGGTATTCTATTTAAAATTTTTTCATAAAATTCAAGAGTGAAGTCATCAGGTCCCAGCCTTTCCTTTACTGGGGAACTTTTTATTATGGCTTCAATCGTATTGTTTGCTATTGGTCTGTTTAGATTTGGGGTTTCTTTCTAGTTCAATCTTGGTAAGTTTATGTGTTTAGGAACTTGTTCATTTCTTCCAATTTATTGGCATATAGTTGCTCATAGTAGCCACTAATATTCCTTTGCATTTCTGCAATATTAGTTTTTTTTCACCTCTGACTTTATAAATTCATATCTTTTCTTATTTGTCTTAGTTATTCAGGATAAAGTTTTTTCAATTTTGTTACCTTTCAAAAAAAACAACTTTGTGTTTCATTCATCTTTTGTTTTCTTCATTTCCATTTTATTTATTTCTGCTCTGATGTTTATTATTTCTTTTCTTTTACTAATTTTGTTTTCTTTAATTTTGCTTTTCTAATTTTTAAGGTACATCATTAGATTCTTTATTTGAAGTTTATCTTGTTTATCTCTGTTCTGAGGCACCTAAACCTGGGATTGGACAGACACAAGCACCCCTGTGGCCTCCACCAGTGCGACTGTGCTGGGTCAGACCCGAGGCCAGCTCAGTGCTATGTCTCGCCCAAGGCCTTCTGTAACCAGTCCCTTGATATTACCTATGTTCACAGATGGTAACTGGAAAATCAGGACACTCCCACCCTAATACTGTGCATTTCCAACAGCCTTAGCAAATGGCACACCAGGAGATTATATCCTGTGTATGGCTAGGAAAGTCCCATGCACATGGAGCCTTGCTCACTGCTAGTACAGCAGTCTGACATCAAACTGCAAGGCAGCAGCAAGGCTGGGGAAGGGGCGTCTGCCATTACTGAGGCTTGAGTAGGTAAACAAAGCGGCCTGAAAGCTCAAACTGGATGGAGGCCACCGCAGCTCAAGGAGGCCTGACTGCCTCTGTAGTCTCCACCTCTGGGGGCAGGGCATAGCTGAACAAAAGGCAGCAGAAACTTCTGCAGACTTAAACGTCCCTGTCTGACAGCTTTGAAGAGAGTAGTGGTTCTCCCAGCATGGAGTTTGAGATCTGAGAATGGACAGACTGCCTCCTCAAGTGGGTCCCTGACCCCTGAATAGCCTAACTGGGGGACACCTCCCAGTAGGGGCCGAATGACACTTCATACAGCTAGGTGCCCCTCTGACATGAAGCTTCCAGAGGAAGGACCAGGCAACAACATTTTCCGTTCTGCAATATTGACTGTTCTGCAGCCTACGCTGCTGATATGCAGGCAAACAGGGTCTGGAGTGGACCTCCAGCAAACTCCAACAGACCTGCAGCTGAGGGTCCTGACAGTTAAAAGGAAAACTAACAAACAGAAAGGACATCCACACCAAAACCCCACCAGAATTACCATCATCAAAGACCAAAGGTAGATAAAACCACAAAGATGGGGCGAAACCAGAGCAGAAAAGATGAAAATTCTAAAAATCAGAGCACCTCTTCTCCTCCAAAGGAACGTAGCTCCTTGCCAGCAAAGGAACAAAGCTGGATGGAGAATGAATTTGATGAGTTGAGAGAAGAAGGCTTCAGACAATCGGTAATAACAAACTTCTCCCAGCAAAAGGAGGATGTTCGAACTCATCACAAAGAAGCTAAAAATCTTGAAAAAAGACAAGACAAATGGCTAACTAGAATAAACAATGTAGAGAAGTCCTTAAATGACCTGATGGAGCTGAAAACCATGGCACGATAACTACATGATGCATGCTACAAGCTTCAGCAGTCGATTTGATCAACTGGAAGAAAGGGTATCAGTAATTGAAGATCAAATGAATGAAATGAAGTGAGAAGAGAAGTTTAGAGAAAAAAGAGTAAAAAGAAATGGACAAAGTGGCCAAGAAATATGGGAATATGTGAAAAGACCAAATCTATGTCTGATTGGTGTACCTAAAAGTGACAGGGAGAATGGAACCAAGTTGGAAAACACTCTGCAGGATATTATCCAGGAGAACTTCCCCAACCTAGCAAGGCAGGCCAACATTCAAATTCAGGAAATACAGAGAACGCCACAAAGATACTCCTTGAGAAGAGCAACTCCAAGACACATAATTGTCAGATTCACCAAAGTTGAAATGAAGGAAAAAATGTTAAGGGCAGCCAGAGAGAAAGGACGAGTTACCCACAAAGGGAAGCCCATCAGACTAACAGCAGATCTCTCAGCAGAAACTCTGCAAGCCAGAAAAGAGTGGGGACCAATATTCAACATTATTAAAAAAAAAAAAAAAGAGTTTTCAACCTAGAATTTCATATCCAGCCAAATTAAGCTTCGTAAGTGAAGGAGAAATAAAATCCTTTACAGACAAACAAATGTTGAGAGATTTTGTCACCACCGGGCCTGCCTTACAAGAGCTCCTGAAGGAAGCATTAAACATGGAAAGGAACAACTGGTACCAGCCACTGCAAAAACATGCCAAATTGTAAAGACCACTAATGCTAGGAAGAAACTGCATCAACTAAGGAGCAAAATAACCAGCTGACATCATAAAGACAGGATCAAATTCACACATAACAATATTAACCTTAAATGTAAATGTCTAAATGCTCTAATCAAAAGACACAGACTTGCAAATTGGATAAAGAGTCAAGACCCATTAGTGCGCTGCATTCAGCAGACTCATCTTATGTGCAGAGACACACATAGGCTCAAAATAAAGGTATGGAGGAAGACGTATCAAGCAAATGGAAAACAAACAAACAAACAAACAAAAAAGCAGGGATTGCAATCCTAGTCTCTGATAAAACAGACTTTAAATCAACAAAGATCAAAAGACACAAAGAAGTTCATTACATAATGGAAAATGGATCAATGCAGCAAGGAGAGCTAACTATCCTGAATATACACGCACCCAATACAGGAGCACCCAGATTCATAAAGCAAGTCATTAGAGACTTACAAAGAGACTTAGACTCCCATACAATAATAATGGGAGGCTTTAACAAGCTACTGTCAACATTAGACAGATCCACGAGATGGAAAGCTAACAAGGATATCCAGGAATTGAACTCAGCTCTGCAACAAGCAGACCTAATAGACATGTACAGAACTCTCCACCCCAAATCAACAGAATATACATTCTTCTCAGCACCACATCACACTTATTCCAAAATTGACCACATAATTGGAAGTAAAGCACTCCTCAGCAAATGTAAAAGAACAGAAATTATAACAAACTGTCTCTCAGACCACAGTGCAATCAAACTAGAACTCAGGATTCAGAAACTCATTCAAAACCACTCAACTACATGGAAATTGAACAACCTGCTCCTGAATGACTACTGGGTACATAACGAAATGAAGGCAGAAATAAAGGTATTCTTTGAAACCAATGAGAACAAAGACACAACATGGCGGAATCTCTGGGACACATTTAAAGCAGTGTGTAGAGGGAAATTTGTAGAACTAAATGCCCACAGGAGAAAGCAGGAAAGATCTAAACATGACACCCTAACATCACAATTAAAAGAACTAGAGAAGCAAGAGCAAACACATTCAACAGCTAGCAAGAAATAACTAAGATTGGAGCAGAACTGAAGGAGATAGAGACACAAAAAACCCTCCAAAAAATCAATGAATCCAGGAGCTGGTTTTTTTGAAAAGATCAACAAAATTGATAGGCCTCTAGCAAGACTAATAAAGAAGAAAAGAGAGAAGAATCAAATAGATGCAATAAAAAATGATAAAGGCAATATCACCACCAATCCCACAGAAATATAAACTATCATCAGAGAATACTATAAACACCTCTACGCAAATAAACTAGAAAATCTAGAAGAAATGGATAAATTCCTGGACACATACACCCTCCCAAGACTAAAGCACGAAGAAGTTGAATCCCTGAATAGACAAATAACAGGTTCTGAAATTGAGGTAATAATTCATAGCCTACCAACAAAAAAGTCCAGGACCAGATGGATTCACAGTCAAATTCTACCAGAGGAACAAGGAGGAGCTGGTACCATTCCTTCTGAAAGTATTCCAATCAATAGAAAAATAGGGAATCCTCCCTAATTCATTTTATGAGGGCAACATCATCCTGATGCCAAAGCCTGGCAGAGACACAACAAAAAAAGAGAATTTTAGACCAATATCCCTGATGAACATCGATGCAAAAATCCTCAATCAAATACTGGCAAACCGATTCCAGCAGCACATCAAAAAGTTTATCCATCCCGATCAAGTTTGCTTCATTTCCAGGATGCAAGGCTGGTTCAACATATGCAAATCAATAAATGTAATCCAGCATATAAACAGAACCAAAGACAAGAACCACATGATTATCTCAATAGATGCAGAAAAGGTCTTTGACAAAATTCAACAGCCCTTCATGCTGGAAACTCTCAATAAACTAGGTATTGATGGGACGTATCTCAAAATAATAAGAGCTGTTTATAACAAACCCACAGCCCATATCATACTGAATGGGCAAAAACTGGAAGCATTCCCTTTGAAAACTGGCACAAAACAAGGATGCTCTCTTTCACCACTCCTATTCAACACAGCATTGGAAGTTCTGGCTAGGACATTCAGGCAAGAGAAAGAAATCAAGCATATTCAATTAGGAAAAGAGGAAGTCAAATTGTCCCTGTTTGCAGATGACATGATTGTACATTTAGAAAACCCCATCATCTCAGCCCAAAATCTCCTTAAGCTGACAAGCAACTTCAGCAAAGTCTCAGGATACAAAATCAATGTGCAAAAATCACAAGCATTCCTATACACCAAAAACAGACAGAGAGCCAAATAATGAGTGAACTCCCATTCACAATTGCTTCAAAGAGAATAAAATACCTAGGAATCCAACATACAAGGGATATGAAGGACCTCTTCAGGGAGAACTACCAACCACTGCCCAACGAAATAAAAGAGGACACAAACAAATGGAAGAACATTCCATGCTCACGAATTGGAAGAATAAATGTCATGAAAATGGCCATACTGCCCAAGGTTATTTATAGATTCAATGCCATCCCCATCAAGCTACTAATGACTTTCTTCACAGAATTGGAAAAAACTACTTTAAAGTTCATATGGAACCAAAAAAGAGCCCACATTGCCAAGACAATCCTAAGCCAAAAGAACAAAGCTGGAGGCATCATGCTACGTGACTTTAAACTATACTACAAGGCTACAGTAACCAAAACAGCATGGTACTGGTACCAAAACAGAGATATAGATCAATGGAACAGAACAGAGCCCTCAGAAACAATACCACACATCTACAACCATCTGATCTTTGAAAAACCTGACAAAAACAAGAAATGGGGAAAGGATTCCCTATTTAATAAATGGTGCTGGGAAAACTGGCTAGCCACATGTAGAAAGCTGAAACTGGATCCCTTCCTTACACCTTATACAAAAAATAGTTCAAGATGGATTAAAGACTTAAATGGTAGACCTAAAACCACAAAAACCCTAGAAGAAAACCTAGGTAATACCATTCAGGACATAGGCATGGCCAAGGATTTCATGTCTAAAACACCAAAAGCAATGGCAACAAAAGCCAAAATTGACAAATGGGATCTAATTAAACTAAAGAGCTTCTGCACAGCAAAAGAAACTAACATCAGAGTGAACAGGCAACCTACAGGGTGGGAGTAAATTTTTGCAGTCTACTCATCTGGCAAAGGGCTAATATCCAGAATCTACAAAGAACTCAAAAAAATTTACAAGAAAAAAACAGCCCCATCAAAAAGTGGGCAAAGGATATGAACAGACACTTCTCAAAAGAAGACATTTAAATGCAGCCAACAGACACATGAAAAAATGCTCATCATCACTCGCCATCAGAGAAATGCAAATCAAAACCACAATGAGATACCATCTCACACCAGTTAGAATGGCTATCATTAAAAAGTCAGGAAACAACAGGTGCTGGAGAGGATGTGGAGAAATAGGAACACTTTTACACTGTTGGTGGGACTGTAAACTAGTTGAACCATTGTAGAAGACAGTGTGACAATTCCTCAAGGATCTAGAACTAGAAATACCATTTGACCCAGCCATCACATTACTGGGTATATACCCAAAGGATTATAAGTCATGCTGCTATAAAGACACATGCACACGTATGTTTATTGTGGCACTATTCACAATAGCAAAGACTTGGAACCAACCCAAATGTCCATCAATGATAGACTGGATTAAGAAAATGTGACACATATACACCATGGAATACTATGCAGCCATAAAAAAGGATGGGTTCATGTTCTTTGTAGGGACATGGATGTTGCTGGAAACCATCATTCTCAGCAAAGTATCACAAGGACAAAAAACCAAATGCCGCATGTTCTCATTCATAGGTGGGAGTTGAACAATGAGAACACTTGGACACAGGAAGGGGAACATCCCACATGGGACCTGTCGTGGGTTCGGGGGAGTGGGGAGGGATAGCATTAGGATATATACCTAATCTATACGACGAGTTAATGGGTACAGCACACCAACATGGCAAATGTATATATATGTAACAAACCTGCATGATGTGCACATGTACCCTAGTACTTAAAGTATATATATATAAACAGAATATTTTCATCATCTCAGAAAGTTCCTGCAAGCCCCTTTCTACTCAGTCACCCTCAGGAGAAAACCACTATTGTAATGCATTTTTACATTAGATTCATTTCATCTGTTATTGAACATCAGAAAATTTAATCCTTCATTATGTAATCTTTTGTGTCTACCTTTTTCACTCAACAGAATATCTATGAGTTTCATCTATGCTTTTGCATGTATAGTTAATACTTTAATAATATCCAATGATATATACATAAATTTTATATCCATCTCCTTCTAGTTCAATATTTATACTATTTTCAGTTTATAGTGTTATGAGTATTTGTTACCTGAACAATGTGCCATCATATGGATATGCCATTATGTTCCCATTTCTCATAGACATTTACACTATTATCGCATTCTGGTTATAAGCAACACTACAGTCAGCATATTTATAAATAAACCTTTATTTGAATACATGCTTATTTCTTAAAAATGTGGTTTTGGAGGAATTTCCCTGTCTGTCAGATATGGATACATTTTAAGATTTTGTTACAGTTTTGTCAAATCGTCTTCAGATGTTCTTTATAAATTAACAATACTCATAATAATGAAAGTAACTTTATTACTCCTATACTTGCCTAAAGTGATCATTAACATTACCAATTTTTTAAGTTTGCACATCAATGTTCTTTTAATTTTGTCTTCCGTGGATATTAGTAAAAGTGACTATTTTATTCATATATTGAACATTTGTATTTCTTCTTCTATGGCAACTATTAATAACTTTTTTTGCTTTACATTGGAAATTTGGGGTTTTATTACTGATTTGTAGGTGCTTTAAAAACATAAATAAATTTTTACTCATTGTTTGCCTTATTTGATACTCATAATATTTTACTAGTTAGATTGTTAGCATTTTAATTGTTTATTTTATATATACAGGTGTACATTTATTATTAACTGTGGCAAAATATGCATAATATAAAATCTATCATCTTAACCATTTTTAGTTATACAATTAAGTAGTGTTAAGTATAATCACATTATTTTACAATCAACCTCCAGAACTCTTTTTATCTTGCAAAACTGAAACTTTATATCTATTAAACAATAACTCCCTGTTCTCCCTTCCCCACATTCTACCACCATTCTACTTTCTGTCTTTATATTTATAAATACTCTAGGTATCTCATATACAAGGTATCATATTGTCATTTTTGGACTGCTCTAATTTCTTTAGTATAATATCCTTACCATCGATACATGTTGTAGCATGTGTCAAAATATCTTTCCTTTTTAAGCTGAATAATATTCCATTGTATGCATATACCAAATTTTATTTATCCATTAATCCATCAAGGGATAGTTGGGTTACTTTCACGTTTTGGCCATTGTGAATAACACTGCTGTGAACATGGACATACAAATATTTCTTTGAGATCCTCCTTTCAAATCTTTCAGGTATATACCCAGAAGTAGAATTGCTAGCTTATATGGTAAATCTGTGTTTAGTTATATGAAAAATTGCCATATTGTTTTCCATAGTGGCTGCACCACTTTACATTTCTACCAGTAAAGTACAAGGGTTCCAATTATTTCACACCCTCACCAACCTTACTATTTTCAGTTTCTGTTTTGTTCGGTTTTGTTTTTTTAGTAGCCACCCTAATAAGGAGGTGGTAACAGGTATATATATACGTAGAACATTATATCAGAATTTTCTATTGAGATTTTTGTTTTTATGGCAAAAAAGTTCTTTCACAGCCTGTTACATTTTTTTAATTTTCATTTACATAGGCTTAATTATTATTCTTCCGGTGTTCCCCAGTCTGATACTTTTCTCTAGATGTTTTTCAGGTTCACTCTTTTATATTTAATGTTTACTCCAAATTAGTGCTAAGAAATGAATTCACTAATACTCTTTTGGAACTCAAACTATTCACCTACTAACCTGTAGGTCATAGAGATTTTCACTGAGAACAACTAAAAATTATATGCTTCTAATTAATTGTCAGAATATTAATAATAAGTTTGCAAAAATACATATAAAATACATGATGAAAATATGATACAACAGGTAATATCATAATGAATGACTAATTGGTAAGAAATTTGGTATTATGAAGTAAGAATTGAAAATATTTTTAGGGTCAGGAATTTTTATTTTTAGGTCTCCACAGTAAATTAAAGGAAATTCTATAAAAGATGTGTGCTTATTGCAATATCAGAAAAAGTCAGCAGTAATTAGACTGGCCAACAATGCAAAGATTATTTAAATTATGAACTATAATAATATAGGTATCTTGTAGCCATTTGAAAAGAATGTATAACATGCAAAATGTTTTTGTTATAACTTCCATCAAAAACAAAATCTATGCACAGAAAATGAACTCTATTAGGATGTACATTGAATTTTTAATGTTAATTATTGTTGGGTAACGAGACTATTTCTGATTTTTTCAAAAATATCTGAAATTTCCAATTTTTTTAAGTTAACATTTATTACTTTTATAATGGAAAACAATAACTTCATTTACTTAAACATAATACTATCATGCATTGAATAATTTTCTGTGGTGTTTGTATTCAATTTCCAATCTAATAATCACAATAAGCATGTTAAAAATGTGTGATTTCTTTCACACACATAGTTCTAGTTCTGCTGCGCTCAGAGCCAGTGGTCATGAGGAGCATGAAATCTAGTGAGAAACCAGCCAGGACAGCTAAGGGAATGATTGCACCACCTCTTCCCTAATCCCAGGCAGCACAAGCTGCAGAAACAAAAGCAACTTCTTCCTTCCACTTGAGGAGAGGAGAAGAAAGAGTAAAGTGGGATTTGTCTTGCATCCTGAATACCAGCTCAGCCGTAATAAACTAAGACACTAGGCATAGTTGTGAGGCCCACCTTCCAGGCCCTAACACCCAGATGACATTTCTAGACACACCCTGGGCCATAAGAGAACACATCACTTTGAAGGGAAGGACCTAGTCAAGGCAAGAATTGTCACCTGGTGAATAAAGAGCTCATGCGCCCGGAAGAACAAGCAGCAATACTCAGGTAGTACATCATGGGTGCTGCTAGAGATTCTGAGACATGCTGGCTTCAAGTAAAACCCAGTACACTCCAAGATTTGGTGGCTAAAGTGAGAGAGTCCTGTTTGAGGAAAGCAGAGAGAAATGTCAAGAGTAGCTTTGTGCCTTAGGCACCAGCTCAGCCACAGTGGGCTAGAACACCAAGAAGGATCTTGAGGTCACCGATTCCAGGCCTTGACTCTTGGATGGCATTTCTGGACCTGCCCTGGGCCAGAGGAAACCACAATGCCCTGAGGAGTATGTCTCAGGCCTAGAAGCAGTCACCACAAGCTGTCAGAGGAGCCCATGGGCCTTAAGTGAACATTGGTGGTAACCTGGTGGTACCCCGATGGGTTTTCAGTGGTGGTAGCCACGAGGAGAGGATCCTTTGCCTGTGGTAAGGGAAGAAAAGAGTGGAAAAGACTTTGTCTTGTAGTTTGAGTGACAGCTCAGCTGCAGTAAAATTGAGCAAAAGATGCATTTCTAAGGTTATGACCAGTCCCTGGCTCCCAGACAGCATCTCTGGGCCTTCCCAGAGCCAGAGCCAGGGGAAACTGGATGCCTGGCTGGCTTCAAAACTTGCTGATACTGGAGCCCTAGGGTTTTGATGGAACATAGGTTGTAGCCAGGTAGTGGTTACAGAGGGTCTTAGGTAAGGCTACCCAGTTTTGTGCTGGCCTCAGGTCTGACCCAATGCAGTGCTAGTGGTTGTAGACACAGGGCTGTTCATACCACTCTACCCCCAGTTGCAGGTGGCTCAATGAAGGGAAATAGGGAGATAAAGAGAGAGAAAAAGAGACACAGAGAGAAACTATGTCATTTGTTCAGGAGAAAGTAAAGGAAGAAAACAAGAACCTCTGCCTGGTAATCCAGATAATTCTTTCAGATATTACCCAAAACCACTAATACCTCTGTGAGTCTGCCAAAACCACAGCATCACTGACCTTGGAGTACCCCCAATGCAGATACAGTTTAGATCACAACATCCAAGTCCTTTCAAATACCTGGAAAGCTTTCCCAAGAAGAATGGGAAAGAACAATCCCAGACTACGAAGACTACAATAAACACCCAACTTTTCAATGCCCAAATATCTTTGAACATTCACAAGCATCAAGGTCATCCAGGAAAACATGATTTCACCAGATGAACTAAATAAGCCACAAGGGAACAATCCTGGAGAAACAGAGATATGTGACGTTTCAGAGAGAATTCAAAATAGCTGTTTTTAGAAAACTCAAAAAAAATTAAGATGATACAGAGAAAGAATTCAGAATTCTATCAGATAAATTCAACATAGGGATTGAAATAATTGAAAAAAATCAAGCTGAAATTCTAGAGTCAAAAAATGTAATTGTGCATACTGAAAAATGCATCAGAGTCTTTTAATAGCAAAATTGATCAAGCAGAATAATGAGTTAGTGAGCTTAAGGACTGGCTATTTGAAAATACCCAGTCAGAGGATGCAAAAGAAAATAGAATGAAAAACAATAAAGCATGCCTACAGAATCTAGAAAACAATGTCAAAGGGGCAAATTTAAGAGTTATTGGCCTTAAAGAGGAGGTAGAGAAAGAGATATGTGTAGAAAGTTTATTCAAATGAATAACAGAGAGCTTCTTAAACTAGAGAAAAATATCAAGATTTAAGTATAAAAATGTCATGGAACAACCAAGCAGATTTAACCGAAGTGATAGTACCTCAACAAATTTAATAATTAAACTCACAAGGTCAAAATAATAAAGAAAGGATCCTGAAAAGAGCATGAGAAAATAAACAAATAACATAAAATGGAGCTTCAATGCATCTGGCCAGTCTTTTCAGTAGAAATCTTACAGGTTAGAAGAGAGTGGCATGACATGTTTAAAGTGCTGGAAAAAAATTACCCTGTGATATAGTCTGGACATGTGTCACTGCCCACATCTCATGTTGAAATGTCATCTCCAATGTTGGAGGTGAAGCCTGGTGGGAGGCGATTGAATTGTTGTGGTGATTTTTCTCATGAATGACTTAGCACCATCTCCTTGATGCTGTCTTCACAACAGTGAGTGATATCTTGCAAGATATTATTTAAAAGTGTGTGGCCCTTTTTCCTCTCTCTTGCTCCTGTTCTCACTAAATGAGGTGCCTGCTCCTGCTTCACCTTCTGCCCTGATTACAAGTTTTCTGAGGCTTACCCAGAGGTGCATGCCAGAGCTCTGATTTCTGTGAAGCCTGCAGAACCAGGAGCCAATTAAACCTTCTTTCTTTTAAATTACCCAGTCTTAGGTATTTCTTTTTAGCAATGTGAGAATGGCCTAATACAGAAAATTGGTACTGAGGAGTGCAGCATTACTATAGAAATACCAGACAATGTGGAAGCAGTTTTGGAACTGGGTAACAGGCAGAGGTGGTAAGATACTTTGGAAGGTTCAGAAGAAGACAGGAAGATGAGGGAAAGGTTGTAACTTCTTAGAAGCTGATTCAACGGTTGTAACCAAATGGCTAATAGTGATATGGACAGGGAGGGCCAGGGTGATGAGGTCTCAGATGGAAATGAGAAACTTCTTGGGAACTGGAGCAAAGGTCATGCATGTTATGCCTTACCAAAGGGCTTGGCTGGATTGTGTCTGTGCCCTAAGGATCTGTGAAAGTTTAAACTTCACAGTGATAACTGAAGGTATCTGTCAAAATAAATTTCTAAGCAACAAAGTGTTAAAGAGGTGGCTTGGGTGCTTCTAACCACCGATGCTTAGATGTGGGGGTAAAGAAATGACTTTAAGTTCGAACTTATATTTAGAAGGGAAGCAGAGAATACACGTTTGAAAAATTTGCAACCTGGCCATGTGGTAGAAAAAAATGCCCATTTTCAGGAGAAGAAAACAATCCAGCTGCTCAGCAACCACTTGCTAGAGAAATTTACATAACTAAAAAGAAGGCAAGTGCTAATGGCCAAGATAATGGGAAAAACACATTGAAGGCACTTCAGAAATCTAAGAGGCAACCCTCTCATCAAATTTCCTGAGGCCTAGGAGGACAAAATGGTTTTGTAGGCAAGTCCCACGGCCCTGCTGCCCTGTGTAGCCTTGAGGCATTGCTCCCTACACCCTGGCCACTTAAGCTCCAGCCATGGCATGAAGGGGTACAGGTACAGCCTGGGCCACTGCTTCAGAGGGTGCAAGGTATTAGCCTTGGCAGCTTTTATGGCATGTTAAGCCTGCAGGTGCATAGAATGCGAGAGTGTGTGAGGATTGGCACACATGGGATTTGGGAAGGGTTAGGGTGAGAATAATATAGTTTGGATGTGTGCTCCCACCCAAATATCAAGTTGAAATGTAATCTCCAATGTTGGAGGTGGGTCCTGGTGGGAGGTGATTGGATCATGGGGACAGTTGTCTCAAGAATGGTTTACCTAGATTTCAGATTTATGGGAAAGCCTGAGTTCCAAGCACAAACATGCTGCTGGGGGTTAGGAGCCCTCACAGATAACTTCTACTAGGGCACTGTAGAGAGGAAATGTGGAGTTGGAGTCCCCAGCAAAACCCCCACTGGAATACCGCCTAGTAGAGCTATGAGAGGAGGGACACCATTTTCCAGATTACAGAATGGTAGACACACTGGCATCTTGCACCCTGTGCCTAGAAAAGCCACAGGCACTCAGCAACCTGTGAGAGCATCCTCCGGGGCTGAACCCTACTAAACCACAGGGACAGAGCTTCCCAAGTCCCTGGGAGCTTATTCCTTACATCAGTGTACCCTGGATATTGGATATGAAATCAAAGGAAACTATTTTGGAGCTTTAATGTTTAATGACTGCTCTTCTGGGTTTGGAACTTGTGTGGGGCCCTTAGCCACCTTCTTTTGGCTGATTTCTCCTTTATGGAACAGGAATGTTTAACCAATTCTTGTACCCCCATTGTATTTTGGAAGTAACTAAATAGAATATCTCTGCATTGATTACAAATTTTCTGAGGCTTACCCAGAATAATATGGTTTGGATGTGTGCTCCCACCCAAATATAATGTTGAAATGTAATCTCCAGTATTGGAGGTGGGTCCTGGTGGGGCATGATTGGATCATGGGGTCGGTTGTCTCAATAATGGTTTAACACCATCCCCTTGATGCTGTCCTCATAATAGTGAGTGGTTTCTTGTGAGATCTCATTATTTAAAAGTATATTGCACTCCCCCATCTTTCTCTTGCTCCTTCTCCTACCATGTGAGGCTCTTGCTGCTGCTGCTGCTTCATCTTTCACCACGATTGTATGCTTCCTGAGGCCTCCAAAGAACCTGATACTGGAGTTATGCATCCATTACAGTCTGCAGATTGCAAACCAACTAAATCTCTTTTCTTATAAATTACCCATCTAGAATATCTATTCTAAATAGTTTTTGATTTTGCAGGCTCAGAGGTGGAAGAAACTTGCCTTGTTTCAGATGAGACTTTGCACTTTGGACTTTTGAGTTAACACTGGAATGAGTTAAAACTTTGGATGATTATTGGAAAGCCATGAATGTATTTTAAAATGTGAGATGGACATGGGATTTGGGAAGGGTTAGGACATCAAACTCTGAAACTACTACAAGAAAACACTGGGGAAACTCTCCAGGACTTTGGAGTGTGCAAAGATTTCTTGAGTAATGCCCCATGAGCACAAGCAAACAAAGCAATAATGGAAAAAATGAATCATTTGAAGTTAAAAAGCTTCTGAACAACAAAGGAAACAATAAACAAAGTAAATACACAACTGGCAGAATGGAAGAAAATATTTGCAAACTACCCACCTTACAAGGAATTAATAACCAGAACATATAAGAAGATAAAACTCTGTAGGAAAAAGCTAATAATCCATTTAATGAATGGGTAAAATATTTGAATAGATGTTTCTCAAAAGAAGGCATACTAATGGCAAACAGGTTTATAAAAAGGTCCTAAACATCATTGATCATCAGATAAATTCAAATCAAAACTACAATGGGATATCATCTCACCCCAGTTAAAATGGTTTATATCCAAAAGACAGACAATCACAAATGCTGGCAAGGATGTGGAGAAAAAAGAACCTTCATACAGTGTTGGTAGGAATGTAAATTAATACAACCACTATGGAGAACGGTTTGGAAGTTAATCAAAACACTGAAAACTGAACTATCATATGATCCAGCAACCCCCTGCTGGGTATGCACCCAAAGGAATGGAAATCAGTATATTGAAGAGATATTGGCTCTCCCATGTTTAGTGCAGCACTGTTTACAATATTCAAGCTTTGAAAGCAATCTAAATGTCCATCAACAGATTAATGGATAAAGGAAATGTAGCATTTATAGAGAATGGAGTAATAATTAGCTGAATACAATGGATGAATAATTGGATTCAGCCATAGAAAAGCATGAGTTTCAGTCATTTGCAACAACATGGATGGAACTGGAAATCATTATGTTAGGTGAAATATACAGGTTCAGAAAGATAAACTTTTCATGGCCTCACTTATTTGTGAGAACTAAAAAATAAAACAATTGAATTTATGGATATAGAGAGTAGAAGTATGGTTACCAGAGGCTGAGAATAGTAGTGGCGGAGTTTGGGGGTAAGTGCAGATGGTTATTGGTTTTAAAAAAATAGAAAGAATGAATAAGATGTAGTATTTGATAACACAACAGGGGGACTATAGCCAATATTAATTTAATTTTACATTTTAAAATAATGAAAAGAGTATAATTGGATTGTCTGAAACACAAAGGATAAATGCTTGAGAGGATGGATACCCCATTTATTCTGATATGATTATTACTCATTACATGCCTGCATCAAAATATCTCATGTACCCCATAAATATATACATCGACTATATACCCACATAAATCAAAAATATGAATTAAAAAGGGTATGATAAATTATGCCCATTGAACATGTTTCTAAAAAGCAAAAAATGTTCCCCAAATATATCATATAAAATGTATACAAACTGATTTCTTGAAAAAGCCAATGTAATGAAACCCAAACTTGTAAACATGAAAATACAGGGATCTCCATTATTGTCTCTCCCTAACTCTCCAGCTTCATCCTCCCACCCCCAAATCTGATTGATGATACATACCCCTAATCCAATAAGGCAAAACTACATGCAATTCTCTTACATGCATCCCATGTTTGTTTTTTTTTTTTCTAATCTTCATGTCTTTGCTCCTCCATACCCCTTCCTGGAATGATAGTCCTCCTGACCAATTTCATTTTGCTTTACTCTACCTTGCTCATCAGCTTCCACCTTATGCATCATTTGCTACAGGATTCTTTACCTGATAGACCATCCCATCTGAGCTAGGTGATGTAACCTTTTCCTCTATTTCCATAAATCTCCCTGCATATCCCCATCATGGTAATCTATCAGAGAAAAATGACCTGTTTATATATTTCTCTCTCTTTCTAGGACAAGAGCCTCTTGAGGTTTTTTTATTCATGTGCCTATCCCAGTGCCTCATTTCATGCCTGGCACATAGAAGATATTCCAACATACGATAACTAAATCGATGGATAGAGGAATGAAAGGATAGATGATAAATTTATTACAGTTACTTAAAATGTGGACTTAAATGAGTAAGTCACCAATCTAATTTCCCTGGATGACAGTATATTAATCTACAAAATGAAGAAGACTGTACGTTCTTTATGCCTTTTTCTAAATCAAAATTTCTCCATATTTTTATTCCTATAACATTGGATTTCAATTGTGTCACTTCTTGGAATTCTTAATCATTCATTAAGTTTATCTAAATAGTATAAAACATTTCAGGAACAGATGACAGTGGTGTTTCACTGCTAACATTGATGAGATAATATGCAAAGAAGTGAGAAATGTTAAGGCATTGAGAAAAACTTTTTGTACCCCACATTTATTTACACAGCATAAACACTACAGAAATAACTGAAAAAAGATATCCTTTGATTTGACCCCTGTGTTCTGCATAGAAATGCTTATGTGTAAAATCCTACATGGCATGATTGGGACCAAAAATACGCTGAACTCACTTTTTGTTAACTTATACTAATTCCACTGTTAGCAGTTTAGGTAATTCTGCCTGCCAGGACACTCATTGAGAATTATACCCAAAATGAATTGTGTTCATCCTGAAGTCAGAGGTCCTGCATATCTTTAAGGGTCTGCACTTCTTGATATTCTAAATGCAATTCTAAGTGTTCAAAGATACACTGTTTTAGAGTCCATGATCCTTAACTACAAGCCATTGCAGGAAAATTCTGATCTATTCCAACAATGGCAGAGAAACTGGTCATGTAAGACTTCTTAAAAGCCTATTTATTATTTTTCAGCACCATGCCTTCCTATGCTTTCAGGGGACTTCAAAATATTCATTAAAAATGGAAACAAAATGCAAAAATAAAAGTATATATATATTTTATTTCTCAACATAAACTCCATCAAGTTCAACACAGATTTGTAAGTAATAAAGCCAGCTATTTAGTCCATCCCTAAAGAACTGAGGATCCTTGGAATTGAACCATGTCAATTCAGCCTGTTTTACATTATTAGCTGAAGAAAAATTGGTTCCCTTTAAAGATTTTTTAAGATTAGGAAACAAAAAGAAGTCAGAAGTTGCCAAATAGGTACTGTAAGATGGATACCTAATGATTTTCTAATGAAACTCTTGCAAAGTTGCCCTTATTTGATGAGAGTAACAAGAAGAAACTTTGCCATTGTGGAGAAGGACTTTCTGATGGAACTTTTCTGGAAATTTTTCTGCTAAAGCTTTGCTAATTTTCTCAAAATACTGTCATAATAATCAGATGTTTTCATTATTTGACCCTCCAGAAAGTTAGCAAACAAAATGCCTTGAGCATCTCAAAAAAACTGTTTCCATGACCTTTGCTCTTGGCCAGTCAACTTTTACTTTTAGACAACTTCTGCCTATTGGTAACCATTTTTTGATGGTGCTTTGTCTTCAGGATTGTATTGGTAAAGCCATACTTCATCTCTCTTTACAATTCTTCTAATAAATGCTTCAAGATTTTTATCCCACTTGTTTAAAATTTTTATTGAAAGCTCTGCTCTTGTCTGAAGCTGAAGTGATTGCAAGAGTTTTGATAACCATCAAGTGAAAAGTTGGCTTAACTTTCATTTTTTAGTCAGGATTATGTAAGTTTATCCAATTGAGATGTCTATGGTAATGGTTATTCTTTGTGCTGTTAATTGTTGGTCCTTTTCAATTAGGAACCAACAATATTTTATTTTTCTTTCAAATTGCTATGGACGGTCTGCTGCTTTAGGCTTCAATCTTCAACATCATCTCACCATTTCGTAAAATAAGTTGTATATTTGGAAACTGCTGATTTCTATGGGGACATTGTCCCCATAAACTCTGAAAAGCATCAATGATTTCAGCATTCTTCCACTCATGCTTCACCATAAATTTTGTGTTTGTTCTTGCTTCAATTTTAGTAGAATTCATGTTGCTCTGAAAGGGGCTCTTTTCATACTGATTTCTTATTCTCTTTAATCCCTCAAACTTGATCCTGTTCAGATGTGTTATAACAAGTTAGTTCACTTTTACTTTAGTGCAAAATACTTTGAAATCCATGCATAGTTTATTCACAATACAAATTTTGAAAAACCTGTTGAAGCCTCCTTGTATTTAAAGAGTATTTTTTTTTTTTTTTTGAGATAGAGTCTTTCTCTGTCACCCAGGCTAGAGTGCAGTGGCACAATTTCAGCTCACTGCAGCCTTGACCTCCCAGGCTCAAGCAATCCTCCCACTTCAGCCCCCTGAGTAGCTGGGGCTAAAGGTGTATGTCACCAATTAATGTTTTGCATTTTTTGTAGAGAGGGTATCTCGCTGTTCCCCAGGCTGGTCTCCAACTCCTGAACTCAAGCAATCTGCCCACCTCAGCCTCCCAAAGTGCTGGGATTACAGACATAATCCATGGTACCTGGCCCTAAAGAGTAATTTTGATGATGCACCCCTTTCACTTTATGTTGGTGACTTTATAACCTATCTGATATGGTTTGGCCATGACCCCATCTTAGCTTGAAATTACCTCCCATAATTCCCACATGTTGTGGAATGGACCTAGGGGGAGATAATTGAATCATGGGGGGCGGTTTTCTCCATCCTGCTCTCATGTTGGTGAATAAGTCTCATAAGATCTGATGATTTTCACTAGGTTCTCATTTTTCTCTCTTGCCTGCCACCATGTAAGGCGTGGCTTTCACCTTCCACCATAATTGTGAGGTCTCCCCAGCCACTTGGAACTGTTAAACCTCTTTTTCTTTATAAATTACCCAGTCTTGGGTATGTCATTATCAGCAGCATGAAAATGGACTAATATAGTAAATTAGTATTGGTAGAGTGGGAGTGCTGCTATAAAGATACCCAAAAACAAAGGACACAAACTCATCCTTTTTTATGGCTGCATAGTATTCCATGGTGTATATGTGCCACATTTTCTTAATCCAGTCTGTCACTGATGGACATTTGGGTTGATTCCAAGTCTTTGCTATTGTGAATAGTGCCACAATAAACATACGTGTGCATGGGTCTTTATAGCAGCATGATTTATAATCCTTTGGGTATATACCCAGTAATGGGATGGCTGGGTCATATGGTACATCTAGTTCTAGATCCTTGAGGAATCGCCATACTGTTTTCCATAATGGTTGAACTAGTTTATAGGGACATGGATGCAGCTGGAAACCATCATTCTCAGCAAACTATCGCAAGAACAGAAAACCAAACACCGCATGTTCTCACTCATAGGTGGGAACTGAACAATGAGATCACTTGGACTCGGGAAGGAGAACATCACACACCGGGGCCTATCATGGGGAGGGGGGAGGGGGGAGGGATTGCATTGGGAGTTATACCTGATGTAAATGACGAGTTGATGGGTGCTGACGAGTTGATGGGTGCAGCACACCAACATGGCACAAGTATACATATGTAACAAACCTGCATGTTATGCACATGTACCCTAGAATTTAAAGTATAATAATAATAAAAAATAAAAAATAAAAATTAAATTAAATTAAAAAAAAAAAGATACCCAAAAATGTGGAAACAACTTTGGAACTGGGTAGCAGGAAGAGGTTGGAACAGTTTGGAGGGCTAGGAATAAGACAGGAAAATATGAGTATGTATGGAACTTCCTAGAAACTTGGTGAATGACTTTGACCAAAATGCTGATAATTATATGAATGATGAAATTCAGGCTGAGGTGGTCTCAGATGGAGATGAGGAACTTGTTAGGAACTAGAGTAAAAGTGACTCTTGTTGTTTTAGCAAAGAGACTGGTGACATTTTGTTCCTGCCCTAGATATTTGTAGAACTTTGAACTTGAGGGAGATGATTTAGGGTATTTGGTGGAATAAATTTTTAAGCAGCAAAGCATTCAAGAGGTGACTTGGGTGCTGTTAAAAGCATTCAGTTTTAAAAGGGAAATAGCATAAAAGTTCAGAAAATTTGCAGCCTAAAGATGCAATAGAAAAGAAAAATCAATTTTCTGAGGAGAAATTCAGGCCAGCTGCAGAAATTAACATAAGTAATAAGGACCCATATTTTAATTGCCAAGACAATGGGGAAAATGTCTCCAGGGCATGTCAGAGGTCTTCATGGCAGCCCCTCCCATCATAGACCCAGAGGCCTAGGAGAGAAAAATGGTTTCATGGACTGGGTCCAGGTACTCCTGCTGTGTACAGCCTTGAGAATTGGTGCCCTGAGTCCCAACCACTATAGTGTGGCTAAAAGGGGCCAATGTACAGCTCAGGCTGTTGCTTCAGAGGGTGCAAGCCACAAGCTTTGGCTGCTTCCATGTGCTGTTGGGCCTGCAGGTGCACAGAAGGTAAGAATTGGGGTTTTGGACCCTCTGCCTAGATTTCAGAGGATGTATGGAAACACCTGGATGTCCAGGCAGAAGTTTGCTGCAAGGGCGGTGCCCTCATGGAGAATTTCTGCTAGGGCAGTGTGGAAGGGAAATATGGAGTTGGAACCCCCACATAGAATCTCCACTGGGGCACTGCCTAGTGGAGCTGTGGAAAGAGGTCCACCATTCTATGGGCCCCTGAATGGTAAATCCACCAACAGTTTACACTGTGCACCTGAAAAAGCCACAAACACTCAATGCCAGCTCATGAAAGCATCCAGGAGGGGAGTTGCACTGGCAAAGCCACAGGGGCAAATCTGCCCAAGGCCATGAGAGCCTACTTCTTGCCTCAGTGTGAAATGGATGTGAGACATGGAGTCCAAGGATATCATTTTGGAACTTTAAGATTTAATGACTGCCCTATTGGATTTTGAACTTGCATGGGGCCTGCACCCCCTTTGTTTTGGCCAATTTATCCTATTTGGAATGGGCATATTTATCTGATGCCTGTACCCCCATTGTACCTGGAAAGTAACTAATGTGCTTTTGATTTTACAAGCTCATAGGTGGAAGGGACTTGCTTTGTCTCAGATGAGACTTTGGAGTGTGGACTTTTGAGTTAAAGCTAAAATGAGTTAAGATTTTTGGGTGACTGTTGGGAAGGTATGATTGATTTTCAAATGTGAGGACATGAGATTTGGGAGGCGGAAGGGATGGCATGATATGGTTTGGCAGTGTCCCCACCCAAATCTTAGCTTGAATTGTAGCTCCCATAATTCCCACATGCTGTGGGAGGGACCCAGGGGGAGATAATTAAATCATAGGGAGGTTTCCTTCATACTGTTCTCTTATTCATGGTAGTGAATAAGTCTCATGAGATCTGATAGTTTTATAAAGGGATTTCCCTTTTATTTGGCTGTCATTTTTCTCTTTTGCCTGCCACCATGTAAGATGTGCCTTTGACCTTCTGCCATAACTGTGAGGCCTCCCCAGCCACGTGGAACTATGAGTCCTTTAAACCTTTTTTTATATAAATTATCAATTCTTGGGTATGTCTTTATCAGCAGCATAAAAAGGAACGAATACCCCACCCTATGTGAAATATGTCACCATTCTACCCCCTTCCCTAATCTCCCTAAAGTCCTAAAATCACTTTTACTAGTATTATTTGGTTAGGGGTGATAGTTGCATGATACTGAATAAGGGTCATGAAGGATGTAGAATAATTGGATATTTGTAATGTTTTGTGGAAATTCCAGTGGTTTGCTTACAGCTAGGAGCAGCAACAGTTTTGAGCACCTAAACATCTAGTCAGGGATACAATTAAACAAAGCAATGCCTTTGTGAAAGAAAAAACTAAAAAGCTTCTATTTCTTAGAAAACATTATTTTCTTTGTTTAAATTTAATTTAATTTTATTTTAAGTTCCTGGATACATGTGCAGGATGTGCAGGTTTGTTATGTAGGTAAATGTGTGCCATGGTGGTTTGCTGCACCTATCAACCCATCAGCTAGGTATTAAGCCCCATATACAATAGCTGTTTAGCCTGATGCTCTCCCTCTCCTTGCCTTCCTGACAGGCCCCAGAGTGTGTTGTTCCCTTCCCCGAGTCCATGTGTTCTTATTGTTCAGCTCCCACTTGTAAGTGAGAACATGCAGTGTTCTCTGCATGTTCTCTGTTAACTTTATTTTCATGTATCAGAAAGAGTTATTAATATACCAGTTTCTCAGACCAAGAAACTTTGAAACCATCTCTCAGAAAATTAAAAACATTGTACAAATCTTTGATGTATACAATGTGATGACTCCCTTATATACAGTGCCCTTGTAAAGTGAACAGTCTGTAAAAGCATACACAGAAGCACAGACCTAGGAACCTAAGAAAGGTTTATCAAAAGGGCATAAGACAAAGACCAGAAGTGGGGGAGAACCAAAATTAAAAGCCTGCAAGAGCAGCAAACACAAACTTTGTCAAACATCAATTTGCTCAGAATCTCTCACTGGTCGAGGAGACAGACTCATACATCCTTACAACACAAGAGATGAGGTTCCAGCACAAGATTTTGCATTTTCAGTCCTGTTATGCCCATTGAAGACAAATAACAAGCAGAGTTACAACTATCAAAAATTACATAAGAATTTAGAATGTTGCTTCTAATCTAACTACAGTATGCATTGCTAATAAATTATTTCATACCTCACACCAAATCCATTTGTTATAACTGAAATACAACCAAATTGGCTTTCCAGATATGCAGCACCTCATGCAAATTTAGTTAGTCTTGTACAGTGGTAACATAAGCTATTTTCCAGTCACTGAAATTCTTAATCTCATCTATCTGATTTTTTTTATCAAAAGAAAAACAACATAAAAGATTGTTCACAGACAGATAATTTGACACTCATACACATGTGCATGCACATACACACATACAAATATTAGCCTATAGCAATTTCTTTCAGTTTTTTTTAATACTCACAGAATTTCAGAAGTAATACATTAGCTGAGACTGCACTATAGTCACAAGAGAAAATCCAGCAACTGTGTTACAGATGCATTTTCTCTTTTATAGAAACTCCTCCTTGTTCTCATACAGATACCTTTGTGGTCTAGCTACAGGGTTTTCAGATGCTGTGATATTTTGCTTGGCTGCTTTAACTTCCTGAAGTATTATGCCTTTGTGGGATAAAGGTACAAAAAAATAGAATATGTGATATTCTTTATGTAAAAAATGCTGAACCAATATCTATAAGCATTTTAAATTGCTTCTCCAAGAGTGATGATGATTTATACTGTGATAGTTACATTCCCTTCATTCAAGACAGACTACCATAAGTACTAGCCTCACATAATGGAATGCTTTCTGGAGTCAATGCAGCAGAGTAATACGATTAAGAGGATATGTTTGTGATAGTACTAGTATCTACTTTACAGCATTACTGTGATGTTTAAATGAAGTAATCCACATTAAATGCTTGGCAATAAATGAAAGCTACTACTAGTAGCAGTATTTTAGGAGAATTTAGCTCATGATATTGACCTAATTACAATACACAGCATTATAAACAGTAATGTTAGCATAGATATATCATTGATTGGAAATGAGGACAAAAGTGAACTTCTTTTAAGCAGTAAAGTTTAGGATCCTTGAAAGCAATCTTAGAAGGACCCTGGTAGACCTCTTTTCAAGGAAGATAGCAAAAATAATAATAGTAGGTAAACAGAAATTACTCAACCAGAGGCAACATTATACTTATCCATTGTACTTTATCCCTTGGAATTAGTTCCTTTTCTCATTATCCCCATTCATCGAATTTCAACATTTTTTATAGGATAATTATAGGTGACAGAGAATGTGTAAAAAGAGAAGTTTTGAATCAAGTTATCTGTTGATAGAGAGCAGCCTGAGGTCATTTCTGTAAGACATAAAACAGGAGATGATATATTAGGTCATTCAACAGAATGACAAGTCAAATTATGCTCCTTTTACAAAGCAGAGATTTTCTTATTAGAATTTTCTTCAGTGCCTTCCACAGTCCAGATTAATAAATCTTGAGGGGATTAAACTCAACTTGCAGCTACTCCGATCATTGACTCCCCTATTAATTTAAAAGTTATCACTTTTCTAGTTGGGAGAAATAAACAGTACAGATTCATCGATGCACACAAAAGGCTACCTGAATTTAGTTCTCCCTAATTAGACTCTTCCCTTTTATTTCAACTAAGATTTAAAGTGTTTTAGCAATTATCTACTTCAGCATCACTAAGAAGCTGAGTGAGTCAATCTTCTTGCTAGAGAGAAGCTATAAAGAGATGGCTCTAAAATGTGTTTTTCCAGTAACAAGAATCTGGGTCTCCCAGGCTAGGTTCATGAGACAAACGCATTCTCTATGAGATCCAGGAGACTTTCCTACGGGTTAATAATAAGTCCATTTCAATAAGTCCTGTCTCATTATTACTTTAAGGAAAATCAAATCAAATCAAATCAAATATTGCACTGAAATTCATTCCCATTCATTCCACAAACATCTGCTGAGCACCTACTATATCCAAAACACAATATAGAGAGCAATATATACCGTTAAAGGGAGAAAAGGAGGAGAGAAAAGAAAATGTGAGGAAGAAGTAAGAAGATCTTTTAAAGGTGGTGGACTAAAGCAATGATTTGCCTTCTTTACTTTAAAAATATGTTACTAGGTACCTATTGATTGCTAGACATTGTTGTAGTTGCTCCCAAATGCATATTTCTGAGAGGGATGTCTTACCAATAAAAAATATTGAACTTAGTCTCATCCCACAACTGATGCTCTTAACATTTTAAACATTAATATTGAGGGGAAGGTGTATCTAAACACACAGGAAACATCTGACTTTGGGGCACACACTTCCTGCATCCTTTGAAACAGATAAATAACTCTATTAGAGTACTCAAAATTCTCGACTCACACATTCAGCAGAGCTGAACTTTTCCAACTGAAACACTCCCAAAATTATAAGATGAAATAACCATCACTTGAAAAATTACTTATCTTTGGGAAAATGTAGAAGATATTGTACATAAACGACAATAAGACTTGATAAAGACTCCATATGACTATAGACACAAGAGTGAGGTTAAAGATATTCTAGCTCTGAATTACAGTTGTAGTTTTTCACAGTATGTATGTCACTAACATACTTTTTATGCCCAAACCATATTGAACCACTTTTAAAATTAATATACACTCCCCTCCATTAATGTGCTCAAGTTAATCCTTTCGTTTGGGATGTCTTTTTTTTCCCATATCCTCTTGTTGTAGTTTATCAATCCCTTGTAAGGGCAAGTCCAACAGCAAAGTGCTCTATGAAGCTTTCCCTCATCTTCCTGGGAGGAATTCATCCCTTCCCTATAGATCTCAGCAACTTGTCTATGCTTCCATTATAATGCTTATCAAGTTAATTGTTGTTAAAATAGTATGATGGTTAATTTTGAGTGTCAACTTGACTAGATTAAGAAATACCTTGATGACTGGTAAGGCATTATTTCTGGGTGTGTCTGTTGAGGGTGGTTCTATAAGAGATTTGCATGTGAGTCAGTGGACTGAGTGGGGAAGATCCATCCTCAGTGTGGGTAGACATCATCCAATCAGCAGGGGACCTGATTACAACAAAAAGGCAGAGAAAGGCAAATTATTTGTGTGTCCTCTCTCTGTCTCTGTCTCTCTCTCCTCCTTCTCCTCAACTGGAACATTCATCTTCTCCTGCCCTTGAACATAAGAGATGCAGGTTTTCCAGCCTTTGGACTCTAAGAATTGCACCAGCAGGCCTCTGAGTTTTCAGGCCTTTGACCTTGGACTGAGATTCACGCCATTGGTCTTCCTGGTTCTGAGGCCAGGGGAAAAAAAAAAAAGAAAGAAAGAAAGAAAGAAAGAAAGAAAGAAAGAAAGAAAGAAAGAAAGAAAGAAAGAAAGAAAGAAAGAAAGAAACGCCACATTACAGTTTTCCTGGCTCTCCAGCTTGCAGGTGGTCTATCATGGGATTTCAGAATTTCTCAGCCTCCATATTTGAGCAAACCAATTACCGTAATAAACCCCCTTTCATCTATCTATCTATCCTATGGGTTCTGTCTCTCCGAAGAACCTGACTAATACAAATGGCCTGTGTTTAGTGATGTCTGTGCTGCAATATTGTAAGTATATCAAGAAAGCGTGGTTCCATTTTATTTATATTTGTGATTTAACATAACAGCTTAACATCGTGCCTTAGCCATAGGTACCCAATAAAATAAGTTTATTTTAAAACCATGTAGGTAGGACACAAGGGGATATTGACCCTATGTGAAAATGATGCTATTCAGTTGATTTTTAAACATCAGTGCACACACACACTAGCACACAGTCACATACTACATAATCATAATGACAGTGCACTAATTATAGTTGCACCATTAGGCTAGTTTCCTTGAAAATACATTTCATTATTTCTTTGACATAAATTCATTTATGGAACAATCCTTACATGCTTATTATTTCATAAAAAATTATTAAATAATAATTATAGAAGTAGAACTAATGATTACAGAATATTTTTGATTGTCAATCAACATTTGACTTCATTACATTTCATCCCATTACTCCTAGGTATATACCTTCTTTTACTATAATAAGTGTTTTCCCACCTCCAATACAGGGAGGCTATAATGCTATATTTAGCTCCTGTATGAGAGACAGAGAGAGAGAGAGAGAGAGAGAGAGATTCATTTTATGAATTGACTGACTCACACAATTGTGGAGACTGGCAAGTCCAAAATCTGACAGGTAGGCTTGCAGGTTGGGACCCAGGGAAGAGTTGAGGTTGCAGCTCAAGTCCAAAGATAGTCTGCAGACGAATTCCCTCTTCCTTGGGAAATAACAGCCTGTTTTACCTTATGACCTTCAATAAATTTGTTGACTAAATCTATCCACATTATAAGAGTAATCTGCTTTTTTAAAAGTCTACTAATTTAAATGTTAATATTATCTAAAAAATACCTTCACAGAAACATCAAGACCAGTGTTGTCCAATTATCTCAGTACCATGGCCTAGTCAAATTGACACTTAAGTATGAACATCACACCTCCCTAAGGTATTATTTAGCCAAGTAAAATATAGTTGTCCTTTTAATCTTGTACATATGTCAAACTCATTTGTCTTCAAACATTTGTGTTGCTCTTCTCTGAATTTGTTCCAATCCTCCCATGATTGATGCCAATTTAAAAAATGACGCTAGTCAGTAATAATGTCTCAGGTGTAAACATAGGGCTAGGTATATAAACCATTGCTTATTATCAATAATTAAAAGAGCTGCAGTCCCCACTGTTACAGTACATTACTCTAGAGATATGACTCCTAAATAAGTTTCTACGTTTACTATGTTGCCCCCATGGTCAGAATAACCAGCATTTCAGCATAATTCCAGAAATGCCCATAATGAACTTTGGTGATTTGCATTTTGTATGCAAAGTCCTGTAACAGAGTCAAGTATTGCAGAACAATATTTTGGCATAACTGTTGGGTATATCACAATTCATTTATAATTTTGAATTTGCTTAGTATATCCTGGAGTCTAATGTCGAAATGCATCTTTTTAAATAGAAAATAAATGCCTATTTAAACTTTTAAATTCCTCAGTTACCTAATGAAAGCTCAATGTGTCTCAGTATTTTAAGAAACAGAAATTACATGAGAATTCTTGGCTACTAAAAATTGTTCATATTTGAGTTTGCCACATATAGATATTTTCCAAGTGTGTGACTGAAGGGATAGATAACCGGACATTTTGAGGAAAAGAAAAGTCCATTTCCAAAGTATTTGTTTCACTTTTCAAGTGGATTTATTTATTCATGCTAGAGCAGTTAACAAATGTTGAAGTGGTCTCAGCTCAGTTTATTAGCTCAAACTGGAAACATTTTCTCTAAATAAATGTACAATTCACAGATCTGCTCAAAGAAATAAATTTTAATTGGAATCAATTAATGAGATAGCAGACTTTACCTTTTTTTAATAAAAGAGCTAGGCTTCATTCTGATGTTAATTAACATTATTAATTAGTTTTATCTTCTTATTTTATTTTCATGAGACGTATACCTGTCCTTTCTGTAGCATCTCCTCTGGGCCCCTACTGATATGCAAGTAAGAGCACTTGCTTGACATCAGTGTTATAACAGCTCAGTTGTCTTTGCAGTCTAGCCAGAATCTGATTACATTATTATTTTTTTCTGACCCAGCTCTTTCCTTTTCATATTTTATTCATGCTATCATGTATTACAAAAGCCAATGTAAAGTATGGCATAAAACAGAACACTTAGAAAAATCCTCAATAAACAGACCCCAATAGACTGAAAACATCAATCGATCCCAATTTTTGTAGAAACACTGAAGTCACAAGCAAAGAAACCAATGATGTAAATTTTTTGAAAGCAACTTTGGGATCTAGACATGAAGTTACAGGACCCTGAAATTCCAATTATACCTTCTCTTCTGCTCCCATAGCTTTTTTCCCCCCACATACAAGTATTTATTGGCATCCTTCTTTGGAAACAATCCCAAGTTGTCAATACTGAGTTCAAAAAGAACCTGAGGAGCAAGCAGAGTATGAAGGCCTAAATATGCAGCAAAATGACAATTGAAAATATGAAGGAGACAGGATCAGTTATTAAAAATGAAAATTAGAAATTCTTACATCTACCTAGTCAACGGGCCGAAGCTAGAATCCAACTGTCATGGATGTATTCTGTGCCTGTGGGTGTTTCCTGCTGGTTTCCTGATGCATTGTTGAGAGTGGAACTCTGCTTCTGCTTCTAGTGCTCCATAATCACGTTATGGAATAATGGGGAAGGTATTGTTAATGCGGTTGTCCCTCAGCTCCCAGGGGGCAAAAATCACGACATATTTTTGTCTGATCACAGAATTTGACACAAGGTCTTTATGAATGACTTAACACAAATTTAGTGCAGTTTCATTCATTTCTTACATGTTTTCTCTTCATGATTTTTTTAAAGGAGAAGCATCTCTTCATATTTTAGAAAGCATGCATTTGCTCTCATTTTAGTGTAAGCAGAAATATATTAGAAAATTTTAAACAATAAAAATTAAAGCAAAAATTGTAATACTTAAACCTGGTTTGATAAAAGATTAAATAACTCAGACAACCACACTCACAAACCCCTTCCCTAATCTCTCTAGTTTGTTAAACTTTAGTATGTTGGAATATAACTTTTTTGTCTTAATAGGTTTAACATTTCTCAAAATCTTTAATAGTATACATAACTAGAATTCCCTTCACAATTAATTCCCATCATTAATATCTGATAAATAAAAACACAATTAGATATACACTATAAGATTTGGGTTACTCCTTAGGAAAATTGGGAAGTACTTATCTAAAGTTCTTTGCCATTGACAGCTCAAGGCTCATTATTAAATATTTACTATTTATTTGATTTATTAGCTTTCATCTATGAGAAGTCATCAGAAAACATTTGTAAGTCCTTTCTATGTATCTGGCAATGTGCTTCAGTGGACGTGGATGAGGCATCCAAGAACCAGCAAAAACGTTCTGAGTAACTATCGGATTGTTGGAAAGTGAAGGACAAGGTAATAAAATGTCTTTAAAGGGAGAAATGTGAATATTTAAAGGCTTTAATAATTTTAGTTCTCTTTCTAATTTTGACCTAAAAGTTATATTCAGGATTAATGTTCTCCATTGTAAAACTGGTGTCTGAATTTATTCCCTTAGACTGTATTGCAATTTTTCAGGAAACTAGTCTCACCCAACTATTCCATTGGAAACACTTTGATAGTGAGTAAAGCTGTTATACACATGCATGCTTGTGTCTTACATATAAAACAATATTTAGGAAAAAAATGAACTTCTAATGGTAAAAGTTCTGGTACCAGCAGCAGGCTAATGAAAGAGAAACTAGTTTTAGAGATCAGGAACTTCTCAATATAGATTACATTGAAGAGTAATTACTTCATTCAAAAGAAAATTCTGAGGAAGGTGGGCAAACATGGCCATATATATTACCATTATTATTGCTGTATAGGGCCAATAATAACCTAAAAGTCATGTTGGCATGAGTTTGGGACCAGGTTTAAAACAATTAAAAATGTAATACTTAAAACATTAAACTAAATAACTATACAAGTATTTGCAAACACCAAAATTTTAGACTATTTACTTTTTATAAAAATGAGTTTTCATGATAGTTACTATTTCAATTTAGGACACAGAAAGCAGTAATGATCATTACCTCCACACTTACAAAAAGGAAAAGGGGCAGGCTAACTGTAAATTCACAAGAATTTTTGAACTCATCAGAGAAATAAGGGCATATGGCAACAAAATAAAAACAATCTAAAGACAGACAGGTGTCTTCAAGGAGAGATGAGATATAAGCACTTGTTTACCTTAGGCAGATGACTTTGGAAGCTATACTAACCGGTAAACAGATGCCGCTTAAATATTAAATGAAAAGTACAAAACTTTAAAGGCTGAGTAAGCATTGTTTTGATAATATAGTCTATGAAATTCAGACACAATAAGAATTTGCACCCATTTGCATACTCTTCTCCATAGCCCTCACTCATGGCTCATAAGAAAAACTGAGTGAAGGGCAAGATTCCTGAAAAAATGTTTCTCCTGGTGTATACTTATGACATGAGAATATCTGCCTTGATGAGATTGTCCTGATGTACAACATGGTATAAGAATATACCAAGCTGTTATATTCTTACTATCTCACCTATAAAACAAATCAACATCTGGACACATTGTATTTAAAATACTTTAACGACAACAACAACAACAAAAAGAAAAAAAAGAAAGAAAAAAAAACAGAGAAAGAGCTAAAACAAATCTTGAAGAATGCCATAGAAAGAAGCAGGATGCATTTTATATATATGGAAACATGATAAAAATTTTAGCAGACCTTTCTTCAGAAATTTCACAAGTCAAGAACAGTGGAGTCACATCCTAAAATGCTAATATGAAACAAATATATCATTCAAAATGAAGGCAAAATAAAAGTCAGAGGATACAAAATCATCATGCAAAAATCAGTAGCATTCCTACACAAAACAACTGTCAAGCCAAGAGTCAAATCAGGAATAAACTCCCATTTGCAATTGCCACATAAATTATAAGATACCTAGGAATACAGCTAAAAAGCGAGGTGAAAGACCTTTACAAGGTGAACTACAAACCACTTTTCAAAGAAATCAGAGATGACACAAACAAATGGAAAAATATTCCATGCTCATGTATAGAAAGCATCAATATTGTTAAAATGGCCATACTACCCAAAGCAGTTGATAGATTCCATGATTTTCCTATTAAACTACCATTGTCATTCTTAACAAAACTAGAGAAAACTATTTTAAAATCCATATGGAACCAAAAAAGAGGCTGAATAGCCAAGACAGTCCTAAGCAAAAAGAACAAAGCTGGAGGCATCATGCTACCCTACTTCAAACTATACTACAAGGATACAGTAACCAAAACAGCATGGCACCTGTACAGAAACAGGCACATAGACAATGGAACAGAAAAGAGAACCCAGAAATAAGACTACAAACCTACAATAATCTGATCTTCGACAAACCTGACAAAAACAAGCAATGGGGAAAGGATTTCCTATTCAATAAATGGTGCTGAGATAACTGGCTAGCCATATGCTGAAGATTGAAACTGGATTTCTTTCTTCCATTTACTCAAGATGGGCTAAAGATTTAAATGTAGAACCCAAAACTATAAAAACCCCAGAAGATAACCTAGGTAACACCATTCAGGACATAAGCCTGAGCAAAGATTTCATGATGAAGACATCAAAAGCATTTGCAACAAAAGCAAAAACTGACAAATGGGATCTAATTAAACTAAAGAGCTTCTGCACAGCAAAAGAAACTATTAACAGAGTAAACAAGAAACCTACAGAATGGGAGGAAATTTTTGCAAATTATGCATCTGACAAAGGTCTAATATCCAGCATCTATAAAGAACTTAAAAATTTTCAAGAAAAAAAAATCTCCATTAAAAAATGGGCAAAGGACATGAACAGACACTTCTCAAAAGAAGACATACATGTGACTGACAATCAAGCCTGTAATGCCAGCACTTTGGGAGGCCGAGACCGGCAGATCACGAGGTCAGGAGATCGAGACCATCCTGGCTAACATGGTGAAACCCCGTCTCTACTAAAAAGTACAAAAACTAGCCGGGCGAGGTGGCAGGCGCCTGTAGTCCAAGCTACTTGGGAGGCTGAGGCAGGAGAATGGCGTGAACCCAGGAGGTGGAGCTTGCAGTGAGCCGAGATCGCGCCACTGCACTCCAGCCTGGGCGACAGAGCAAGACTCTGTCTCAAAAATAAAAAAAAAAAAAAATTCAACATCACTGATCGTTAGAGAAATACAACTGAAAACCACAATAAGATACCATCTCATACCAGTCAGAAAGGTTGTCATTAAAAAGCCAAAAAGTACCAGATGCTGGCAGGGTTGTGGAGAAAAGAGAATGCTTATAAACTGTTGGTGGATATGTAAATTAGTTCAGTCATTGGGGAAGACCATGTGGCAAATCCTCAAAGACCAAAAGACAAAAAGACCATTACACCCAGCAATCCCATTACTAGGTATATACCCAAAGGAACAGAAATCATTCTATTATAAAGACACACACACATACACACACACACACTCATTGCAGCACTATTCACAATAGCAAAAATAGGGAATCAACCTAAATTCCCATAAATGATAGACTGAATAAAGAAAATATCATACATGTACACCGTGGAATACTATGCAGTCATAAAAAGGAATTAGATAATATCCTTTGCAGGGACATGGATGGAGCTGGAAGTCATTATCCTTAACAAACTAACACAGATACAGAAAACCAAATACTGCATGTTCTCACTTACAATTGGGAGTTAAATGATGAGAACATGCAGACACACAGAGTAGAACAAAACACACTGTGGCCTTTTTGAGGGCAGAGAGTGAAAGAAGGTAGAAGATCAGGAAAAATAATAAGTAGTAGGCTTAATACATGGGTGATGAAGTAATCTGTACAACAAACACCAATCACACAAGTTTACCTATATAACAAAGCTATACTTGTGACCCTGAACTTAAAATAAAAGTTAACAATAGAAAAAATAATGATGGATTAGAGACTTAAATGTTAGACATAATACCATAAAAATCCTAGAGGAAAACCTAGGTAGTACCATTCAGGACATAGGCATGGGCAAAGACTTCATGTCTAAAACACCAAAAGCAACAGCAGCAAAAGCCAAAATTGACAAATGGGATCTCATTAAACTAAAGAGCTTCTGCACAGCAAAAGAAACTACCATCAGAGTGAACAGGCAACCTACAGAATGGGAGAACATTTTTGCAATCTACTCATCTGACAAAGGGCTAATATCCAGAACCTACAAAGAACTCAAACAAATTTACAAGAAAAAAACAAACAACCCCATCAAAAAGTGGGCAAAGGATATGAACAGACATTTCTCAAAAGAAGACATGCATACAGCCAACAGACACATGAAAAAATGCTCATCATCACTGGCCATCAGAGAAATGCAAATCAAAACCACAATGAGATACCATCTCACACCAGTTAGAATGGCGATCATTAAAAAGTCAGGAAACAACAGGTGCTGGAGAGGATGTGGAGAAATAGGAACACTTTTACACTGTTGGTGGGATTGTAAACTAGTTCAACCATTATGGAAAACAGTATGGCAATTCCTCAAGGATCTAGAACTAGATGTACCATATGACCCAGCCATCCCATTACTGGATATATACCCAAAGGCTTATAAATTATGCTGCTATAAAGACACATGCACACGTATGTTTATTGCAGCACTATTCACAATAGCAAAGACTTGGAATCACCCCAAATGTCCATCAGTGACAGATTGGATTAAGAAAATGTGGCACATATACACCATGGAATACTATGCAGCCATAAAAAAGGATGAGTTTGTGTCCTTTGTAGGGACATGGATGCAGCTGGAAACCATCATTCTTAGCAAACTATCACAAGAACTGAAAACCAAACACCGCATGTTCTCACTCATAGGTGGGAACTGAACAATGAGATCACTTGGACTCAGGAAGGGGAACATCACACACCGGGGCCTATCATGGGGAGGGGGGAGGGGGGAGGGATTGCATTGGGAGTTATACCTGATGTAAATGACGAGTTGATGGGTGCAGCACACCAACATGGCACAAGTATACATATGTAACAAACCTGCACGTTATGCACATGTACCCTACAACTTAAAGTATAATAATAATAAATTAATTTAAAAAAATAAAATAAAAAAAAGAAAAAAAAAGAAAAAATAATGGCAAAATAAGAACATTTTTCAGACAAACATAAACTTATGTAATTTATTGACAGCAGACTCACACTATAATAAATGTTAAAGAAAGTTCTTCAAGCAAAAGCAATATTATATTAAACACTTGGATCTATACAAATAAATGAAGAACACTGATAGTAGAACAAATGAATTTAAATACAAAACTCCTTTTTGCTCTCATTTTTAATTTATCTAAAGATAACTCACTAAACTAAAAATAGTAGTAACAAATTGTGTTTATAACATATACAAAACAAAATGAATATCAGTAGCACAAAAGATAAGAGGGAAGAATTGGGAGTATATTATGGTAAGAAAGGAGGACTTAGTAGTATACTGTAGTAAGGAGAGAGGGTGTAATTGGAAGTATACTGCAGTAAGTTCTTTGCAATACACATGAAATGGTGTAATGGTATTTAAACTAAATGAAGTAAATAATGAATAAATCCAAAGCAAAGATTAAAATATGAAAACATATACAAAGAGAATGAGGAAATATAGTAGTCTCACCTTATCTGTGATTTCATCTTCTTTTCAAAAATATTACATGGAAAATTTTAGATATAATCAATTCACACATTTAAAAGTGCACACCATTCTGAGTAATGTGATGACATCTCCTGCTGTCTCACTGCATCCTGCCCAGGTCATGACTCTTCCACTTGTCTAGCATACCCACACTATATACACTACCCTCTCGTTACTGTGCAAGTAAAAACAAAGTGTATATGAGGTGTGTTCCTATCAGTGATTTCAGGCATTCACACAGGGTCTTGGAACATTTACCCTGCAAATAAAAGAGGCACTATTTTAATGAAAAAACTAAAGATCATAGATTTTAATCCAAGTATGTCAATAATTTTAAAAAATATAAATTGCATAAGCTCATCAACTTAAGGACATATATTGTTAGGTTAGATAAAATAAAGAAGAGTCAGCTATATCTAGTCTTAAGAAAGCCAATTTTAACTATACAGTCACATATAGGTTAAAAGTGTGTGTAAGCATGTGTGTGTGTGTGTGTCTCTCTCTGTATATACACTAATCAAAATAAGGTTGTGGTACTTTATTAATAGCAAGCAAAATACACTTTACAACAAGGGATATTACCAAGGATAAAGAAAGACAGTACCTAATAATAGTCAGTTATCCAGGAAGACATAATAATCTTAAGTATTTGTATATTGAACAACATAGTTTCAAAATAAATGAAGAACAAACTGATGGATCTGGTAGGATAACTAGACAAATTAACAATTGTAGTTGGATAATTTAACACTTTCTCTTGACGACTGATAGAAAAATTATGCAGAAAATCAGTAAATGTATAGAAGATTTGAACAACACTATTCAAAAACTGGCCTAATTGACATTTTCGACCACTCTATCCAATAGCAAGAGAATATTCAGTATTTTCTAATGCACGAAGAATGCTCACCAAGATAGATCAAATTCTGGGCAATGAAACAAAATTTAAAAATTAAAACAATAGAAATCAGTGAAATTGAGAATTAAAAAAAATAGAGAAAACAATGGAATTAAAAGCTTTTGTTGAGGGGAGCTGAGAAGCTGATGAGCCACTAGCCAAATTCACCAAGTTAAAAAGAATATGCAAATTTTTAGAGTTAGGAATGAGCAAGAAGACATCATTCATATGAATTGAAAATGGCTATTCACCTAAAAACCTGTGTGAAAATGTTCATAGCATCTGTATTTGCAATCATCCAAAGCTAGGATCAACCTAAATGTTTCTCAACTAGGGGATGAATAAAAAACATTGCAGTACATCAATTCTACCCCATATTAAAATGATATGAACTCTTGGCACACACAATGTAAATGAAACTTGAATGCATTTATCTCAAAAGAAGAAAGCAGACTAAAAACGCTGCATGCTCTGTAAGTCTGTTTTCATGGCATTTTTGCCAAGTCAAAACTGAAAGGACAGAACACAATTAAGTGGCTGCTAGTAGACAGGGTGGAGTGTGGGGTGAGTACAAAGGAGGAATTTGAGGAGGTGAAAACACTGTTCTGTGTCTTGATTGTGGTGGTGGTTACATTACTATATACGTTGGCCAAAACTCAAAGAACCGTACATTAAAGTGGGTGAATCTTTCTGTATGTAAATTGTACCTTAAAATAACAGAAAAACCATACTCTTCATTAAAACTAGTCTCTGGCGATTGAAACCCAAAAAGTGGTGCTTCTTCGGTGAGAAGAGAGGTAGTGATTAACTGGAAAAGTGGATAAGGGAAGTCTCTGGAATGATAACATTGTTTTGTATCTTGGCATATATATACCAAAACTGGCTGAGCTAAACGTTCATGGTATATAAATTATACCTCATTTTAAAATGTTAAAAATATACGCTTTCACTTCTAGTTGATTTAATTAAATAAGAAAATAAAAACGTTACTTGCAAAAATAAGTTATTTTTCTATGCTGAATTGCTGCGTAAAATTTCCACTGAAAAGATGTCAGCAAAACTGGCCATTATTTAAAAATTGAAGATTCATTTTTACTTTTCAACAGACCATCTCTCCCACTCCCACCAGATTCTTGGAGAAAAAAGTATAATCACTTGAAGACAAGTTTTTCTCATTAATAACACATAGTGATATAAATTTTAAATTAAAATTTCATGCTGATTCTTCTATGTTCTTATGTTCTTCAAAAAATGTATTTTGCAGAACATGCCTAAAAAGGCAATTTGATAAAACAATATGGATACGAGGTACTAAAATTTCTAACATCCAGCATAGGTTCTGAAATTCAATATGCCACTTCAAATACATGGAGCAAGGAGATGGAACAAGGTGGTGGAACAGACGTCTTCACTAACCATCCCCCAAGCAAGTACACCAATTTAACAACTGTCTACACAGAAAAAGAAAAAAAAAAAAAAAGTCTTCATAAGATCCAAAAATCAGATGAACACTCATAGTACCTGATTTTAACTTCATATCCCTGAAAGAGGCACTGAAGATAGAAAGACAGTCCCGAATCAGCAACGCCACCCCTCTCCAACCCCACCCGCAGCAGAAGCCTGGTGGGAAGAGCATCTCTGGGTGCACGGAGAGAAAGCACACTGCAATTATGAGGCACTGAACTCAGTGCTGTCCTGTTAGAGCAAAAAGGAAACTGGATCAAACTCAACTAATGACTGCCCATAAAGGGAGCATTTAAATCAGCCCTAGCCAGAGGAGAATCGCTTATCCCAGTGGTCCAAACTTGAGTCTCCGCGAACTTCGCCACTTAGGGCCAAAGTGCTTTCAAGTAAACTTGAAAGTCAGTCTAGGCCATGAGGAATGCAACTCTTTGCTGAGTCGTAGGGCTGAACTAGGCCCAGAGCCAGAAACCTGGGGAGGCACATGACTCACTGACACCAGCTGGGCGAGCCAAGAAAGTGCTGGCATTACCCTTCCTCTAAGCTCAAGCTGCACAGCTCATGGCTCCAAAACAGACCTCTTCCTTCCACTTGTGGAGAAAAGAGGGAAGAGTCGGGAGGACTTTATGTTGGGTATTGGATAACAGCTCAGCCCCCGCAAGCTAGGGCACCAGTCAGAATCATGAGACCCCCATTCCAGTCCAGAGCTCTCAGATAACATTTCTAGACAAACCCTGGACCAGAAGAGAACCAGCTATCTTGAAGGAAAGGACCCGATCCTGCCAGCATTTATCATCTGCTAAATGAGGAGCCCTTGGGACCTGAATAACCCATAGCAATACCCAGATATTACATTGAGGGGCTTGGTGTGCCTCTGAGGCTTGCGGGCTCTAGGTAAGACTTAGCAAATTACCAGTTGTGGTGGCTATGGAGTGACACTCCTGCTTGATAAAAGCACAGGGAAAACTAAAGAGGACTTTGCCTTGAACCTTAGGTACCAGCACAGCCACAGGGCAGTAGAGCTGGATCCCAAGCAGGCTACTGTGGTCCCTGATTTCAGGGCTTGATGCTGGGATGACATTTCTGGACCTGTCCTGGGCCAGAGCAGAGTTCACTGCCCTAAAGGGTGAGTCCCAGGTCAGGCAGCATTCACAGCAAGCTGACATAAGAGACTTGGGCCTTAAGGGAACATTGGCAGTATTCTGGCAGTACTCCTAATGGCCTGGGGTAGCCATGGATATGGGATGAGGCTCTTCTGCCTCTAGAAAGGAATAGGAACAGTGGCAAAAACTCCATCTCAGGGTTTGAGTGCAAGATTAGATTAGCTGCAGTACAATAGAACGCCAGATAAACTTTTCTAAGATTATGACTCTAGTCTCTGACTCCTGGAGGGCTGTATGGACCCACAGGGGCCTGAAGAAATTCACCACTCTTTAGGGAAAGACACAGGTCTGTCTGGCTTTGCCACCATCTTATGATAGAGCCCCAGGGCCTTGAGAAAACATAGGTAGTAGCTATGAAGTGTTTATAGATGGCCTTGGGTGAGACCTAGAACTGTGCTGGCTTCAGGTCTATCCTAGCACAGTCATGGTGGTGGTGGCCACAAGGTTGCTTATGTCACTTCGCTCCAAGCATTATGCAGCTCACAACAAAGAGAGGAACTCTGCTTGTTTAGAACAAAGTAAGAAAAGAGAACAAGAGTCTTCTCCTGGTAATCCAGAGAATTCTACTGGAGCTTGTCCAAAAACATCAAGGTGATACATCTACGAGTAAGAAAGAACCAGGGCATTATTGAGCTTAGGTTTCCCATAAAGCATACACAGCTTAGATCAAAACACTGAAGTCCTCCCAAATATCTGGAAAGCCTTCCCTAGAATGATGGCTACAAATAATTCTAGACAGTGAAGACTAAAATGAATATCTAACTCTTCAATGTTAAGACACTGAAGAACATCTACTAGCATCAACAACATCCAGGAAAATATGACCTCACAAAATGAACTAAATATAGCACCAGGGAAAAATCCTAGGGAAACAGAGATGTATGACCTTTCAGACAGAGAATTCAAAATAGCTATGTTGTGGAAATGAAAAGAAATTCAAGATAACCTAAAGAAGGAATTCAGAATCCTATCAGACAAATTTAACAAAGAGATAGAAATAATTTAAAAGAACCAAACAGAAATTCTGGAGCTGAAAAAAATGTACTTGGCATGCTGAATAATGTATCAAAGTCCTTTAATAGAAGAATGGATCAAGGGGAAGGAAGAATTAGCGACCTTGAAGACAGACTATTTGGAAATACACAATCAGAGGACACAAAAGAAAGAAGAACAAAAAACAATGAAGCATGCTTACAGGATCTAAGAAAACAGCCTCAGAAGGGCAAATCTAAGAGTTATCGGCCTTAAAGAGGAGGTAGAGAAAGAGATAGGGGTACAAAGTTTACTGAAAAGGATAATAACAGAGAACTTACCAAACTACAGAAAGATATTAATATCCAAATACAAGAAGGTTACAGAACATCAGACTTAATGCAAAGAAGATTATCTCGAGGCATTTAATAATCAAGCTCCCAAAGGTCAATGATTAAAAAAAAAAAAGGTTGTAAAAGCAGCAAAAGAAAAGAAATAAATAACATAAAAGTGAGCTCCAATACATCTGGCAGCAGACTCAGTGGAAACCTTACAGGCTAGGAGAGAGTGGCCTGACATATTTAAACTGCTGAAAGAAAAAAGCTTTTACACTAGAATATTATATGTGGAAAAACAATCCTTCAGACATGAAGGAGAAATAAAGACTTTTTCAGACAAACAGAAACTGAGAGATTTCATCAACACCAGACCCGCCCTAAAAGAAATGCTAAAGGGAATACTTTAATCAGACAGAAAAGTACATTAATGAGCAATAAGTAGTCACCTGAGGGTACAGAACTCACTGGTAATAGTAAGTATACAGAAAAATACAGAATATTTTAACACTGTAACTGTGGTGTGTAAAATACTTTTGTCCTATGTAGAAAGATTAAACAGTTAACCAATTAAAAATAATAATTACAACTGTTCCAGGGGATCATTAAAGAAATTAAGAAGGAAATTGAAAAAATTCTTGAAGGAAGTGATACTGGAAACACAACATATTATAACCTATCAGCTAGAACAAAAGCAGTACTAGGAGGGAAGTTTGTTGCTGTAAGTGCCTATATCAATCAAGAAAAGAATTTCAAATACACAATTTAATGATGCATCTTAAAGAAAAGCAAAAGCAAACCAAAATCAAAGTTAGTAGAAGAAAAGAACTAATAAACATCAGGACAGAAATAATTCAAATTAGAATAACAAACAGTACAAAAGGTCAGTAAAACAAAAAGTTGGGTTAGGTTTTTTGAAAGGTAAAAGAATAGACAAAACTGTAGCCAGAACAACAGAAAAAGAGAAGACGTATGTAAAATCAGAGACAAAAAGGAAGACATTACAATTGATACTACATAAATTCAAAGGATCATTAGTGGCTACTATGAGCAACTATGTGCCATTGAATTGGGAAATCTGGAAAAACTGGACAAATTTCTAGATACATAAAACCTACAAAGATTGAACCAGGAAAAATTGCAAAACCTGAACAGATTAATAACAAGTAATGAGTTTGAAGCTGTAGTAAGAAGTCTTTTAGTAAATAAAAGCCCAGGACCCACTGGCTTCACTGGTTAATTCTACCAAACATTTAAAGAGGAGCTAATACTAACCCTACTCAAACTTTTCCAAAAATTAAAGGTGGAGGGAGTACTTCCAAACTCGTTCCACAAGGCCAGTATCACCCTGATACCAAAAGAAGACAAAGAACATTGAAAAAAGAAAACTACAGACCAATGTATCTGGTGATTTTGAGGCAAAAGTCCTTGACAAAATCCTAGCAAGTCTAATTCAACTATATGTTATAAATATCACTCATCGTGACCAAGTAGGATTTATCCCTGATTTGCAAGGATGGTTCAATATAAGCAAATCAATCAATCTGACTCAATCCAGTTGCCCCAAACCTTTTTGGCACCAAGAACTTGTTTCTTGGAAGACAGTTTTCCCATGGACCCATGGAGGGGGATGGTTTCAGGACGATTCAAGCTCATTACATTTATTATGCACTTTATTTCTATTATTACATTGTAATGTACAACTCATCATAATGTAGAATCACTGGGAGCCCTGAGCTTATTTTCCTGAAACTAGACGGTGCCATCTGGGGGTGATGGGAGACAGCGATAGATCATAAGGCATTAGATTTTCATAAACAGTGTGTAAGCTACATCCCTCAAATGCACAGTTCACAATAGGGTTTGTGTTCCTATGAGAATCTAACGGTGCTGCTGATCTGACAGTAGGCAGAACTCAGGTGGCAATGCAAGTGATAGGGAGTAGCTGTAAATACAGACGAAGCTTCACTTACTTACTCATCGCTCACGTCCTACTGTACATCCCCGTTCCTAACAGGCCATGAACCATACCATGGCCTAGGGATTGGGGACCCCAGTGGTACATCGTATCAAGAGAATGAAGAATAAAACTCCTATAATCATTTCAGTTAATGCTGAAAATGTATTTGATAACATTGAACATCCTTCATGATGAAAACTCTCAAAAAACAGGATAGAAAGAACATACTTCAACATAATAAAGGCCATATATGATAGACCTATACTAGTATCATAATAAATAGGGAAAAAATGAAATCCTCTACGTCTGTAACAAGACAAAGATTCCCACTTTCATCACGTTTGTTCAAAATAGTGCTGAAAGGTCTAGCTAGAGCAATCAGAAAAAAAAAAAAAAAAAAGATACACAGGTCATCCAAACTGGAAAGCAAGAAGTCAAATTATCCTTGTTTGCAGATAATATAATCTTACATTTAGAAAAGTCTAAAGACTCCAATGAAAACTATTAGAACTGATAAACAATTTCAGTAAATTTGAAGAATACAAAATCAATATAAAAAATCAGAAGTATTTCTATATCCAAACAGAACAATCTGAAAAAGAAATTTGACAAGTAATTCGACTTACAATAGCCACACATAAAATTAAATACCTAGGAATTAACCAAGGAAGTGAAAGATCTCTATAATAAAGAATATAAAACACTGATGAATGAAACTGAAGAGGACACAAAGAAATGGAAAAATATTCCATGTTCATGGATTTGAAGAATCAATATTGTTAACATGGTCCTATTATTCAAAGCAATCTACAGATTCAGTGAAATTCCTATTAAAATACCAATGATATTCTTCACAGAAATAAAAAAAAATTATAAAATCTATGTGAAACCAAAGAAGACCCAAAACAGCCAAAGCTATCCTACACAAAAAGAACAAAATTGGAAGTATGACTTTATCTGACTTCAAATTATACTACAGAACTACAGTAACCAAAGCAGCACGGTACTGGCATACAAACAGACAAATAGACTAATGGAACAGAATAGAGAACCCAGAAACAAATTCACACACCTACAGTGAGCTCATTTTTGACAAGGTGGCAGAAACTGGGGAAAAGACAGCCTTTTCAATAAACGGTGCAGGGAAAACTGCACATCCATATGCAGAAGAGTAATTCTAGACCAAGTATCTCACCTTATACAAAAATAAAGTAAAAGTGTATTAAACAAACACTTAAATCTAAGACCTCAAACTATGAAAGTACTATAAGAAAACATTGGGGAAAATCTCCAGAACATTTGGTCTGGGTAAAAATGTCTTGAGCAATACTCCACAAACACAGGCAACAAAAGCAAAAAGGAGTAAATGGAATTACATCAACTTAAAAAGCTTCTGCACAGCAAAGGGTACAATCAACAAAATGAAGGGACAACCTACAAAATGCGAGAAAATATTTGCGAACTACCTACCTGAGAAGGGATTAATACCCATTTTTTATATATATATATATATAATTAATACCCATAATACATATAATACCATATATATATATATATATATATATATATATAAAATTTCCTATAGAGTTGCTCAAACAACTCTATAGGAAAGAAAAATCTGATTTTAAAAATGGGCGAAATATTGAATAGACATTTCTCAAAATAAGTCATGCAAATAGCAAAAAGGCACATTAAAAGATGCTCAACATCATGAATCATCAGAGAAATGTAAATGAAAACTATAATGGAATATCATTTCATCCCAGTTAAAATGGCTTATATCCAAAAGAGAGATTTTAATGAATGTTGGTGAGTAGGTGAAGAAAAGGGAATCCTCGTACACTGTTAGTGGAAAGGTAAATTAGGGTGGAGATATAAATACAACTACTATGGAGAAAGTTTGCAGATTCCTCCAAAACTAAAACTTGGACTATCACATAATCAACCAATTCTACTGCTGGATATATATCTAAAATAATGGAAATCAGTATATCAAAGAGATATCTGCACTACTATGTTTACTGTAGCACTGTTTATGATAGCTAAATTTGGAAGCAACGTTAAGTGTCCATCAACAGATGAATAAAGAAAGAAAATGTAATGCTTATACACAATAGAATACTATTCAGCATAGAAAATAATGGGATGCTGTCATTTGCAACAACATGGGTGGAACTGAAGATTATTATGTTAAGTGAAATAAGCCAGGCACAGAAAGACAAACTTCACATGTTCTCACTTATTTGTGGGATCTAAAAATCAAAACAATTGAATTCATGGAGATACAGAGTAGAAGGATGGTAACCAGAGGCTGGGCATAGTAACGGGGAGTTGGGGGGTGGGCAGGAAGGTGGCGATGTTTAATTGGTACAATAAATTGTTATTGAGAATAAATAAGATCTACTATTCAATAGCACAACAGAGTGACTATACTCAATATAAATTGTACGTTTTAAGATAACTAAAGTAATCACTTCTCAGCCTTTTGGCTAAGATCAAGTGTAAAATAACTAAAGTAATGCAACTGGAATTTTTGGTAACACAAAGGATAAATGCATAAATGGATGGCTACCTCGTTCTCCATGTTGTGATTGTTTTACATTGCATGCCTGTATGAGAGCATCTCATGAATTCCATAACTATATGCACCTATTATGTACCCACAAAAATTTAAAAATTTAAAAAATACTTGAATTGGCTCTCAGTAACATTTGCTAAGAAAATAGATCTTAAGTGTCCTCACCACATAGACACACGCACACACACAGACGCACACAATGTGCAACTGTATGTGGTGATTAATGTATTGATTAATTTGTGGTAATTTTTACCTAATGTATACATATATCAAATCATCACATTGTGCATCTCAAATATATACAATTTTTAATGACAGTTGTACCTCAATAAAATTGGACAAAATAAGATAAAATACTTTGGAATGTTTGAATTATATCTAAAATAAAATAAGATATATATTCTCAGAGAATGAATCAAACATGACTCAAACAAAAATAACATATATGGAAATTTCTTTCATCATTTTTGTGAAGATATTAAAAATTTTAAAGCACTAAAATGATTGATGTAATAATGAATATTTTTTCACACATATGTGACAACCTGATAGCAAAGTGCAAAAACAACAACAACTAGCACAAAACTATTCTGAAAACCAATATATGATTATGAGTAACAATGAGAGGAAACTAAGTTAGATTTTAGTGTCTCGGTATAAACGTTATACTAAGTATTTCACCATTTATCTTTCAAAGGTATTTCTTCTGTCTGCTCCGCCACACAGTTTACTGTTCCTGAAGGTTGAGTCATTTGGAGCTCACATGAACTTGTACTCAATTCCAGTGAAGTGAAGGTTCATGTTTATTGGAGATGGAAAAAGACTACTTAACAAGTATTTCATCATTTTCTACAGCCTGACTTAGTTTTCACTGAAAGTCTAATGAATATATTCAAGCTCCAGGGGAAACCACAGCCAGTCAAGCAAATAGTAGATTTGAGTAAGAATCAGAGTTATTGCCTGTCTCACCTCTCAGCATGGGATGAACCGTTCAGAGCCTTTTCATTTTCCTGTTTCAAAAAGCCTATCTTCTTACAAATGAAAAATAAAAAAAATCTCACCTAACTGATTTTGCATTTGCCCTTTGTTTTTGCATTGGCCTCTATTTTACACTTTTATTTGACATTTATTAGACCGAATTTTCTTATATAACTATTCAAATGTATAAGACAGAATTGACTACAGAGTTTTGTGATTATGGCTTCAACTAGACTTTGCTCAAGGATATAAAATTATCCTTGCTTTCTTTTTTTTTTATTAATCCTACAGTAGTTCATATAGTGTACAGAGGGTTCATGTACTGTGTAGTGAGCCAATTTAACTCACACCATGACTCTGTTTTCTAGAACTAGGCCAAAGATGGTCATGACATAGAAGTGTATGTCCAAGCAGTCTCAAAATAAAGACTTGAAATCTAGACCTTAGGATTATCTTTATAGAGTGTCGAATATCCAGATGAAAATTGAAAATTGCAGTCAACTATGCATTCATTTGAAAAATACCTGGATTTTTATCAAATGCTTTGTACATTTGAGACACTTAATGTTATGTAGACTGGCAGGTAATTATTGACCCATTGCCATCTTGATTATTACTTTTATCTAAATCTGCTTCAGTATTAATACTTCCGTTCCTAGAATTATGTTTAAAATTTATCTTTGTAGCATAGTAGGTCAGTGGAGAAGGGATAATTTTGATAAAGGTCCCATCTTTCCCCATGATAGTAAAAGCTCACATGTATTCTATGTAATTTTGACCTTGGTAAGATTTTTTAACCGTTTTCTTTCCAGTAATTCATATTCATAAATGAATGCATCCACTGAAGGAAAATGATATTTCCAATTGTGGCAATAATAGAATGAAGTAGGCTGGACGTATCAGGAAATTGTGTGCAGGCATGCAGTGAGGATGAGGTGAGGGATGAACAGAAAGGTGGAAATCCAGTTTGACTAGAAGAGTTTGACAGATTATAAGAAGCTTGGATCAGAAGATTCCAGAAGTTGGATGGAGTCATAGGTGAAGGATAAACTTGTGATCATAAGATTAATAAAGGCAATAAGAGAGAAGTCAGTCATCTCTTATTTCCCATAAGCATATATTTCAGAGTGGAGTGTACAAAAAAATGGATTTTGAAAGTAGACCAGGTTAAGTTTATTATATGTGTGACAGTAATACCTATTCTGAGGTGCAGAAAGCAAGGATCCTAAGGGAATATGCAAAGACCTGATCTTTATTCTCAGTCACTGCTATATGGTATTTACCCAGGGAAGACTCTCAAACTTCCTTGTTTTGCTCAGTCTATAATAGTAGATGTGGCAGCTCTGCCTTCCAGACTTACTGGGTTGGCAAGGTCACTTCCATGAGACCCTGGGTTGCGGCCCTGTCTCTGAACCACTGGCACGTGGCAGTCTGCCTGATGGAACAGATAAGGGAGCCCTGTCCTCTGAAACTCTGGAAAAGACAACCTCAACCACTGAGCTTGTGCCCTCTGGGCCTGTAGTGAAAGTAGCAGCCCTGCTAGTCTTTTAGCCACGTTTGAGGTCTTTCTTCTTCTGTCTGGAAGGATAGTACATGCTTGCAACTGGATAGCTGTATCGGCCCATCCTGTAGAATCTCAGACGTCCTACAGCCTTTCTTTATTTTGTCCTTTCTCTGTTTCCCTTAGTCTCAGCTGGCCCTGTTTCTGCTGATATAGCCACATTTTTATTCCTACTTCTGCTAAAATGGCTAACACCATAATTTCTTCATTGAGTTGTTGTCCAGTCCCACCCTTAGTGTTCTCTACAGAACATATTTTCTCAATATTTTGCAATTTGAGTAGACTAAGAGTTCATTTTCAAGTTCTGATGCCTTTTTAACAGTTTCTCTCTCAATTTATCTCTCTCCTTTTGTATTTTGCTACAAGCAACAAGAATAAACTAGGTTGTATTTTCAACACTTTGCCTAGAAATCTTAGGTAACAGAGTCAAGTTTGTCACTTACAGTTTCTACTTTCCACAAGCACTAGAACACAATTCAGCCAAGTTATTTACCACTTTATAACAATGACTGCCTTTCTTCTAGTTTCAATAACAAGTTCTACATTTCTGTCTGAGACTTCAAGAGAATCACTATTCACAGTCTAAAACACTCTAGGCATTGTATTAACATACATCTCAAAACTCTCCTGCTTCTATCCATTACCCAGTTTGAAAGCTAGTTCCACATTTTTAGAAATCGGTTACAGCAGCACCCCACTTTTTGGTATCAAAATCTGTATTATATGGGGTTCTTCAGAGAAACAAAACCAACAGGAGATGCTCATTACAATAAAACTCAAGAGGCCCTTCAAATAGAGATTTATTTTAAGGAATTGGCTTTCATGATTGGGAAGGTGTAAATCCAATATCTGCAGGATAGGCCAGCAGGCTAGGGACTTAAGGAGGAGATGCAGTACAAGTTCACAGGCAATCTTCTGGCAGAATTCCTTCTTGCTTGGGGAAAGTCAGTCATTCTTTTGTTAACTGACTGGCTGAAGCTTACCTACATTATGGTGGGAAATCTGCTTTACTCAAAGTCTACTGATTTAAATGTTAATGTAAACCATAAAATAACGTCACAGAAACATCGTGGCTACCTTTTGAGCATGTCTCTAAACACAATGGCTCAGCCAAATTGACACATAAAATTAACCATCACAGTCCCCCCAAAGGAAACTTGTGTCCACCTAAAATTTCAGCATGTAAATTTATTTGTAAGTTGAGTCTTTGCAGATGTAATTCGTGAAGTCAAAATAAGGCCCTACTAGAATAATGTAGGGCCTAAACTTATTGTGACTGGTATCCTTGTTAGAAGAAGGGAGGACACACAGACACACATGGGAGAAAAGTCATATGACAACAGAGGGAGAGGTGGGATTGATGCAGTTACAAACCAATGAATACCAAAGATTGTCAGCATCACCAGAAACTAGGCAGAGGCAAGGAAAAATCCCCCCTTAGATCATTCAGAGAAAGGCACTGCCAACATCTAGATTTCAGACTTCTAACCTCTTCTAACTTCTTCTAACTTCTAACCTCTTCTAACTTCTAACTGTGAGAGAATAAATATCTGCTATTTTAAACCAGTAAGTGTGTGGTAATTTATTACAGGAGCCCTGGGGAAATAATGCACATACCAATGCTTTGTATTTTCTTGTCATTTTCTGGGGCTAGGGAAAATTAGCTATATTGACCCCCAAAGTCTCTTAGAGACAAGATAACACCAGTTCCTGATTGTGGCTTATGTTTGGGAAATCGTATTCCTAAAAACTGGGATCTTCTGACACTTTTCACTTAAAATAAAATATAATAGACAACCCTATTATCAGGATTTATCAAAAGGTTAAAGCCATGAGGTCATACTCTTTGGTAGCTGTCTGTGGAAACTGAGAAAGTGCCAACGTAATCTTGCATCTCTTCTCTCCAAGCTAAGAAAAATAAAATAAAAGCTTTGTCTTGAGTTAAAAAATCTGGGGCATTAATTGCATTTAGAATTTCTGACTTCTTGTATTAAAAATGAAATGGAATACCTTTCCAAAAGGTATAGATCATGAGCAAAATGTAAAAAGAAAACTTAGCCTGAGGCATAGGCATGAGGTAGAATTTTGGCAAATATTCCTTAATTTTCAGGAAAGAAAATAATCATGTGAGCTTGACCTTTGGGTTTGTGTGACTGTTATGCATATGTGTGTGGGTGTGTGTAATAAGGATATCAATTAAAAGTTATATGATATCAGGGAAACAGTTAATGTTGAAGTGTTTTATAAATACTGGCAAACAAGCAAATTGAGAAGAAAAAATGAAATTGTGACTTGGCTTTATTAAAAGTGTTAGTAATTATAGTCATTTATTTGAAATGTTTACTATTTTTGTCTAATTGTGATGCAGTTCAACAATGATTATGCATATAATTAAATATATGCCTTAGGATTAACTTTATAATATATTGTGGTTGGTTATGGCACTCAATCCCATAATGTACACTCCAATCTTCATTGTTTATATCTCCAGTTATGTACTTACAACTTAGAAAAAGAAGAAAGGGAAAAACAGAGGAGAGAAATATGGTTTTATGAGCCTGGCTGAATACTGATTGAAGAGATCTGGGAGATTCATATTTTCAGGCAGAGAAAGGCAGAGCACTGGAGGTACCAGTTTTATCAGAGGTAAAAGGCTGAGCTTTGCAAATACTTCTCAGACCTCAGTTTGGTAAGCTGACTCAGTAAATACCAAGAATGACAGCACCACAATGGGGTAGTGAGATACAAAATAAATACCTCAATTACTTGACTGTACTCCCAACCCAATTCTGCTATTAGTTGTAGGGCTAGTCCTATTAATATCCAGCAAACTCCTCATAGGCCAGTCTCAAGACTGAAATGGATTAACTGGTTTGGTTGATCTCTGAAAAGAAATCTATTGACTCTAAGAAGTTCTGAATAAGTTTTCAAAGGAAAAAAATGCAGCTAAAGGTCTATCTAGTTTGCATTACTTGTTGTCAGTGGTGACAGGTAGTTTGCTGAGTTCTGTCAGATGTTTTCATATGATAACCAAAAATTCTATCATGTAAAATTACAATGGATTTCACCAGTGACTGTCATCTTCCTACAGGAATCATGGTCATTGCCCAGGTAAAGGTTCAGAGACATGTGAGCCTATACATTAAATCATGGGTAACCTTTCTACTCATAAACGTTCAACCCCAATTATGACAGATAAGCACTCAGCTGTTTTGCATTCAGAAGACTATAACACCATCGTATGTTACTTGATTATATAGCTAAGCCTAGGTTCCCATTATACAGAATATCCTAGTTATTGTACCCCTTTAAGCAGTATCCATTTTGAATTACATTAAATAGTAATAATTTTAGAATACCATTTTTATTTTTCCTCATTCCTGACACCTTTCGTACTCCAATTAATTTGTATAGCCCCTAGGTTTATTTGAAATACTACTTCAAGGTGCCAAATACATGCTGATGATAGTCAATCTACAAAGAAAGACTGGCAGTGCCAGCCAGAATGTGTTAAAAATGTGGTAATGCAGGTACTTCTCTACATTATCCAGGTGAAGTTGTAAACCTATTTATATAATTATAAAAAATCTTAAAAGCAATGGAACTAATCTAAATTTTTAATGATAGAGAATTATTAAAGAACATTCTTCAACTCCACTCTTTTGAAATCCACTCACATATGGGCAGTACTATTAAGACCTTAGCTCTCTGGGTATAATTTAATTTTATCAAATTAAATCATGTAATAAGGAATAACTGAACTTAATAGTGATAAGTTCCCATCTGCAGTATTTCAATTGAATATTAAACTATTTCTAAGTAGAGTCCCCTATAATTTTTGTTTCAGGAATGATTCCAAAGAGCTCAGATTTCTGTGCAATGTCTATGCCAAAAGAAGAAAGAATAAAAAGCTTCTATTTGCCAAGAATATTCTGAAGATTTTCCCAGAGCTGTAAAAGCAAGAATTAACAGTTCATTTGCAAATAGTGCTCTGAGATATCTCAACGACATAAATGTACTCTTTTGGTCTGTGTTCTCCAGGGAGTATAGCTTAACTTTTTTTCCTGCGACACTTCCTACACCTGCCACACGCTGTTTCTTCAAATGAAAAATGTGCTAAAATCACAGGGCTTGCTTATTGGATCAGCCTGCAGCTTCCAAAGAAATCGACCAAGACTCCTGGATAATGAGAACTGTTAATTACCTGCAAATATCTGGGATGTGTGTTCATTACAGAAATTAATTTACTACACAATAAAGACTGACTATTCATTCTAAGGAAGCCAAAAAGGTTTGTTTTAAAAAGTTCTTACTGGGATATTTAATTCAACAGTAAAGTTATAACTCTAGAAATATGAATGGGAAGAGATGGGAATAAACACCCCCAAATTAGGACAATTCAAGAAAAGATGACTGTTGAGACATTAACATTAGTAGGAAAAGGCAACTGATTCATAGATTCATTGACCCAACTTGACTATGAAAGCATTGTTGCACTTGCTCTTTTTCACTATCTATTGAACAAATATAAGCCATATAGTTTAGTGCCCACTGGGAGTATCACAAATATTTCTGGACTTGTATTGATTACTTTTTACTATATTGAGCTAGCTTCCAAGGAGAGTAGAGAGTTGCAGGTGCTAATTGGATATTAATTAGACAATGGTAATTTGCTCTACGGGTATTAAAATTTGTAATTTAATGTTATTTGTAACAAAAAGTGAAATGAACTGGTTTAAATTTGGGGAGGGAAAAGGGAATAAGAATGTTTTTTGCCTATGATATATTCTGAATTCAGTGCGTTAACTGCCTCATAACTTGCTAAAGTGATGTTATGGTTAATAAACTTGGACAGGTGTCTGGCATTAAAATCAAGATTAACATAACATCAAACTCCATAGTAGCATAAAATAACTAATGTCTACTATAGACAAATTTTTTTTTGCTTTTTTTTATTATAATACTTTAAGTTCTAGGGTACATGTGCATAACGTGCAGGTTTGTTACATATGTATACTTGTGCCATGTTGGTGTGCTGCACCCATCAACTCGTCAGCACCCATCAACTCGTCATTTACATCAGGTATAACTCCCAGTGCAATCCCTCCCTCCTCCCCCCTCCCCATGATAGGCCCTGGTGTGTGATGTTCCCCTTCCAAGTTCAACCATTATGGAAAACAGTATGGCGATTCCTCAAGGATCTAGAACTAGATGTACCATATGACCCAGCCATCCCATTACTGGGGATATACCCAAAGGATTATAAATTATGCTGCTATAAAGACACATGCACACGTATGTTCATTGCAGCACTATTCACAATAGCAAAGACTTGGAATCAACCCAAATGTCCATCAGTGACAGACTGGATTAAGAAAATGTGGCACATATACACCATGGAATACTATGCAGCCATAAAAAAGGATGACTTTGTGTCCTTTGTAGGGACATGGATGCAACTGGAAACCATCATTCTTAGCAGACTATCACAAGAACAGAAAACCAAACACCGCATGTTCTCACTCATAGGTGGGAACTGAACAATGAGATCACTTGGACTCGGGAAGGGGAACATCACACACCGGGGCCTATCATGGGGAGGGGGGAGGGGGGAGGGATTGCATTGGGAGTTATACCTGATGTAAATGACGAGTTGATGGGTGCTGACGAGTCGATGGGTGCAGCACAGCAACATGGCACAAGTATACATATGTAACAAACCTGCACGTTATGCACATGTACCCTAGAACTTAAAGTATAATAATAATAAATAAATAAATAAATAAATAAAAATGGGTGAATACCAGTAGGTAATGTTTATGCTTTGTTCATATACCTATGTTTAGACTTAGAACACTGTAATTAAAATATCCTTTTGCCTCTGCATCTTTCCAGTTAGGTTCCATTTTACTCCCAGGCACAATACCTGGCCTATAGTACAAACTCAATGCAAATTTGGTGAATTTCATCTAGGAATTTCTGGGTCGTATGGTGGTACTATGTTTAGATTTTTGAGAAACCACCAAACCATTTTTCACAGTGGCTGCAACATTTTACATTTCTCATAGCAATGTACAGGGTATCAGTTTGTCTACATCCTTGCCAATAATTTTTATTTCTGTTTTTTCAGATAATGGTTACAAAGTGGTATCTATTTCATTCTGGTTTTGATTTATTGTTCCCTAATAAACTATGACGACAAACATATTTCCATGGACTTACTGGCCATTTCTACGTCATCTTTGAAAAATATCTATTCAAATCCTTTGTCCATATTTGAATTGGGTTGGTTGTTGCTGTTGTTCTTCAGTTGTAGGAATTCCTAATATATTATAAATATTAATTTCTTATCAGAAATATGAATTGCACGTATTTTCCCTTTCTGTGTGTTGCCTTTTCACTCTGTCACTGTGTCCTTGGATACAAAAAAATTTTAATGTTGATAAAATCAGGCTTATTTACTTTTTCTTTTGTTGCCTGTACTTTTGAGGTCAGATCCAATAAACTATGATCAAATTCAGTGTCCTAAATTTTTCCCCCTACCTTTTAGGTACATTCACATTATTGCGCAACAATCTTTATAATCCATTTCAAGAACTTTTTCAGCTTTCTAAACAGAAATTCTATGCCCAGTAAACAGTAACCACATTCCTCTCTTCCCCCAGATGTTGAAGCCACTTTTCTACTATTCAGAGTTATTTGAGATTCCATGTGAGTTTTAGAATGAGTTTCTGTATTTTGTCAAAAAGAAGAAAACATAAAATTGGGATTTCGAGAGAGATTTCATTGACGCTCTATATAGTTTGGGTAGTATTGTCATCTCAAGAACACTGAGTCTTACAATCTATGAATGCAGAACATCACTTAATTTATTTTTTTCTTTAATTTATATGTCTTGTGATTGAGTTTAATTCACTTAAATTTAAAGTAGTTATTCATAAAGAAGGCTATACTTTTGACCCTTCGTTGTTATGTCTCATACATTTCTAGTTCCTCATTTCCCCTATTACTACCTTCTTTTAATCTTTTTTTTTAATAGTTACACATTTTGATTCCCTTCTCACTTTCTTTTGTGTATATGTGATAGATACTTTCACTGGGTAAAAGGGAAAATAAATACAACATTGCAAATTTTAAAAAATTATAATCTGAATTGATACCAACTTCACTTGCATACCAAAATTATCTTATACAGTTCTGTTATCTCTCCCCACTTTATGTCATTGATGTCAAAAACTAAATCTCTCTATGTTGTTTACCCACTAACCTAGAATAATTAATTCATGTGTTTTTATTTTATATACTGTAGAATATAAAAAGTGCAGTTATAAAACAAAATTTTAATTATGCTGGCTTTCATATGCTCATTTATGTTTTACAATAGATCCTTATATATCACCCAACTTCAAGTTATTGTCCAGTATGCTTTTATTTCAACCTGTAAGGACTTCCTTTAGAATTTCTGTTAGGGCACATCTAATGTACTCCTTCAGCTTTTGTTGATCTGATGATGTCTTAATTTCTTCCTTATATTTGAAGAATAAATTCATTAGATATAGAATTCTCAGTTGAAAGTTTTCTGTGTTTTTGTGTGTTTGTTGCTGTTGTTTTGCTTTTAGCATCTTAAATATACCTTCTCACTGCTTTCTTGCCTCCAAGGTTTCTGCTGAGTAATTGGATGATAAACTTATTGAAGATTTCTTATATATTCTACATTATGAGTTTCCTCTATGTTACTGCTTTTAAGAATCTCCTTGTCTATGGCTTCTAACAGTTTGACTATCCTATGTCTCAGTATATAACTCCTTTTGTAATTTTTATGTTTAAAGTTTGTGGTTACATAGTAGGTGTATATATTTATAGTATACATGAGATATTTGGATACAGTCATGAAATGTGTAATAACCACGTCATCAAAATCAGTTATTCATTCCCTCAAGCATTTACCTTTTGTGTTACAAAAATTCCAATTATAATCATTGGTTTTTTTATGTATAAATAAAGTATTTTGACTATAGTCACCCTGCCATGCTATCAAGTACTGGGTCTTACTCATTATTTCTGTTTTGTACCAATTAACCATCCGTGCTACCCAATTCCACCCCGATTACCCTTTCCAACCTCTGGCAAACATCCTTCTACTGTCTGTCTCCATGAGTTAAATGATTTTGATTTTTAAATTCCACAAATAGCTGAGAACATGTGAAGTTTGTCTTTCTATGCCTGACTTATTTCAACTAACATAATGACCTCCAGTTCCATCCATCTTGTTCCAAATGACAGAATCTCAGTCTTTTTTTTATGGCTGAATAGCCCTCCATTGTGTATAAGTACTACCTTTTCTTTCTTTCTTTTTTCTTTCTTTCTTTCTTTCCTTCTTTTTTGGGTTTTTTTGTTTGTTTGTTTGTTTTGTTTGTTTGTTTGTTTGTTTTTGAGAGAGTCTTGCTCTGTCACCCAGGCTGGAATGCAGTGGCAAAATCTTGGCTCACTGCAACTTCTGCCTCCCAGGTTCAAGTGATTTGCCTGCCTCCACCTCCTGAGTAGTTGGGATTACAGGTATGCGCCCCGATGCCAAACTAACTTTTTTACTTTTAGTAGAGATACAGTTTCACCATGGTATCCAGGCTGGTCTCGAACTCTTGGCCTCACATGGTCTGCCTGCTTCCACCTTCTAAAGTGCTGGAATTACAAACCTGAGCTACTATGCCCAGCCAGTACCACATTTTCTTTATCCATTTATCTGTAGGTAGACACTTAGGGTGCTTCCAAACCTTGACTATTGTGACTAGCACTGCAACAAACATGAGAGTGACATGAGAAGTCAGATTTCCCTTCTTTTGAATATGTACTCAGCAGTGGGATTGCTGAATTGTCTAATAGATCTATTTTCTGTTTTTTGAAGAATCTCCAAACTATCCTCTATAGTGGTTGTACTAGTTTACATTGTCACTCTATAGTCCTTTTTTACACTGCTATAAAGAACTAACTGAGACTGGGTAATTTACAAAGAAAAGAGATTTAATTGACTCACCATTCTGCATGACTGGGGAGGCCTCAGGAAACTTACAATCATGGCAGAAGGTGAAGGGGAAAGAAGGCATGCCTTACATGATAGCAGAAGAGAGAGAGAGAAGGAAGAAGTTCCACACTTTTAAACCATCATATCTGGTGAGAATTCCCTCACTATCAGGAGAACAGCAAGGGAAAAGTCTGCCCTCAGGATTCAATCACCTCCATCCAGGCCCCTCCACCAACATGTGGGGATTACAATTTGAGATGAGATTTGGATCAGGACACAGAGTCAAACAATAGCATTCTGCCCCAGCTCCCAACGAATCTCATGTCCTTCTGACATTTCAAAACACATGTCTTAATAGTCCACAAGGTCTTAACTCATTTAAGCATCAAACCAAAAGTCCAAGTCCAAAATGTTATCTGAGACGAGGCAAAACTCCTCTGCCTATGAGTCTGTAAAATCAAAAACAAGTTAGTTACTTCCAAAACACAATGGGGTTACAAGCACTGGGTAAATACACCCATTACAAGTGGTAGAAAATGGGGAAAACAAAAGGGCTACAAGCCTCATGCAAGTCCAAAACCCAGCTGGGCAGTTATTAAATATTATAGTTCCAAAATAATCTTATTTTACTCCATGTCTTAAATACAGACCACATGGATGCAAGGGGTCAGCTCTCAAAGCCATGGGCAGCTCCGCCCCTGTGGCTCTGCAGGGTACATCCCCTTCGACTGCGTTCACAGTCTGCTATTGAGTGCCTGTCGCTTTTCCAGGTGCATCAAGCAAGTTGTTGGTGGATCTACCATTCTGGGGTCTAGAAGACAGTGACCCTCTTCTCACAGCTCCACTGGGCAGTGCCCAGAGGGAATGCTGTGTGAAACTCTGTAGGAAATCCTACATTTTCCCTCCATACTGCCCTAGTAGAGTTTTCCATGAGGGCTCTGCCCCTGGAGCTGACTTCTACCTGGACATACATTTGTTTCCATACATCCTCTGAAATCTAGGTGGAGGTTCCCAAACTCTTGCCTTCTGCAAACCCACAGGCTGAACACCATGCTGAAGTCACCAAGGTTTGGGTCTTGCATCCTCTGAAGCAATGGTCCAAGCTGTATCTTGCCCCGAATTAGCCATGGCTGGAGTGGGAGCAGTTGGGACACAGGGCTCCATGTCTTGAGCCTGCACAGAGCAGTGGGGCACCAGGCCTGGCCCATGAAACCATTTTTCTCTCCCAGGCCTCTAAGCCTGTGATGGGAGGGGCTGGCACAAAGGTCTCTGACTTGTCCTGAAGACATTTTTCCCATTTTCTTCAACATTTGGTTTCTTTTTACCTGTGCAAATCTCTGAAGTTGGCTTGAATTTCTCCCCAGAAAATGGATTTTTCCTTTCTACTACATGGTCAGGCTGCAAATTTTCCAAACTTTTATGCTATGCTTCCTTTGTAAACATAAGTTCCAATTTTAGACCATCTCTCTTTGCTAAAGCATAACAGGAGTGACATTTACTCCAGTTTCTATGAAGTTCCTCATCTCCATCTGAGAGTATCTCAGCCTGGACTACATTGTCCACATCATTATCAGCATTTTGGTCAAAACCATCCAACAAATCTCTAAGAAATTCCAAACTTTCTCACATCTGTCTGCCTTCTTTTGAGCCCTCCAAACCATTCCAAACTCTGCTTGCTACCCAATTCCAAAGTCAATTCCACATTTTCTGGTATCTTTATACTATTACCCCACTCTAGGTACCAATTTTTTTGTGTTAGTCCATTTTCACACTGCTATGAAGAACTACTTAACACTGAGTCATTTATTTTTAAAAAGAGGTTTAATTGACTTACAGTTCTGCATGGCTAGGGAAGCCTCAGGAAACTTAAAATCAAAGCAGAAGTTGAAGGGGAAGCAAGCACATTCTTCACAGGGTGGCAGGAGAGAGAAAGCATGAAGGGGTAAGTATTACACTTTTAAACCATCAAATCTCGTGAGAACTCACTCACTATCATGATAACAGCAAGAGGTAAGTCAACCCCAAGGATTCAGTCATGTCCCATGGGCCCCACCACCAACACATGGAGGTTACAATTCAAGATAAGATTTGGGTGTGACACAGAACCATTCCCGCTTTCCCATCTCACACACCCATTAACCCTCCTAGCCTCTGGTAACCATTCTTCTACTCTGTTTCCATGAGTTCAATTGTTTTAATTGTTAAATCTCACAAATAAGTGAAAACATGTGAAATTTGCCTTTCTATGCCTGGCTTATTTCACTTAACGTAAAGACATCTAGTTCCATCCATGTTGCTGCAAATGACTGAATCTCATTCTTTTTTATGGCTAAATAGTACTCCATTGTGTATAAGTGCCACATTTTTGTTATCCATTCATCTGTTGACAGACACTTAGATTGCTTGCAAACCTTGGTTGTTGTGAACAATGCTGCAACAAATATGGGAGTACAGATATCTCTTTGATATATGAATTTGTTTTATTTTAAATACATACCCAACAGTGAAGGAATCACACTACCTGACTTCTACATATATTACAAGGCTACAGTAACCGGAAGAGCTTGGCACTGGTACCAAAACAAACATGTAGACCAATGGAACAGAACAGAGACCTCAGAAATAACACCACACATCTACAACCAACTGATCTTTGACAAACTAGACAAAAACTTGCAATGGGGAAATGATTCCATATTTAATAAATGGTGCTGAGAAAACTGGCTAGCCATATAAAAAAACTGAAACTGGACCCCTTTGTTACACCTTATACAAAAATTAACTCAAGATGGATTAAATGCTTGAATGTAAAACCCAAAACCATAAAATCTCTTGAAGAAAACCTGGGCAATACCATTCAGGACACAGGCATGGGCAAAGACTTCATGATGAAAACACCAAAATCAGTTGCAACAAAGCCAAAATCGACACAGGGGATCTAATTAAACTATAAGTGCTTCTGCACAGCAAAAAAAAGACTATCTTCAGAGTGAACAGGCAACCTACAGAATGGGAGAAAATTTTTGCAATCTACCCATCTGACAAAGGTCTAATATCTAGAATCTACAAGGACCTTAAACAAATTTACAAGAAAAAAAAAACATCAAAAAGTGGGCAAAGAATATGAACAGACACTTGTCAAAAGAAAATATTTATGTGGCCAACAAACACACACAAAAAAAGCTCCACATAACTCATCACTAGAGAAATGCAAATCAAAACCACAATGAGATACAATCTCATGCCAGTCAGAATGGCAATTATTAAAAAGTCAAGAAAATAATAGAAGCTAGCAAGGTTGTAGAGAAATATCATTTACACTGTTGATAGGAATATAAATTAGTTCAACCACTGTGAAAGACAGTTGGCGATTTCTCAAGGATCTAGACCCAGAGATACCATATGACTCAGCAATCGCAATACTGGGTATATGCCCAAAGGAATACAAGTTATTATCCAATAAAGACACATGTACACGTATGTTTATTACAACAGTATTTGCAACAGCAAAGACATAGAACCAACCCAAATGCCCATCAATGATAGACTGGATATTAAAAAATGTGGTACATATACACCATGGAATACTATGCAGCCATTAAAAGGAATGAGATCATGTTCTTTGCAGGGACATGGATGAAACTGGAAGATATCATCCTCAGCAAACTAACACGGGAACAGAAAACAAACGCTGCATGTTCTCACTCATAAGTGGGATTTGAACAATGAGAATACATGGTCACAGGAAGGGAAACAACACACACTAGGGCCAGTTGGGGGATGGGAGGTGAGGGGAGGGAGAGCACTAGGACAAATAGCTAATGCATGCAGGGCTTAAAACCTAGATGACAGGCTGATACGTTAAGCAAACCACCATGGCACATGTATACCTATGTGGTAAACCTACACATTCTGTACTTGTATCCCAGAACTTAAAGTAAAATTAATATATAAATATATCTGCAGCAGTAATATTGTTGGATTGTATAACAGATCTATTTTCAGTTTTTTAAGGAACTTCCAAACTGTTCTCCATAGTGATTGTACTAATTTACATTCCCACCAACAGTGTACAAGGGTTCTCTTTTCTTCACATCCTCACTGCCATCTGTTCTTGTCTGTCTTTTGAATATAAGCCATTTTAACTGGCCGAGAATTATATCTCATTGTAGTTATGATTTTCATTTCTCTAATGGCCCTTGATGTTGAGCATCTTTTTTATACCCTGTTCGCCATTTGTATGTCTTCCTTTGAGAAATGTCTATTCAAACCTTTTACCCAAGTTTTTTATTTGATTATTTGCTTTTCTCCTACAGAATTGTTTGAGCTCCTCATATGTTATGGTTATTCATTCCTTGTCAGATGGGTAGTTTGCAAATATGTTCTCCCATTTTGTGGGTTGTCTCTTTACTTTGCCGACTGTTTCCTTTGCGTGCAGAAGCTTTTTGACTTGGTGTAATCCCATTCGTCCCTTTTTGCTTTGGTTGCTTGTGCTTGTAGGGTATTTTTCAATAAATTTTTGCCTGCACCAATGTGCTGGAGAGTTTTGCCAATGTTTTGTTACAGTAGTTTTGTAGTTTGTTGTATTAGATTTATGTCTTTAATGCATTTTGATTTGATTTTTACATGGTTAGAGCTAAAGATCAAATTTCATTCTTCTGCATATGGATATCCAGTTTTCTCAGTACCATTTATTGAAGCAACTGTCTTTTCGTATGTATATTCTTGACAACTTGGTCAAAAAAATGAGTTCACTTTAGGTGTATGGATTTCTTCCTGGGTTCTCTATACTCTTCCATTGGCTTATGTGTCTGTTTTTAAGCCAGTACCATGCTCTTTTGGTTACTATACCTCTGTGGTATAATTTGAAGTCAGGTAATGTAATTCCTCCACTTCTCTTCTTTTGTTTAACATAGCTTTGGGTATTCTGGTTCTTTTGGGGTTTCATGTAAATTTTAGGATTGTTTTTCTATTTCTATAAAAAATGTCATTTGTACTCTGACAGGGGTTGCATTGAATCTACAGTTTGATTTCAGTAGTATAGACACTTTAACAATATTGAATATTCCAATTCTTTAACATGGAATATTTTCCATTATTTGTGTCATCTTCAATTTCTTTATCAGTGTTTTATAGTTTTCTTATTGTAGAGATCTTTGACTTATTTCATTAAGTTAATTTCTAGGTATTTAATTGTATGTGTAGCTATTGTAAATGTGATTACTTTTTTGTTTCTTTTTCAGACTGTTCACTGTTGGCATATAGAAATGCTACTAATGTTTTATGTTGATTTTGTATCCTGCAAATTTACTGAATTTATCAGTTCTGATAGTCTTATGGTGGAGTCTTTAGGTTTTTCTAAATATAAGATTATATCATCTGCAAAAAAGGATAACTTGACTTCTTTCTTTTCAACTTGGATGCCCTTTGTTTTTTTTTCCTTTTGTCTAATTGCTCTGGCTAGGACTTAATTATTTCCCACTTTCAAAATGTTAGATGAAACAGCTATTCTTAGCATGGCACAGGGATCACAATAGTTACACTGCTGGCGTAGATTAATGGCACAATTATTAGTCAATAGTGCTTGGCAATTACTGTGGATCATGAGATGCCTAATCTGCCAATGGAGTCATAGAACAGCCTATCAGTGGGTTTCTGAAGACATACAGAGACTTTCAATAAAGTCCAGAAACTAAGTGCGCATTTTCTTCTCTTACCTCGCTTTTCAATGATTCTCCTATTTTCAACTAATATAAAAACAAAGAATGGAGTGTACCTGATTGTGTCATAGGATCATCAAGGGCTGATAGTTTTTAATGGTTGAATTTGAAAAACCTTAAAGGCAATATTTTTAGAAGTATATTTTTTACCTATTCTATAACTATTTTGTGAATAAATGAATCTTTTTCCTATCTATCAACTGCCATTATGTAAAGATAAAGCAGGTTTATTTTCAAAATAATTAGAAAGTTGAGAGAAGATTCATACCTTCTTTATCTGATTTCTTGTGTCTTGACTGCCAAGAAAACTTCAATTCAATTGAAATATATCTCTATGCATGTATGTACACATAATGTATATGTATATATGTAATATGTTTTGAAATATATATATACTTAATTTGTAAATACAAATCCATGTGATTTATATGAATTTTGAATTTGATGGCATTTCTTTAGACATTGGCTATTATATGTCTCTAAAATTGCTGAAAACATAACAGCAGCTACTCTGATACGGTGGTGGTGTTTTTTTCGTTTGTTTGTTTCTTATTTTTAAACTTCCATCTTCCCTTTCTGGTATGATACAGTGTTATAATTAGGACCATGTTGTCCATTCTATCTCTCCCCCAGATTAGTTGCAGATTGAAAACTATATAAAGTTTGAAACTATATTTCATCAAAGAATGCCAACAAAGTTAGCATTGATGGTAGTAATACCATGATTACCTCAGACAGATGACTGATATTACTCTGTCTCTAAACATATTTTCACTTACTCCTTTACATACTAATTTCTTATTCTCTTTAGTGTGATTTGGTTGGTCTATCTATACTTATGACCTTAATTTTCATGTCTTTTTCATTGCACTGTAATTTTACTTACCCAGTTTCCTCAAGGATTCAACTTCTCTGTTAATGGACAAACAAATGTTGGTGAAAACTTCTCTAATTTTAGGAGCATTCCTTAACAACTTATAGTAGTTTTATAGGAACATTAAAAAAAGAGATTATACCTGACAGAGTATTCCCCCATAATTTAAAACTGCTCCAAGCAAAAATGTAGTTTAAACAAATATTAAGTGGCAAAATCAACCAGGCAAAAAAAATTTTATTCTACCAAGCCTTTTTGACATAGAAGTTACAGGCCAACATGCAAAATGTGATGAGCTATTCAATTCAAAATTAAATAGTTTTGTTTGCAGTACAGTGTGCAACCAAAATAAGAAATTAAGTTTTATGGAAGTTAGCAAACCTTCTAAAATAAAACCACATAGTTTTGCACTCAAGGATACTGAAACTAGAAAATTCATGGGAAAGTAAGAAAGAGTTCAGGGAGAAATGATGAAACAAGCACAAAAAAACCTAGACACTTAAAATTACTTATAAGTTGGTGAAATCCAGCAGCCAGCAGAGCAGCTTGAAAACTTAGGCAAATAAAATCTTTGATGCCATTTTAAGCACTGATTAACCAGCTAGCTACAGAACGCCTTTAATGCAATAAGACAAAACAATTTCCCAAAGCAATCAATCAAACATTTTATAAGAAGCATATTTTTCTAAGTTGCTAAGATCCCTGGCTGGAACCCATATATATGGTTTTTGTTATTTTCGAAAGGTTTCCATAGTTGAAGGTCAGCAACATTTATAAAATTTTAAAGAAAACAACAACAAAACAGATTTTGGTATTTTTTTTAAATTAACTTGTATTTTAAGGTCAGGAGTATATGTGCAAGTTTGTTACATAGGTAAACTTGTGTCATTGGGGTTTGTTGCACAGATTATCCTTTCACCCAGGTATTAAGTCTAGTACCCATTGGTTATTTTTCCTTATCCTCTCCCTCCTACCGCCTTTCACCCTCTGATAGGCCTTAGTGTCTGTTGTTCCCCTCTATCTGTCCATGTGCTCTCATCATTTACTTCCCACTTGTAAGTGAGAACATGAGTTGCTTGGTTTTCTGTTCCTGCATTAGTTTGCTGAGGATAATGGCCCCCAGATCCACCCATGTTCCTGCAAAGGACATGATCTCATTCTTTTTATGGCTTTATAGTATTCCATGGTGTATATGTATGATATTTTATTTATCCAATCTACTACTGGTGGGCATTAAGGTTGATTCCATGTCTTTGCTATTGTGAATAGTGCTGCAATAAACATACAAATACATATGTCTTTATGATAGAACGATTTATATTCCTTTGGGTATATACCCACTAATGGGATTGGTGGGTCAAATTGTAATTCTGTTTTTAGCTCTTTCATCAAAACATTTTATGTTTCTTCTACTGAGGGGGCTATTTCTAAATATTTTTATTCCCCACACATAACAGGATGCTTTTTCCCATAGGAAGACTTTTTTTCATACAAACACTTAATCTTCAACAATTCCTTAAAGACTTGTTTCCCCTAGGCAATTACTTCAAGGAGAACACAGCCATGTCCTCCTAAAGAACATCAATGTCCCGCTAACAGTGTAAAAGCGTTCCTATTTCTCCACATCCTCTCCAGCACCTGTTGTTTCCTGACTTTTTAATGATCACCATTCTAACTGGTGTGAGATAGTATCTCATTGTGGTTTTGATTTGCATTTCTCTGATGGCGAGTGATGATGAGCATTTTTTCATGTAAACTAGTTCAACCATTGTGGAAGACATTGTGGCGATTCCTCAAGGATCTAGAACTAGATGTACCATATGACCCAGCCATCCCATTACTGGGTATATACCCAAAGGATTATAAGTCATGCTGCTATAAAGACACATGCACACGTATGTTTATTGCTGCACTATTCACAATAGCAAAGACTTAGAATCAACCCAAATGTCCATCAGTGACAGACTGGATTAAGAAAATGTGGCACATATACACCATGGAATACTATGCAGCCATAAGAAAGGATGAGTTTGTGTCCTTTGTAGGGACATGGATGCAGCTGGAAACCATCATTCTCAGCAAACTATTGCAAGAACAGAAAACCAAACACCGCATGTTCTCACTCATAGATGGGAACTGAACAATGAGATCACTTGGACTCAGGAAGGGGAACATCACACACCGGGGCCTATCATGGGGAGGGGGGAGGGGGGAGGGATTGCATTGGGAGAAATACCTAATGTAAAAGATGAGTTAATGGGTGCAGCACACCAACATGGCACATGTATACATATGTAACAAACCTGCACATTGTGCACATGTACCCTAGAACTTAAAGTATAATTAAAAAAAAAAAGAAAAAGAAATCAATGTTTGACATACTGAAGAGGATCTGGAAGAGATGGAAGCAAAAGCACAAAATAAAAAGAAAGCAAAACTAATAGAATAAACTTGAAAATTTAGAATAGGTCCCCAAGTAGTCTTTTGTCTGTTCAGATATCATTTAATGAATCATTAAAAATAAACTGTATTTTAATTTTCTGAATATATAAGACTGTATCCTCGAGGGAGTCAATAAACTAAATAAATAGGCACAACTGATGTTTTTCACAACACCTAATCTTGAATTGGAAAGGGTAGAACTAGGCCATCATAAAGGAGTCAGGGGATCTTTGCAGCTTAAATTGAGTTTTATTCACAAACTTCCCTTGGAAAACTGAAATAGTGAGCTTCAAAGAGTTGCATAGGACAGAAAGAACAACTACCAACCTACCACGAAAAGACTTTCCAAAGTACCCATATGAATTTTGTTTTTAATCCGGTTTGAAGCAGCACCTTCTCATCTTTTAACCAGGACCCCTTCTACTCTCACGTCTATTCGATTTCCTGTCATACCACCAATTCCAACACACAACACACATCTATAAAAACCCACAGGAAGCCAGGCATGGCGGCGTGAGCCTGTAGTACTAGCTACTAGGACTACTGTAGAGGAGGAGGCAGAAGGATCCCTTGAGCTCAGGAGTTCAAGGTTGTAGTCCATGATGAGCACATCTGCACTGTACTCCAACCTGGGCAACATAGTGAGACCCTGTCTCAACAACAACAACAAAAAACACCTACAGGTACACATATACACAATTATATAATTTATTGTCACTTGACAATAAATAAAAGGAAGAAGAGAAAAAATATAGGTGGGTACACGACTGTCTACAGTGCTGAGTATCTTGATGAATTTGAAGTATTCAGTCAATTAAAACATTACAAAACAGCTAGATATTGGATATCACTGAGATACAATATTCAGAAATTTCTGACACAGCCACAACAAGAGGCATAACATTTTCTTTAAATAAATGCACAGGCTAAGAATCATTTCTTCAAATCAACACTGAGCAAGGCCACACTTCATAAAATTGGAAAGACAAGATACCACTAATAGATATTCTTTGACAAGCATAGGTTTACTTTGATTCTTTGAATTCACCCTGAGATATTTCCCATGTCATTGCTACTTGGATGGTGAGGAAAACAATAACAAAAACAGACTATTTGTGCTCAGAATTCCATATGCCTAACTAGAGTTGAAAGAAGTTTTATATTTAAAGAAATAATCTGAGCCCATTAAAATTTCATTAGGTAATCTTGTGACTATCAGTATTACATTCCCAAAGTTTACTCTGCCAGAATTTTTTGCAGGTAAACGCAACTTGAAAAAAAAGAAAAAAGCCATGAGCGAATTGGGTATGGGAAATATTGCAATCGATCATCACTCCCTTAACAGCATTATCTGTAGGTCCACTGTTTCTAATTCAGGTTAAAGGTGAGAATTTCAGAATTAACTTTCCAGACCTTGTTATTTGGGTTAACATTATCTCTATTTAATATTCTTTTATTCCTTCAAATGACCACATTGGAATGAACAACAATGTAGACCGAGTATAATGGTTCACACCTATTATTCTAGCACATTTGGAGGCCAAGGCAGGAGCATTGTTTGAGTCCAGGATTTCAAGACCAACCTGAGCAATATAACAAGACCTTGTCTCTACTAAACATTTTTTTTTTTTTAAATTGGCCAGACATGATGACACGTGCTTGTCGTCGCAGCTACTTAGGAGGCTGAGGCAGGAAGATCTGAGCCCAGGATTTCCAGGTTGCAATGATCTATAATGCACTCCAGCCTGAGTGACACAGTGAGATCCTCTTAAAAATAAATAAATAAATAAATAAATAAATAAATAAATAATGTGATGCAGCTTAAGAGTTTTGGGGAGAGGCTATCCCAATATTTTTTTTTTCTTTAATTTGGATGCTGATTACACAATACACAAACTTTGTAAAAATTCATTAAGTTATATGCTTATGATTTGTACACAATTGAATATGTATGTGACTGATCAAACATTTACAATGTACTTGCAGCTCTTAAAAGGTAAGGTAATATATATAAGGGACTTAATAATGTAAGGTCAAAGAAAAGATGTTCATCAAATAGCTGTTATTCCACAGAGCTACCAATATATAACTATTTTGTGTACTTTAAGAAGAGTATGGATTTAAAGACTATCTATTTCTCCCTCCTAATTGTATGGTATAGATAAATCCAGGTCCACAGGGGGGAAGTATTTGTTAAAAATAGCACATTCAATTTTTAGCCCACTGGTTGTTCAGCTACATGGTACTTTTAGTCTAAATGATTATCAATTTAACATAACTGCAATATGTGGACATGACTAAACTGATTATAAAGTATGTATTGTAGGAATAAGGCATTAGAGCGCTCTTAGGAAAGTGCTTTCAGATGTACTTTACAAATAAGGAAACTGAAGCTCAGAGAAACGAAGCAATTTGCTCAACATCATGAAGTATTAACTAGTGGAGTTAGGTGCGATTCAATTCCAGGTCTTTAAGACTTCAAAGCCTGAACACTCCTCTGCAACATACCTCTTGAGCATGGTATAACTTTGTCAATTAACACTTGAGCTATGTTGATAGAAACACTAAAACAACTCATTAAATTTTAATCAATTCAATTAGTTGGTTGCCAATCAGTTTGCTTGACCGATGTTGGACTGACACTTGACACACGAATGCTTTACCCATAAAAATATTTTTCCTATTTTCATTGTTTCTCCTTGCATTTTCACAAATAGGGTTCTAATTACATTTCAATCTGTCCCTTGTTGCAAGTAATATTAAAATTCCGTTAGAATTTTTGCTTCTATATGGGATTCCTTTCACTGCAATTTCAATACTTCTGTTAAACATTTGTAGTATTTTGTGGCTTATATTGCCACAAAGATGATACTACTGCATGTGTTCTTCTTTGATACTTTCAATCCACATTCAGTGACATCAAGTTTTAATGGCTGTATCAAAATTTAATTATTTGATAAGGTAGAGTGTAGTTTCTATATATAACAAAGCATGTGACACTAAAATGGATGACACTTAGAGTGATAATATTCTGGTTTCACTCTAAACCTTCTATTTTTTGCTCAATTAATATATGCATTAGTTAGAAGCCTCAGAGCCTGTTTTTCAACAGCACTATAAACAAAGCATTCCTGACATCTTCTATGGCCCTACTATGTAAAACTGCAATACAGAGGATCAAACATCTATAAAACCATTTAAACTTTCATCTTCCTTATTTATGTTTTCTATTTATTTAAAAGGTTTATTAAACTGGAATGTCACACAAGTTATCCAGCTAAAAATATATTGTGTTAAAGGTCAAGAAAGGCAATTTATTTTCCATACAATAATTGCTTTAAAATTATTTAAGATGTCTGAACATTTCAATTTTCCTAATTAGGAGAATTGTGAAATGTATTAGATCTTTGAGAAGACTAACAATATGGGAATATTATACATATAATGTGAAAATAAGTTACTTATTGTTTATTTTCTGATTTTCAAGACAGGACCAACATCCATGATCAGGAGAAAATAGAGCCTTCTGCAGTGAAACTATTCAAATATATAGTACAGAATGAATTAGCAATTTTTAAATTTAAAATATCATACTACTAATGTACCAATTATTATTCCTTAAAATTATATGATGTTTCCACTTTTCTCCAGGTTACCTTGTTGTCCAGTATTTTATCTGCTACGTACACATCCCACTGAGGCAAAAAGATTATTACATTTATTTTGTACACTGAAAAGCTAAGACAGTAAGATAACAAATGAATTGGGTGAATCTAAGTGAAATTTAGATTAGACACTTTTTTTTTTTTTTTTTCAGCACCAAATTTTTTTTGCTATTTGCTTTTCCCACCAATAAATAAGTGATCAATGGATACAGGCTTTGTCTACAGGGAAAAGTGGGGATTGCAGTAATTTGGATTCCCATAATTAGCTTCACAGATTCAAAGGACACCTACACCTTACTAAATCAAATACAAAAAGAGGAGAAGCTATCTTTTCTTTTGATGATTTTTTCACCCTAATTTTATTTTTTAACTGCATAATTGAACCAGAAAATACAGCATGATCTCCCAGTTATTTTTCCCATGGAGAATATCTGAGTTGAGATAGGAGGAAATTTTAAGAACGCAGTAGGAAAGTTTAATTCCTTACTTGAATGCAATTTACTAATCTATATAAAACAATAATCTTTTTGGGGAAAATAAGCTACCTTTATTACTTCAATAAATTAGCAACTTTGAACAGTTGCTTTAATGATCTGTTTTCTTAGACTGTGTGCAGTCAACACATGGAAAAGGGCCTAAGGCTGAAAAAGCATGAGTAATGTCCTGTCAAGGAATTAAGAAAGTTATTGAGTTTCTTGTCAACATTTATTTCTAGGACTATACATGGACACGCTTATTATTATAAAAAAACAGTATTTTAAAAAACGTTAATTCAAATCATATGAGTGTTAAAGTACGGTATTCAAAAACTTTAATGTTCAAAAATTAGAAATACGTGGTGTACAATAGAATATTTATACTTATAAAATCCTGTTAAGTATGGTGGTTAATTATTTTGAAGCTTTTTATGATTAGTCTACCTAACTTTATTTTAATATTATGGACTATGGCTAAAAGTAGTAAACTGAACTTATCAGTGATCCAACAATGCCAGTTTCACATTTATTTTAACATATTGCCCAGAACTAAGACCCTATGTTTCTTAACAACTCTTCTCCTTGGCCAAAAATAATACTTTATATGTTTTAATATCTTAGATGTATAAATAGTTGTAGTTATACGTATGTATCTAAAGGTACATAAAATTATAAATAAAAAAGCACTTCTTTCTCATGCAATTTGAAAATCAGTTACTTATGAAAAGTATAATTTCTTTTTATAGATAGAAAAGGATTAAGTCCAGTCTATTATAATCTCTCCTCTATTATATAATAAAATTATATATAGTATATTATTATAATTTTATTCAATTATCTTATATCTTATTTTTATTATACTATATTATTATTATTATTATACTTTAATGACCACAGAAAATTATTTTAGAAATTAATTTCTTTACCTCATCAACTTTCTTCTACTTCCAGGGAAGTCATCCACTTTGTGGTATTCCACGCAATTTGATCTTTTCCCCTGTAACTAAACACAAGTCCTTTTCATAATCTCCGTATCTCAATGTCCTCTTAAAAAGTATTATTTGGGAGTTCTTGATAATATTAGCAACATACTCAAGAATATTGGACTTTGCACTTGTAAATGAATATAAAATTCCCTGAAATTGAAAATCTCTATTGCATTCTCAGCCTTTCAGACTCTTTAGGAAAGTTGACAAAATTCATGATTCTTTCAAGAGTAGGAAATCTATATTAAAAATACATAATTTAAATTAGACATTTTTGAGATTTAAAATACCATCAGTAGACTCCACAGATTTCAATTTTGACGTCTAAAAATTTAAAATAGTAAAGGAGTTCACTTATTTTAAAGAACGTTGTAACATTTAATTCTGTATGTGCTGTTATATAGCAAATATGTGCTATCTAAATAGTGAAAAAATAAAGACTTATTTGTTTATTTTGCTCAGTTATGAAAGGCAATCAAGAAGTATCAGGTGGTTAAAATAAACCATAAACGTATAACAACACAGAAATTAACGTAACCATATTCTGTACATGTCATTCTGTTTAATGGCATGAAGCCTTTTTGTTTGTTTGTTTGTTTTTGTTTTTTTTTTAGAAATACTGAGGTTGCTGATAGAAAATTTAAGGTTATAATATTGAGGTGGTTTTATAGAAAATATGCAAATCTAATTTGTAAATGCTTATATGTAACCTGATTCCTAATTTTCAGAAAACAGTTGCAAACTATTTATAATAACATGTACCTGTCTCCACCTCCTTCAAGTAATGATTATTATGTATTGAGTGCCTGTATCAAAACATCTCAGGTATCCCATACATGTATGTACCTAGTATGTAGCTATGAAATAAAAAAATAAAAAATTAAAAGAAAAAAAAGAAATTGACTATAACTTTTGATCACTTTCCTTACATTACATAGAAAATTGAAATGATTTTGAATACCCAAATATAAGTCTATAATATGGATGTAGTTATGAACATAATAAAGAATTAAAACTGATGGTTTTTTTAAATTAGCTTTCATTTTTAATATGTAACTATAATGTAGAAACTGAATATATTAACCTTATAGCAAGCCTATGTTGCTTAATAGGTATTGTGAGCAAAAGAGCAGACATATACAGTTCAAATAAAAATGCTGTTGGCAATGTTGTTTCGTGAGGGATTCTTGAGAAAAATACCAATTGTGTAAATGCACAAACAGGTATCTTTGTGCAGATTGAAATTAGATAACTGTACATTTGGATTGAGAGGATGTTTAAGGTTTATTGCATGAAAATGTTAGCTCTATTCAGATCTATACATCAAAGCAAAAGTCTGAGTGACTGAAAAGAAACCTGCATTCATCAGTCATTTTTTTTTATTATTATACTTTAAGTTCTAGGGTACATGTGCATAATGTGCAGGTTTGTTACATATGTATACTTGTGCCATGTTGCTGTGCTGCACCCATCAACTCGTCAGCACCCATCAACTCGTCATTTACATCAGGTATAACTCCCAATGCAATCCCTTCCCCCTCCCCCTTCCCCATAATAGGCCCCGGTGTGTGATGTTCCCTTTCCCGAGTCCAGGTGATCTCATTGTTCAGTTCCCACCTATGAGTGAGAACATGCGGTGTTTGGTTTTCTGTTCTTGCGATGGTTTGCTGAGAATGATGGTTTCTAGCTGCAGCCATGTCCCTACAAAGGACACAAACTCATCCTTTTTTATGGTTGCATAGTATTCCATGGTGTATATGTGCCACATTTTCTTAATCCAATCTGTCACTGATGGATTCCAAGTCTTGGCTATTGTGAATAGTGCCACAATAAACATACGTGTGCATGTTTCTTTATAGCAGCATGATTTATAATCCTTTGGGTATATACCCAGTAATGGGATGGCTGGGTCATATGGTACTTCTAGTTCTAGATCCTTGAGGAATCGCCATACTGTTTTCCATAATGGTTGAACTAGTTTACAATCCCACCAACAGTGTAAAAGTGTTCCTATTTCTCCACATCCTCTCCAGTATCTGTTGTTTCCTGACTTTTTAATGATTGCCATTCTAACTGGTGTGAGATGGTATCACATTGTGGTTTTGATTTTATAATTCTCTAGCTTACTCAATGGAATTTCTATGTTTCTATGAAACTCTGACTCAGACCTATCTGCTTCAAAAATTTGGGGAAAATATGTTCTTCCATTTAGACTATGTCATGGAAGATAAAATATTTGGGGCCATAATGTGTCTTGTGAGATACTTAGTGTGAATATATCATAGCAAGGATTATTTTAGATCAGGGAAAATCTAAGAGTCTCACTTTTCAAAATTTATTTAGCATTTCCATTATCTGTGTGATTTCTAGCCTATTAAAAGCCTTACTCTAAACAATCTATTAGTTTCTGTTTCTTCTCTATGTAAATAAGAATATTTTCATTGTAAGGACAATTTGCAAAGCCTGAATTTTGAACATTTTATTGAGGTATTATTAACACATAATAGATGGTACAAGTTGTTATATATATTGGTGTGTACATATGTATATATATACATATATATGTGTGTGTATATATATATACATACACGCACACACATGAAATCATCACCACCTCTAGGTTATTCCAGGTATTAGACACATACAAACTACTTTAAATAGGTGAATGGTGACTATGTCCAAAAATGAGAGAATAATAAGAAATGGTTAGAAAGAATATTTGAAGAATTACAGGCCAAAACCTTCTCAAATTTGATGAAAGATGTCACACTTAAGAAGTTCAATATTTGGCCGGGCGCGGTGGCTCACGCCTGTAATCCCAGCACTTTGGGAGGCCAAGGCGGGCGGATCACAAGGTCAGGAGATCGAGACCACAGTGAAACCCCGTCTCTACTAAAAATACAAAAAAAAAATTAGCCGGGCGCGGTGGCGGGCGCCTGTAGTCCCAGCTACTCAGGAGGCTGAGGCAGGAGAATGGCGTGAACCCGGGAGGCGGAGCTTGCAGTGAGCCGAGATCGCGCCACTGCACTCCAGCCTGGGCGACAGCGCGAGACTCCGTCTCAAAAAAAAAAAAAAAAAAAAAAAAAAGAAGTTCAATATTTTCAATGAAGAATAAACACAAGTATTCCCACACCAAGATACATTATAATCAAACTGTTGAAACTCAATGATAGTGACTCTGAAAAGAATCAGGAGAAAATTGACTTGTACAAATAATCCTTAATAAGCTTTCCATCTAATTTCTCAGCAGAAACCATGGAGGAAGGGAGGCAGTTGAATGATATTTTCGAAGTCCTGAAAGAAAAATATCTGTTAACCAATAATTCTACATTAAGCAAAAACTATTTTTCACTTTTCTCTAGTAGACCTGCCCTTCAAGAAATGCTAAAGGGATGCCATCAGGCTGAAATTAAAGCTCACTAGACAGTAACTCAAAAAACAATAATTATAAGTCTACATTAATGGGTGCACAATGTATAAAGTGTAATTTTTGATGAGAAAAGCATAAAAAGGGAATAGATCTGCATAGAACCAGAGACTTTGTATAATATTGAATCTACGTTGGTATTTTTTCAAACTAGATTGTTAAAAAATTAAGATCTTAGTTGTAATAACTAGAATAGGCCCAGAATATTCCCCGAATAACCACTAAGAACATACCTAAAAATATAAAGAAAATAAATAATGAAAATATAAAATAAAAATATAAATAAAATAATGGAATAAAATAATACACTACAAAAATCAAACACAAAAGATGGCAGTAATGGAGAAATTGATAACTACAAAGATGTAAGGCATATAGAATACAATAGAAACCTGGCCTAAATCTGTTATTTCTTATCAGCAACTAAATTATTTATAAATTAATTAAATGCTCCAATTAAAGACAGAGACTAGTAAAATGAATTAAAAACATGACTTAATATATGCTGCTTACAATGGACTAACTGAAATCTAGAGACACTAATAGATTGAAAGTGAAAAGACGGATAAATATACTCCATGAAAATAGCAACCAAAGAAAGCTGGCATGGCCACACTATATCAAATTAAATAGACTTTAAAACAAAAGATGTTACTAGGAGTAAATGTTGACATTTCGTAACGATAAATGGTTAATCTATCAAGAAGATACAACAATCAGAAACATATATACACCTAATTATGGTGCACCACAATAGAGGGAACAAGCACTGACAGAAATGAAGATCAAAATAGACGATTCACTGAAAATAGTTGGAGGCCTTAATAGCCTACTTAGAAGAATGGATAGAAAACTAGGCAAATATTAATAAGAAATTGGAAGGCTGGAACAATTATAGAAACCAGTAAATCTAACAGACATCTGGAGAACACTCCACCCAACAACAGAAGATGCATTCTTTTAAAGTGGACATGAAAAATTCTAGAAGATAGACTAGATGATAAAACAGAGTATATGCTATAAAACAAACCTCAATAAATTTAAAAGTATAAAATTCATACAAAGTATGCTCTCCAACACAATGAAATGAAATTAGAAATCAGTATCAGAAAGATATTTGCAAAACTCATAAATTAAACAAAATATTTCTAAATCACTAATGAAGAAATAAGAAGGGAAATTATAAAATAATCTGAGAAGGAAAATGAAAACCCAATATATAACTTATAAAATGCAGCTAAAGCAGTGATTAGAGGGAAATTTATAGCTTTAAATATCTGTATTAAGAAAGAAGAAAATATCTTAAGTCAATCATCTAAACTCTTACCTAAAGAAAGTTCCAAAAACAAGAGAAAACTATACCTAAAGGAAGCATAATGAAGAAAAGAGTAAATATTAAGGCAAAGATAAACGAAAAAGATAATAGAAAAACAATATAAATAATTCATTAAACCAAAAGTTGGTTCTTTGGAAATATCAACAGAATTGACAATCCTTTAAGTAGACTGATTAAAGAAGAAAAACAGAGAAGAGACTCGAATTATTAAAATCAGAACTTGAAGTGAAAATATTACTACCAATGTTACAGATATAAAAAGGATTATATGAGCACTGTTAAGCTATTGTAGACCCAAAAATGGAATAGTGTAGAGTAGACAAATTTCTTGAAACACAATTTTACAATAATTAATCACGTGGAAACAGAAACTCTGAACAGACCTGTAACAAATAAAGAGGTTGAACCTGTAATCAAAAACCTCCAAACAAAGGAAAGTCCAGGAATGTATGATTTTACTGGCAAATTTTACCAAAACTTTAAAGGAGAATTAGTTCCCATCTCATCCTTCTAAAACTTTTTCAAACAATAGGAGAGGAGGAAACATCCAATTTATGAGACCAGAATTACATTGATACTGTACTATACAAAGACACCACAGGAAAAGAAAAATATAGACTGTTGTCCCTTATGGATACAGATGCAAAATTCCTCAACAATATATTTGAAAATTAAGCCTAGTAGCATATGAAAAGGATTATACACTATGACCAAGTAGGATGTATCCCTATTTGGAGGAATGCAAGGGAGTTTCAACATACAAAGGTCAATCAACACAGTTTAGGAGAACTTACGTTAAACCACATTATTGCCAACTTGTCATGTGAGACTTTTTAATTTTAGTCATTCTAATAGGTGTGTAGTGATATTGCATAGTATTTTTAATTTGCATATCTGTAATAACTAATGCTTTTGAACATCTTTTTATAGGTTACATCTTCTTTGATAAAGGATCCATTCAAATCTTTTTTAGTTTTTCATTGTTGTTTTTTCCCATTATCATCAATCAAATCCTTAAAGTTCCTTGTATATTCTAGGACTAAGACACTTTATCTAATATATACTTTGTGGCTTGCCTTTCATTCCTTTGAAAGCATCTTTCAGAGAGAAATTCTTAATATTTTTAAGTCCAATGTTTTGTTTTTTAATAGGTCATGAGTTGGGTGTCATATATAAAAAAATTTTGCATAATCCAAGGACACAAATATTTCTGCTATGAATTTTCTAGGAGTTTTATAGTTTTAGGTTTTAAATTTTAGTTTGTGATCCATTTTGAGCCTATTTTGATCTATGGTTTGAGTTACAAATTGATGTTCACTTACTTTGCATATAGATAGTAAATTGTTCCAGTCCTATTTATTGAAACAGTTACTATTTATTCAGTAAATTGTCTTTTCACCTTCATCTAAAATCAGTTTTTAAGTTATATGCAGGTCTATTATGTTTTCCATTAACACACTTTTTGCTTTATTACAACAATACCACAGAGGCTTGATTAATGTAATAAATCCTTAAAACAGATATTATTATTATTCCTTCAAATTTGTTCTTTCGTTTTGAAGTTCCTTGACTATTCCAGTTCTTGTGTATTTTCATGTAAATTCTAAATTAAGTTATCAAATTGACACACACATAAGTGAGGCTTTATTTCATCTTCATTTTACATAGGGTATTGTATGTGGGTAAATAATCCTAGGTTGACAGTTTTACTTTGTATTTCAGTAATTAAAGAGGTTGCTTTACTTTATTTGACTATAATGTCTCTTGGTGTGATTTTCCTCAAGTTTCTTATTTGGTTTGTTGAACTTTCGGAATATGTATTAAAAATTTCCATGACTATTTCTACCACTATTTTTAATGACTCCCCCTCTCTTCCAAGTCATTTGAGGATTTCAATTCTATGCATGTTATGCTGCTTGAAGTTGTACTGCAGTTTACTGATGCTGTAATTATTTTATTTTATTTTTATTTTTCTGCATGTTTCATTTTTTGGTGGTTTTTATTGTTAGATGCTCGACTTTACTAATATTTTCTTCTGCTCTGTCTAATATAACATTAGTACAGTTCAGTGCCTTGCTTATATCAGACATTGTTATTTTCCTTTCTAAAGTTCTGTTTGGATTTTTTACATATCTTTCATTTCTCTACTTAACATTTGAACATATGCAATACCATTATAACTGTATTAATAACCTTGTTTGCTAATCAGTTCTGTGTCAGTTGTGGAATTTTCAATTAATTGAATATTCTCTTCATTACGGGTACTAATTTTCTGCTTCTTGACGTTACTAGTACTCATTGATTGGATGCACTACATTGTGAATGTTATCTTGTTGAGTGCTAGATATATCTGCATTTCTAAATATATTATTGAGCTTTGTTCTAAGATGGAATTAAATTACTCGGAAACAGTTTAACCTTTTTAGATATTCTTTTTAGCATTTGGTAGGCTGAACCAGAGCAGCATTTAGGTTATCGATAATCATTGCCTACTGCACTGAGACAATATGCTTCTGGGTACTCTAATCAATGCCATATGTATTATGAGATTTTTCAGTCAGGCTTGTGGGAACAGGCTCTACTTCTGGCCCTGTGTAAATTCTCATTACTTTCTTTATGATAATTTAATATTAATCTTTACCCAGACTCACCTAGTGCCCTCACATATCTGTTGTGATAAGTTTTTTGCTAAATGCCCAAGAAAGGCCTTTCATAGTGTTCTCTTTCTGTCAAAATAACTCCTCTCTGGTATTCTGGCCTGTGAGTTTTAGCCACCTTGGCCTCCCAAGCTCTCAGATATACGCTTTTATTCACACAAAGATTGTAGTAGGCTCCATCTGAGATCCAACCTCCCTCTACTGTATCCCAGAAATAATCTCCTAGCAGTAAATTGAGGCTATTACAGTGCTTACTAAATTCATTTTCTGTCTCTCATGGATCACTACCCTTCATTGCCTGATAACCAGTGTCTTGAAATCCATTGTATCACACGTACATACACACACACATACACATGCAAACATACATATATGTTTGCATATATATATTTGTATCCGTGTGTTTGTTACAATTACATATATATACATATATGTATGTATGTATAATGTGTGTGTATGTATGTGTGTTTGGTGAGAATAAATATAGTTCCTGTTACTCATTTTTTGCTGGAACCATAACCTTTAATGCTGCATCGTAAGAACTTTATTCTAAACCAGACACAAAATAAACTAAAATAATTTTTATTCTCTATAAGCGTCCTTGCACACTGACACATGGAGATGACATAGTCATTGGATATTTGATATGGTTTGGCTGTACCCCCACCCAAAAAAATCTCATCTTGAATTGTAATTCCCATAATCTCCGCATGTCAATAGTGAGACCAGGTAGAGGTGATTGAATCATGGGGGTGGTTTCCCCCATCCTTTTGTCATGATAGTGAGTGAGTTCTCATGAGATCTGATGGTTTCATAGGTCCTTGGCAGTTCTTCCTGCATTCATTCTCCTTCCTGCTGCCTTGTGAAGAAGGTGCATTGCTTCCCCTTTACCTTTTACCATAATTGTAAATTTCTGGAAGCTTCCCCAACCATGATGAACCGTGAATCAGTTAAACCTCTTTCCTTTATAAATTGCCCACTCTGGGGCAGTTCTCTATTGCAGTGGGAAAACAGACTGATACAATATTTCAATGCCCTTCAATCAAAGATCACCAGGAACACACATATAGTAGAACAATTTGGGTTTATTACTCATTGCAGCAACAGTGAAAACACACCCTCTGGAACCACAAGGTGTCTCATAGGTTTGCTTGGTTTAGCAAATAAAAATACAGAATACCCATTTAAATTTGAATTTCATATAAATTATGAATTTTTTTATAAATGTGTTCCATGCAATATTTGTAACATAATTATACTAAAAACATATTTGTTTATCTGAAATTCACATTTCAGTAAGCATCCTGTATTTTATTTAACAATTCTAGTCTCAATAGGAGGGTGTTAGAAAAGACTTGCTAAAGGTTTTAGGGTCCTATTAGGTGTTACGAAGTTGAGTCAGGTGATTAAGGAAGTGGGACTATGCTCTGCATTAGATGTTCTTAGTAACTAAAGATCATTCTATGATTGAGTGTTTTTTAATAAATCTAATTTATAGAGAAGAGAGACAAGAAGAAAGATAAAACTGTCATTATAATACATATTAGGGTTCTCTAGAAGGACAGAACTAAAGGGAATATAAATATATATACACATTATATATATACATTATTATATATACATTATATATTATAATATATACACAGACACCACACACACATTATTAACTCACACAATCTCAACGTTCCACAATAGGCCATATGTAGGCTGAGGAAAAAGGAGAGCCAGTCTGAGTTCCAAAACTGAAGAACTTGGAGCCCCATGTTCAAGGGCAGAAAGCATCCAGCATGGGACAAAGATGTAGGCTAGGAGGCTAGGCCAGTCTCTCTTTTCACGTTTTTCTGCCTGCTCATATTCTAACCATGCTGGCAGCTGATTAGATTGTGCCCACCCAGATTACGAGTGGGTCTGCTTTTCGCAGCCCACCGACTCAAATGTTAATCTCCTTTGGCAACACCCTCACAGATACAACCAGGATCAATACTTTGTATCCTTCAGTCTGATCAAGTTGACAGTCAGTAATTAACCATCTCAGTATAGGACCAGCAGTCAGTCATGTTAGCCAGGTGTGGTATGCAGAATGGTCCCCGAAAGATGTCCACTCCTACATTTGATCCCTGGATCCATCTAACATGTACCTTGTATGGCAAAAAGGACTTTGAAGATGTAATTAAGGTCATGGATCTTATGAAGATCCATAGCATGTAGCGATTTGTAATTTTCCTGAATCACTAGTTTAATTACTAATTGAATGAATAATTCAGCTGGGAATTTATCCTATATTATCCAGGTGAGTCTAGTCTAGTCACTCATAATCTTTTTTTAAAAGCAGAGAAGGCAGGAGTGATGTGGCAGAGGGGAAGTCAGAGAGATTTGAAGTCTGACTACTCACCATTGCTAAGGGGAGGAACACATGAAAATCATAAGAAACAGTGCAAGCAACCTCTAGGTGAAAAGAGCCCCTAGCTAACAGCCAGAAAAGAAAGCAGTACCTCATTTTCATAAATGAAAGAAACTGAGTTCTGCAAAAACCTGAATGAACTTGGAAGTAGATTCTTCCCCCAGAGCCGCCAGAAGTGAATACAGCCCCGCCAACACCTCAATTTCCGTGTTGTATTAGAGCAAAAAACGCAGATAAGTTCTACTGTATCTGGACATCTGATCTACAGAATTGTGCAATAATAAAACTGATAAATTTGTGGTACTCTGTTGTGGCAAAAATAGAAAACTAATACCCCAAGAGAAGTGTTTTGATATTTTATGGTTGGGGCAATTTGTTTTTGTCTGGGCGTTGACATGGTTATTGAGTGGTCTTGTTTTTAATTTGCTTCATCATGGCCAGAGAGTGACATTGTCTAATGTTGATGCACTGTGAAGTTGTTTATGTTCAATAGGAGAACATCAAGACTTTGTTGTAAATGGCAGAAAACTTGTAATCACACCAAAGCCTAAATGTTAGTACCAGGGCAGTTTCTGGATGTTAGGAGTTGACATTATTTTTTATTGTTGTTGTTGTTTAGATATATAAGTACTAAGCTACCTGCTGGAATTATTTATTCATCTCAACTTCAAAATGCATATGGTTCAAATTAGTGATAAAAATGCATATGATTCAAATTAGTGATTCAGAGAAATTACAAATCATTACATACTGTGGTTTTGCAGGCTACTCAAAACCATAAAAGTTAAATCTTCTAGTATCAAAGCATGCTGTTAACAAAACTGGATATATTTCAGGGAATGAAGGTTATTTTTCAATGCTAAGTGTGGTTAGAATATAAAGTCCAACAGGGAAATTACTGGTACTAGAATGAATCCAATCTAAAGATCAGGCTTTTAAAACCATTGATTCGTATTTAAAAGTCTCTTTATTCTTCACATGTAGTTAAATTAGTTATTCTCATTTAGATCAAATACAGGTGAGTAAATGGGGGAAAATGTTATGTTTTAAATAGATATGTCATGGCCAATACCATTTCTTTAAGACACTGAGGAAAATATGGTACTGAAGTACAGAAAGGCATGAAAATGTATTAGAATTATTGTCTCAGCTGTTTATTCATTATTACATGTGGTAAATTGGCACTGAGTGACAGGGTGCTATAGGATTCATAGATTCACCATAAAAGCAAAACTTCTGCCCGCATTATAACAATTACCAAAGGACATCCAAATATTCCAGGTGCAGATGATAACTTACTAGGGCCTTTAGATCAGCTCCAGAACCATCATCATGCGATCTCTAAAGCTAGGGTGGGTTTTCTAAAATTCTCTCAGATTTAACTCAGTCTTTCTGCCTAATCTCTATGGAGTCAACCATAACCTCCAAAAACATTCTCATATTTGAGTGACAGACAAATTCTTTATGCCAGATGCTTAGCTAATTTGGCGCCCAGTGTCTGGTTAACTGACAGAATCACTATTATAGATACTATATATTCAGGCCAAGAAAGAGCAGATGAATTTGTTTTCAATGACATTTATGTTATTGTGACATATACTTAGAAAAAATTGAAATACTCTAGATTCACTAAATAGTAATAATTATGAAATATTATTAATTTTGTTTTGCACATCCAAACTAGTTCTGACTGGAAACTTAAGAAAGTTATAAACTTAGAATGAAACAAAACTAAATTGATAAGAAATTAAAGTATCTGACATGTATTTTTGCAGTACATATTTTTTCAATGAGATGCTAAACCCATTCAGGATAGCAAGCAGATCTAGAGGAAGTATTAATGAGTTATTAATGTTATATGACAATATGTTTAGTCCTCAGATGACATTACAGTCAATGAACAGACATTAAAATTGGTAAGAATTTTCCCACCTTTCCAATAAATTTTCTTATCATGAAATTGATAATTAAAAGAGGATCTACTTATTAAGTTGTGAGTGCACATTATGAAGATTTTTACCAATACAAATTTGATAACAAACATGGAAAGTAACGAAAAATGCGCATATTTTTGTCTGAATATCCAGAAGATGAAGTTAAAAATAAAAAAACAATGATGATTAAGATGAAACCTTGGAAACTTACATACTTCCTGAAATCCTATGTACCTTCCTTACTTAGGTGTTCAAAGTTGTAAGATAGACTTTCATAAGAAGAATTACCTTGTCACTTAAGATTTTATAGCCGAGCGAGTAATTTAAACTAATTTTATTAACTGTTCATAAAATATAGATGTTCACATACTTCCTTAGTCCATTTGGGATATAACAAAATACCATAAACTGGGTAGCTTCTTGTTGATCTAGACACAAGAGAAGGGTATTTCTCACAGTTCTGGAGGCTGGAAAGTCCAAGATCAAGGTGGCAACAGATTCTATGTCTCATGAGGGCCTGTTCACTTGTTCAAAGACAGTTCGTTCTATGTGCATACATGGTGGAAAAGTTTAGCTAGCTCGCTGGGCCCTTGTATAAGGGCACTAATTCCATTCATTAGGGCTTGGTCTTCATGACATAATTATCATCCAAAGTACCCAACTCCTAATACTGTGATCTCAGGGATTAGGATTTCAATAAATGAATTCAGGGGAGAGGGACACAGACATTCAGAACATAGCACATACTGAATAAAATATTAAATTATTTTTTTCTACTTTGTTAATGCCTTCTTATTCTAAAATGCTTCTACTTGCTGGCCGATCAACTTGATAAAAAAAAAAAAATAGTCATTCTGAAGAAGAGGTACAACCTTCCTTTTAATGGAAAGTTTACAGAGGACATAAACCAAAAAAAGCTTTTAAAAGCTTCCCTCCCAACTCTTGCTTATTGAAGATTTTCATACTTTACCCCATATCATATCTTCTAACTTAGTTCTTGCCACAGTATTGAGAGATTTCATAACCCATTTAGGATGCCTATCCAATAGCCCAAACTTTAAATGTCTGGGTCTTCACACCACCAGTAAACTTCTCCTCTTTTCTACTTCAGGAACATCTCTCCCAAGACCAATACCTGAAAATTCCATTTAGCTAAAACCACTCTGAATAATCAACTCATTGATCATAATTTCTTAACCTTCCATATCTCCCATGTATTTATTCATCTACACATGAGTTTTGTCCTTATTCTCCCTTAATCTGTTTTTTTTTTTCCTAGTTTTCACTGCATTTTTTGAGGGCTCACTCTGTGGCAAACACTGTGCTAAATGCTTTATATACATTTTCTTGTTGAATACTCATAGAAACCCTACCCATTACTATTATTATCTAGTTTTGCAGGTGAAAGTATTGAGTCACAGAGAGTTCACACGGCCAGTAAGTGGCAAATACTGGGTTTGAATATTAACTTTCTAACCATAAATTATGAAAGTTTAATTATGATTGAAACTACTTTACCAATCTATGTTTTCCTTCCTTTACTCTTTCACTTTTACTCATTTCTTTCAGAGAAAATTTTAAAAATACAATATTCTCTTTAAGACAATTCTATTTCTATGTCTGACTCTAAGAACAGAAGGTTTATTTTCATTTCAAAACAATGACATGTGAAGTCATTATTTCCTCAAATTATTGTCTCTTTATCTACAAATTTACCCATATTAACCATTCCAATTAACATATGTCTCCTCAAGACTTGAAGATTTCTCTACTTCTGTCCAAGTTCTATGCATCTACCGCTCAAAATTGCCCTCGATAAGTGTCAAAGGATTGATAGACATCCGTTGATTCTTCGGCTCCTCTTGGTTCACTACCCGAACTTGATTGCTTTTTACAGCCAAACATTTTGAAATAATAATTTGCATATAATGACTACAAGTCCTTACACTTTCCTGGCTTCCCAATCTGCTATAAATTTCTTTTGGTTTTCACCAATTCTATTAAAATCTGGTTTAGGTAAACTCATCAATAGCATCTTAATTGCCAAACCTAATGGACATTTTTAAGTATGTATCCTCATGGTCCTCTCTCCTGCACTTGACACTGTTGATATCTTTATTAATTATTGTTCTTCCTTGATTTCTGTGACCCTCCCACAAACTCATCTGATTTTTCTCATACTTCTTTGACTGTTAGTTTTCTTCTTCTATTTGTAAAAATAAGCTCCTCTTCTTCTTCTAGTCCTTAAAGGTTAGTTCACAGATACACACACACACACACACACACGTGTGTGTGTATATATATATATGCCATATTATGTTACTATAGAGGATGGGCCTCTAACTCAAGGGATTTCACAGTGTTTCCTTATTATCTGCTTAACTGAATGCTTATTTCATAAGCCTATGAGATCCTTCCGTTGACGTCTGTGTGTGACTCCTGCATAGTATCTAGCAAACAGTAAGACATTAAAAATGCTTATTAAGAGAACTCATTATTTATTTTCAAAACTTTACAAAAATTAGAGTGGGCCATTTTCTATAAGTTTGTATTTCAATTAGCATTTACCATTTTCATAGTTTTAAACTATATTATTAACCCTTTCACTTATTTTAACACATTTAATTTTTATAAAAACTCTGTGAGTTAGGCAAGAAAGATCTACGCTTTCTTGTTTTATAAAGAAAGATTCAGGATGGATAAATAATTTCTCGATGATTACGTAGTATTGAATACTTGATTCTGATCTAAAACCTAGATGACCTACTTTGCATGTTTTTCTAATCCTCATTTGCTATTTTTGGCATCACTACATTACTTGTTGTTATTATTAAAATTGTCATACTCACAAGAGCAAAGCATTTGGCCCATTTTCCGTATTCAAAGTCACTAGGAAAGATAAATAAGGGCAAGGAGTGTAAAAAACAGGCTAACTCTATATTAAATGCTATATATTTTGAAAAAAAAAAAAGTAGAGCACATGTTTTCGACTGTGTTTTTTAAAAAAACACCTAAAATGTGAGAAAATAAGTGCAGAATGTACAAAACCTTAGCATTATTTCCAACCAAATATTTCAAAAAGCACAATTAAAAATAGTAAAGAGATGATACCAATATGTTACTGTTAAATATATGTCTTTGTAAAATGTTCTAGTTCTAAAAATGTCTTAAGCACAATTTAGAATATTAAATTGCTAAGCACATAAGTTGAAATAATTGCATATTAAAGATCACAAAAGAGCTACTAAACTGTGCATTAACTTTAAGTGATATCATATAAATGAACTTTATTTAGATATTTCAATTAAAGCCCCAGGGAGTTGCTACATAGAACCTAAACAAAGTATCTTATCATTTCTAATTTCCTAGTGATTTAAGTTTATAATTCACCAAAGGGAAAACATTTTTAAACATAGCAATGTTTTATTGAACCTTTGAGAAATTTTCTTATATCTAGAAAATATCCAGTATAAATGACTTCAGCATGAGTACAGAACATCGACCATGATCCATACAAAGTTAAAATTGTATAGGGACATAAGAACAGGGAAATAAGAGGCCCGAGATATAAACAACACAAAAAACAGAGTTGAATTGTTTAATAAAACTTTTTAAATACTGATGAACCATATTTATATATCTCTGACCGGGTACTTACAGCATCAATTTTATTTTTCAGGCAATGACAGTAGGGCAAAAGAAGTTTACTTTACTTATTCAAATACAAATTCATTCCCCATGTTTTTTTTTTACTCTGTGTGTACCATATACCAGATATTTTTCCAGTCCTTTAAGGACATAATGATGCCCTCAACTATAGATTAGATAGATAGATAGATAGATAGATAGATGTGTGTTTCTGTGGGTGGACCTATGTCAGGTGATGATATGTGCAATGAAAATATAGAGAAGGGTAAGAGGACAAAGAGTGGGGGCTATTTTCCACAAAGGATCTCAGGAATGACATCTCTAGGGAAGTAGCACTTTAGCAGAAATGGGGACAAAGTGAAGCAGCAATAATAGCTGAGAGTAGTGTTTCAGGTTCAGAGAACAGCAAACACAAAAGCTCAGGAGCATGATCAATACATACTTTAAAAAAGCAAATAAGCAAGCAAGGAGTTGAGTGGTTCAGATTATGATGCAGAAGCTGGAATGGAATAGATCAAATTTGACATTGTAGACTAATGTGTAGATTTTTGATTTTATTATAAGTACAATAAAAAAAGATTGAAGAACTTTGAATTTGAAAGTGACTATTAAATCACTCAAAGCAGTCAGATTTTACTTTAAAAGTCAATCAAAATATACATCAATAGATTTGTATAAATATAAGTAACTAACAATTTGTAGGAAATATTATGCAGCATATGAATTATTTCCAAAAAACTATTAGAACTAATACATGAATTCAGTAAAGTTATAACCTAAAAAGTTAACATACAAAAATCAATTGCATTTCTAATGCAAATTAAAACCACAATGGTATACCACCTCACACCAGTCAGAAAAGCTATTATTAAAATATCAAAAAATAACAGAAGCTGGCAAGGTTGTGTTAAAAAAAAAAAAAAAAGGAATGCTTATACACTGTTGGTGGGAGTGTAAATTAGTTCAACCATTGTTGAAGACAGTGTGTCAATTCCTCACAGACTTAAAATAGAAATCTGATCCAGCAATCCCATTACTGGGTATATACCCAGAGGAATATAGATCATTCTACCATAAAGTCACATACACATGTATATTCATTGCAGTAGAATTCACAATAGCAAAGACATGGAATCAACCTAAATACCCATCAGTGATAGACTGGATTAAAAAATGTGGTAAATATACACAATGGAATACTATGCAGCCATAGAAAACGAACAAGATCATGCACTTTGCAGGAACCAAAAAAAAAAAAAAAATACCACGTGTTCTCACTTATAAGTGGGAGCTAAATGATGAGAACACATGGACACATAGAGGGAAGCAACACACAGTGGAGTGTATTGGAGAGAGGAGGGTGGAAGCGGGGAGAGGACCAGGAAAAATAACTAATGTGTACTAGGCTTAATACCTGGGTAATGAAATAATCTTTACAACAAATCCTCATGACACCAATTTACCTATATCACAAACCTGCATATGCGCCCCTGAACTTAAAATAAAAGTTACATTTTTAAGCAGTAAATTGAATTTCTATGTACTAACAGCAAACTGTCTGAAAAAGAAGTTGAAAGAACAATTCCATTTATTATAGCATCACAAAGAATATGCTACTGGGAAATAAATGTAATAAAGAAGGTAAAACATCTGTACACTGAAAACTATAAATAAATTATTGCTGAAGAAAATGAGGACAGAAATAAATGGAAAGATATCCCATGTTCACATATTGGAAGAATTAATGTTGTTGAAATATTCATACTACTGAAAGTTATCTACAGATTCAATGCAGTCACTATCAAAATTCCAATGTCATTTTTCACAGAAATAGAAAAACAATCTTAAAATGCATAGGGAACCACAAAAGATCCTAAATAACTGAAGAAATTTTGAACAAGAACCAAGCTGGAGGCACCACATTTCCTGATTTCAAAATATGTTGCAAACTTATAGTAATCCAAACAATATGACACTGGCATAAAACAGGCATATAGACCACCGGAACAGAAAAGAGAGCCCAGAAATAAATCATGCGTTTACAATAAATTGATCATCCAAGAAGCATGCCAAGAACACATAATGGGGAAAGGATTATTTCTTCAATAAATGATGTTGTGAAAACTGGATATCCACATGCATAAAAATGAAATTAAATGCTTGTCTCATACCACATACAAAAACATCAACTCAAAATGGGTTAAAGACTTAAATGTAAGATCTGAAACTAAGGCTACCAGAGAAAAAACATTGGGAAGCATTTTTTGACTTTGGTCTGGGGGATAATTTTTTGATATGACCCTAAAAATCACAGGCAACAAATACATAACTATACAAGTGGTATTGTATCAATCTGAAAAGCTTCTGTACAGCAGTGAAAACAATCAACAAAGTCAAATGGCAACCTACAGAATGGGAGAAAATATTTACAATCCATGTAACTGAGAAGAAGAATTTAACATAGTAGCAAAAAATCAAATAACCTGATTTTAAAATGCACCTGAATAGACATTTCTCCAAAGAAGACATACAAATGGCTAACAGATATGTGAAAAAGTGGTCAGCATCACCAATCATCAGAGAAATGCAAATCAAGATCACAATGACATGTGACTTCATACCTATTAAAATGGCTATTATCAGAAGGAGGAAAGATAACAAGTGTTAGTGAGGATGTGAAGAAAAGGGAACTCTTGTACATTGTTCTTGGGGATGCAAATTGGTACAACCATTATGGAAAATGTATAGAAGTTCCACAGAAAATTGAAACTGGAACTACCATATGATCCAGGAATCCCCCTTCTGAGTGTACAGTAATTAATAACTTAATAATAGGGACATGTTCTGAAAAATGTGTCATTAGGCGATCATTAGTCTGAGAACATCGTAAAACGTACTTTCACAAACCTAGATGGCACAGCCTACTACACACCTAGGCTATATGGTACATCCAAATGTTCCTGGGCTATAAACCTGTAGCATGTTACTGTATGTATCGAATATTGTAGGCAATTGTAATATAATGCTAAGTGTCCGTGTATCAACGTATCTAAGCATAAAAAGTGTAGAGCAAAAATAGGATGTGAAAGATTAAAAAATGATACACTTGTGAAGGGCACTCACCATGAATGGAACTTGCAGGACTGAAAGTTGTTTTAGGTAAGTGAATGAGTATTAAGTGAGTGTGAAGCTCTAGGACATTACCGTTGATCGATTTTATCAACACTGTATACTTTGGCTACACTACATTTATTTATTTATTTTTATTTTATTTTATTTTTTATTTTTATTTATTTATTTATTTTTTTGAGACGAAGTCTCGCTCTTGTCCCCCAGTCTGGAGTGCAATGGTGCGATCTTGGCTCACTGCAACCTCTGCCTCCCAGATTCAAGCGATTCTCCTGCCTCAGCCTCCCGAGTAGCTGGGATTACAGGTGCGTACCACCACGCCCAGCTAACTTTTTGTATTTTAAGTAGAGACGGAGTTTCACCATGTTGGCCAGGCTGGTCTCCAACTCCCGACCTCAGGTGATTCGCCCAGCTCAAGCATCCCAAAGTGCTGGGATTACAGGCGTGAGCCACCGCGCCCAGCCTCACTAAATTTATTTTTTAAATATCTGTCTTTAATAATAAATTTAGCTTACTGTAACATTTTACTTCATAAACTTCTAAATGTTTTTAACTTTTTGACCTTTTTGTAATAACGCTTTGCTTAAAGCATATTGTATAGCTGTACCAAAACATTTTCTCTTTATATTCTTATACTATAAGCTTTTTTCCATTTTTGAAGTCATTTTTACCTTTTTGTTTTTAAACTTATTTGTTAAAACTTAACACACGGCCGGGCGCGGTGGCTGAAGCCTGTAATCCCAGCACTTTGGGAGGCCGAGACGGGAGGATCATGAGGTCAGGAGATCGAGACCATCCTGGCTAACACGGTGAAACCCCGTCTCTACTAAAAAAAATACAAAAAACTAGCCGGGCGAGGTGGGGGCGCCTGTTGTCCCAGCTACTCTGGAGCCTGAGCCAGGAGAATGGCGTGAACCCGGGAGGCGGAGCTTGCAGTGAGCTGAGATCCGGCCACTGCACTCCAGCCTGGGAGACAGAGCGAGACTCTGTCTCAAAAAAAAAAAAAAAAAAAAAAAAAAAAAAAAAATTCACACACATACATATTAGTCTAAGTCTACACAGGTTCAGGATCGTCAAGGCATCAATAGGCTACAGGCATTTTTCAACTCCGTTATAATCTTATGGGACCACCATCTTACATGTGGTCCATCATTGGCCAGAAGGTCATTATGTGGTACATGGAAGTATATCGAAATCAGTAAGTTAAGAAAAAGAATTGCCAAGGCACTTTAAATTCTTCCATCTTAAAATTTTAAGACATTAGGATTTTCCTAGTAGTTTTGGGGGGTTTGTTTGTTTGTTTGCTTGTTTTTACTTTCTCATGCTATTTATTTGGATCTTAAGTCATTAGTCTCCTCTGACTCTCTATCTAAACATGCTGAAGATGCTTAGAGGATGCTATAATTTTTGGAAATTTTACCTTTCAACACTGCTTTTCTCTTTCCCCATTCAGAGCAGAAGAGTTTGAAAGTATTAAGCAGTTTTCTTTATTTTATTTCTTTTGAAATGAATACCAACTATTCTCAGGACTGATGTAATAAAATAAAACACCTTTCTTGCTTTATGATACATAAAGTGTACATTGCAAAAGTAAACTTTTACAAAAAATATGATATATTAATCTAGATATATTTATTTCATGACTGTAACGTATCAGGTACTCTGCTAAGTGCTCTGCATGCTTTATCTTATTTCATTTCATTTCATTTCTAATAAATCCTATTAAATGGCTACTATTAAGAACAGCCTACTTGAGGATAAGACCGTTGTCTCATTTGTCACAGAATTTTGGTGTCAAGAGTGCCTGGAACATAATAGGTGCTCACAAACATCTGTTAAAAAAATCATTTAATGTTTGAGTGAATTCTATTATACAAATGAAAAAGTTGAAACACAGAAATTTTAAGACATTTGCTCAAGTTTATGTAGCTGGTACATAGCACAACCAGGACTCAGCCAAGTTCCACCTGACTCAAAAGCCTTTTCTCATAAAAACTATTTATTTTGCCTCTGCAAGATCAGCCATTCTCACCTTGTGATATTCCCCCAATATGGATAAACCTGCAATACTAATCTCTTTCCTGACTTCAACTTTCTAGGCACTTTCCTTACCTGACTGTGAATTCCCAGTACTCTAGGGTGGTAAAATCTTTAGGTTAATGAAGTCAATCTTTTCTTTTTTTCCTTGCCTGAGGTCTTTAAGCAATTTTACAGATTATATTTGTACTAGAAAATACGTATTAAAATTTGAAACACTGGTCAGCCACAGAATCATTTTGCAGCAAACTTCTAGAACATGAGCCAAGAGTCCAAAGTATAGAGACATATCTGAGCTCAACATAAAATACTGCCTGATAACAATGAGTGACACATTTAGAGAAAATACATGAAATTACTTTTTGAAAATGTAATATGATGTAATAAGTCTCTTAAGTGATTTAGTCAAAATTTTGTGATTTTAAGGAGTTTGAAAAATAAAATATTTATGGTTTTGAAAACATAGAAAGACCAGAATAAAAATTATAGACAGTTTACTTTGAAGAGTTTTTGGAAAAAAAATTCTTATGAAATATTAGCTAATTTTCAAGGACTGAACATCATTTCCAGGAGGGAAGTTCATTGTAAATTGGTCACCAAATGTGATTCTAATGATGATACTATAAATATTTTATAACACAGTCATCTCAGTCTAAATCTGACATGAATTTCTTTTAAAGAGCATTAAAATACCACCAGTAATACATTTTCAGAAACTTTTGCATTCTTTTTTTAAGTTCTCAAGATTGTGTTTATATTTTGGCCCATTGTATAGCTACCTCTGTCATGAAATTTCACAGGTAATGGGCATTTCTTGCTAACCAACATATATGCCCGTCCACCACTGGCTGTTTTCTAATATCGTATCTTACTGTTTTATTAATCATCCTTAGAGATTTGATCCCTGTTGACAGTGAAAATATCTATCTATTTCTCTCCATTTTGAGTGCTACCATTCCAGTTGGAGGATCCCAAATCCTCTTACTGTGAATTACAATAACATCCTTACAGGAGTCCTTGCTTCTGCTCTTGCTTTGAATCTTCACACAGGAGAAAATATAATATTTTCAAATGGTAAGCTGATATTATTTCCATGAAAATCTTTTATAAATATTATAATAAAATTCAAGCTATTTATTAACAAGGCTTAACATGATCTAACCCCTATCTCTCCAACTTCATTTTCTACAATCTTCCATCCTACTTACTTTCTCTAATCTAGCCACAGTAGCCTTCTCATAAGCCATAAATATACCAAATGAATTCCAGTATCTTGTCTTTTCATTGTCTATTCTATTTTCTGTAAAAATTTCATTTGATTAGCTCTTTATCATTTCAGCTTCAACTAACAAGCACTCCTTGGCCAGCCTAGCTAAAGTTGACATCCACCTCTAGTCACTTTCCCAATTTGCTTTACTTTATTTGCTTTACAACACTTTCTGCTATCTGGATTTTTTTATGTTTATAATTTTATTTATGTCACACACACATGCACACATACTGGAATGTAAGATTTAGTATATTAGGGATTTTCTTTATTTGCTCAGTGCTGCAGTCCTAGTACACAGAAGACTGTCACAAAGTAGGTATCCTCAAATATTAAATATATGTTGAATGAATGAAGGAATTTTAATATTTATCAGTCAGTTGCATCTCAGTGAGGCTCTGTTGATCTAATTCCTTCTTGGCAAAAGAATTAATGCAACATAAATGATAACGGATACCTGAAATTAAGGTATGGGGAAGGATAGAGATAGGGATTTCCTATCCTCAAGATAGGGAAAGGATATATAAATTTGTGTGCTGTTGATATTTCACTTGCTTTATTCTTTTGAACAAGATCGGCCCTGTATATCTCAGAAATGAAAGTGAAGACATAGTCATCTTACAACAACATGTGTATGTACAAAACCAGTTTCACTAATCTATATCACAAAGTGAGGCTTGCAGTCTAAATGCTTACATTTAATTTTATTCATGGTTGTTTATTCATCTGCTTTTGAAGGTAATCTTCATCAGAATAATCTGACTGGAGAGATATTGAAGTTTAGCAGATGATGATGATGTGGTGTGCCATCAAGAGCCTCCCATCAAGACTGACATACTCATTTCTCTATCTCTTCTTTTGACCATCACACCAATTACTAAGATTGTCATAACATAATTTTGCCAGTGAAGTGCTATGTCTCTGGGTGAAAACAGAGCTTATGCCCTAAAGGAGCTGCAATGCTCAGGTGGTATATACAGGCAGTGGCCAGGACAGTATTTATGGCACTGCATACTGAAGATATTGGATCAAGGAAGATGGAACATAAATTTGGATAAGACAGAGTATATCAATATGAGAGAATTATCCCAGGATATAGTCTATATCAAAAGTTAGTGACTATATCCCATGCATGTTTTTATAAATTATATTTTCTCTCTAATCAACAATTCTATGGCCTGAAGAACCTAAAATCCTATCTTACCCCTTATAGAAAAAGGTTTGCTGACTGGTGGTCTGTAAAAATTAGCAACACTAGATGATATTACCTGGGTATTAGAATGGGTCTTAGAAATGTGGAGAAAGCAAGTAACCTTACTAAGTGAAGTAGAAATGGCAGAACAGCCATGGAAGATCATTAAATAATGAACCAGAAGTATATTAGAATATATATATGTATATTAGAATATATATATATATATTTTAGAATACACACACACACACACACATATACACATTATATATATGTAACGTAAGGCCAGAAAACCTACTAGGTGATTATGTTCCATTGGAAGGCCTGGAAGAGACATAATTTATCTAACAATAAAGAACTTTCTGGTGAGAAGGGTGCTAGCATCACCAAGAAGCTCAGCGGTGGCAGTGGGAGATCCCATTAGAGAGTGAACTCAGTTTTACCATCATAGGCAAGGCAAGTCTAATTATTATGAGCAAAAAGGTCAGAGCAGCATAGAAGGCAGTCATGACCCACAAAGAGCCATGGACATGGTTAATAGAATACTGAGCCCTAGGAGCCAGATATATGGACAACCAACAAGGATACTCTTCAAACTACAAAGCTGAAAGACATTGAGGTTGGATGATGGCAATTACTTCAATAAAAGTGTTATAATCATTTGTTCACTTTCTAGAGCTGAGCCTGTAACCCATTATCTGAAGAAGAGGTCAGGTCCCCATGAAGAAGGAACTAACAATGCAATGAGAAGTGTATATAGTAATGATTCTGCCAATCTGTCCTCAAGGAGGCCTATGGACATTTTCTTGCATAAGAGTATACTATGCGCAAAAAGACAAACTTCACATGTTTTCAGTTATTTGTGGGAGCTAAAAATTAAAACAATTGAACTAATGGAGATAGAGAGTAGAATGATATTTACCAGAGGCTGAGGAAGGTAGTCAGAGTGTTGGGAGAATGTGGATAATTAATGTGCAAAAAAATAAAGTTAGATAAAATGAATAAGATCCAATATTTGATAGCACAGTAGAGTGACTACAGTCAGCAATAACTTATTGTGCATTTTAAAATAACTAAAATAATACTGAATTCTTGGTAACACAAAGGATAAATGCTTGAGGTGATGGATACTCTATTTATCCTGATGCTATTATTACGCACTGATGTTATTATTACACACTATATATGCCTGTATCAAAATATTTCATGTACGTCATAAATATATACACTTACTACATACCTCAAAAAATTAAAAAATAAAATTATAATTAAAAGAGTATACTACGGATAGGTAAACTCCAAACATTTTGAGGACTGTTGGACACAAGGTCTGAATTGATGTTGATACTCAGGGGGAAAAATGTCATTTGTAGCTCCCCAAATGAAATGAGGGTGTATGGAAGTGTTAGTCTGTTCTTACATTGCTATAAAGAAATAACTGAGACTGAGTTGTTCATAAAGAGAAGAGGTTTAATTGACTCACAGTTCGACAGGCTGTACAGGAAGCATAAGCTGGCATCTTCTCAGCTTCTGGGGAGGCCTTGGGAAATTTACAATCATGATGGAAGGTAAAGAGGGAGTAGGCACGTCACATGGCCAGAGCAGGAACAAAAGAGAGAGGGAGGAGGTGCTAGACACTTTTAAACAACCAGACCTCATAAGAACTCAGTCATGATTATGAGGACAGTACTAACTTAGATAGTGCTAAACCATTCATGAGAAATTCACCACCATGATAAAATTATCTCACACCAGGCCCCACCTCCAACACTGGGGATTACATTACAATATGAGATTTGGGCAGGGACACATATCTAAACTGTATCTGGGAGCTGGGTAATAAATGGCAGAGTCCAGGACTAGGTCTGATTTGCAATGAATCCACTGGGTCCACATCCAACCAGCAGCCATTTCCATGACCCATGAATGTATAATTCAAATGTATATAATAGGTAGTTGGCAGAACCCCCATATTGGTTTCTTGGGTTGGAGAGTTTGTAGCAGAGAAGGCCAATTAGAATTCTCTGAAACTATCCACTATCTCCAAGACCAGATAGTGAAACAAATATTGTCTCGTGAGCAGTAATACAAATCAGTGCCAACTATATAGACCTAAATTATACAAGGGTGGTTTTCACCATTATATCTCTATTTAATTTAAACCAGTCTGAGTTTGGTCCATACAATAGCCAGTTGGATCCTCAAACTCGAGAGTTGATTATGACAAATTAAATTACCACTAGCCCTATTTCCAGTTACTGTGCCAAATGTGATATTGCAACTACAGCAGACCAACATGGCCTCAGATACCTGGTATATGTCCATAAATCTGGCAAATGTCTTTTCAGTCCTAATCAAAATAGGATAGAAACAGATCTCATTTATTTTGGATCGACCACATGTGCATTTGTAGTTTTCCCTATGGCTATGTTAACTCTCCTGCTGCATATTTTAAAATAGCTAAAAGATATCTGGGCAATCTGAACATGCTATAAAACATCATATTGGTCCAATATATGATTACATTATGCTAGTCAAACTGGATGAGCAAGAAATGGCAAGTACATTGGAGGCCTTGGTAGGACACATGCACTCCAGAGTATGGGAAATAAAACCTACAAGGTCCTGCCAGATCAGTAAAATTTGGGTGGGGGAGGGGGGTACACAGTGATTGGGAACATGATAGGACTTCCTCTCTAGTGTAAAGGACAACCTGCATTTCTAACCACTAAGAGGGAAGCACAAATCCTGCCAGGCCTCTTCGTTCTATAGAGTACATATTACATACTTGGGAATACTGTTCTGAACCATATGTCAGGTGACATAAAATTTGTCAGTTTGGAGTGAACTTCATAGCAGGAACTCACTTTGTAGCAGGACAAAGCTATAGTGTGTAACCAGCCATGCCACTTGGACCACTGTGATTCCTAAGTCTCTATTGTATTATAAATATTTGCAGTGGTAAAGTCACCAAGTAGAGGTTATGTCAAATTCTAATAGAAGAATCAGTCAAAATATAGACTCCTACATGGCCTACACTGCCCCCGCCCCAACAGGGTCATCTACCAATATAACACTTACCCTCTTCTTCAGCTGAAACTTAATGACTACATGGTGGAGGTGAGTCACATTTAATCAATAGGTTAATGAGAAGAAGGACTGCATTTAGTTCACAGATCAGCTTGGCATGTGGGTGAATGCAGAAAATGGACTGTGGCTGTACTACAACCTTGCTGGTGGCTTGAAAGACAACCATGAAGGAAAGGTCAGCTTAATTTCCAGAATGTCAGTCAATAATACAATGAGTTATCCACGTGTGTGGAAATAGATGTAGCCTGAGATTAGAATTTAAACAGATTCATAGACAGTGGCTTATAGTGTGGCTAGTTGGTCAGGAGCCTGAAAGAAGAAAGATTGGAAGATCAAGGGTAAGGTGACTTGAGGGAGAATCATGTAGTTGGTCTCATGGGAATGGTAACAAACTATGAACATGTTTATATCTCATGGTGGTGTTCTTCGGAATGCATCCATCACAAAAGTGACTCTAAACAGCCAAGTAGACAGAACATCTCAACCAGTTGACAGCAACAAGTATCTGTAATAACCCACATGGTAAGGCTTCTACAAGCAGATGAACAGAGTGCTCATAGGGGCTGACAGCATGGGCTGGCATACACCAAATAAAATGTTAAAACTCCTGTTCCCAAATATCTGATATTTAATTGAAACTATTGCTGAGTCACTGATATGGCCCTATCTCTTGAGATTAGCCACTTAGTGGTAAATGAATACATTGAATACTGATTCACCTTGACTGGAAATGACATACGTTCTGGGTAAATGTTTGCCTTTTTTGTCTATGGGGTGTGAAACATAGGCTTATCAAGTGTTTTATTCACTGATCCTGAACATTAAGTAATGTTCCATTACTCCTACAAATTGGCCCACATTAGAACAAAGGAGGTACAGCAGTGAATACCTGGTTCTAATTATATATGATACTACCCAGAATCTGCCAATCTGATAGAACAATGTAATAACCTATTAAAGGCATAACTGAGGCACCAGCTTGGAGATATTACCTTATAAAAATACGGTGGTACGATCTTCCAGGACACAGTGAAATTAATGACCAGTATGGTTTGGTGCCCCCAGATAGGTAGAACAGATAGATGATAGATAGATAGATAGATAGATAGATAGATAGATCCAGGAATGAAATGAGAAACAGATACTCCAACTGACCAATTTGTAGAATCTGTGTCTCCCCAAATTATAGCTTTAAGCTCTGCAGCTTTAGGAGTCTTGGCTCCCAGATGCAAATACTTCTACTAGGAGACAGAGCAAAATTCCCATTTAAATTTCAAGCTATGATTGTTACCCATTTACTTTGGACTTTTTCCTCCAAGAGATTATCAGGTAAATAAAGTGGTCACCATCATAGCAGTGTAATTGATCCTGGTCATTGAGAAGGGAATAGGAAAGCTATTACTCAATGAGAACAGAGAATAATACGTTTTCACTCATGTGGCCCCATTGGTTATCTTTTGAAATTACTTTGCCCAATTTTAGAGGTAAATGACCAAATTGAGCAGTCAGAGTCTCAGAGAGACATGATGAGTACAAGGTCAGAAATCTCATAAATGGAAGTTTATGTTATCCCATCAGGAAGTAATCTATGGCAGCAGAAGCACTGGTTCAGAGAGAGCTAAAATGCATAGCAAAGGAGGAAGATAAACATCAGTTGTGGGCTTAAGACCAGCTGCTGTGGTAAAGGCTGTAGTTTGCCTAGTTAACCTTCATCTTGTAATTTTCCCAAAGAAAAGAAGGCCCCAGAATCCAAAAGGAGCTGCTTCCACATCTTAAATGAAGCAAATAGATTCACGTGGCACAAAGAGTAGACTGTAGTGGGAAGTGTTGCAGTGCTCAGATTACGACCATCACCACCCCCATTTGAGACTGATGCACTCATTCTCTGAAAACGGTGATAGCTGAAAGATCACTGCTGAGTTCTCCCTGCTAGCATGTACCCTTAGCTTAAACGTCCCTCTCATAAAGAGAGTTTATATCATGAATAAATCCTTCTGGAGAGCAGTCCACATCCAATGATTGATTAGAGCAGGTTTATATAAGTCTGTTCTCCTTGTCCCAATTCAGGAAAAATCTGAAGTGCCATCTCAGCTGCAGAGTTTCTTATGGCATTGGCTGAAACCTTTGTTGTGACTTCTTAATAGCTTATTATAGCTTCTTTATAGCTTATCTTTGTTCTCTTTCTGCACCGTCTTCAGTTACTCAGTCACAAGTGTTGACCCAGAAAGCACAAGCCAAAAAACTTCATGCAAATCATTGTCCATTTCAAAGTTTGGTGCTGCAGGAGATGCATATGTGATATATGTCTACAGCACCATAGTTTTAGTTATTCCTCTATAAAATAAATATAAAAATTAGATAAACACTGTATATTAAAGAAATTGCAACCATTACGTAGAAAAGTATATAATATAATAGACCACACAGATATCGATATTTTATTCATACACTCACTCAATTCATTTTATCAAGCACCTATATAAAAAATTATTTTAGGCACTAAGTATACAGTGCTACACCAGAGAAACACAAGACGACCTCCTAAGCAATTATATGGTCTTGCAGGTAAGGGGGGCATTAGGCAAATAGATACACTTCAATTATTTAATTACAATAGTGATAAGTGCAACAAAGGAGAAATAGACTATAATGAGTGCATGTGACAAAAGAGACTTACTCTGGGGATCCACAGAAGAGCTTCACTGATAAACATTTAGATAAACAGACACATCTAAAAGATAAGTAGGAGTTAGCTAACACGACAATAGGGAGCAGGAGGTCAATTATAATTTTATCCCCAAATTAATTTTCAATTTCATACTTATAATCTATACAAATACAATAAGAATCTTGATATGTGTTTGTCAATATCTTACAATATTGATTAAACACACAGTTGAAAACTGATGCATGCTCTTCATTCATTCAATAAACAATTGTGCAGGTGTTATATTCAAGGAATTTGGTTAGGTATTACAGGACATTCACCAAGAAATATGGTACCTTTTCTTTTCATATGTATATTATACAATGATAAAGACACAAAGCCAAATGAGAAGTCGTGACATTATAAGTTCCACATGAGAAACTTGATGCAAATTGAAAATGTGAGTAAATTTATAAATTGGATCATGTTTATAATATGAAATATGTATTATATAGAATAAATTAATATGTTTACACAAGTTATTTCCTACTACTATCATGAAGGGCTATTGAGATGTTATTATATAATAGCACAAATAATAGCCATAGCTAGCTAGATAGATATAGATATATAGAATGGAATTTAAACTAGTTAATCCTATCTTATGTTAATAGGATAATAATTCTCAGAGGGACAAAGGAAAAGATTTACAACTAAAAATGATCATCCTTCTTATGCAAATATTAAAGAGGCTCAAGTTAATAACTGTCATTTATGATAAATAATATCTACCCAAATATAGACTTTTCCTCCTCTGTAACTAATACTGGCAATAATAATAACAGTAACAACTACAATTTTTACACTGATTTTGGGAGAAATGTGAGATATCATTATTTTCATTTATAAATGAGGGAACTAAGTCTTAATGAGATTAATTAACCTGTCTGGACATATAGTAAGTAAGGGTAAAGCCAGTACCATATTCCATGTCTTCTGAATTTTGATTCCATGCTCTTTCTATTCTATCACAATGCTTCATGCTAGATTATCCTTGCCTATTGTTCATTAATGTGCATGTCTGTATTAAAAACAATAATAGATAATACTTAATCAGTACTGCATATATAGAATATACATTCTTCTAAGCACTTTTGTTGTAGAGATGTATGATCATCATGAGAAGTGTGCAAAGAAGGTACCATTATTATTGCCAGATTGCAGATCAAGAAAATAAGGTGCAGAGACATTAAATAAATTGCCTAAGATCACACAGACAATAAAGGATTAAGTAACTTGCTTGTTTTCAAACTCAGAGATTCTGGCCTCAATTCCTAACACCACGCTGTCATGAACTCACTGAACAGAGTAGGAAGCCATGAACTCTCTACTCTTTTGGAAACATACTTTATTAAAATATAGACAAAATATTTATGCTCCAGCCATAGTTAATTACTTTTGGTTCCCAATTCTGGCATCTGACTCTACTGCCTCAATCCCAGAGTCATATTCACTGGTCCCTTTCTCATCTTCATCTATCTATCTAGTTACTTGGCACACTCAGATTTTATGACCCCTTCTCTAAGAAGCCTTCCCTCAGCTTCAGAGATTTGAGCAAGTGGTCCTCCTATGTGTCCCTGGAGGACACTGTGCTTACACCTATCAGAGAACTCATCACACCCATTTGTAATTGCAAGTTACTTATATGTCTTCCACGTCAGAGCATAAAGTTCTTAATACTAGGGACTGGATCATATTTGACTTTGAATTCCCCACAGTCTAACATACTTCTCTGTTTATGGGGTAATGCACCAAATGTTTGTTGATTTCTTAGCACCTCACACTTCTTTTAGCACTTATAAATGCAGTTAAACAGCATTGTGTTTAGATTTGCACTAGGTGCCCTTCTATGATAGAATATTAGCTCTATGAAGAGAAGAACAATATGTTGTTTTCATCCACAAGCACAGTACCTGACCCACAGCCAGCACTCTAGCAATAGCTTTTAAGTGTACAGGACCAAGTACAAAAGTAAGAAACAATTCATAAAAGCATAAGACTCAATAATCTTGGAAGACAGCATGCACAGATCAATGTCCACTTAGTACTTTGTATCTGAAAACTGAAAAGGAAATGCATGCCAATAGAAATATACAGGGAACATACAAAAAGGTTGTGATCAGTGAGATTTCTATATAAAATATCGAAAAATACTTTTGCATAAAGTGAAAAAAGTAAATGGAATATACAACAGCAGATAGCACAGGTCAAAAAATTCTTCATACAGCACACAAGTATATCTTAATATAGTTACCTGAATATGTTCAATAACAATGTTGCTATATGTTTAAGAGAAATGACAGAAATCTATCTGAAAAGAAAATATTCAAATTGTTTTTTTCCTTATGCTATTTATCCAAACACTCAATAGTAGAGCAAACAGGCGGAACCTAAGGAACAAAATTAAAACCAGGCCTAGAAATTTTATAGATAATATTATTAATATAGGCTCATACCTGGTTCATTCAGGTTTTAAGCAGTAAGGTGTTTTATCTCAATTATGTTAAAAAATAAATAAAACTTTGCCCTTCAACAGAATAATACATGAATAATATGACAAATACCATGTAAAATAATCGAATCAACTGATTATGTGTTTCTATTAAACATTCATTTTACCAATTTTAAAAACAACGCAATGAAAACATATATATGTGTGTGTGTGTGTGTGTGTGTGTATATATATATATGGCATTTAAAGTTTGTTTTCTTTTACCAATATATAGCCTATGCCTATATCTATGTCCTTTCTAACACTGTCTTTATGACTCCACTAAGATCAGAGGTTCAATACGGTAAATACACTGATTATCTAACATTTTCTTATACACAAAAATAAAGAACTGTGGTAAAAAGACCATGACAATTTGTATAAAGCTACATCAGAAATAGTTAAAATTTACAACTGCTCTGACAAGGCTACATAAGAAAAACAGAATTCTTTTTGTGAACAGTGCTTCACACATGTCTAGCCACATAGTTGTTTAAGAAATACTTTAAATTGATCTGAATGACTGCCTAGGGACAAATAGATATATATCTGATTGATGTTTTTAAGTAAAAGAGCATATTTTTGTTAGTCCCAAAAAGCATTGATTTTTATGCATGCGTACTCTTAAGTGCCTCTAGAATTTTTCTCACATTTCTCATCACTATTGTTAAAGTTCTCATCTTTCTGTCCCACATTCAATGGAAGCCTCTTGTTCTGTACTTTCAATTTTCCTTTCTCCCTCAGATTCCTGAGTCCTCTTAAGTGGATCTTGTTGTTTTCTTCGCCAGCTAATAGATTTGTGTTCTTTTATTACTCATATAAATCAGTGTACTGAGATGTCTTCAGCTGCACTACACAAGTTGCCACTCCTGTGATTTGACTGAGTACACATGAAGGCCATTATCTCTCTGTTGAAGATCTGGAGGTAAATATTCTACTCCCAGGCTTCTTCAGGTTCAGGTGGCAGCCTTCTTCTCATTACTGGAACGAAAAGCCATTTGGCTCACCAGAGAAGGTCGGCTACAGGTTTATTTGTATCAAAATAATAGGAAGCCTTTTCCAAGAAGACCAGAATAAGCCAAATAAATTTTGGGTTCATCATTTGCTGGAGGAGAGTCACAGGCCTCGACAAAGTAATGCTCCTCAGGAACCCAGAAATCCTTGATCTCACTTTAGGGCTCATGGAAAAAGCAACCCAAGTACTCAGCTGTTTCCCCTTGAGTCTCCAAAACACCAAAGCATCAAGAAAAATAAGAAACTAAATCTGCTTTCTCTGTCACATGTGTTTGCTCTCTCTCACACGCTTGTGCTCTCTCTCTCTCTCTCTCTCATCTCAGTAAAAGAAAAATGATATAAAATACTCAGAAGAAGGATACAGGATGCAAAGCATATAAATAATAAAATTTTCCCCCCCAAAAAAGGAATAGAGGAAAAATAATGATTAAACAACAAAAAAGAAAATTATTCTAAAGAAAGACATGAGTATTGATATGGTTTGTCTGTGTCCCCACCAAATATCAGCTTGAATTGTATCTCCCAGAATTCCCCCATGCTGTGGGAGGGACCCAGGGGGAGGTAATTGAATCATGGGGGCCAGTCTTTCTTGTGCTATTCTCGTGACAGTGAATAAGTCTCACGAGGTCTGATGGGTTTATCAGGGGGTTTCTGCTCTCATTCTTCATTTTTTCCTCTTGCTGCATCCATGTAAGAAGTACCTTTTGCCTCCCCCAATGATTCTGAGGCCTCCCCAGCCATGTGGAACTGTAAGTCCAATTAAACCTCTTTTTCTTCCCAGTCTCGGGTATGTCTTTATCAGCAGTGTGAAACCGGACTAATACAGTAAATTTATACCAGTAGAGTGGAGCATTGCTGAAAAGACAACTTAAAATGTGGAAGTGATTTGGGAACTGGGTAAACAGGCAGAGGTTGGAACAGTTTGGAGGGCTCAGAAGACAGGAACATGTGGGAAAATTTGGAACCTCCAAGAGACTTGTTGAATGGCTTTGACAACGCTGATAGGGATATGAACAATAAGGTTCAGACTGAGGTGGTCTCAGATGGAGATGAGGAACTTGTTGGGAACTGGAGCAAAGGTAAATCTTGTTATGTTTTAGCAAAGAAACTGGAGGCATTTTGACCCTGCCCTAGAAATTTGTGGAACTTTGAACTTGAGAGAGATGATTCAGGGTATCTGACAGAAGAAGTTTCTAAGTAGCAAAGCATTCAAAAGGTGACTGGGGTGTTGTTAAAAGCATTCCATTTTCAAAGGGAAGTTGAGCATAAAAGTTCAGAAAATTTGCGACCTGATGATGCAGTAGGAAAGAAAAACCCATTTTTTGAGGAGAAATTCAAGCCAGCTGCAGAAATTTGCATAAGTAGCAAGTAGCCTAATGTTAATCTCCAAGATCATGGGGAAAATGTCTCCAGGCCATGTCAGAGACCTTCCCAGCGGCCCCTCCTATCACAAGCCTGGAGGCCCAGGAGGAAAAAAATAGTTTTGTGGGCTGAGCCCAGGGTCCCCAGGCTGTGTGCAGCCTAGGGACTTGGTGCCCTGTGTCCCAGCTGCTTCAGCCACGGCTGAAAGGGGCCAATACAGAGCTCAGGCTGTGACTTCAGAGGGTGAAAGCTTCAAGCCTTGGCAGCTTCCACATGGTGTTGAGCCTGTGGGTGCACAGATGTCAAGAATTGAGGTTTGGGAACCTCCGCTTAGATATCAGAAGATGTATGGAAATGCCTGGATGCCGATGGAAAAGTTTGCTGCACAGGTGGGGCCCTCATGGAGAACCTCTGCTAGGGCAGTGCAGAAGGGAAATGTGGGGTGGGAGCCCCCACACAGAGTTCCTACTGGGATACTGCCTAGTCAAGCTGTGAGAAGAGGGCCACCATCTTCCAAACCCCAGAATGGTAGATCCGCTGACAGCTTGCACTGTGCACCTGGAAAAGCTGCAGACACCTAATGCCAGCCCGTGAAAGCAGCCAGGAGGGAGGTTATACCCTGCAAAGCCACAGGGGCGGAGCTGCCCAAGACCATAGGAACCCACCTTTTACATCATCGTGAACTGGATGTAAGACCTGGAGTCCAAGGAGATCATTTTGGAGCTTTAAAATTTGACTGCCCTGCTGGATATCAGACTTCCATGGGCCCTTTAGTCCCTTTGTTTTGGCCAGTTTCTCCCATTTGGAATGGCTGTATTTACCCAATGCCTGTACTCTCATTGTATCCACGAAGTAACTAGCTTGCTTTCGATTTTACAGGCTCATAGATGGAAGGGACTTGCCTTGTCTCAGATGAGGCTTTGGACTGTGGACTTTTGGGTTAATGCTGAAATGAGTTAACACTTTGGGGGACTGTTGGGAAGGCATGATTGGCTTTTGAATGTGAGGACATGAGATTTGGAGGGGCCACAGGCAGAATCATATGATTCGGCTGTGTCCCCACCCAAATCTCAACTTGAATTGTATCTCCCAGAATTCCCCCATGCTGTGGAAGGGATCCTTGTGGAGATAATTGAGTCACGAGGGTTGGTCTTTCCCATGTTATTCTCATTATAGTGAATAAATCTCACAAGATCTGACGTGTTTATCAGGGGTTTCCACTATTGTTCTTCCTCATTTTTTCTGTTGCTTCATCTATGTAAAAAGTGCCTTTTGCCTCCAACCAGAATTCTAAGGCCTTGCTAATCATGTGGAACTGTAAATCCAATTAAACCTCTTTTTCTTCCGAGTCTCAGATATGTGTTTATCAGCAGTGTGAAAACAGACTAATGCAAGTATAGACTGAAAATTTTCATTGAATAAGCAGTAGGATTCACAAAGAAAGAAAAGCTGTAAATCCATCTTGACACAATTTTTGAATTAAAAAATATTACCAGCTTCTCAAAAAAAAGAATAGCCTATGTACAATAGAAATAAAATCAGGCCAGTATAGTACTTTTTTCTTCAAGTTGAGACTAGAAACTAGAGGACAGAAGAATGATCCACATACCATTGGGAGAAAAAGGTTTTATAATTAAAGACGACTACATCATGCCAAATTATATTCATCTGCAAAGGCAGGAGAAAACGATTTTGGTACACATAAGAGTTCATAGATTATTAAAACAATATATCCTAATGAAAGAAAGTATGTAAGAAAGTGTTCTGACCAAACGTAAGTTTAGTCAGAACAGAGAAATCAAGAGGGGAGAAAAGAACGGTGTAAAAGTTAGTGATAAATATATTTTGAAGTTATTTGTAATTTAGGCAAATGTTTCTAGCATGATTGAAAATTTATAATGTACAAGTTAAATAGAATTATGGAAACAGAAAAGGAAAATAGAATGGAAATGACAATATTAGCCCAATACTAATTTTTTAAAACTATCTTAGAAATAACCTGAGGTTGAATGAAGATTAGTAAAATGTCTCAACTGAGAAGTGAATATTTCTAAACATTTTAAGATTCGTTTGGGGAGGAGGAAGAGACATGTAAAGTATCTTAGTGGAATGCTGATTTATCATTTTACTTTGATGTGAGTGTAGTGTGTGTGTATATGTGTGTGTGTGTGTGTGTGTGTTTGATAATCAGTTTTAAGAATGAAAAATTAACCACCTGCAGAATTAAAGACATGCCAAATTTAACCAAATGAAACAAAAGTGAACATAATCCTGATGAATTCACCACAAATAAGAACATAGAGGGAAAAAATAGCTAATATAAAATAAGATTACAGGAAGAAAACCAAACATACCAGCTATTGTATCAAATGTGAAAATGTCCAAACTACAAATTTTAAAATTAAAAAGTAAGATGACGTTAAAAACAATAACAACGCATGATGTTTTCAAGAACCATATCTAAAGCAACATGAAAAAATATTGAAAATAAAGGAATAGATTATTTCACTACATGCAAATTTCAAATGAAAAGACAGCAGGAGTGTTACCATTATTATCAGAAAAAGTGGACCCCATGGCCAAACAGCATTAAACATGAAAAAGATGATCATTAACTTTAATACAAACTATAAGCTTCCTTCTTTTCATATGTATATGAATCCATATGGAGCAAAAATTGCAGCTAGCTCTTCAGGAGGAAATGAAAGATTGACACACAGCACTGAAGACAGAAATTAACAGTAGCAGAAAAAGTAAATATAGAGGTAAATCTAAATAAATATTCACTTCTAAAATGATAATTTTATTACAGTTTAAGGTGTGTTTAGACTGATAATATGTGGCATGTGGCAACAATAGAACAGCAGTGTTAAAGGTAAAATTTAGTAAGTCAAACATGTATTTGCAATCTTTCGAGTAATCACTAAAAAAAATTTAAAATGTGTAAGTAACACTCTAACAAAAGGGAAAACTCCTATAAACTTCCTAATTAAACCAAAGGAAGGCAAGAGAAAATTTATCAAAGTCAACATGAGAAAAAAAATTGTAAGAATGTAAGTTTAAACCCCAAACATATCAGAAATTACACTAGTACTAATGAACAAACAAGTCCAACTAAGGGTAAAAAATATTTTTATTGCAAACCTAAACTCTGTATTATTTGTGGTCTGCCTTCTCTTGTTCAATTCATGGTTTTACAGTCCATCCACATTATCTTATGTATATGTGGTTTATTTACTCTTACCGCAGTGTAGTATTCCATTTTGTGAACATACCACATTTTATTTATCTATTTTCCTGCTGCTGAGCAGTTTAGGTTTTAGAAATATTTAGAAATATTTTGAATAGAACATCTACGAAAATTTTTTTCATGTCTTTTGATGTAGATATGTACAAATTTATGTTAAGTATATTACTAGGAAGAAAACTTCTGGGGCATAGGATATGAATATAATCAACTGAGTAAATAATCCTGAAGTTTCTACCAAACCAATTGTACCAATTTATAATCCCACTAACTGTGAATGAGGGTTCCAGTTGCTGATCTTACTCGTTCAGATAATCAACCTATTTAATTCTCTTAAATGTCAGGAGGTAATTACCCTTGGAATAGTAGTGACTGAAAAGGATGCAGAAAAATAGGGATTCTGAGTTATTAGTCATGTTCTTTTCCTTCATCTACTTGGAGGCTACAATAGTTTGCTTAGTTTGTAAAAACTTAAAAATTACACACTCATAGTTTTGTGCTTTTCTGTACGTATATTTTACTGCAATAAAAATCAGTGATCACCAATCTGAAATCAGGAATGATGGAGTTTCTACCAAGTGTTGTGTTTTACTGTGGCATACCTGGCACTGGCTTCCAAGGCACAGTCTCAGGCACACTTCCTTCTCCCTCCTCCAATTGGATGCTGTTTCTTTTCATTATGCCTGGTGTTGAGGCAGCATTGATGCAGGCAATGTAAGATTGCCCTTCCTACACTCTTCAATGCATCTTTTTTGTTATTATGCTAAAATCAGGTACTGTGATCTTTCACCTGTTTTTCTTAGCTGTTGGGAAGGTATTGTCTTGCATTAAAAGCCATTCAAATTGATGTTTCTTCCAATCACTTCCAATCACTGGAGGATCCTATTGCACCATCTAGCTCTGCTTCACTTCTACAATGTTTAAAAGAAAATCAATCAATGTAATTCCACGTATGGATAAAATAAAGATGAAAAATAATTACAAACAATACAATAAAAATATTGAATTTAATACTTGTTCATGATTTTTAATCTGATAAAGGGCATCTGTATAAAACCTATGGCAAGGATCATACTTAAAAGTGAAATATTGAAAGTGCTCTTCTTGAAATTAGGTATGAGGCAAAAATATCTGTTATCATAGCTAGACAACATTATACTGGAGATTCTAGCCAGTATATAAATTAGAAAGGCTGATACAGGTTGAGTATACCTGATCAAAAATGCTTGAAACCAGTGTTTCAAATTTCAGATTTTTTTAAAATTTTAGAATATTTGCATTATACTTACTGATTGAGCATCCCTAATCTGAAAGTTTGAAATCTGAGATACTCCAATGAGTATCTCCTTTGAGTGTCACATCAACACTAAAAAATTTTCAGGTTTTACCATGGTTATGGATTAGGATGCTCAATATTTAAAATATACTAGCTGTTCTTTAATTAATCTAATAGTCAATGAAATTCTATTCAAAATTCCAGCACCTAGTTTTATGTTAACTGATGAGCTGATTGTAATATTTATATGGTAATACAAATGGCCAAGAACAGTTAAGGTCCGTCTGAAAAAGAATACATCTCGGTTGCTTAAACTACCAAATAGACTGAAATGGGAGATTTGGGTGGCATACCACAGGACCTACTACAAATATTATACTAAATGGTGAAATGCTAAAATCATTTTCATTAAAACCAAGAGCAAGACAGAGTTTGTGTTGTCAACATTATTGAAGATTTGAGTATTTTAAGAGAATTCAAAAAATTCTAGCTAATATATTAGGTTGCCATTACTTTCAATGGTAAAGACCACGATTACTTTCGCACCAACCTAATAGGATTAAAAACCTCTTGATAAATAAGAAAATATAAGAAAACATCTTCATTGGTAAATTATATGGTTACACACTTTTAAAAAAGTGTAGCTCAAGGAAAAGAGTTATTGGAATTAAGAAGATAATTTGATAGATTAATGGACAAAAAGAAACATATAAAAACAAGAGCTTATCTCCATGCTATCAATAATCGACTAAAATGATATTAGTATTACGCTGCCTACAAGTATGATTAAGGTTATAAAATACATACAAATATATTTCATAGGAAAAAATATATTTACAATCTATTTAAAAGTTGAAAGAAATATAAAATATGGGGAGATATATGTTCATACATGGAACTATTTATTAGCACAAAATGTCAATCTTTTCAAAATTTATGTATTTAATTGTATTCCAATTGAAATCCCAATAGTTGTAATTTTATTTATACATGCTAAACTGAGGTTCCTATAAAAGAATAAAATTCCTATAAAAGAATAAATTGGAATAATCAAGAAAAGTAAGTATAAATATTTATATATTAATCTACAAGTGTATGTGATACATATTATATATATTCAGTGTAAATGTAAATATAATATATATTTTATATGTATATAGCTATGCATTTATATCACATGTACATACACACACAAAACATTCATAATTGAAGAAGTATATTGGTGACACAGGACTAGACACACGAGATTTGTCTTTCTTTGTCTGGCTTATTTCACTTAACATAATGACTTCTAGTCCCATCCACGTTGCTGCACATGACAGGATTTTATTCTTTGTATGGCTGAATAATTTTCCATTGTGTATATAGAACATTTTCTTTAACCATTCATGCAATGATGAACACTTAGGTTGAATTAGTATGATTTATCAAACATTTTGAATAAAAAAATAGACTCTTCTGTAATACAATTAAAAAATAAATTCCAGAAGAATATAATGTGTGTGGATATGTGTTTGTATAACATAAAATTTAAGTCGACGTTTTTATAATCTTAGGGTTAATAAAACAGAAATACCAGAAGACATAAAAAAGAAAAAAGTATTTGATTTCATAATAAATAATAAAATAAAACGTTATAAAGAACAGTATAAACAAAAGATACACACACCTAAATGCATGTAGTGCATATAATGTGCAATGGTTTAATTTCCCTAATATATAAAGTTCCTATATATTATTAAGAAAAATAAAGACCAAATATAAAAAGGGCTAAGCCTATGCATTGATAGAAAAAACATAACTGTCTTGTATATAACAATATATAAATGGTGTGTGTGTGTGTGTGAATACAGAGTAACTTACTAATAGTCAGGTAAGTGCAAATGAAAACAACTATAAGAACCATATTTTATTCATCACATTGGCAAAATCAAGAAATCAATGGCATTTATTCTAGCATTGATATTGGGAAATAATTATACTTAACATATTGCTTTCAGGAGCTATAAATTGCTTTAATATTTTTTAAGATCCTGGCAATATCTCCTAAAGTTTATATACCATTTGCCCCTAAGAAATAAAAGCATATAATTATATGTTTACAAACATGTTTACTTTAAGAGTGTATATAATGCCAGAAAAGGGGAATTAATATGTGTTCATTAGCTGAAGAGTCATTCAACTGTGGAATGTCCATATTATTAAAATTAATGTTTGGCCGGGCGTGGTGGCTCACCCCTGTAATCTCCGCACTTTGGGAGACCAAGGCAGGTGGATCACGAGGTCAGGAGATCGAGACCAATCCTGACTAACATAGTGAAACCCTGTCTCTACTAAAAATACAAAAAATTAGGCGGGCGTGGTAGTGGGCGCCTGTAGACTCCGGAGGCTGAGGCAGGAGAATGGCATGAACCCGGGAGGTGGAGCTTGCAGTGAGCCGAGAGCGAGCCACTGCACTCCAGCCTGGGTAACAGAGCGAGACTCCGTCTCAATAAAACAAAATAAATAAAATAAAATAAAATAAAATAGTCTTAGACCTAATCTAGTGTTCTGGGGGAATATCGGCAATGTATTGTACAGTAAGAAAAAGCAAATTACAAAACGACGTATTTGTTATGATTACGTCTTTTAAAATATAAAAGCACAAAATCTCATGCAGGTGTAATTGTGTATTGCTTGTATGAACATGAAGAACTGCTTGGAGAGAAGATGAGAAAGACTGCTGACATACTTTTCATGTATTATTGCATTGTTTAGCAAGTTTCAATGAGCACATATAACTGATGTGCTTAATACAAATTAATAAAGAGAGTAAAACCGAAAAGTCATTGTCCTACGTGAAAGACTGCACTGCTAGTTTTGAGTTCCTGCTGCTTTAAGATTCATTCAGTGATGCAGCAGTCTGTCTAAAATGTCTACATTCTAAACTAACATTGCAGCACTTTACCTCCACAGTCACTGTGAGAGTTGATACTTCATTAGAAACTACCACAAGCAACTTGTGAAACTGAAAATTCATAAAGTTCTGGGTTATGGAAATTCAACAAATGTGCAATTTCAAGAAGAAATTTTCTATTTTTTCTTACCAATATAATTATTTAGTTTCAATGCCTTTAAAAATTGCAAGGAGTTTTTTAAATACTTAGAATTTCAAAAAAAATTAATTTACTTCTTATCATTAAATACCTGTTTTCTCATTTGGATATAGAATCTTAGTAATTTATATGTCTTAAAAATAATATCCCCTATACAAATTATGAATAATATAATCAAATAACTTTTATATTGGGTAATATAAATATGATGATAATTCTGTTTCTTCAGTATTCGAAATATAGGTATTGCTTTAAACAAGACAGTTGCTTCAATATTTACTGCAGATCAGAAAATTAATAAGCATGTGGAATAGCTGTATTGGTGTTAAATACTTTCATGAACTCAAGTCAACAATTCAAAAATTTCAATAATCTGCTCATAGGAACTAAGTTAGTTTTTTGAGTATATGATATAAGTATGCATAACAATCTAGGTAAAAAGAGAAAATATAATGCACACCAAAATCAAATGTGAGTTTGTGTCAATAACTCACATTATGAAGCTGACAATTAGGTTTTGACAGAGTACTCAAGAGTTCAAATTAAGAGGCATGATCAATTCATGATGATTCATCACTTCTGGAAGAGATATTTAAGATTTTAAAAGGCTTATTTTAAAGGACCACCCTGTTCAGAAGATAAATTTAAAACTTTCTTGGATTTTATTATTATAATGACAGAAACACTTTAATAGATTTCATTAATCAATATAATTTTATGGTTGATTATATAGTTTTGAAAATCAAGGCTAATTTTAATTGTAATTGTATCCATAAAAACTCTACTTTTTTCTCTACATTCATTCAAATAAGATCATTACCAAGTTTCATGATTATCACTCAGCTTTAAAAGAAATGTGCACAGCTCCTTATTTCTCAAAAGTCATTGAACAATTTCATCCATTCAACAAATATTTATTGAGCTTCACATATGCACCAGGTGGTATGTGAGAATTGCTAGAAATAACAAACTTTCTTTTTAAAGTATAGTATTTATTCTGAAGATGAAGAGGCTCCCATGGAAATCTGCCAGAGTTGCAAAGCTAATAAACATCTAAATGTATACAAACCTAATAAAGCAGTTGATATAAAGCATGAGAAATCTATATCTTGTCTTATTTGAATAGCATCCCAATAATTCCAAAGTGACCTAACTATCCAACTGTGTAATCCAATCACATAGATTCAAAAACTAATATGGCTTTCTAGGAAGAATTTCTACTTCCTACTATCTAAAGGATTTAAAGACCTGATTGGGCTCTGGCTACACTACACCACAGTCAGACTGACTAACTGGATCAAAAAGAGACCCTAAAGCCAGAAGGGGTGTAACCAAAGGCCTGCAACATGACCCCACACATTGGAGTGTGCTTTATAAGAAGCCATTTTTTTCAAAGTCTTATATATCAAGGCATCTGCTCATCCTAGTAAATAAGCTCAGATATCAACCTATCATTTGTTGCCTGTCTTAATAATTCAGTGTCAGTGTTGATACATAGCATGCCAGAGTACAACAGACTGTTATCCATGTCTGATAAAATTTTCTTCAAACGATAAAGATACTACAAGATGCAAGATTCATGTACAATTGCATCTATACACTGGCAAACTGAAGAGCATGAAATGATCCCTCTCCACCTCAGCCTTCTTCTAAATAGAGGTCACTAAGTTTACTCAATTGTAAACTCTAACGGCATTGTAATGGGGGTATAAAAGAATGCCTTCAATTGCTGCAGGATGTCAAGTGTGCCATTTTAACTGTTACAATTATCTAGTATGCATTCAAACAGAAATCCACATAAAGAGAAAGAAAGATTTACATATTTAGGAGGGCTCAAAAGGAGATTCAAATTATAAGGCTGATTGCAACTGGTCTCGTTGATTATGGATAAGGATGGATTTAAATAAAACACCGTCTATGCTAACTCCTGTCCTGAGATCTTTATCAAGGCACGGATGAGCAATTTTTCAGGCAAAGCTCATTATTTAAAAGCCAGTATGTGGTCACTTGCTATATAACAAAGGCATGAGAACAATGATAAATCCTTGCAGGTTTGACATTCATTTCTAAATGAGCACTCTGACACATGAACTTGATCTAAATGAGTAATGGATACATGATCACTGTATTATAATGAGGCTCATATTTTACTATTCTATATACTTTACCAGTGGTGAGTTTCTAAATTGGCTGAGTTCCATTACTGGAGAGTGTTGATGAGCACCAACTGGATTTACAGAAAATAGAAACAATTTCCAAAACAAGTTGCACCTACATCTGTTATGCCTGCAGCAATATAAGTACAATGGACTTGAGTTTGGCATCAATGACCACTACTGGGTGCCAAGCCTAGCCATGCACACCTGCATCTCAGCACTTACAGGCACTGTGTTTGTCAAATATTTGGCCCAATAAATCTCTGAAAAGCAAAAATGGAAACTGTTTGGGGTAATATACAACATCTGAATTGAGAACACAGGGAGGTTCAAAACAAAGTTGTTGAAAATGAGAAAGGTTTAATGATTCAAATGAAAAGCTCAATTACTTTTCAATGCACAGACCTTGCTTTTCAAGATGAAATTTTGGCTTTTTTTTTTTTGTATTTGAAGTAGCATGTCTGGTTTTTTACTGATGAAAGCTTAAATCACATCAAGATGAGAGAGAATGAGAAAGTGCTGTCTTTTAAGTTCAGATTTTATGTTGCTTTCCCAGAGAGGACTAAATTTTGTTCAGAATGGTGATATTAGATAATTCTTTTAAAATTTCCATTTCTTGTAAAAAGGGGGCCTCTCCTACTTCCATGTAAGCAACCAAATTATAAATTAAGATTTGAAAACTGAGAACACCAAATGAAGCCCGCTGGAAAATCGCACAATGGTACAATGTAATATGAATATGTATGGGGGTTGAAGTCTAGTTTGCCACTCTAACTACACTATGCTCTGACTATGAACATTTTGTGTTATTATATGTGCCCTTACACATCCTGAATTGCAATCAAAATGCTAACCAAATAAAGTTTTCTGTTTGGTGCTTTCCAGTTGAAAAAAATCACAAAATTAAGAAAATAACCCCTAGTGTGTTTTGCACAGTCCAGTTTTGCTGATACCATCAGCAAAATCATTAGAATAGTAATTAAAATTCCAAATGCTTCACACAACTGAACATACCTTGGTTTAATTATTTTCTAATTATGAATGTAACAAGTGTAAGATAATTAAAAGATGACCCTTAGGTTTAGCTTGAATACAGTATTTCTCAGGGGACTTGATAGATTTTAATGCTTCAATGAAATTGATGACCCCTATATAATGAAAAGGGAAAATTGATCAATACCAAGAGTAAAGTCTTTCAACTTGCATCCTAAATGGGCATTAAACACTTCCAAAGGCTGACTGGCAACCAAGAATATAGTGGCTAGAGTAGTTTGAACTTCCCCAGTCTGTAATGTAAGCCTGCCCACTCTTGTGAGGTATCATCCTGATGAGTACTACTGTCAAACGAGTTTCCTTGACTCTTGTAAAGTACTGAGCATAATCTTCAGTAAAATGAGCATTCTGGCTTGGTGATTCAACTTGCATTTCACTTAGGAATAACTGGGAAAAATATATATGTTTATGTCCTCTTATGTGCTTCCCTCATGATGCTCAGCAAAAGAATACTTGGATTAAAATAACACATCTTGAAAGGACTCTTTGTAATTGAGTGATTCTAAAAGGCTGAGATTAACTCTTTGATAATTTCAACAAAAATCACATGAGAAATGTTTTCTTCCTGGTGTATCTGGGCTTTCCAATACCTAAGGTATTAAGCATTATTAATGCAAAAGAAAATGACAATAATTATAAACATACAGTTTATACATATATACTGTTTGATTTTTTCATGTATTATTCTTAAATACTAGGTGGATTTTCCTGTATAATTATACTATTATCCTCATTTTATGGTGAGAAGGCAGATTATCATAGTAGAAAAAGTGTGCATAGTCAATCAGGCTATAGTTCATATTTAATGCTTACTAAGTGGGTGAATTTGGGCAAGAAAAATTAATCTTTCAGAGATTATGTTTCTTCATTTATGAAACAGGATTTCTATGTGAAAAATATATTCAATCATGGAAACAATGATAATAACCATATTAATTACAGGACTCCACTATACCAATCAGTGTGCCTAGACAATTTGGGATATAATGTATTAATTGAGAAAATAGTATTTGGAGTCAGATCTGATTTCAATTCCTAATTCTGCTACCTGCTAGATGTGTAATACTGGGCATATTGCTTGTCTTCCCTGAGCTGCAATTTCCTCAGCAACAATATGAGAACACAAATGCTTATCTCATAAGGAGGGTGTTTTTATGATCAAATAGAGTGCTTACTCTTTCACCTTCCTATCACTGTTTATCCTCTCAACCTGCTTTTATTTTTTCTTCATAGCATTTATCATTATTTGATGTTACATCACATATGTTCTTATTTGTTCATTTTATGTCCTCCCACTAGCATGTAAGCTTTGGGAAGAAAGGGACTTGTTCTGTATCACCATTTTAACAGCATCATGGTTTAGCTCATGAAAGGTTTTCAAATATTTATCATATGAATAAATTCAGAGGTTTGGTACCCATATATCAAGAAATAAGAATTCAGTAACTGTTCAATGTTTTGTATACATGAAGAAGGTAAGTGTCTTGTGTAAGGATGCACATATTCTCAGTGACTGAAATAGATTAAGACCAAGATTTATTTACTTCTGGTCCTTCTTTATCCTATTCCAGTGGTTCTTCAAGTATATTTCCTGGGCAATTATCATCAGTATCACCTTGGAACTGTGTTTAGCAACAAAATTCTTAGGATCCAACTGATACCTATTGAATTAGAAATAATTGGGTCTGGGTCAAACAATCTTTGTTTTAGTAAGCACTCTTAATAATTCTGATTCATGTTAAAGTTTGATAACCACTGTACTTATAAACCCCGACACTTTCCAACACTCTGACTTCTTTCTAATAACAAACCTTCTTCAATGCCAAATGGAAAAAGTGATTATCATTAAGTGCAGAGCAAAGATTTATTACTTGTTATAAATTTTAATTTATTTACTTTTAGATAATTTTTTTCTATTAGCACCAAACAAAAAGAGGTCTAACTTTAGCTAATCCTTGGTTTCAGCAAAGCCAGAGAGTAAACTTCTGCAAGACTATGCCACATAGATTTGGCCTTTAAAGTTGATTTAGAAGTCCTTCCGCAATTCAAGATAAATACCATAAATCATGAGAATCCATTTATTTTTAGATCCTACTTAATCAGATATACCATCTGGATTCAATATTTTTATACTCAGTATTTTTAAAGACCTTCTCGTATAAATAATTCACAAGAACTACCTTGGTTTAGCTTCTCTGCTCAATGATTCCTAGATTTTGGGTTGATTTTGTTTCATCTTGTTTTTTCTTTAAAGATAAAAAAGCAGCTTGAGGATCTTAAAATGTCAAAAGGTAGGAAAAAACACCCTTATTGATTGATTCTCAGCTCTGATTCTATGGGGGAAAATAAATATTTTACTACATCTTATTTTTCAATTAATTGATTGCACTGTAAAAATTGGTTGTGCTATATTATTCTTGAAAATATTAAATAACAAGCAAGGTAAAATTTAGAATATTCTGTCTTTGTGATGATAATTCAAGCCTTCATTTATCAGGCTTTTTATCCTTTTTCCTTCATAAATCTTGATCTTACATTGACATCATGGCGTGTTGCAATAATTCAACAATGAATTTTCCACTTTCTTGCAATTAATAATACCACGATGTCGAAAAGCATAGTTTTTATTCTAGAGACCAAAAAAAGAAAATAATATTTTTGTCTGTGTAGTTCATGCTTTCAATAATGGAAAGTCACAATTTTCTCCTCGAACAACAAAGTGTATTTATTTTTATTGGAACAATTTCCTTTCATGTAAAGGCTGAATCAGTTTCTTCTTTGTGACGTGTAAAGCAGATTATAAAAATTACGTGAAGAAAGTCAGAATATTCAGGGTCTCAACCTAGAGATCAATAGAAGAAAATATCTTAATTAAATCTGAATTAATACCTCTTCATTCATGATGGGCATGGTGTCTCATACCTGTAATCCCAGCAAATTAGGAGGTTGAAGTAGAAGGATCACTCGAGGTCAGAAATTTCACACCACTCAGGGCAACATAGTAATACCCTGTCTCCACAAAAATTTTACAACTTAGCTGGGTGTGGTGGTGCACACCTATAGTTCTTGCTACTTGGGAGACTGGGGTGAACTTGACAGCAGGAGTTTGAGGCTGCAGTAAGCTATGATTATGCCACTGCACTCGGGCCCAGGCAACCTAGCAAGATGATGTCACTAAAGAAATTAATAGGGACATGGATGCAGCTGGAAACCATCATTCTCAGCAAACTATCGCAAGAACAGAAAACCAAACACCACATGTTCTCACTCATAGGTGGGACTTGAACAATGAGATCACTTGGACACGGGAAGGGGAACATCACACACTGGGGCCTATTGTGGAGAGCGGGGAGAGGCGAGGGATGGCATTGGGAGTTATACCTGATGTAAATGACAAGTTGATGGGTGCTGACGAGTTGATGGGTGCAGCACGCCAACATGGTACATGTATACATATGTAACAAACCTGCACGTTGTGCACATGTACCCTAGAACTTAAAGTATAATTTAAAAAAGAAATTAATAATAAATAAATAATAAAATATCTCTTCATTCTTGATAATGAGACACCCCAGCATAGCATATTATAGATTTCTGTGTTCATGCAACCTCAAGTATCAGTGTCAACTCTGCATTTGCTAAGTCAAGGTAACTCTGGCCTGTTTTAAGTACAGAAGATTTCCAGAGATGACGATAATCTAAGGAAATTGTTAGCATGAATGATTTTGGTAATAGTAAGAATTTACCATTCCAGATTTCTTGCACAAGCAATTAATTATCTTTGTATGCTAATCCACAATAAATTCTACCTCCTATAAACAATGAAAATATTTCTTTAACATGGTTGGTAACAGAAAAAATCATGAAAATTTAAGACATTTATATCACTGAAGACCCTATTTTAAATTAAAGGCATCACTGAGAGGGGTAAGACATTAGGCTGGAGTAGTCACTCAGGAATACCCTAGTGAATGTTAGCCTTCTATGAGTACTGCCTTTCCGGTGAGCTAGAAAGGAGGTGAAAAGGAAGAACTAGTGATAGCAGCAAGATTGCTTGGTAAATTTAAATCAATAGTAGTTGTTTGTGATGAAATATCAAATATGAGTTATGAAATTGCCATAATGTTGAGAAAATAAGGAGTACGTAGGGAAAAGTGGACTTTGAATATTTCCATACATGAACAGCAGTAGTCCTCAGGAGACAGTTATTGCATAATATGCATATAGACAAGTGCCTGGGCTGACAGGAATTCTCACCTAAATGCCATTGTGCTTTGGGAGCTTGGAAGAAATACCATAGAGGAGTTGGAAATAAATAATACCACCTCTGCCCTCATATAATGCTTTGTTTCCAGATGGAGAAGGGACAATCAAGCTCATTGCTGCAGTTGGCCAAACAAGATCACTTAAATGTCATTTGGTTTACACCAGATCGATGCTATCATGGTGACCTCTGTTGTGGGAAATGTTTAAAAAAAAAAAAGCAAATCTGAATTTCAATCCCAGCATTTTACCCTTTTAGTTGTCTCAGATCAATAACCATTCATTGGCTTCTGTGATTCTCACGTGGAGGAGGGAGCTGCACATTTTTCTTAATGACAGCAACCATTAAAATTTAGCTCTAAACAAGTTAGTGTGACGGAAAAAAGAACATTACAGCACCACAAAACATTTCAACATTGTATTGTATATCTTTGTGACACTACTATATTAAAACTTGCTTACATTTTATGATAAGAACAGTGGTAATAACATGTTGCAAGGTGTTTTTCTAAAAATGATAAATAAATACACACTTTATTTTTTTAATCTCTTTGTCCTATGACAAGTCTCAAATTCAGGAAGTGAAGAAATTGATATTCTAACACTGGTACTGTCCTCTAATAGTTATTCAGTTGGATTTTGTTTAGTAGATAAAATCAGAGGGAATGGAAGAGGGAATATCTTGTCCTTTTAAATCATTAAATACCTGGCTTTATGTCTTTCCTAATTCTATTAACATATTCCTGGGTGGTTTGGAAAAACTATTAGCCAAACTAAATTTAAATGATTCATTTTTTACTAAATAAGGAGAGGAAGGTATAAAAGGAGATTGAGTAACATAGTGGTATACATACATGCTCTCTATTCAAACTTAAATCTCTGATGTCTCATAAACTTAGAATACTTGAATTTACACGTACGTTACTAGCTAATTCAATGTCCAATTGTGTATATGGAGTAACTGATTTCTCAACTTCTACATATTTACATATAGTTATTGAAACAAACAAAAACTAGATGACCAGTACTATTTTTTTTCTTTTCCATGACACAAAATTCTAATATGGGTATTTAGTTATCGTACAATGAGAACAGAGAAGATATATCAAGTTATTTTCATACAGGGTTCTCCAACTATTATATTCACTTCTGGTGGTGTGGTGTGGTGTGGTGTGTGGTGGTATATAATAGAGTGGTGAGTTTATTGATCCATTTTGTTTCAGTAAAAGAATCGTTTTAAAAGATCTAGCAAGAGGTATAAATTAAATACGGTTGACAAATGAAATGGTAATAAATGAGATCAATCTAACAAACAAAGAATTAAGTCATGAGGGAGGTGAAATTAAAGAAAGATAATTTAGAGGAGCGAGATGATTCATGTTATTGGATGACAAGTAGGGCATCATTATAATGTAGTGGAGAAAGCACAGGGGATTTGAAAGAAAGGGATCTGTGTTTGAATCCTGACTTTTTTCAATTTACTAGCTGTGTCAATGACAATATATATAACTTCTACTGCTTCAGTGACAAAGTGGCAAGAATAATCATTACCATGGATGATTGTTGTGATATTGATGGCTATTATATACAAAGTGACTTATTCATAGGAAATTTTCAGTAAATGGTAGCTATTACTGCTGTTATGTGACTGTTGGGGCAAAATTTCTAAATGGGTGAGTGCTTAGCATAAATCATGGCTGTTTCCGTGTTGTCAAGAAAAAGGCAACCCTCAGGATGTGTGGTTACAAACCTTAAGTTAAATCATGATATTATAAAAATTGGACATAATTATTTTGAACTTTCTGATAGAAAATAGATAGTTAAGAAAAATGCCACATTATTCTAGCAGATCTGTGGAAAAATAAACATAATAATCTTCTAAGGAATTTGATGCAATTAAAGAAAACCTTGGTTTTGCAGATGCTGGCAAGGTTGCGGAGAAAAAGGAAAGCTTATATACTGTTGGTGGGTGTGTAAATTAGTTAAAGCATGGTAGAAATCAGTGTGGCAAGTCTTTAAAACAAACAAACAAAAAATAATTAGACCCAGCAATCCCATTACTGGGTATATACCCAAAGGAATAAAAATTATTTTATTATAAAGACACACACACATATGTTTATTGTAGCAACATTCACAGTAGCAAAGACATGGAATCAACCTAAATGCCCATCAATAGTAGACTGGATAAAGAAATTGTGGTACATATAAACAATGAAACACTATGCAAACACACCAAAGAATGAAATCATGTCCTTTGCAGCCCCATGGATGGAGCTGGAGGCCATTATCCTTAGCAAACTAGTGTAGGAAGAGAAAATCAAATACCACATGTTCTCACTTATAAGTGGGAGCTAAGTGGCGATAACGCATGGACACACAGAGGGGAACAACACACATTGAGGCCTTTCTAGGGTGGAGGGTGGGAGGAGGGAGAGGATAAGGAAAAATAACTAATGGATACTAGGCTTAACACTGGGTAATGAAATATTTTGTACAACAAACCCCCATGACACAAGTTTACCTATATAACAAACCTTCATATGTACTCCTGAACTTAAAAGTTAAAAAATGACACTTGGTTTTGGAGACCAGAGAGATGGGTTTGGATTCAACATTTACAAACTTAATTGTTGTTAAGTCTCTGTAAGCCTCAAATACTCCATTTTAAAAGTGGCAATATGGTACTTGTAAAGAATCAATGAAATAGCATAATAAAGCACCCAATAGAATGTCTGATATATAGCATATTCACAATAACTGTTGATCTCTACTCTCACACCCTAACATCATCACATTTCTACAAAATCACAATGCATGCCCAGGAACTATGTATTAAATATAGCTATTTTAACATACCTTGATAATCGAAATATCCATGACCAATAGAACCTCCTGAGACTACAATAGGAGACATATTTAAGAGTCCAACAATAGCATCAGAAATACTAATGGGGAAAAAAACTTGTTTCTGTTGCGTAGAACACAGAAAATCAATCAAGTTATCTTCATGTTTCTGACTTTTTATTTATTTATCTATTTATTTGTATTTATTTATTTTGAGATGGAGTCTCGCTCTTTCGCGCAGGCTGGAGAGAAGTGGCAAGATCTCAGCTCATTGCAACCTCTGCCTCCCAGGTTCAAGCGATTCTTCCGCCTCAGCCTACTGAGTAGCTGGGACTACAGGCGCGTGCCACCATGCTAGGGTAATTTTTGTATTTTTAGTACAGACAGCGTGTCACCATATTGGCTAGGCTGGTCTCAAACTCCTGATCTAGTGATCCACCCACCTCAGCCTCCCAGTGACTTTTTATATAAAGAGTAAAATGACATGACAGTGTTTAAAAAATTGGATTCTATATATCTAATACAGTAGAAATTAGCTGAAAGCTAACAAAGGCTGGAAAGCTAAGATAAAAGGTGTTAAAGCACCCTAAGATAATTTGAGAAGGTTTCTTTACTTGGCAAGAAAAGAAGTGTGTTAGTTCGTTTTCATGCTGCTATGAAGAAATACCCAAGACTAGGTAATTTATAAACAAAAAAGGTTTAATTGACTCACACTTCCACATGGCTGGGTTGGTCTCAGGATATCTACAATCATGGTGGGAGATACCTCTTCACAGGGCGGCAGTAGAGAGAATGAGTGCAAGCAGGCGAAATGCCAGATGTTTATAAAACTATGAGAGCTCCTGAGACTCACTCATTATCATGAGAACAGCATGGGGGAAACTGTCCACATGATTCAATTACCTCCACTTGGTCCTGCCCTTGACATGTGGGGATTATGTGGTTCAAATAAATTGAACCATTTATTTATCACTTTGTGTATTTTCAGTTTTAGGTTTCAGAAAATCAAATTCAAACTGGCTTAGGGTTTAGATGGAAATTTATAACCCTAAATTCCTTTTTAGAATAGTAGAAAGGGAGAAAAGGAGGAACAAGATGGCAGAATAGAAAACTCCATGGATCGTCTTCCACCCAACCCCTGGCAAGGACACAAAGTTTACAACTAACTGTAAAGAAAAAATACCTTCATAAGAACCAAAAGTCAGGTGAGCATTCACTGTACCTTGTTTTAACTTCATATCACTGAAAGAGGCACTGAAGACATAGAAAAAATGATCCTGAATCTCTGATGCCACCCCACCTCTCCCCTCACCTGTGGCAGAGTAGTGCAGAGAACATCTCTGGGCGCTGGGGGAGGGAAAGCATAGCAGTTGTGAGGCATTGAACTCATTGCTCTTTTGTTAGAGCAGAGAGAAAAACTGGACAAAACTCAGCTGACACTCATCCCTGGAGGAAGCATTTAAACCAGCCCTAGTCAGAGGGGAATCACCAATCTTAGTGGTCAGAATCTGAGTGCCTGCAAACTTTGCCACAGGGCAGTACAGTACTCTATATCTTCAAATAAACTTGAAAAGCAGTCTAGACCATAAGCACTGCAACCCTCAGGCAAGTCCTAGGGCTGAACTAAGCCCAGAGACAGTGGACAGGGGAGACACGCAACCTACTAAGAAACCAGTTGAGACAGCCATGAGAGTGCTGGAATCACCCCTCCACACTGCAGACTGCATAGCTCGCTGCTCCAAAAAAAAAAGACAATTTCTTTCCACTTGAGGAGAGGAGAAGGAAGAGTGGAGTGGACTTTGCCTTTTATATTAAATACCAGCTTATCCACAGCATGATAGGATACCAGTTAGAGTAGTGAGACCTCTGTCCCCGGTCTCAGCTCCAAGATGACATTTGTAGACACACCCTGGGCCAGAGGGGGACCTGTTGCCTTGAAGGAACGGTCCCAGTCATGGCAGCATTCATCACCTGCTAAGTAAAGACCTCTTGGGCCCTGAATAATCAGCAGTGATAGCTAGGTACTACATTGATGCCCTTGGCTAAGCTTCTGAGACTTGCTGGCTTTAAGTGAGACTCAGTACATTACCAGCTGTTGTGGCTGCATGAAGAAACGCTATCTGCTTGAGAAAATTTGTACAGGGAAAAGTAAAGGTGACTTTGTCTTGCACCTTAGGTACAAGCACGGCCACAGAAGGGTAGAGCATCAAAAGAATCCTTGGAGTTCCTGATTCCAGGACTTGATACTTGGATGGCATTTTGGGACCTTCCCTAGGCCAGAGGGGAGCCAACTGCCCTGAAGGTGAGTCCCAGGCCAGGCAGCATTTACTACAAGTTGACTGAAGAGACCTTAGGCCTTACGGGAACATTGGCTGGTAGTCTGGCAGTATCCCTCATGAACTGGAGTGGCAGTGATTATAGGGTGAGGCTCTTCTCCTTTTGAAGAGGACAGAAGAGTGAGGAGGGATGCCTCTTGGGTTTTGAGTGTCAGCTCCACCTCAATACAATAGAATACCATGTAGACTTCTATGGGTTTCGAATCTAGTCCCTGACTCCCAGACAGTACCTCTGGACTCACCTGGGAAATGGGGAACCTTGCCATCCTGAAGGGAAGGACACAGGCCTGGCTGGCTCTACCACACGCTGATTGTAAAGCCACAGGGCCTTGAGTGAACATAGGCAATAGCCTGTGAGTCGTTATAATAAGCTTTGGGTGAGACCCAGTGCTGTGCTGGCTTCACATCTGACCCAGTGGTGTCATAGTGGTGGTGGTCACAGGGGTGCTTGTGTAATTCCATCCCCAGCTTGAGGTGAGAGAAAGTAAGGGAAGAAAACAAGACTCTCTGCCTGGTAATCCAGGTAGGAGAAACATACCTCAACATAATAAAAGCCATATACAACAGACCCACAACTAGTATTATACTGAATGGGTAAAAACCAAAAGCCTTTGCTCTAAGATCTGGAATACAACGAGGATGCTCACTATTACCACTGTTATTCAACATAGTACTAGAGGTACTAGCTAGAACAATCAGAAGAAAACAAAGATAGAAGGGGCATTTAAATTTGAAAGGAAGAAGTCAAATTATCCTTGTTTGCAGATGGTATAATCTGATATTTAGAATAACTTAAGGGCTCCATAAGTAAACTATTAGAACTAATAAACAATTTCAGCAAATTTGCAGAATATAAAAACAACACAAAAATTTGTATATACCAACAGTGAACAATGTGAAAAAATAAAAATTAATCCCATTTATAGTAGCCACACATAAAATTAAATACCTCGAAATTAAGGAAGTGAAAGATCTCTGTAATAAAAACTATAAAACACTGATGAAATAAATTTAATAGGACACAAAAAATGGAAAAATATTCTATGTTCATGGATTGGAAGAATCAATATTGGTACAATGTCCATACTACCTATAGAAATCTACTGACTCAATGAAATCCTTACCAAAATACCAATGAAATTCTTTACATAAATAGAAAAAAAATCATAAAATATATTTGGAACAGCAAAAGACTCAGAATAGCCAAAGCTATCCTAAGCAAAAAGAACAAAAATGAAGGAATCACATTACCTGACTTCAAATTATACTACAGCACTATAGTTGCAAAAACAGCATGGTACTCACACAAAAACACATAGATGAATGGAACAGAACAAAGAACCTAGAAACAAATCCACATATGTACAGTGAATTTGTTTCTGAGAAAGGTACTAAGAACATACACTGGAGAAAAGATGGCCTCTTCAATAAATGATGCTGGGAAAACTGGATGTTCATATGCAGAAGAACGAAATGAAACCCCTATCTTTTGCCGTCTACAAACATTAAATTCAAATGGATTAAGGACTTAAATCTAAGACTTCAAACTATGAAACTACTACAGTAAAACATTGAGAAAAATCTCCAGGACACTGGTCTAGACAAAAATTTCTTGAGTGATACCACAAACTCAGGCAATCAAAAAAAATTTTATGTGACAAAAGAGGTCACATAAAGTTTAAAAACTTATGCACAACAAAGAATACAATCAAAGACATGAAGAAACAACCCACAGAATGGGAGAAAATATTTGCAAACTATCCAGCTGAAAAGTAATTCATAATGAGATTATATAAGGAGTTCAAATAACTGTAGGAAAAACATCTAATGATTTGAGCAAAACATGGGCAAAATATTTGAATAGATATTTCTTAAAAGAAGACATACAAATGTCAAACAGGCATATGAAAATGTACTTAACATAGTGGATCATTAGAAAAATGCAAATCAAAATATAATGAGATGTCATCTCATCCCAGTTAAAATGACTTATATCCAAAAGACAGGCAATAATAAATACTAGTGAGGATGTATAGAAAAGGGAACTCTTTTACACTGTTGATTGAAATGTAAATTAGTACACCCATTATGGAAAAAGGTTTAGAGTTTCCTCATTAACCAAAAATTGAGCTACCTTAGAATCTAGCACTTCCACTGCTGGATATATACCCTAAAGAAAGGAGTTCAGTATATGAAAGTGATATCTGCCCTCTCATGTTTGTTGCAGCACTGTTTACAAAGGCTAGGATTTGGAAGCAACCTAAGTACCCATCAACAGATGAACGGATAAAGAAAATGAAATACATATACATATTGGAGTACCAGTCAGCCATAAAAAAGAATGAGATCCTGTCATTTGCAACAACATGAATGAAACTGGATATTATCATGTTAAGTGAAATGATCCAGGCACAGAAAGACAAACACCACACTTTTTCAGTTATTTGTAAGTTCTAAAAGTAAAAACAAATGAACTCATGGGCATGGATGGTAGAAGCATGGTTATCAGAGGCTGAGAAGAGTAGTCAGGGGCTGGGGACGGGGAGGTGGGGATGGTTAATGGGTACAATAAGTAGTTAAAAACAATAAATAAGATCCACTATTTGATAGCACAATAGGATAACTATCGTGGATAATAACTTAATAATACATTTTAAAATGTATAATTGGATTGTTTTTAACTCAAATGATAAATACTTGAGGGGATGGATACCCCATTCTCTATGATGTGCTTATTTCACATTGCATTCCTGTATCAAAACATCTCATTTACCTATAAATATATACAACCACTAAGTACCAACAAAAATTAAAAATTAACAAAAAATAGAAAATTTTTAAAAAGTAGAAAAATTGCAAACTAAAGACTTCACCTTCTACTTTAGAAAACTAGAAAAAGAAGAGGAAATTAAACCCAAAATAAAGCAAGGAAAAAATAGTAAAGATCAAAACAGGAAGCAACAAAAGAGATACCAGAGTAATATTTTTTTAAATCTCCATTAAGAAGACCAATAAAATTGATGGAAGTCAAGTATAATATAACATGACCAAGTGATATTTACCCCAGGAATGCAAGATTGGTTTAACATTAGAAAAACATATTACCATATTAAAGGAAGCAAAATCATATTATTACCTTAATAGAATCAGAAAAAGCATTTGAAAATATCCAGTAACCATGTGTCTGTTGGCTATATGAATGTCTTCTTTTGAGAAATGTCTGTTCATATCCTTTGCCCACTTTTTGATGGGGCTGTTTGTTTTTTTCTTGTAAATTTGTTTGAGTTCTTTGTAGGTTCTGGATATTAGCCCTTTGTCAGATGAGTAGATTGCAAAAATTTTCTCCCATTCTGTAGGTTGCCTGTTCACTCTGATGGTAGTTTCTTTTGCTGTGCAGAAGCTCTTTAGTTTAATGAGATCCCATTTGTCAATCTTGGCTTTTGCTGCCGTTGCTTTTGGTGTTTTAGACATTAAGTCTTTGCCCATGCCTATGTCCTGAATGGTACTACCTAGGTTTTCCTCTAGGGTTTTTATGGTATTAGGCCTAACATTTAAGTCTCTAATCCATCTTGAATTAATTTTCGTAGAAGGAGTAAGGAAAGGATCCAGTTTCAGCTTTCTACTTATGGCTAGCCAATTTTCCCAGCACCATTTATTAAATAGGGAATCCTTTCCCCATTTCTTGTTTCTGTCAGGTTTGTCAAAGATCAGATGGCTGTAGATGTGTGGTATTATTTCTGAGGACTCTGTTCTGTTCCATTGGTCTATATCTCTGTTTTGGTACCAGTACCATGCTGTTTTGGTTACTGTAGCTTTGTAGTATAGTTTGAAGTCAGGTAGCGTGATGCCTCCAGCTTTGTTCTTTTGACTTAGGATTGTCTTGGAGATGCGGGCTCTTTTTTGGTTCCATATGAACTTTAAAGCAGTTTTTTCAAATTCTGTGAAGAAACTCATTGGTAGCTTGATGGGGATGGCATTGAATCGATAAATAACCTTGGGCAGTATGGCCATTTTCACGATATTGATTCTTCCTATCCATGAGCATGGTATGTTCTTCCATTTGTTTGTGTCCTCTTTTATTTCACTGAGCAGTGGTTTGTAGTTCTCCTTGAAGAGGTCCTTTACATCCCTTGTAAGTTGGATTCCTAGGTATTTTATTCTCTTTGAAGCAATTGTGAATGGAAGTTCATTCATGATTTGGCTCTCTGTTTGTCTGTTACTGGTGTATATGAATGCTTGTGATTTTTGCACATTAATTTTGTATCCTGAGACTTTGTTGAAGTTGCTTATCAGCTTAAGGAGATTTTGGGCTGAGACAATGGGATTTTCTAAATATACAATCATGTCATCTGCAAACAGGGACAATTTGACTTCTTCTTTTCCTAACTGAATACCCTTGATTTCTTTCTCTTGCCTGATTGCCCTAGCCAGAACTTCCAACACTATGTTGAATAGGAGTGGTGAGAGAGGGCATCCCTGTCTTGTGCCAGTTTTCAAAGGGAATTTTTCCAGTTTTTGCCCATTCAGTATGATATTGGCTGTGGGTTTGTCATAAAGAGCTCTTATTATTTTGACATACGTTCCATCAATACCGAATTTATTGAGCGTTTTTAGCATGAAGGGCTGTTGAATTTTGTCAAAAGCCTTTTCTGCATCTATTGAAATAATCATGTGGTTCTTGTCTTTGGTTCTGTTTATATGCTGGATTATGTTTATTGATTTGCGAATGTTGAACCAGCCTTGCATCCCAGGGATGAAGCCCACTTGATCATGGTGGATAAGCTTTTTGATGTGTTGCTGAATCCGGTTTGCCAGTAGTTTATTGAGGATTTTTGCATCGATGTTCATCAGGGATATTGGTCTAAAATTCTCTTTTTTTGTTGTGTCTCTGCCAGGCTTTGGTATCAGGATGATGTTGGCCTCATAAAATGAGTTAGGGAGGATTCCCTCTTTTTCGATTGATTGGAATAGTTTCAGAAGGAATGATACCAGCTCCTCCTTGTACCTCTGGTAGAATTCAGCTGTGAATCCATCTGGTCCTGGACTTTTTTTGGTTGGTAGGCTATTAATTATTGCCTCAATTTCAGAGCCTGCTATTGGTCTATTCAGGGATTCAACTTCTTCCTGGTTTAGTCTTGGAAGAGTGTAAGTGTCCAGGAAATTATCCATTTCTTCTAGATTTTCTAGTTTATTTGCGTAGAGGTGTTTATAGTATTCTCTGATGGTAGTTTGTATTTCTGTGGGGTCGGTGGTGATATCCCCTTTATCATTTTTTATTGCACAGCCAACAGACACATGAAAAAATGCTCATCATCACTGGCCATCAGAGAAATGCAAATCAAAACCACAATGAGATACCATCTCACACCAGTTAGAATGGCGATCATTAAAAAGTCAGGAAACAACAGGTGCTGGAGAGGATGTGGAGAAATAGGAACACTTTTACACTGTTGGTGGGATTGTAAACTAGTTCAACCATTATGGAAAACAGTATGGCGATTCCTCAAGGATCTAGAACTAGATGTACCATATGACCCAGCCATCCCATTACTGGGTATATACCCAAAGGATTATAAATCATGCTGCTATAAAGACACATGCACACGTATGTTTATTGCGGCACTATTCACAATAGCAAAGACTTGGAATCAACCCAAATGTCCATCAGTGACAGACTGGATTAAGAAAATGTGGCACATATACACCATGGAATACTATGCAGCCATAAAAAAGGATGAGTTTGTGTCCTTTGTAGGGACATGGATGCAGCTGGAAACCATCATTCTCAACAAACTATCACAAGAACAGAAAACCAAACACCGCATGTTCTCACTCATAAGTGGGAGTTGAACAAGGAGAGCACATGGACACAGGGAGGTGAACATCACACACTGGGCCTGTTGGGGGTTGGGCAGCTAGGGGAGAGAGAGCATTAGGAGAAATTCCTAATGTAGGTGATGGGTTGATGGGTGCAGCAAACCACCATGGCACATGTATACCTATGTAACAAACCTCCACATTCTGCATATGTACCCCAGAACTTAAACTATAATAATAATAATAATAATAGTATGTATAATAGGGAATACAATTTAATATTTAAAAAAATAGGGACAGAAAAAAAGAGGTGAAAAACCCTCCCAAAAATAGCCCAAAAAGTGCAATTGTTAACAGTTGCTTTAAGTCCCCTCCCACCTCAGAATTACCCATTCCAAGAAGGTGTAGCTAGATTGGCATCTGGGATACCCAGACAAGAGCCCTGACTTGCTGGTCCCTGGGTCAGAATCAGTGTATCTACTATACACAAAAGGACTATTGACAATGAGAAGGTCTTAACTGGAGAGAGAGAGAGAGAGAGAGAGAGAGAGAGAGAGAGAGAGAGATTGAGAAAACTCCACATCAATACTGGAACTAACCTTCTTCCACCAGTTCCAATGAGCTGCATTGCTCAAGTACGTTTACTGTGAGTCTCAGACCCTTGCCCCATCAGACAGCTTCCCACAGTGGCAGCCAAGTGGCCACTAGAACATTTTTCTTCAGTGTGTCCACTGCTGGATGAGCTTTCTGGTGGCTCAGGGACTCTGAGGTCTCCCCTTGAGCAACACAGTTTGCCTGTTCTTTTCTTTATTTGATGTTATGGGATCCCCTTCCCTGCCTCTTCCTGTCTTCCATACCAATTGGAGTAAACAAAATTTGGCCAGGTAGACGATTCCTAATTTTGTAAATAACTTGAATCTAGTTGTCACATATAGGTTGTTTTATTTAATGTGTTTGTTTAGTTGTATATACAGGTATTGTGATATATATATATTGTGTCTAGCTTGCTATATCAAACTAGATTATAAATAAAAAGCATTGACAAACAAGACTAGTCTAAGCTTATTAGTTTGAAGAGAATATTCTGTCTTCTAAAATTTAATTGTAAGATTTTTTTCTAGGTAAGTCAGTGATGTTCATAGGCTTTAAAATGGTTAAAATGGCTTTAAATGGGAGCCAGCTTTGCATAGTATCTTGGTTCTTGGAGGTGAACCAGATAAAACTGTTCAAACTAAAAAAACTTAAATACATGTGAATAGAATAAATGCTTAAATAGTGAGCTTTTTGTGTAGTTTAAAACCTTAAAATGGTAGAATTGTTCTCACATATAGAATGCCAGTGTCTGGTAGGCAGTTCAGGATTTCTTGCATCCTAGGTGTGTATAAAATGTGCCAAATAAATGTATTATTTACTGGGAAAAATATTTTTGTCATATTTGGGAATTATTAAAAGGAGGGTTCAAAATATGAGGGAAACCATGAGTAGATATGGATAGAAAATGTATTTTTGCAAGGAAGGATCTAAAGAATGAGTAATTTTGTATAATAAGGGATCTTGTATAGTAAATTCTTCTCCTATAGTAGAATGATTTGTTATTTCAGAAACAGGTAGTATAGGACAAGTCACAAAGTTCAAGCGTATTGTTGATGATCAGTGTAACTGGTGATAAGGTTTGTAAAGGGGAATTTACGAAAGGAATTTTGTGTGTAATTAAGTTAGCTGTAACTAAAAGAAAATTGTTTATAACAGATTTTTCTAAAGAATGATGTACATGTTAAACCACATTTTGTAAGGTATTAATTTGCTAAATTACCAGAAATTTTGCTTTTCAATTCTGTAATCTATTTCTTTTGAAACCTCAGATTCATGTAACTCTCTCCTTTAGCGTTTTTATCAGTTCCTGTGAGCTTTTCTCCTTTGATTCTGAATGTTGTGTTTTGATGCTAAAGTGTTTTGTCTTAGAGATCTGTAGGAGCAGTGTTTTTCTCCAATATAGCCTAATTCTATGCTCTTGGTATTTTTTTGATTTGCAATCTATTTTGTCTTTTAGTTTTTGACTCTTCTATCACTTAGAAGAGTTTTGGGGGCTGGCGAGTGCTTGCCTAACTCCATTTCCTTTGGCCAGGAGTGGGAAGATTCATTCAGTCTGTTGGGTGCTATAGATTTTGATTTTTTTGCTTGTATTTCTGCATTTTCTCCAGGAGGCAGAGTTGATGCTTAAGCTTTTATTTTGTCCTGTGCCAATGCTGGGGTGGTGTTCTGCAAGCCCCGGGTCCAGTGTCCCTGTGCCCTGGGAACTTGTAGTCAGGGAACATGTAGCTTGGATATTCTGGGCTTGAATACAGTGGAAGTGGGTGGCACCCTTTGGCCCTTGAACACCTTTTGAACAGTGTGGGAACCAAAGACTAGGAGCCAAGAAATAAAGTTGTAAAATTGACTTTATGGATCCTGTGTGTTCAGATGCTCTGGTCTTGGTTTGTAGTAATTACCTATACAAATCTTTCCTCTCCCTTTAGAATTTAGGCCAGATACAAAAGGCCCTCCAGTATAAAAATAAAATATTGCCCTTTTCCATAGTGGAAAAAAAATAGCTTCCCTATTCTACCAGGAGACTTAGTCTTACTAAAAATGTAAAAAGAAGAATCCTCTGAGGATTAATTACAACCAAAACGGGAGGGCCTTTATCAGGGATTGTTAAGCACTGCCACTGCTGTTAATCTTCAGGAAATCACTACTTGGGTAAACTTATCAAGGATTAAACCTGTTTCTTATGAGTCACAGGTACAAAGGGAGGACACTCTGACCTACATCTGTAAACCTTCAGAGGACCTCTGCTCCATAGTTAAAATAGTCAACAGTCAGCCAGAAGTGGTAACATGATGCTGTGGGTGAAAATAGGAGCATTAATATTTCTTTTCTTCCTGACTGTAATACTTCTTTTCTGTTGCTTTAGCTAGTCACCTCCTCCTGGGAAACATCTCTTTTGTCCTTGTTGGGTATGAAGGACACTCTAAGGCCCAACCAGACACTATGCTGCCACTGTTGATCTTATTTGCTCTCCCAATTACCCTTATCCAGTCTGGGTGGGACTAAAACTTTATAGTAAATATTTCAAAAATTATAGAATCAGAGAATTATCTTCATAGTTGCTAGATTTGTCATCAGCATCTCCAGGATACAGAGTTCCATCCTCTGGCCTATCCAGAAAATCTTGTGGCCGTGTCCACAAACACCCTAACTAACCATGGTAATCCCAAAGCACCCAAACTCCTACTTGTGAAGTAGAACGCTCCCCTACTTAACAGATGCCATGTGAACACCCTCACCACTATTACCTGGACCTAGGAAGTTGGGTATCTATACCTCCAATTCACTAGTCATTCCATTTTTTGCACTCACTGTTGTGTTAATGACACAAAATTGGAAGTTTCCCTGTGATGCTCTGATAAACTTTAGTTGCCAAGTTCCAAAGGCTGCAGTGAGGTAAGTAGGATTCCACATGTAAGCCATATATAGTGCCTTTTCCTTGATCAGAACATACAGAGGAAAAACAACTGCCTAGTCTGGGAAGGTAGGAGTATCACCCCCTTTTGGAAAACAAAGATTTTTCAACCACTACCATTAGAATAGGTGAAAATTACCTCTATAGACCCAACTTGGCAGTAAATTAGCCAGGCGTGGTGGTGGGCACCTATAGTCCCAGCTACTTGGGAGGCTGAGGCAGGAGAATAGGAGAATTGCTTGAACCTGGGAAGCAGAGGTTGCAGTGAGCTGAGATCACACCATTGCACTCCAGCCTAGGCAACAAGAGCAAAACTCTGTCTTAAAATAAATAAATAAATAAAAATAAAAAAAGAATCATATCCCTTATATCCTCAGTCTGTGCCTCAACTGTGCTCATTTTTGTTTGTGGCCATCAATGAAAAGAAATTACACCCCATAACCACTCCCAACTCCCCAGGAAGTTACCTGTTCTTTCAGGAGTAGCTTTCTCTTGTATATCAAAAACTCGTAACAGGAAGTGAATGTACATCAGCTACCCTTGCCCCTCCAGGGGTCACAACACCAGAAGTAAATGAGCTATAGAATTAATTGTGGTGAGCAGCAGTAGCATTCTGGGGCAGCTTTGCTTTCCATGAGTCAATCCTAAAGAACTTGACTCAAACCCTAGAGTTCTTAGCCACCAACACAGGTCAGGCATAGGGAATTCGAGTCCCGAGACTCTTTGCAAATGTAGTTCTCTGTAACAGACTAATGTTGGATTGTTTACTAGCTGAATGAGGTGGAATCTATGCAGTTATTAATAAAACCTGCTGTACATGTATTAACTACTCTGGACAGGTTGAGATTAACATTCAAAAGATCTATGAGCAAGCTAACTGCTTATGCAGACACAACCAGGGTCTCAGCTATGTCTGGTCAACTATCAAAAGTGCATTCCCAAGTCTTACTTGCTTTTTATCTCTCTTAGGATGATTGATCTCTGTCTTGTTAATATTAATCTTTGTTCCTTGTTTTTTAACCTCTTGATAAAGTTCGTGTATTCCAGATTACTTACGATGATTCCAGGTAAAGACAATCCTGGCACAAGGATCCTAATTCATCCCACCTACTGACCTGAAGAATGAAAGCATCCTGCCTCTGGGCCCCTTAGATGAGGCATCCAAAGATTTTTATCCTTCTGGTGCTAGGCAGGGTATAAGCACATAAAATCAGCAGGAAGCAATTACAGAAGATGGACTCATATACTTCTGCAGCACCCTTAATATTAAAGAGGAGTATCTCATCTCTGAGCAGAAAATGAGATAGGAGGCGGGACCTGATTCTGGAGGTAGGTCTCAGACACTGGAACAAATTGAGGACCACCTAAAACAGGGATGGGGCAGAAGCTACATTCCATGACATGCCCACTAGTGTGTTATGTCAGTTTACCATTGCCATGGCAAGACCCAGAAGTTACTGTTTCTTTCCATGGCAATGACCTGACTACCTGAAAGTCACTGCCGTTTCCCTAGAAATGTCTTCATCGTATACCAATAATTTGCATACAATTAAATGTGGGTATAAATATGACTGCGGAACTGCTGGTACTCTGGGTACACTGCCTATGGGGTAGCCCTGATCAGCAAGGAACAGTACCTCTGCTGATGCTGTACACTGCCACTTCAATAAAAGTTGCTGTGTAATACCACTGGCTCACCCTTGAATTATTTCCTGGCCAAGTCAAGAACCCTCCCAAGCTAAGCCCTGATTTCAGAGCTTGCCTGCACTGCATTAGCTTCATGGAAATACCACCTGTGCTGTTGCACAAGGCTGTGTGCCAGAAAAGCCTCATGCTTGGTTTGTCACTGTATTGAAACTCTTAATAATTTATTCTTTGAAATTACGTTTTGTAAATGAAGTCTGATGACACACTAGAGCATGAGATAAATGCAATATATGTTTTGCCATTCTTTGTCGCTCTGTTTGGATAGATCATTCAGGATACCCAATATTCATAGAATTATGGTTGATTCACAATGTTGGGGGATCAGCAAGAACCAAAGAGAGTACAAGGTATGTGTCATGGTATATTATGTGTCAATTTATCTAGGCTATACTACCAATAATTTACTAAAACACTAAGTTTTGCATTTAAGTTGTGTAGATGTGGTTAAATTTAAGTAACGGAAATTATTCTCAACAATTTAGGTTGCCTTCATCTAGTTAGTTGAAGGCCTTAAGAGCAAAAGTTGAGGTTTCTTGGAGAAGAAATTCTGTTTCAGGACTGCAGCATCAATTCCTGCCTGAGTTTTAAGCATGCTGTCCTGCCCTACAGATTTTGGACTTGGAAGACTACATAATCACACACATGGGGCAATTCCTTAAAAATTAGTGTCTTTGTGTTTGTGTGTGTATGTGTGTGTGTGTGTGTGTGTATACATATGTGTATGTATATACATATCCACACACACACACACTATTGAGTTAGTTTCTCTGGAGAACCCTGGCTGATACAGATTTTGGTACTGAGAGTGGTTCTGGAGGATAGAATCTTAAGGATGAATTTCAAATTTTTTAATAATTATTTTGGAGTTGGTTCTGTAATCTGATTAGATTTGAAGACGCTAAAAGCTGCCTTCACTATCTGCATTGGTAAAGAGGACACTGGTAGTCCATGGTCTGGTATGGCAATAGGGATATAAAAATATTATTATGAGATACTTTGAGTCAAATACTTACAAAAAGTAAGATTCTGGATGATGATGATTTCATACCTTAGAATATTTTAACCAAACTAAGGAGTATAGTAAGATTGGCTGGTTGTTCCTAACTGCAATAAAGACACTGTGGGAAGGAAAGCCTTTTAAATTTGAACTCATGGCTTCAAATTACCTGATAAAGTGCCACAAAATGATGTGAAATATTCTATGTCCCAAAAGAAAACTCTTATATCATGTAGCTGCCAGTCTAAAAATTCTGAAATCCGAAACATAATATTTTTGCAAGTGACTAATTGCAATGCAAATTGAATTCCCAACATCACAGGTGTCTTCTCTTACAATAAGGGCATTGATTGAGAAAGAATGTGATCCAGAAATTTGGAATGGAGATATATAAGATGATTTCAGTAAAGCCGGGAACATGAAATCTCTAAATTCTGCTAAGTCTTCATTAGTAATAAAAGAAGCTTTTCCACCCCTATCTGAGGAGACTAACCCTACTTTCCCTGAAAAACCTGTAATGACTTCCCCTTGCAAGGCTCTATTAATTTTTTTTTTTTTTTTTCGAGATGGAGTCTCGCTCTGTCGCCAGGCTGGAGTGCAGTGGCATAATCTGCCTGCCTCAGCCTCCCAAAGTTCTGAGATTACAGGCGTGAGCCACTGCACCTGGCTGCAAGGCTCTATTAATTTTCTTAAGGGCCTACTTTTGTTTCTCCATCTATCACTAGACTCAAGTCCCAGTGGGTCCCATAGGGTGAGGTACAAAGTGTGACCCATGAGGAGGTACATCACATCACATGTCAAAAGAACTACAAGAATTTTCCAAATTTTACAGACATAAACCTGGGTAATATATTTAGGGATTAATATTAAAGGGTGAATATTAGAAATAATTTATAGATTAATATTAAAAGGTGAATATTAGAGATAATGATGGAAGAAACATAAAGTGAGATTAGGCCAATTTTTAAAATATGGTACCTATAAGCACAAATTCTGAATTTATTGTTGTGGCTTCAAGGGATAGAAAGGTCAATTTGTACAGTTGATAGGCTGGAACATCAACCAAAAGATGGCCTACACTAAATAAAATTGTATTGCCAGAACTGCATTGCTATGGTGTAGAAGAGGGTATGCAAAGGCATAAGGACACAGGAATGTTGAGAGTAGATTTATCCTTAAGACCTACTAATTCACCCTAGAGTGTCTAGAGTTTACATTTTTTTACCATAACTGTGAGAAATAAATTTATGAGAGAAGCCCCAGCAGCTTTGAAGTGTTCTATAGTCACTCTTCTGTATACATTAGGATTTACACTAAGAAGCCTTGCCATCAAACAGGGTCCTTAAATGCCATAGGGGTAATCACATCTTGTGATGCAAAGACCAAAGGCTGCCCACCTAATCACCCAAAACAAAGTGGGCACAGTTATTCCAATGAATGGTAGAAGTAAAGCAGTGATCAAAGTATCTAACTTGTAGAGTGCTATGACACTGATTAGCTTTTCATGGTTTTCCTAGAAGTGAAATAGATGAGAAGTCTACTAAATTCTTACATGATCTGTATAAGCAGAAAAGTCATAGGTCAAGTGAGTAAAAGTCTCACTTGAATCATAAAAGCAGAGAATTATGACCCTTTGGTCAATTCAAAGATGTGAGCCTATTTACCAATACAGAACCCCTTAAATGAAAAGGGGGCCTTGTCTTCTCAATGTATATTAACAATAGTTAGTTATACATCATCCTATTTAAATTACAGGATATCAAGGGAGAAGAGTGAACATAACTCAAAGACTTTGAATCCTCTTTTTGGAGAAAGGATTAGTGAATTTTCTGTTGTCCACAGGATAGATGTATCAGATTAAAAGGTCATATGACTTTGTTGTATATTTTTGGTGAGTAAGTATGGTATAAAGATAGAAGTATAAACACCAACTTAATAATAGGTGATCTTGATGGTTAATTTTCTATGTCAACTTGGTAAAATAAGAGTACCCAGTTATTTAGTCAAACGCTATTCTAGGTTTTCTGTAAAGATATTTTGTAGAAGTGGTGAACACCCACAATTAGTTGACTTTAAGCAAATCAAAGTATTCTGAATAATTTTGGTGGGCCTCATCCAATCACTTGAAGGCCTTACAAGCAAAAACTGAGGTTTCCTGGAGAAGAAGAAAATCTCCCTCAAGTCTGAAGCACTAACTCCTGCCTGAGTTCTGTTGGTTCCTACGGTTCTGTTTCTCTGGAGAACCCTTGCTGAGATTGAGAAAGTATGCATGTTTACATCTATGACTGAGAAAGTGACAGCACAGACAGCTCCAATAAGCCATGTTTTCTTTTTGATACTGAAATTACTTATTTAAACAAACAACAAAAAAAATTCTTGAGACAGGGTCTTGCTGTGTTGTCTAGGCTGGTCTTAATCTCCTGGCCTCAAGCAATTCTCCCCCTTCAGCATCTCAAAGTGTTGGAATTGCAGGCATGAGTCACTGTACCTAGCCCAAAAATTCCTTCTAACACAAGAAGAGGGCAATGTAATTTTAAGAAACACTAAAGACCAAGGAATCCTATTATATTCTTTCACACTCATATTATTTCTCTGTATTAGCCAACCATTCTGAAGATGATTACGTAGAAGGAAAAAAAAGATTGGAAAATTCATAGTTTGTTTTCTTTTTAATCCCATTTATTAATCAGTATGCTAAAGGTGGAGAGTGTTTGGGAAAACTGTTTATATTAATACATGAAATACAAAGAGTTGAGTCCGTTTTGTGCAGCATTTCTACTGTTCTTGTAAGAACAAAATACATATGAATGTACATGGTATGAAATGTGAATTGTTTTAGTTCAGTAATGTTGAACATCACTTAAATATTCTTCAATTTGCATTTCAAATAGGCATTGACAAATATAAAGATGAATAGTAAAATTTATGCTAATAATTTATTTATATATCTTTTTATTGTCCTAAAAAGAAATCCTTCACTCCTTAGCAGTCATTCCCATTCTCATCTCCCTCCAACTCCTGGCAACCACTAAATTTCTTTCTTTATGGATTTACCTATTGTGGACATTTCATATATAGGGAATCATACAATGTATTGTCTTTTGTGAGTGGCTATTTTTCACTTAGCGTAATGTTTACAAGGTACATTCATGTTTTCACATGTATCAGTACTTCATTTACTTTTATGGCTGAATAATATTCAATTGTGTAGATTCACCACATTTTATTTTTCCACTAATCAGTTTATTCATATTTGTGTTGTTTCCACTTTTGGCTATTATGATCATTTATATGAAAGTGTACAAGCTTTTGCATAGACATATGTTTTAAATTCTCTTGGGTATAAACCTAAGAGTGAAAGTGCTGGGTCATAGAGTAACTCTATACTTAATTTCTTCAGTAATTGTCAAATTGTTTTCCACATTGGATACACGTTTTTACAATGTCATCAGGAATGTATGAGGGCTCCAGTTTCTCCACATCATAGCAAAATGTTATTTGCTGTCTTTTGTCATTAAAGCCATCTTAGTGGGTATAGAGTAGCGTCTCATTGTGGATTTAATTTGCATTTCTCAAATGGCTAATGATGTTAAGCAACTTTTCATATGCTTATTTGCTATCAATATATCTTTTTTTAGAGAAATGTATATTTAGAACATTAGCCCATTTCTATTTTTTAAATTTTTTTTAATTTTTGTGGGTACCTAGTAGATGTATATATTTATTGGATATAAGAGATGTTTTGATGTAGGCATGCAAAGTAATATAAGCACAACCTGGAGAATGGTTATTCACTTCCTTGAGCATTTATCCTTTGAGTGACAGATCATCCAATTATATTTTTTATTTAAAAATATACAATGAGGTTATTATTGACTATAGTCACCCTATTGTACTACAAAATAATAGGACTTAGTCATTCTTTCTATTTTTTTTTTCTGATTAACCATCCTTACCCCACCATCCCCTAGTACCCTTCCAAGCTTCTGGTAACCATTTTTTTTTTTAACTCTATTTGTTCTAGTTTTATTTTTTAGTTACAAGAATACTTTATATTCTGAATATTAGTTTCTTATCAGGTATGTGATTGGCAAATATTTCATGTCATTTTGTCTTTTTTTTTTTTTTTTTTTTTTTTTGAGACGGAGTCTCGCTCTGTCTCTCTGCCGCCCAGGCTGGAGTGCAGTGGCCGGATCTCAGCTCACTGCAAGCTCCGCCTCCCGGGTTTTCGCCATTCTCCTGCCTCAGCCGCCCGAGTAGCTGGGACTACAGGCGCCCGCCACCTCGCTCGGCTAGTTTTTTTGTATTTTTTAGTAGAGACGGGGTTTCACTGTGTTAGCCAGGATGGTCTCGATCTCCTGACCTCGTGATCCGCCCATCTCGGCCTCCCAAAGTGCTGGGATTACAGGCTTGAGCCACCGCGCCCAGCCCATTTCACTTTCTTAATGCTATCAATAATTTTTAGTGCTAAACTTTTTAATAATTATTATTATGTAGCTCAATTTATCTCTTTGTGCGTGTGTGTGCTTTTGGTGTTGTATCTAAGAAACCATTACCTAATCCAAGGTTGTGAAGATTTACTTTTATGTTTTCTTCTATGAGTTTTATAGTTTTAACTTTTACATTAGGTGTATGATACATTTTAAATTAATTTTTAATGGATGGTATAAAGAAAAGGTTCAAGCTTATTCTTTTGCATGTCGATATCTAGTGGCCCCAGCATCATTTGTTGAAAAGACTATTTTCACTATTTTCTCCATTAAATTGTTTTAGCAGCTTTGTTGATAATAGATCAGCTGATCATAGATAGACACATGATATTATTTTTGGACTCTCAGTTCTATTTATCTATATGTCTATAAATATGCCAGTACCACACGCTCTTAAATATTGCAGCTGTTTAGTACCTCTTGAAATCTGGAAATTTGAATGTTCCTCTTGGTCATGGTGGTCATTTTCTTTCTGATCCTAAAAGATGTTTCAGGCTTATCTTGCTTATTTTATACCACAGCTCTAATATCAACAATTTCTTCTAAGATTTCTAATTCTTTTTTTTAATTGGGAAATGGTACCTAGAAGCCTAGATATGTGTACTGGAGTGATTAATACTATTAGGGTCATTGCTTTCAAGTCCTCTCAGATGACACAGTTAGAAAAATATATGTAAGGATACTAACCCTCGCGTACACACATATCTATCTTTATTTCCATATTTGTCCATCTGTATCTATTTAAGCTATACACATTTACACTGATTCTCTTACCATATTAAAGTTTCACATGGTTTATTCTAGCCTTAACCTTTCGTTTTTCTGGAACTTCTGTCTTCAACCTTGAGAAGTTTAGCTCCCACCATCTATTTCTTATTTACTTACAAGTTCAATCCCAGTACTTATGTAAAGCAATTACAGAATTGTTAAACTATAATTCTGCAAGAAACAACTTTATCAACCAGCCAATAGTGTTTTTGTAAAGTTGTTTTTGTATTTAGCCCTAAAGTTTGCAATCAAATCACCATTTTTTGGCATTACTAAACTACATATGTTAACTTTTTTTTCCCTCCAACCCCTTCAGTGAGGTCATACTGTTGCAATATAGATTTTGTATTTCATCCTTAGCTTCCAAATCTACTAGTTGATTTTTTAAAATTTTGTATACATTGAAGTTCAGTCTTTGTTATGTAAAGTTCTGTTCTGTGTTTGGACAAATGCAGGCATTATGTACTTACCACTTCAGTGTCACACAGAATAGTTACATTACCCCGACAATTATCCTGTGCATCCTTTTGTTGTCAATCCTGCCCTATGAAAAAAAGGTGGGAAACAATATGTTTTTTCTGATCTCATATTTTTGCCTTTTCTAGAATGTCATATAAATGAAATCATTCAATACGTAGATTTTTAGTCTGATTTTTTAAAATTTAGCAAAATGCATTTAAATTTCATTCACGTTGTTGCATAAATTAATACTTGGTTCCTTTTTATCACCAAATAATATGTTCTTTTATGAATGTAACACAGTTTGTTTTTCCACTCACCTATTAGAAGATTCTTTGTTGCTTCTAATTTTAGGTGATCATGAGTAAAAGTGTTATAAACACTTTCATACAGGTTTTTGTGTGAACATGAGTTTTCAGTTCACTGGGGTAAATACCTAGGGCTGTTATTAATGGACCCTTTGATAATTCTATGTTTGTTTGTTTTTACTTTATAAGTAACTACCAAACTGTCTTCAAAGAGGCTGTATTATTTTGCATTCCTGTCCATGAATGAAATATCCTGTTATTTTACAAACTTGCAAGCATTTGATGTTGTCAGTTTTATGTTTTAATTTGAATTTGCCTAATAACACTTGATGTTGAGTGTCTTTTCATATGCTTATCTTCCATCAGTGTATCTTTGGTGAAGTGTCTGAGTTTTTTATCCATCATTTTATTTTTTCCCCCAATTGTTGAGTTTTAAGTGTTCCTTGTTTATTCTGGATAAAACTTTGTTTGTATCTGATATGTGATTTGAAAATATTTTCTCTTAATCTGTGTCTTATCTTGTCATCTTTTAACAATGTGTTTTGCAAAGCAAAAGATTTTAGGTTTGATAAAGTTTAATGTGTTTTTTTTCAGGGATAATGCTTTTGATATTATGTCTAAAAGCTCATTGTCAAACACAAGGTCATGTAGAATTTAATTTATCTTATAATTTATTCTAAAGATATTAAACTTTTTCATTTTGACAATTGGGTTTGTGATCCATTTTGAGTTAATTCTTGTGTAAGGTGTGAGATATGGGTATAGAATTTTTTCATACAGTCATCAAAAAATGTCAGCACTATTTGGTAAAATAGCTATCTTTTTATTAAATTTTTAACACATTGCAAAAATCATTTGATTGTATGAGTCTATTTCTGGAATCTTTATTCTCTTCTACTGATTTATGCACATTATTTCACCAATACCACACTGTTTTAATTATTGTAGCTTTATAGTAAGTCTGAAAATTGGATAATGTAAGTGAACAACTTTTTTTCTTATTTTGTTACAATCTTTTTACTACCGTGCTACCTTTGAATTCTCATGAATATTTTAGAATTACTTTGTCAATATCTACAAAGAAAGCATGCTAATATTTTGTTAGAAATGTGTGGTATCTGGCTGGGCACAGTGGCTCATGCCTGTAATCCCAGCACTTTGGGAGGCCAAGGTGGGGTGGACCACCTGAGGCCAGGAGCTCAAGACCAGCCTGGGCAACATGATGAAACACCGTTTCTAGTAAAAATACAAAAATTAGCCAGGCAGAGTGGTGAACACATGTAATCCCAGCTACTCGGGAGGCTGAGGCATGAGAATCCTTTGAAGCCGGGAGATGGAGGTTGCAGAGAGCCAAGATCACACCACTGCACTCCAGCCTGGGTGACAGAATGAGACAGAAAGAAAGAAAGAAAGAAAGAAAGAAAGAAAGAAAGAAAGAAAGAAAGAAAGAAAGAAAGAAAGAAAGAAAGAAAGAAAGAGAGAAAGAGAGAAAGAGAGAAAGAGAGAAAGAGAGAAAGAGAGAAAGAGAGAAAGAGAGAAAGAGAGAAAGAGAGAAGGAAGGAAGGAAGGAGAAAGAAAGAAAGAAAAAGAGAGAGAGAGAGAGAGAGAGGGAGGGAGGGAGGGAAGGAAGGAAGGAAGGAAGGAAGGAAAAAAAAAAGAAAGAAAAAGAAAGAAAGAAAGAAAGAAGGAAAGAAAGAAAGAAAGAAAGAAGAAAGAAAGAAAGAAAGAAAGAAAGAAAGAAAGAAAGAAAGAAAGAAAGAAAGAAAGAGGAATCTGTAAAGAAATTGGGGAGAATTGACATCTTAACCATATAGTTGACAGTCAACTGATCTTTGACAAATGAGCCAAGAACATACAATGGGGCAAAGAGTCTTTTCTATAAATAGTTTTGGGACAACTGGATATGACTTGCAGAAAAATGAACTTGGACCTTCATCTCACACCATATACAAATATCAACTCAAAATGAATTAAAGACTTAAACATAAGACCAGAAAGTATAAAACTATTGGAAGAAAACATAGAAAAAATTCTCTTTGCATTGGTCTGGGCAATGATTTTTTGGATATGCCACCAAAAGCATAGACAGCAAAAGCAAAAATAGACAAAATAGATGGCATCAAACTAAAAAGCTTCTTCCCAGCAAAGGAAACAATCCACAGGGTGAAAAAGCAACCTATGAAATGTAAGAAAATATTTACAAACCACGCAGGTGATAAGAAAATAATATTCAAAATGAATCCCCTATGTGGTAACTCAAACAACTCCATAGCAAGAAAACAAATATTCCAATTAAAAATTAGGTGAGAAAACCTAAATAGACATTTCTCAAAAGAATTACATACAAATGGCTAACAGGTGTAAAAGAAAAATAAATATTGTGACCCCTAAATCACTCAGCCAAATAGAAAAGTCAATCTGGGAACTGGGTCAGAAAAAACTGATTCCCATTTCATTTCTAAGTAAGATAACTACAAACATTAAAAAGCTACATACCTCCCTCACAATTTGCCCACAGGAAAATTCCTTGTGGGCCTCAAGATCTTTACTTTAAAACAGTTCTGTTGAATTTCACCCTGGCAATGTAAATTGATAGGTTATCTTCACAGCTGCAGGACAAAGGACAGAACTCAAAGTCATTCCTCTGCTCACCTGAGAAAAATGCATATCTCATTGCCTTCTCTGCCCTATTGTTTATGTAAAACGCAGATACACTGAGCCACACTAAGGCATAAGTGACTATTCCTCTACCTCCCTCTCACATAAATTGTGTATTAAGTGAAAGGCTGATCAAAGACTCAAAATAATGCAACTGTTTGTCTATCTACCTATGACCCAGAAGCCCCAACTTCAAGTTGTTCTGCCTTTCCAGATCAAACCAATGTACATCCTATACATATTAACTGATGTCTCATGTCTCTCTAAAGTGTAATAAAGCAAGTTGTACCACAACGACCTTAGGCAATTGTCATCAGCACCTCCTGAAGTTGTGTCATGGGTATATCCTTAACCTTGGAAAAATAAATTTTCTAAATTGATAAAGTATGTCTCAGATACTTTTGGTTTACACAGGTATATGAAAAAAATGCTTAATGTCACTACTCATTAGGGAAATGCAAAAAAAAATTAAAAAAACACAGTGTGATATCACCTAGCACCTGTTAGAGTGGGTCCTATTAAAAAGATAAAAGATAAACATTATCAAGCGTATGTAGAACCCTCTTATGCTTGGTTGGAATGCAAATTGCTACCACCATTAAAAAAAACAGTATGGAGGTTTCTCAAAAAGAAAAAAAAAACAGAGAGAGAGAGAGAGAACTACCCTATGGTACAGCAATTTCACTCCTCTGGATACATATATCCAAAGGAAGTGAAATCAGTCTGTTAAAGAGATATTTGCACTCTCGTGTTTATTGCAGCATTAGTCACAGTAGCCAAAACGTAGAATCAACTTAAGTGTCCACCAATGGATGAATGGATAAAGAAAATGTGATATACATACATATATATAATATATATGTATATGTATTATATATAATATTTATAAGCACATGAGCATATATCTATATATATACACACATACACACATGAGCATGTATATACAATGGAATACTATTTAGCCTTTGAAAAGAAGGAAATTCTGTCATTGGTGACAATGTGGATGAACCTGTAGAATACTAGGCTAAGTCACATGAGCCAGGCACAGAATGACAAACACCGTGTCATCTCACTTATATGTGGAATCTCAAAAAGTTGAACTCATAGAACCAGAGAGCAGAGTGATGGTTGCCAGGAGCTGGGGGTGGCAGGTAAGGGTGATTGGGAGATGTTGGTCAAAGGACACAAAGTTTCAGTTAAACGGGAGGAATAAATTCTGAGATCTGATATATAGCAGAACGACTATATACATGAGGAAAAGCTTTGAGTTTCTCCCCATTCAGTAAACTAGCTGTAGCTCTGTCATATATAGTTTTCATTATGTTGAAGTATATTCATTCTATCCTCAGTTTTTTGAGGGTTTTATCATGAAGGGATGTTGAATTTTATCAAATGCTTTTTCAACATCAATTGAAATAATCATATAGTTTTTAATCCTCCATTATGTTGATATGTATGATGAATCACATTAATTGATGTGCATATCATGAGCCATCCTTGCATCCCAGGGATAAATCCCACTTGTTCATGATGAATAATCTTTCTAAGGTATTGTTGAATTCGGTTTGCTGGTATTTTGTTGAGGACTTTTGCATCAATATTGATCAGAGATATTTGCTTGTAGTTTTCTTTTCCTGATGTGTCTTTGTCTGGTTTTGGTATCAGGGTAATACTGGCATAGAATGAATTTGGAAGTAGTCCCTCCTCCTCTATTTTTTGAAATAGTTTGAGTAGGATTGGAACTAGTTCTTCTTTAAATGTTCGGCAGAATTCAGCAGTGAAGCCATCAGGTCCCAGGCTTTTCTTTACTAAAAGTCTTTTTATTATGGCTTTGATTATGTTACTTGTTATTGGTCTGTTAATGTTTTGGATTTTTTCCTGGTTCAATCTTGGTAGATTGTATGTATCTAGGAATTTGTCCATTTCTTCTAGAAAATCCAATTTATTGGCATATAGTGGCTCATTGTAGCATCTAATAATCCTTTACATTTCTGCAGCATCAATTATAATGTCTCCATTTTCATTCCTGATATTATTTATTTGGATCTCCTCTGTTTTTTTTTTCTTAGTTTGTCTGACTAAAGGTTCATAAGTTTTGTTCAACTTTTCAGAAAAACCCAACTTTTTGTTTCATTGATCTTTTGTTGTGTTTTGTTTTATTTCATTTATATTTATTTCTACTCTGATATTTATTATTTATTTTCTTCTACTAATTTTGGGTTTAGTATGCTCTTGCTTTTCTCGTTCTTTAACATGCATCATTAGATTATTTGAAGTTTTTCCTCTTTTTGGATGTAGGCACCTATACCTATAAACTTCCTCTTAGTACTGCTTTTTTGTATCCAATAGGTTTTAGTATGTTGTGTTTCCATTATCGTTGGTTTCAAAAATATTTTCAACTTCCTTCTTAATTTATTCATTGACCTACTGGTCATTCAGGAGCATATTGTTTAATTTCCATGTAATTGTATAGTTTCCAAAATTCCTTAGGTTATTAATTTGTAGTGTTATTTTGTCGTGGGCAGAGAAGATACGTAATGTTATTTCATTTGTACGAATCTTTTAATACTTGTCTTGTGACCTAACATATGATCTGTCTTTGAGAAGTATCCACGTGCTGAGGAAAAGAATGTACATCTCTTAGATAAAATGTTCTGTAAATATCTATTGGATCCATTTGTTCTACAGTGCAGATGAAGTCGGATGTTTCTTTGCTGATTTGCTGTCTGGAAAATCTGTCCAAAGCTGAAAGTGGGGTGTTGAAGTGTCCAGCTATTACTGTATTGGGACCTAACTCTCTCTTTAGCTCTAATAATATTTGCATCATATATCTTGGTGCTCCCATATTGGGTACATACATATTTAAAATTGTTATATCCTTTTGCTGAATTGACCCCTTTATCATTACATAGTGACCTTCTTTGTCTCTTCTTATAGTTCTTGTCTTGAAATCTATTTTGTCTGATACAAGTATAGTAACCCCTGCTCTTTTTTAGTTTCCATTGGCATGGAATATTTTTTCTATATCTTTATTTTCAGCCTGTATGTATCTTTATAGGTGAAGTGTGTTTCTTATTGGCACCAAAAAAATCGGTCTTGTTTTTCATCCATTCAGCCAGTCTGTCTTTTGATTGGATAATTTAATTCATTTGCATTAAATATTATTATCGATAAGTAAGGACTTACTCTTGCCATTTCGTTGTTTGTTTTCTGGTTGTTTTTTGGTCTTCTCTTTCTTGTTTCTTTTTTTCCTGCCTTCTTCTAGTGAAGGTGATTTTCTCTGATGATGTGATTTAGTTTCTTATGTTTTGTGTGTGTGCGTGTGTGTGTGTGTGTGTGTGTGTGTGTGTATCTATCGTAAGTTTTTCATTTGAGGTTGCAATGAGGCTTGCATATATTATTTTATAACCCATTATTTTAACCTGATAGCAACTTAAAACTCTTTACAGAAACAAACAAAACAAAAACTAATGAAGACTCTATACCCAAACTTCATAGTCCTGCTTTTAAACATTTTGCTGTTTCTATTTATATCTGATTGTACTGACTATGTCTTGAAAAGTAGATGTAGTTATTATTTTTTTAATTGTTTAACTATTTAGTCTTTCTAGTTATGATAAGAGTATTTTACACACCACAGTTACGGTGTTATACTACACTGTGTTTTTCTATGTACTTACTATAACCAGTGAGTTTTGTAACTGCAGGTGATTATTTATTGCTCACTAATGTCTTTTTCTTTCTGATTGAGGTACATCCTTTAGCATTTCCTGTAGGACAGGTCCAGTATTGATGAAATCCCTGAGCTTTTGTTTGTCCGGGAAAATCTTTTTTTCGCCTTCGTGTTTGAAAGATATTTTTGCCAGATATAATATTCTAGAGTAAAAGTTTTTTCCTTCAGAGGTTTATATCATGTGTTCTCTCCTGGCCTGTAAGTTTCTGCTATAAACTCTGCTTCCAAACTTACTGGAGTTTCATTGTATGGTTTTTTTTTTTTTTCTTTTATCTTGCTACTTTTAGGATCCTTTCTTTAATCTTGACTGTTGGGAATTTGAGTATTCAATGCATTGAGGTAGTCTTCTTTGGGTTATATCTGCTTGGTGTTCTATAACCTTCTTGTACTTGGATGTTAATATTTTTCTTTAGGTTTGGGAAGTTCTTTGTTATTATCCCTTTGAATAAACTTTCTTCCCCATCTCTTTCTGTTCCTAAAGTTTAAGGCCAATAACTCTTAGATTTGCCCTTTTGAAGCTATTTACTAGAAGCTATTTTCCAGATCCTGAAGGTTGTGCTGCATTGTTTTAAAATTATTTTTTCTTTTGTCTCCTCTGTGTATTTTCAAATAGCCTGTCTTCAAGCTCACTAATTCTTTCTTCTGCTTGATCCATTCTGCTATTAAAGGACTCTAGTGCATTTATCAGTATGTCAATTGCATTTTTCAGCCTCAGAAATTTTTATTGATTCCTTTTAATTATTTCAATATCTTTTTTTAAAATTTATCTGTTAGAATTCTGAATTCCTTCTCTGTGTTCTCCTAAATTTTGTTTGTTTGTTTCCTCAACACAGCTATTTTGAATTTCCTGTCTGAAAGGTTACATATCTGTCTCCAGGATTGGTCCCTGGTGCCTTATTTAGTTCATTTGGTGAGGTAATGTTTTGCTGTATAGTGTTGATGCTAGTAAGTGTTTTTTCTGTGTCTAGGCATTAAAGAGTTAGATATTTATTGTAGTGTTTACTGTCTAGGCTTGTTTTTACCTGCCCTTCCTGGGAAGGCTTTCCAGGTATTTGAAAGGACTTGGGTGTTGTGTTCCATGCTGTATCTGCTTTAGGATGTACCCCAATCAAGTAACACTGTGGTTCTTGCAGACTTCTAGAAGTACTGCCTTGATGGTCTTTGACAAGATCCAGGTATGTTCTCTAGATCACCAGACAAAGCCTCTTGTTCTCTTTGCTTAATTTCTCCCAAAATACAGTCTCACTGTTCTGAGCCACTTAACACTGGGTATGGAGTGACATAAGCACCCCTATGGCTTAGCATAACCACCACTATGATTATGCTAAGTCAGAGATTAAGCCAGCACAGTGCTGGGTCTTCTCCAAGGTTTGCTGTAATTACTCCCTGGCTACTGCCTATGTTTTCTCAAGTCCCTGGGACTCTACAATCAGCAGTGGCAAAACCAGCCAGGCCTGTGTCCTTCCCTTCAGAATGATGAGTTCTCCAGGCCCTGAGTGGGTTCAGATGTGCCATCCAGAGTCAGGGTCTAGAGTCAAAAACCTTAGAAGTCTACCGGGTGTTCTATTATATTGTGGTTGAGCTGACATTCAAACCACAAGACATAGTTCTTCCCACTCTTCCCTCCCTTTTCCGAAGACAGAGGAAACTTACTCAGTACCCACCTCCACCCTAGCCATGAGGTATACTGCCAGACTACGACCATTGTTCCCTTAAGGCCCAAGGTGTCTTATATCAGCTTTTAATGAATGTTGCCTTGCCTGAGACTCACCCTTCAGGGCAGTGGGCTCCCCTCTAGTCCCAGGGGAGGTCCAGAAATGCCATCTAAGAGTCAAATCCTAGATTCAGGGACCCCAACAACCCACTTGGGGATCTACCCCACTGTGGCCATGCTAGTTATTTATTTTTGGTTATTATGAAGGTGTTTTATCTATGTAGACAGTTGCTAATTTGGTGTCTTTCTGGCGGAGACAATCAGTGGAGCTTTCTACTCCGCCATCTTGCTCCACATTCACATCCCCATAGTGTTTCTGATAAAAAAAACCAAACAGTATTTTAAATAATGTCAGATTCACATTGATATGTAGTAGAGAGCAGGCTTCATGCAATTTGAAGTGAACAACAAAAAGTTTATCTTCCATTTACTCCTCACAGTTTTCTTGAAATTGTCATACAATCTGTTTGGGACAAAACAGTGTAAGTTCTTGTCAAAATGTAAACCATATCAAGTATGGAAAATATTAAAAACAATTACCAAAAATTAAATTAGTTTGAATCCTTGCATGTGTCTTGTTTTTTAAAATGTGACAGGAAGTAAATCTGTATTGACAGGAGAAGTGTAATCAAGAAAATCCCATATCCTGGCTCAACAGTTGCAAGTTAGGTCTCTGCCGACAAGGAAAAGATTTTAAAAAGTAGATCAGAGGAAACGCTTTCCTACTTAACAGTCTTGTCTAAGGTTAATCTTAAACGTACATGTTTTAAAAATAAGGTATACATTCAGTAATTCCCAGGTCTACCAGGTGATCTATGACATAAGCAGAAAGAACAAAGGCCAAAATATTCCAGGAAATAAATGTGTTCTCTGTCAGAATAAAAGGCTGAAAATGAGAAGTGACAACAAAAGTAAGATGGGAATTTCCTAACTGATCATAAATCTAACCTTAACTCAAATGAACACAACTTGAATTTTTAGCATGTGTTCGTTATTTTTGCAGGTCATTTTGCAGTTACTGTTAATGCATCTTGAGTTGTCATTTAAATTGAACTTGCTGTTCTCTTAGTGGAGACAATATTTCTGTCTATGGTTCTTGAGAGTTACTAAGCACTCTATTTTTCTTTACTGTGACTAAAGGAACATAATATAACATTAATAATTTCAACCATTTGTAAGTGTACAGCTCTGTGGCATTAAATTCATTCACATTGCTGTGCAATCATCATCACCATCCATCTTCAAAATGTTTTCGTCTTCCCCAAACTGAATCTCTGTACCATTAAACAATAACTCCCCATTTCCTTCTCTCCTTAGCCTCTGGAAACAACCATTCCACTTTATGTCTCTATGAATTTGATGCTTCTAGGTACCAGATATAAATGGAATAATAAAATATCTGTATTTTTGTGACTGGCTTATTTCATTTAACTCAATGTCATCAATATTAATTCATGTTGTAGCATGCATCAGAAATTCATCCTCTTTCAGGGCTAAATAATATTCCATTGTGTGTATATCCTGCATTTTGTTTATTCATTTATTAGTTGAAGGACACTTGGGTTGTTTCCACCTTTTGGTTATTGTCAATAATGATGCTATGAATATGACTGTGCAAACATCTCTTTGGTTTCTCACTTTTAAGTATTTTGGCTCTATATCTAGAATTGAAATTGTTGCATTATATGCTTATTCTGTGTTTAATTGATGAACCACCACAGTTTTCCACGATGGTTGTATTGTTTTACATTTCCACCAGCAATGCATAAAGTTCCAGTTTCTTTACATTCTCACCAACACTTGTTATTTTGTCATTTTCTTTGTTTAATAGTAGCCACCATAATGAGTACGAGTTACTATTTCAGAGTGGTTTTGACTTGCATTTTCCTAGTGACTAGTGATGGTAAGCATCTTTCATGTGTTTATTGGACATATGTATATCTTCGTTGGATAAATGTTTACTCAAATATTTTGCCTATTTTAAAATTAGGCTATTTGCTATTTTGCTGCTGAGTTGAAGGAGTTTCTTATATATTCTGAATATTAATCCTTTATCAGGTATTTGATTTACAGTGTTTTTCGTTCTGTTGGTCATATTTTTACTCTTGATACTGTCCTTTGATGCACCAAAGTTTTTAATTTTGATAAAGTCCAATTCATTTATTTATTTATTTATTTTGAGACAGAGTCTTGCTCTGTCACCCTGGTTGGAGTGCAGTGGTGTTATCACAGCTCATTGCAACCTCAACCTCCTGGAATCAAGGGATCCTCCCACCTCAGCTTCCTGAGTAGCTGGGACCACAGGTGCGTGCCACCACAACCAGCTAATTTTTAAATTATTTGTAGAGATGAGTTATCATGTTGCCCAGGCTGGTCTCAAACTCCTTGGCTCAAGTGAGGAGTTGCACCTCAGCCTCCTATAGTGCTAGGATTACAGATGTGAGCCATGGTGCTCAACCCAATTTATCTATTTTTTTCTTTTGTTGCCTATGTTTTTGGTGCCATATATAATAAATCATTGCCAACTCTGATGTCATAAAGCTTTTTTTCCTATGTTTTCTTCTAACAGTTTTATGATTTTATAGATCAAGTTCTTTGATTCATTTTGAGCTAATTTTTGTGTATGGCTAACCTCTCATGCACTTTAATTGAAAAAGTTACTTTGGAATATTCTAATGCTCAAACTCTATGTACTGGACCTTGCCCTCAGCACATTATGTATTTGATCTCTAATCCTAGAAATTACCTAGCTATGCAAATAGTATATATCTCCATTTTGGAAAAAAAGATAAAAATAAGTGCAGAAAGGGTAGATAGCTTACTCAAGGTTGGAAACTTATTAAGTGGAAGAACCAGAATTCAAAGCCATTTCTGTTTAACTTATGAGGCCATGCATTGAAGCTCTGTGCAATACTGGTAATATATACACCTAAGTTTTCTTTCTGGCTTTTCACCAGCAATTTACTAGTATGGTAGGCTATTTCTCGAGATAAATATACATTTTGGGCTTCCCTCCACTCCATTTCAATCAGGAGACCAGATTTTTTGCAATGTAGAGAGCAGACTCCTTTGTAAAAGCCTAAACACAAAAAATAAATAATCTCCTTGTCCCCGAGGGACAGCTGAAAGAGAAAAGTGACACATAAGGTCAAATAGGGGAGAAGAAAAATTCCCAGAGACTAGAATCAGAATGGGGGTTCAGCAGGTATCCATGGAACCTATGTACAAAATGGTGACAACACCCTCAGGAGATCATAGCAACTCACATGAGTTGGATGTGTTGAGGCTCAATAACTGTTACCACAAAATATGGCACTTTGACATGTTAAACTGAAGAAAAAGCCTCAGGATCTTTCTGACCTTCCCTCTGTTCCCCAATACTCTGTCTCTCTCAAAGCACAGCGTGACGTTTTTCTCTGAAGTTCCTTTATCTGCCTAATGTCTGCACCTGCTATAAAAGAAAAATAATCTGTCAACACATTCAGACAGACTTTTGTGACAAACTGTTGTGTGTTCTGCAGGTTCAACAGACTTTGTCCCAGGCCACTGTATTTACTTCAAGCCCATTACATTTTCCCTGAAATCATTTACTACCACCTAAAATCAACCACACTTTCCTATTTCCCTTTCCCCCAAGAAGTAGGGTGTATACGCCTCTATACCTCATGGGGATATTTGGTAATCACACTGTGATTTGCCCCTGTGCATGCTAGTAAGTTTGTATGCAATTATTCCTATTAATCTACCTTTTGTCAGTTGATTTTTTCAGTAAACTTTCAGAGGGCAAATGGGAAGTTTTCCCTTGGCTCCTACAGATGCACGGTACAACTAGAGAAGCTGGAACCTAGGACCAGAACCTCTCCCATATTCCTTTGTCACAAGTGTGGCTTGTGGCAACACAAGTCCAATTGATAAAGTCTAAGACCTGCAAGGAACATGAAACTAGCACCATGAACAGTAATCTCTAGAAATCAATATGAATAAACAGTTTCAAATCTGATGCTTAACACACCAAAGATTGTAAATACCTGTAATGCCAGCTATGGACACTTAATATCTGCAAGCCTCAGGATTCTCATATTTAAATTGGAAATAATATCTATCTCATAGGAAATTGGTGAAGATAAAATCTAATGATAAGTATAAAACACACAGTACGGCATACCTAAGTGGGTACCCAATAACATCTACTCTCTTGCTTTTCATCACCCACCGTAGCTCCACTGTTTTCTAATGTTTGGGCACATTTATTTGCTAGAAATACAGAAAAATACTCTTGCGTTTTTCAGTGTCCCCAGTCTAAGAAGCTATGCAATTCATTCCTTTTAGAATTGAGTCCAGGAGAGAAAATTTGTTCCTAGAATGCAGCCATGTTTCCTTTGATCAGACAATGAATATTATCTAACTGCTCACGGTTTTTTTTGTGTTTGTCAAGAAATTCACTGAAGCTTACTGTTTACTCACAGTAATTGTATTCACTTAAGAAACTGTTTGAAACTTGTGCTACCCTTTCCTCCATACTTACTACATGTATTTTCTTTCATTTTAGAAATTATATTGAACCAAGATATGTTTTATTGTTAGTTTCCTTAAGTCATTTTTGGGAATAATGAAACTATAGATATAGTAACACCAATAATAGTATTTGTGACAGTATTTGAAATAAGAAAAGTGAAATGGAAATTTGGAATAATTAGATGAGTAGAATGATTGCTGCTAAAAAAAAAAGCAACACACAAGACAGACAACTTTAGTCTTCCAAAGTTTGATCTACAATTACCGCCTATTGTATTTATATTAATAAAGTAATTGGTTTTAATATGTCTGGTTATCATACTCCAGTTTCTATTATACTTTGTTCTTAATTTGAAGTATTTAATAGCAATTAACTTTTAGAGAACAAGAGGAAGTAAGATTGTATGACTAGAATATAAAGACGAAGTAGAATACATTTAGAGAATAAAAGGAAGTAGAGTTGTGTAATTAGAATATAAAGCTATTACAATTGGCTTTTGTCCCTGGTTTGCTTAATAACTTTTGTAAAATCAAACCATTTTAGAGAGTGCTGGCACTTTATTTTTGTAGATCAACTAATTCAGCCTCTTATTTTGCAGTTGATAGACCCAAAGCTCAAGAAAGGTAAATGTCTTGCAACAGACCACATAGTCAGTTAGTGATGAAACCATGAGTAAATCAAAGATTTGGAAGAAATCCATAAAGATCATTATCTATCCCCATACAAAATATGGATTGTCAGTACCTCTCTAGTAACTGTTGAACGTTTGAAAACATGACATATTTTCTTGAATTTTTCAAATTAATTCACATGAAGCATATTCGCCCCATCCAATTCCACAAATCAGGAAAATTGGGGTAATCCTTGAAACATTTACTCTGTATCAAATCCATCACCAAATTCAGCTATTTTTTACCTTTTGAATTCATCCACTTTTTTTCAATCTCCGCTGCCAACACTCTAGTCCAAGTCACCACCATCTCTTTTCTGAAATACTACAATATCCTTCTAATTGGTCTATCTACATCCATCTTACCTCCCCACAATGCAGTTGGTTAGAATGCTTTTTTTCCCCAAAATATAGTTAGGGAAACACACACACACGCACACACACACTTAAAACCTTCAGCAGTTTTCTATTTCTATCATGATAAAGACAAAAATATTAACATTGTGTGAAAGGCCCTGTAATTTTAACACTTTAACTGCATTTCTACCTTGATTTTGCTCTTCTCTATAGCTAGTTGGGTTTTTCTTAGGTACTCAGATTTACCATCCTTTCTTTTTCCCCTGTGGTATTTGCATTTTTTTTTCCCTCTGTTTGGATCTCTCTTCCCTCTTTATCTATCTATTTGGCTTCTACACTTCCTTCAGAGATACAATGTCCCTATGATCTGATAGTATGATACTAGGCCCTTTTCCCACATAGTGTTTATCCCAGCTTTACATTTATTTGGGACTGTAATTTGTGATTACATTTATTTTGTCCATGTATTTTTGCCTCTATATCTAGATCTTACGTTACATGTTGATACGAATCTTTTGTAGTTTACTTCAACATTTTGTCTCAGGCATAAAGGCAAAATATAGTGCCCAATACATGATAAGAACTGAAGATCTATTCAATGGGTGGATATAAGAATGGATTCAGAGACAAACTAATATGCTATAAATATGCTAAGTGTTAATAATACATATCATGTATTGAAATTACCAGGCACTATGTTAAATAAGTTATTTACTCATTATAGAAACCCCAGTAGATAAGCACTGTTATTACTCTTATTTCTCAGATAATGCAACTAAAATTCAGAATGGTAAGATAATTATCCAAAGTTACACAAGTAATAAGCAATAGAACCAGGATTAAAATCCAGATGATGTGACTTTTAACCACTACACTATACTGTCTCCAACAACAAAATATAAAAGTGAATAACATATATTCTCTGTCAATAGTCTGTTGCTAAATTATTTTATAGCTCTTCCTTGAATGACAGCAGACATGATGAGTTGTTAAATCAGAAAAAAAATAGGTTTTATATGGATATGTAAATGGTTGATAATGGATTTGAAGTTTCTAACAGTATGATTCTTGTGGTAAAATGAAAGCCAAAAGAATAAATCTCTCATGACAGAGTATCAGACAATAATACATGACAGTATATCAGAGTGCTAGCTGAAAGCAGTCGATTAACTCAAATTAAATTATTTGAAGGGAGTTTAGTAAATGGGCTATTACCAAGTAGCAAGCGTGTAGTAGCAAAACCACAATGAATAATGCAAGAATCTGGGGTTAGTAACATGGGAGTGGGAGTGACAGAGTAGGTTACTTCCTTAGAACTGAATGGGCAAGGGGAAGAAATGGTTAATGGAAATAGGAGGAAGAATAGGATCTGTGTGGGAACAGCATCCTGATAGAAGCTATGACCTTTAGTCAAAGGACATAGCCAGCCCAGGAAGTCTGCAGGGAGAAGACCAAGAGAATATATATGCTCTCCTCATTCTCCCCACTCCTACTGATCTCCTACCAGCACTCCCCATTAATCAAAACCAATCCAAAGCCAGAGGATATGGAGGTACTTTTATATGATCCATATAAGTCAGTCCCTAGAACATAGAGCAGGGTGAAGCATGGATATAAAAGATATATGGGTGATATCCAATACAGATAAAGATGGAGACCCTTTTAAAAATGTCCATAGCATCTAAGTCACATAATTTTTTTTTTCTTCCAATGTAGGGCCAGCTGTGCTTCTCAGTAGTGCTAGTGGGGACAAGGAAATGAAAAAGGAGACCATGGCTTGGAATTTAGCTTTCCTGTGTTCCAATAAACACCTCTTTAACGTTCCAAACTTTCTAAGTCCTTTAAGACTCACCCCATGTTGCACATAATTGAATTCTTAAAAGACAAATGGAGCCTTACACTTCTCACCAAAAAGGGTGTTATTGAAATTCAAGGCATTGGGCAAGCATTATTAAAATAATTCCTCTGGCCTCCATTACATTTCTGACCCAAGTTGCATTGAATATAGAGAGGTAAAACTAGTTGTTCTGCCTGGTTACCATTATATTTGGTATGCTGTGGAATAGTTCGGACAGTAGATAACATTTTAAAAATGCATGTTAATACATTAAAAAACTTTCAACTGCCAACTCTTTGTCACACACCAAACCTGATTATTTACCTGGTGAACACAGTAAAACTCTTTGTGTGTAAATTAAATTGTCTTATGCTTTTTGATGCTTGGCTTGATCACTCTGTGTTACGGGTGTCAACTTCAATACCTGGAATATAAGAAAAGGTATTATCAAATATTAATGAAAGTTGCACACCTTAAATCTGTAATGTCCAAATGAATATATACTCAAGGCTTTTAGTGTGCCAGAATCTGAAACATTTCATCTTGATTAGTTCTCAATTTCTTCTGCTAAATTTTATATTGCTGAAATGAATAATGGCAATAATCGTGTGATCAAGCAGGAAAACTAATAATGACTTTTAAATATATCATTTTGGAATGGTTGGCTGAGAAAATATGAGGATATAAGACAAAAGATATAAAGATATAATAGAGGATCAGAGGAAATAAAACAAAACTTCAGAAATAATTTCAAATGAGGGCACTTTTCGAAAAAGAATCTCAAAACACTAAAGACTTTCCAATCATTCAAACTTAAATTAGTTAAGGTTGATGTAACCTATAAAATTAATTATATCCAATTTTACTTTGTCGAGAATCTGACCCTCTACTTACATTTAAAACAAATTATTGAGAGAACTAACATTTTAGAACCAAAAGATCTGATGTTTTGCTCATTAATTGTCTACAAAAAAGATTTATATCGTTTATTTTGTCTACTTTTTAAGAATCTAACAGCAGTGGGTGGAAGAGCAAAACTGAATAACATAGGCTTGAACTGTGCAGGTCCATTTATACATTAATTTTCTTCCACCTCTACCACCCTGAGACCAGCAGGACCAACCATTTCTCTTCTGCCTCCTCCTCAGCCTACTCAAGGTGAAGGCAATGAGGATGAAGACCTCTATGATGATCTACTTCCACTTAATGAATAGTAAATATAGTTCTCTTTCTTATGATTTTCTATTTTTTTTAAGGTAAGGCTTTATTTTTCTCTTCAATTTAAGGTAGAAAAACTACATTATAATCTAGATCACTTTCTTTTGCAAGATTCCAAATCTCAAGAATCTTCTACTTTATACTTTTTTTACATTTTTCACATTTTCTGAAATACATACATATCAATTAGGATTAAGTGGTTCTATTACAAAGTCATTTAAACAAGAGAGAACTTTATTTCTCTCTCATGTAAAAGAAGACCAGAGATAGGCAGTGGCAATCCCTTCTCTGTCTGAACAGCAGCAGTAGTTACAGGTTTGGAGTGATGTTCATGCTCACAAGACCCAATAAGCCTATGGAACCCAGCTTTTCACCAGGCTCACTTAATTTTGCAGAATACCAATAAGAAACAGCACAACAGCATGGTAGCCTGAGGTTGTTTCAGCAGGAGTCTTTACTCCACCTTTCCAAGCGTCAGCTCAGGTATTAAGTAACCCAGATCATCTGGGTTGGTGCAGAGACCACCTGGTTTAGAAGCTTCATGCTGTATAAGAACAGCTATCTCCTGAAACAACCAATGAGTTTAGCTTTTAGGGATCTTTGCAATAAGCAACATCATATTTAAGGAATTTAAGGAATTCCAAAGTCCATGTTTTCCAATAGGCATTTATAGTACTTGTCACAGTCTTCCTGGTCCAGATACAGTTTACCAATAAAGGGTCATTTTCAATCATAAACGATATTGGCTGGTATCACAGCTGACATTTCATTATTATTTTGCCTAGTAGGAGTCTAGAGAAATAGTGCTGAAAGGTAAACTCAAGGTCATTTTGACCAGGGAGAAAGTGAAAGGGTTTGTTAACCCTGTACTAATCGCAGTCCAGGGCAGTCTCACAGCATCAGGACCCAATCTTCCATCTTGTTGCTCTGCCACTCATGGCTTCTGTTTCCAAGGTTTCTTTAAAGCCCAAGAATCCTGCTGGAGCTCTAGCCACCATATTCTTGTTCCATAAGGAACAAAGAGAATGTGTAGAAAACTTCTCAAAAGCATCACTCAACACTTCTAAGTCCATGCCAGTGGCCAGAACTTAGTCGTATTACGGTCACAGGTGCCTGCAAGAGAAGTCAGGTATATTGCTGACCTGAATAAATTCACAGATTCTGTGACAAAGAGATAAAGGAAGAACAGATATTGGGTCGAGCAATTAGAAATCTCTCCTACACATACATATGGTGGGAAAAAATGAGCTTTTTATTAAAAAGCTGGGACTAAAAAAGTCATAAAAATTGAGAAGATACACGTGCTTATGATTTGAAAATGCTTTTCATCAAGGTAAGTTGTTTTCCAATTAAATAGTAAAACTTTTCAAATAAGAAATTATCATCCTAGAACATTAGTTCTGTAACCTGCAAGAACAGTTATATCACCATCAATTATGAGATGTAATTAATACGACATGCATTTTAACTTATTAGTTCTAGGTTAAACTGTATGAAATTGCTGGGTTTTGTAGTCAGAAACAATTGCATATTGGAAATTTCATAAACCTAATCTATTACAAGGCATCGCATTTTGTGACTAATTTACTTAAAAATACAAATTAGTACAGATTTAGGTTGCTGCCATAATAAAATAACTAATACAGTTTAGTTTCAATAATCTTCATTAAGTGGGAAAGGAGTGAAATCACAACTGACATATTGGGAATTGTACCTTTATCCTTAAGCACTTCAAAATTATTTTTTTGTTCCTAGATAAGATGCTTATTGTGGTAGACTGAAAAATGGCACCCTAAATATTTCCGTGCCCTAATCCCTGGTTTTATGCCTGCATATGTTAAGTTAAATGCCAAAGAGACTTTGTAGATGGAATTAAGGCTACAGATCTTAAAATAGGGAGATTATCTGAGTGGGCCCAATGTAATCAAAAGGACCTTTAAAAGTGGAAGTGGAAGGCAGAAAGGTAGGTCAGAGAGATGGATGATGGATGAAGCATCAGGAAAGATTCAAAATGGGAGAGAGACTTGACCTGCTATTGCTGGCTCTGAAAACAAGGGGGCCATCAGCCAAGAAATGTGGACAACCTCTGGAATCTAGAAATGGCCCTCAGGTGACAGACAGCAAGGAAGTAGGACTTGATCCTTCAACTGCAAAGAATTGAATTCTTCCAACAACTGATAAGAAAGAAAATGGATTCATCCTTCTACCCCCACCGCCAGAGCCTCCAAAAAGGAAAACAGTCCTGACAACACTTTTATTTTAGCTCAGATGAGACTCAGGTCAGATTTTTGACATATGAAACTTTAAGACAATGTATTTGTGCTGTTTTAAGACACTGACTTTGTGGTAATTTGTAACAGTTACAACAGAAAATACATACATTTACCTTAGTAAAACCTCAAATTTAAAGGAGTTATCAAAGAAGGGTCCCTAATGTCATTTAAACTATATTTTTAAAAGTTCAATTCATGTCTGATCCTGAATGATTCTGGTATATTAAGTTGTGCTATAACTGGAAATGTGTGTTTAGCCAACAAAAATGACAAAATAGTAACAATTGAAAGCTACAAAGCCTATTATTTTTACATAAAAACTTCAAAAATATCATGACTAGTTATTGTGTGAACCATTTTATCTAGGAGTGGTTTGTAAGGCAGCATTTTAAGTTTCCATAAAAACAGAACCTTCTGTTTTAGAAGAGATATCAATAACGTAACCAGAAACCTCTATTTCCAAGTGCAGTGGTTTCTCCTGTTCATAAGTCAGGTTTGAACTATCTTCCGTTTGAATCTCTTGCTCTTCCACCTCCAAAAGTTTGTCTGGAGTTGAAGCTACCTACTTCTTCATCTTCATTTTTATGTAGAAGGCTACAAATCATTTTGGGTCTATAGGAGAAATCATTTTCCTGATTATCAGCTATTCCACCCCACCTATGTTTTCTTCTCCTTCCTTCTTGTCTGTCAGAAGAGTTATCATGCTGAGCTGCTTCATTGTATGGCATTTATATTTTAGCACTGTTTTATTATTGCCTTCTGCATCTACATTTTCAACATTTTCTTGAAATATAGCATAGGTCTGAAGAGGGTCTTTGTACTCTCCAGCAAAGAGATAGCTGTCCACTTGCAGAATGGGCCTCTCATTGCAAATTCTCCAAATCTTGCATTTATTTTCACATTTTTAGAAAATCCTGACAATTCTACTGGAATCAACATCTCTGCCTTCAATTCCTCATCTTCTCCATTCTCTGGACTCCACTTCTTGACTGCCATCATGGTCCCACACCTCCTCAGTGCCTCCCCAGTCACTAGCCACCCCAACCCAGAGCTACCATCTTAAGCCCCTTATGATCTTCTTCACATTTTCCTCTCACTAGCTTACTTTAAGAATAACAGTATGTAACTCATATAACATATAAAATATATATTAATTAGCTGTTTATGTTATTTCTAAGGCTGCTGGTCAATAATACACTATTAGTAGTTCAGTTTTTATGGAGTCAAAAGTTGTACACACATTTTCGAGTGCGTGAGGGTCATATATATGTGTTGCAGGTTTAATTAAATTAAACTTTAATAATATTCAGTTAGTCAATGAATGGTAGTGAGTTTTGTTCTGTGTTATTCCTGTGGAGACTGTGGAGGTAAAGCTGACTCATATTCTAAGAACCCTAGTATCTGTGGGAACTAGGTCTTGGGTTTCTATTTCATTATTCTGATGCAAGCTACTTAAATTCTTAATTTTTGAAGGAAAACAAGTAATCTAGTCACATCTGTGTGAGGCAGTTGTTACAATTACTGACTGGTAAAGTAGATCAAATCTGAACACTTATGCTACTCACTTCGTTTATTTGTGCTCAAAGAGAATAGCTTTATAACATGTACAAAATAGTAGCCCTCAAAAATAGATATTTGGCATATATAATATATATATGTGCTTTGGCATATATAACATATATAGTGTTTATATATATTATAATATATATATAATATATTTATATATTATTTATTTATATATTATTTATTATTTATATAATATATAACATATAATATATATAATATAAATATAATATATATATATTTGGCATATATAACATATGTAGTGCTTTCAACTACTATCACAACTTCTCTTATGGGAGACATAAAATAAGCACCTAAGTATATTACTGGAAGAAAATTGCTTGAAAGAACAAGCTTACTCTTTTTAATTAATTGAATTTTTTAAATAGAACATTAAAAAGCAAGTTTTTGGCATACACAATAATTAGGGAACTACAAAAGTTTTTGTGAAATTCTAAAAGAACTTTTAAGAATAAATTTAAGAAAGTTTTCAATATCCTAAAAACCCTTTTCAATATATCTCTTGAAAGTAGCTTAATTTAAAAAAAATAGTTACAATACTGGATGAGTGAATACATATTCATTTTAAAGAAAAATAAAGCAAAAGAAAATGAACAACAAGAAAACTTACTTTTCCAAAAACTAGGGATACATGGGAGCTTCCTTAATCTAATAAAAGATGAGTGAGAGACTGAGGCAGCGATGTTTTATCTTACCACTACTACTCAATCTTGTAATGGAAGTCCAATCTAGATAAATAAGAGAAAAAAAAACTTGCAGGCATACAGATTAGCAAAGAAGAAATAGAACTTTCTTCATTCATAGACAACCTGACAGGGATGCTCCCTATTACCACTGTTATCTAACATGGTACTGGAAGTCTTAGATACAGTAGTCAGATAAGAAGATATAAAAGGCATTCAAATTGGAAAAGAAGAATTCAAATTATACTTGCTTGCAGATGATAGGATCTTATACTTGGAAAAACCTAAAGACTCCACAAGAAACCCTTTACAACTGATAAACAAAATCAGTGAAGTTACAGGATATAAAAATCAACATATAAAAGTCAGTAGCATTTCCATACGCCAACAGGGAGCAATGTGAAAAAAGTTTTAAAAAGTAATCTCATTTACAATTGCCACACACAAAATTAAATACACAGGAATTATCTTAACCAAAGTAGTAAAGATCACTATAATTATAACTATAAAACACAGATGAAAGTAATTGAATAAGACATGAATTGAAAAATCTTTCATGTTCTTGGATTGGAAGAATCAATATTGTTAACAATGTCCATATTACCCAAGGCAATCTGCAGATTCAGTGCAATCCCTATCAAAATACTAATGACATTCTTTACAGAAATAGAAAAAATAATCCCAAAACTTATATGGTACTACAAAAGATACAGAAGAGCCAAAGCTATCCTAAGCAAAAAGAACTAACCTGAAGGAATCACATTACCTGACTTCAAATTATATTACAGAGATACAGTAACCAGAACAGCATACTATTGGCATAAAAACAGACACACAGACAAATGAACAGAATAGAGAACCCAGAAGCAAATCCACACACATACAGAGAACTCATTTTTTGACAAACTTGCCAACAATATACACTGAGGAAAAGACAGTCTCTTCAATAAATGCTGCAAGAAAAACTGGATATCCATATGCGGAAGAATGAAACTAAGCCCCCGTCTGTAGCCATATATGAAAATCAAATAAAAATAGAATAAATACTTAAATCTAAGACCTCACACCATGAAAATACTACAATAAAACATTGTAGAAAAGCTTCAGGACATTGATCTGAGCAAAGATTTCTTGAGCAATATCCCACAAGCACAGGCAACCAAAGCAAAAATTGTAAAATAAGATCACATGATGTTAAAAAGCTTCTGCATAGCAAAGGATACAATCATCGAAGTAAAGAGGCAATCCACAGAATCGGAGAAAATATTTGCAAACTACTTATCTGAGAAAGAATTCATAACCAGAATATATAAAGAGGTCAAACAACTCTACAGAAAAAAAATTCAATAACCTGATTTAAAAATGGGCAAAATATCTGAGTAGACATTTCTTTAAAGATGTCATAAAACGGCAAACAGGCATATGAAAAGGTACTCAACATCATAGATCATCAGAGAAATGCACATCAAAAGTATAACGAGATATCGTCTCATCTCAATTAAAACGGCTTATATCCAAAACACTGGCCACAACAAATGCTGGAGATAATGTGGAGAAAAGGGAGCCCTCATACGCTGTTAGTGAGAATTGGTACAACCATTATGGAGAACAGTTTGGAGGTTCTTCAAAGAAGTAAAAATTGAGCTACCATATGATTCAGCAATTCCACTGCTTGATATATACCCCTGAAAAAGAAAATTAGTATATTGAATTGATATGTGCAGTCTCATGTTTGTTGAGACATTGTTCACAGTAACTAAGATTTGGAAGCAACCTAAGTGTCCATCAACAGATGAATGGATAAAGAACATGTACATAAACACAATGGAGTACTATTTAGCCATAAAAAGGAATGAAATCCAGTCATTTGCAATAACTTGGATGAAAATGAGAATTATTATGCTACTTAAAATAATCCAGGCAGAGAAAGACAAACATCACATGTTCTCACTTATTTTGGGGTTCAGAAAATTAAAACAATTGAACTCATGGACATAGTAGAAGGATGTTTACCAGAAGCTAGGAAGTGTTGTGCCGAGTTGCATGGAAGGCAGGGATGCTTAATGCATAAAAAAAAAATAGAAAAAATGTATAAGACCTATTATTTGATAGCAAAATAGGGTGACTATCATCAATAATAACTTAATTGTACATTTTAAGATAAGTTAAAGAGTGTAATTGGATTATTTGTAACTCAAAGGGTAAATGCTTAAGTAGATGGATTAAAAAAAAAAGTTGTGAAAATGCAGGAGTAAAAGTTTAACCAGTTTGTTATTTTTTGGATATAGTTATTGATCACCCATCGGACATAGTTAATTCTGAGTATTTTTTCATGGTTGCTCAAGAATTACTCCCTCCCTCAGTATACACACACACACACACACACACACATTTCCCTTTCCCCTTTGATCAGGCAAATGATAAAATAGAATGCTAATCAGTGGCCTATGGGAAAACAACAACAACAACAAACCAGCAAACATGGCATTTCGGGAGGAAAAAATAGATGGTTTCTACAAGAGTAAGTGAAGGGTGATGGTATTTCTAGGTAGCATCACAGGAGACTCATTTCACAATTTAAATCGGGGTAACTACCAGGCTGAAAAAGAGATTGGCCCTGACCTGAAGGCATAGCACAGAGTACAGAAACAGGTACTGGAATATTAGCATCCTGTTGTGCTCATAATTTATTTTTTTAAATTTACTTTCAGCTGTGCAGCTTTCTCTAATGCTTCTCCTGTGGCCATGCTGTTTTTTAACTTTGGCATGTTTTATTAAAAAGAAGAACACAGCAGTAATTGAATTCCAGAGAACAAAACATCTCCAACTTAGATGTCTTTAACAAAACAAGAGATTTTGTGTTGCTTTAGGGACAACAGAAATAGAAGTTACAATTTTGATAAAACTCTAAAGAAATAAAGGTCACTAAGGGACGATTGTTTCCTGGTCACAATACAATGTTTTATGTCCTCGAAAAGCAACAAATTCTATACCTGTAACCTCAGTAATTGAACAGCAGAGAAGCATTCCTATATTGCTGAAAAGAGAAGTTTTTGTTAATTACCTAGTTTCCATGTTATTGCATTTCTTCTCTTAGTTTTTTTCCCAATGTCTACTAGTCTCTGCTGGTTTTAATTTCAGCTCATTTCCTACTCCATCTTCTAGATCTGCTCCTTTCAGAATTTGTTTTCCTTAACATCTCTTTAATTCAATAAGCGGATTCGTTTGAAAAGACATAAAAATGGCACTGATATTATAGGGTATGAACCACCATGACAAAGAGAAAATACCTAGCACACCTAATAGGAAAGAGGACTAATATTTGAGTGGGTTATTCTTATCATTTTTCATGTAAAAGTCACATAAAATACATTTCTGTGAAATGACAAGATAGCCATGGAAAATGCCATGTATTTTGCACTAAAGGTTTGGACACTGTCACATTTTCCTGTGAAGTATATTTTTGAGGCAATTATTCCCGACTAATTCTCTTTAGGCTTCTCTAGGGCCAAGTGGATTCAATACTTACCTCTAGAAAAAGAATACATTGTACTGTGAATTTTCATACCTAAAAATTAGTTATCAAATTATTATTTTAAAAACCCAATCATTTACTTATAGATTGGCACCTAGTGGTCTTGGGCCAGGGAACAGGTCATTTCTACCCTGGTTGTTTTATAGTATTTCTGGCGCCATATTCCTTGGCGATCATTCAAGGGTACCTTTGTGAGTAGTATGGCTTTAGAATTCAGTCAGAGGATTTTATAGAGAATGGAGGATTCAGCTTTTCATATTACTTTCCATCATGTTCACTTCCTTTCAGACCTCAATCTTAACCTATATGATGGTACTTCATTTTGAGTGAATTTTTGCCATAACCTGCTTGCATCTTGATCCTCCCTGTACTTTTAAGGCCTGGGAGAGATAATAAGCATGTGCTGTCATTTCATGCAGAAAATATAGGAAAGATAATTCCAAATCAAGTAGCTAAGGTAAATTCAAGCAATCCATGCAGAAGTAATTGTATAAAAAGAAACACTAGATAATAGGGGAAAAAAGAAGATTTTTAACATACACAGTGAAGCCATATTATGAATCTCTGTTGCTCATGCTGAAAAATTCATTTGAAAGATTGCTACAAATGTGACTAACTTACAGGAGATACTGATTTATAATAAGATCCACTTGGTGCCTTAATCACCAAATTTCTGACAGGATTGAGTATAGATATCTTTCCCATGAATGTTGCAAAATGTTCCAATATTTTAGGATATACCATATTTTATTGATTTTTTTACATTTTAGTATCGCTGAAATCAGTACATCCCTTAAAATTGATGGTACGTCAGAGTTTAATAGATTTTTTTCTTTCTTGATGCAAAAGTATAGTGTATCTTATAATTGATGGCATCCTAGATGTGATAAAATACAATGTTACCTTGCTATTGTTCCTGAAGACATGTATATATGCTTTATTTTCTGTGCTTGACTATTTCAGCTTTTAAGAATGAAAGTTTCTGCCTGAAACTGGAAATCATAATTTTATTTTAATAACTTTCCTTATGAATAGCCACAATTTAGTCTTGTCCTATTTTGGTGTAAATTTTTAACTTTCACATACACTAAATTACTAAAAGGATTGGTATACTACATATATAATCTAAGAGATAATTATTGACTAGACTAGATAGACAGAAGGATCAATATTTGTTTCAATTTTTGTAATCAAATAATTTTCCTCTATTGTCTATTATAGTGAAAATTGTTAGTATCACAGTAATAATAGTATATTAATTTTCTAATGTCAAGCAAATTCAGTTACTAAAATCATTTTAACTTTGGCCCCAAATTTTATTTTGGTGGTGACAAGAAAAAATGTATAAATGCAATAAAATGACAATGATAAAAATACAGGTTTGATGTTCTTCAGTTGTCATGAAAATGTCATACAGTAATATAAATTAACATTTATTATAAAAATGCAGAAAATATTTTAAATTGTCTATTAGTTAATATTTTTCTTTTGAACTATATATGAGTTTAGAATGTACTATACCTGATACCACATTATAATTTGTAATATAAAGCACAATTTCTAATAATTCATTGTCTCTGTCTTACTTGAACTTCAGAATATTTAAGCTGCTTGTTTGCTGTGGGCATAGCTATTATAATCAATACAGTCTAAAGAATTAAAGTAGAATCTCTGAAAGCAAATAAACAAGGATTTTAACTAATTTTATGGTAAATTAACATAAGAGAGTGTTTTCTGTGGGCTTGGATTATCTACATTTGCATCCTACACTAAGTGAATTTATCATTAGGTGATTATTCAAACAATGTGTTCTACGGTAAGCTCCTGGAAGTCTGTTGCCAGTTTTTATGACTCTGTATTTCCTCAGCACCTAACAAAATGCTTTGAATTCAACAGAGTCTTAGTAATAGTCTGTGGAACAAACTGCACAACTATGAAAACATTGCCGAGCTCCAAATGTGGGGTTATATGTTCTTTTCTTTCCGTTGTACAATAGAATAATTGCAGACTCAAACATAGTAATTCCTCAACTAAGAAGCATTTTCAGTAATACCCTAATACTTTTGGATTACTAGCTATGATTATAGATTAAAAACCTACCTCTCAAAGTCTCAGTACCATCATCCATGAAATCAGGAGATGAGACTGTGGAGTCCACATGTGGGCAGAAATATTTCATGAAATAAAAAATACTATATAACAATAAGTTATTGTATATTTTAAAATAGTTAGAATATTAGGAAAGTTTCCAACACAAATGATAAATAGTTGTGATGGGTATCCCAATTATCTTGATTTAATCATAACACATTATATACATGTATCAAAATAGCATATGTACCCCATAAACAAATATATACAATTATTATATATTAATTAAAGTACTATAAAAAGTTAAGTTTTTTTTTTTTTATAAGTTCAGGACTGCCAACTTGCATGACATTGGGGAACAACATCCATGTCTGTAATGTAGGAGTTGACTTCATTTTTGAGGGTTCAGTGCTGACAGATTTCAAGTTCCAACACTTCTCCTTCCCATTCTGCCCTGTATCTTGGCAAGCTGGTAAGAAGGCTTGGGTGATCCCTCCATTTTGATGTCAGCAGAAGTTAAACCACACAGACTCCAGCCTGTGTGCAAGAATCCTAACCCTGGCCTTAACCACATAAACACCCCAAGCCATTTCTTTTTCCTAATCTATCAAGGCATTTTGAGACCAACTTGGGAGCCATCTTGCTATTCCCTGAAAGCTTTGCTATCTAGTAATAAACCTGTTCATGCCTTCTTGGGGTGTATGTGTGTGTGTGCACGCGCGCACATGTGGTGTCATCATTCTTGCCATGAAAACGACATTCTGAGTGTAGAGAAATCCACCCCACTTACGCAGAGTAGCCACAACAATTTCCATTAGTCAATGTAAATGTATTTCCTTTTAGTTGTACAGTGTATAGTCAGTACTGCTGTACACAGTGGCTCTGGATTGTTTCATCTATTTTTCAATATCAGAAATACCACCACTTTTGTTTTGAGTAATGGATTTACATTTCTGGAAAGAGGTCAACTATTTTCAACATACATTATCATCCCTAGGACCTCTTTACAAATAAAGAAAGAAGACAACTGAAAAATTAAATAATTCATGCAGGGTCCCCCATTAGAAACCAAGTTTTTCAGTGCCCAGTTCAGTGGTATTTGCACTACATTGCTTTGCTTTTACGGCCTATCCACCAGTTCCAAAGAGATGTTGTCTTGGGATGTGGCAGGGTGTGGCTTTCTACTCACATAGAAAAAGTCATTCCGGAAATAGCACAAATTTCATAGCCTCCCAAGCAGCCATGTCTGCTGACCCAACTATGCCCTGGAACTATAGACGATCTCCTGCAAGTCTAATAAAACTTCCTAAAAGGATTTCTTGGTAATTTTGAATCTCTGAGTATAATGTCTCAAATTAGTCTTCAATTCTAATATATTTATATTACGGTACTTTTTCCCTCAAAGCATCAATTTAATAAAGACACCAATAGTGTGGATCAATTAATATTTATTTGTTCATTAACGTATCTGCACCGTCCAATGATCCCCACACCTTATCAATAGATAAAGAGAACGTTAATCATTTGTCTTTCATCAATATACTCAGAATTTATCTACAATTTCAGTTTCTTATTTTAAAAAATAAGCCACATATACAGGAAAAGCTGGTGCTATGAAGTCTCTTAACTGATTTTCATTCTATGTGCTATTCCAAATTGTTTTTGTTTTTGTTTTTAGTCAAGGAAAATGGCCTAGTTTTTATTCTTATGGATATTTTCCTGATGAGTTCAGGGTCATTGAACAGCAGCTGTATTTAGTTTATCTAAGAAGCAGTGGGTACAGTTTTATAGAAGATAAAACAGGGGAAACACCAAAAAGAAACATGAAAAGAAGTGTCTATATTCCCTAGACAATTCCCTAATATCTCCCTTTGGAGAGAATTATGTAACCAAAGAATTTCAAAGCTTTATCAAGTCCACATGTTCTAATGCCATCTTCTTTTATATTACATTATGTTTATGAATAATTCTAGTTGGATCTCTGTTAATGAAATGGAATTTTAGCATTCTAGAATATAAGAGGAATTGGAGGAAAATTATTTAGAGGGACAGGTTGATTGCTTTTATTGAGTGATGAGCTGAGTCATTATTATGGTGTAATAGAGAAAATTTAACCATAATTTTGCATCTTACTAGATGCATACCATCCTCACTGTCCTAGTCCTTAATGGGTAATTACTAAACAACACACTGAGCCATTTATAAAAAGCATAAATTTATTGCTCACAGTTCTGGATGCTGAAAAGTTCAAGATCACACCACCAGAAGATTTGGTGTCCGGTGAGGGCCTGTTCCTCACAGACAGCACATTCTTGTGGTGTCCTCACACGATGGGAGGGATGTGGCAGCTCTCTGAAGCCTCTTTTATAAGGGCACTAATTCCATTCGTGATAGCAGAGCCCTCATGACCTAATTACCTCCTAAGGGCCCCATCTGTTAATATTATCATGTTGGGTATTAGGTTCAACTTATGAATTTTGAGGAAACAGCAATATTCAGACCATAGCACTGATGTTAGCATTAGTGAAAAGCTTAATTTCAGAATGCTCTTTGATAATCCATGGGACTAGATTACTACCTAGTAATGTAACCTATATATTTTATAGTGAAGGAATACTCACTAGTATGTTATCCAAACAGATTTTACAGCAATTAAACTGTAAACCTCTAGGAAACAACATATTTAAATATAACATACCAGGCATCAGTTCAAAAGTTCCATTAAATCATTGATCCAATGTCTTTCAGCATTAAAATACATAATTTACTACTGTTTAACATAGCAATAACTGCAGAGATAGGGACATAGAGGAAGATACAGAAAGAGAGAATAAGCCAATAGGAAAATTAAAAATGAATTTCACAGTTAAAAAATAGCTATTCTGTATCTGAGGAAAAAGAAAACTCTCCATGAAAAATGTAAATGTAACATTGAGGTTTACTAAGTGAAAGCAGGCCATCTCTCATTTTATTTTTAATAAAGTAATTGATTACCAGTAATTGGCATAAAATTTATCCCTAAATGAGACTTTTTGTTATTGAGAGAAAAAATAATAATGCTCAATCAGGAAATCTCCCTCTGTGTACTCCCAAAGAATTGGCTGCCAGTTTCTATTTTTGCTGGTACATGTCAGTTCCATAAAGCTAATCAACCTATTATCCAGATCCCTCGTTATCTAAGGCAGCATCTTTTATCATTTTGAATGTCTAAGATGTTTTCTAAATAACTTAAATCTTTAAAAATGAGAATGTAATCTGTGACCTTATAGGTCAAAAACTAACTGCAATTAGGTTTATCAAATTTTTGTAAGATCTCTAGGTTCTACTTTCCTATCATTATGGCCTTCTGAAGATAAAATTTATTTAATTACTACATACAAATAACTTGAAAATGGAGACAGTTATAATAAGCTGTATAATTTTTTTCTAATACCAGAACAAAACTGAAACTGCACTTAACGTAGCAATGCATTATTACACACGTTCTGCATGCATTTAAACCGCTCACTGCCTTATTCCTACGTCACCACGTCCCTGTTTTGTCACCTCCCCCACCAATTTCCATGTTCCACCTCTGTCAGTTGAGCTTTAGCCAAGCTAATCACCAACATTGCCGACACCTGCTTTGATACTATGGCTGCCATCGGCTTTTCCGTAAGAAAACTCAATGAAACAGAACAACTTCCTGAAGGGTTTGGAATTGCAGCCAACAAGACTCAGCAGGATACCAGGAAGATGTTTACTGGGGGGCTATCCTGTGATTTCGTAAGCCAGCTCTTCTCGAATACTTGTCCCAATTTGGCAAGATCTTACACTTCACGATTAAGACCTTCTCAGACACTGGGCTATTCAGGGGGCTTGGATTTGTACTTTTCAAAGATAGTGACACTGTTGAAAAGGTGCTCCAAGTGAAAGAGTACAAATTGGATGACAAGAAAATAAGATTGTAAAAGCAGTAACACGATGCAACCTAGATTCCCCCCAGAAAAGGTTTTTGTGGGTAGGGTGAACCCTCGTCTGTCTTATAAGCTTTCTTACCAGAAACATATCCTACTTTCCTTATACACTTTGCATATAGAATTATTTATTTTATATCTAGTAGTTTTAATCACATATATTAATGTTAACTCTTAGTAACTCTTATATTTAGTGAAAAACTTAGGAAGTGGGCAATTTTAATTAGGTACTAAATGCAGTGTCCAGGACAAGGGACAGAGCTGTGAAGACAATGCCTGGAGGATCTAACCCCTCCCAGCATGGCCAAGGAACACAGGTGGGCTAGGAATGATTGGTCCTGAGTATTGTCCTGAGGCCCCACCATAGTCACTTGTCTAGGTCTCAGAATCTAAATACTTAAAATTAAGAAAATATCATAGTAAGATGTAGGTAAGGCTTTGGAGAATCCTAGCAGTCAGCTCGAACAGCATTAACTCACAAATAAATTAAGCAAGTACCAAAAGTACTGCAGAACCAACAGTTTTATGACTTTAAAATGCCAGTGGAGACAAAATAAAGCTGTCTGAAAAATAGATGCAGGCAAAAATGTCTAAATTAAACTCTGAAGACATTTCTATTTTATTTTACGAACAATTTAAAAACTATCTGTATTTACGAAAAATCACTGAAGTCATGTTAATGTGAAAAGTGTTTGGATTTACTTACCTAACTTATGATTACTTATTTATTTATGAGTCAATTTCATACCCATGTAGACAGTATACAGACAGACAAGTACACATGTGCATATAAAGACACAGACAGACACAAAGACTTTATAGTTTTGACTTTACAATTGTATATACAAGACCAGCAAACTCTAGTTTAAAAGAATAGTTGGATTAAAACTATGCCTTTGTAAATGGATCAGGCTAAAGATTATTTGTCCCACAGGGTCCAAGCCCTTACTGAGTTTCAAAGAAAGCATGGTAGCAATTTATATCTCAAAGGACAGAGGAAGACAGAATTTAAGCTTTCTCAAGACGAAGTTTGGGTGTGGTAGAGGAAGATTAAAAATGGATGCCAAGGTAACACCAAGAAGGATTTACTATAGAATTATATAAGGAGACCAATTTCATTCAAGTAGGTAGCTTTTAATTTAGTCTGTTTTTCAACTGGACAACTGAGTGCAAGGCGGAGCCCATTAACCAACAGGGCCAACAAAGTATTTGCAGTTTTTAAGGCCTAATAATTTAAATATGTGCAAAGCAGGTGCAGTTGGAAGGCAGAGCATTTAGAGCTTTAAAGGTAAAAAAAAAAAAAATTCAATTTTACATTGGATCCTGGCTCCCCAAATAAAGAGAAATGCATGCAACACTTTCACAGTGTGCTTCACTAAAAAGACATTTTTGTAAATGTTAAACTGTATGCTTCTTATCTAAACGTGCAAGGAAAGGAGTAGCCCCCTTGTAGTAATAAAAATTTACTGTAAACAACTGCCCTCAACCACCTCCAAAGCTGCTGCTCTCAACAATCATCACACACATCAAAGTCCAGTCCTCTCTCGCAGTAAAAAGTAATCTCTGGTACCCTCCAAAGCCAAAGAGATCAGCTAATGCAATACAAAAAGAGAGTAGAGTTTTAGACTGAGAGGAATCTGTTCATAACTCTTTAGACACCACAGGAAAACAAAAGACTCCAAAAAGAGGACAGTGGTGACTTTTTCTGTGTTTCTTAAGGTTTCTGAGTCATTAGGTGTTCACCCTTAGATACTTGTATGTGGCACTGAAGACAGCAAAGAGGAATAAAGAGAATAGTAGATATAAATGGAAGAATATTAATTAATTAATTATTTTTATTATACTTTAACTTCTGGGATACATATGCAGGATGTGCAGGTTTGTTACATAGGTATACACATGCCATGGTGGTTTGCTGCACCCATCAGGTATTTCTCCTAATGCTATCCCTCCCCTTATCCCCAACCCCCCAACAGGCGCCAGTGTGTGATGTTCCCCTCCCTGTGTCCATGTGTTCTCATTGTTCAACTCTCACGAGTGAGAACATGTGGTGTTTGGCTTTCTGTCCTTGTGTTAGTTTGCTGAGAATGATGGTTTCCAGCTTCATCCATGTCCCTACAAAGAACATGAATTCATCCTTTTTATGGCTGCATAGTATTCCATGATGTATATGTGACACATTTTCTTTATCCAGTCTATTGTTGATGGGCATTTGGGTTGGTTCCAAGTCTTTGCTATTGTGAATTGTGCTGCAGTAAACATACATGTGCTTGTGTTTTTATAGTAGAATGATTTATAATCCTTTGGGTATACACCCAGTTATGGGACTGCTGGGTCAAATGGTATTTCTGGCTCTAGATCCTTGAGGAATTGCCACACTGTCTTCCACAATGGTTGAACTAACTTACCCTCCCACCAACATTGTTAAAGCTTTTGCCCATTCAGTATGATATTTGCTGTGGGTTTGTCATAAATAGCTATTATTATTTTGAGAGACATTCCATCAATGCGTAGTTTATTGAGAGTTTTTAGCATAAATGGCTGTTGAAATTGATCAAGGGCCTTTTCTGCATCTATTGAGACAATCCTGTGTTTTTTGTCATTGGTTCTGTTTATGTGATGGATTACATTTATTGATTTGCATATGTTGAACCAGTCTTGCATCACAGGGATGAAGCCAACTTGATCGTGGTGCAAAAGCTTTTTGATGTACTGCTGGATTCTGTTGGCAGTATTTTTATTGAGGATTTTCACATCGATGTTCATCAGGAATATTGGCCTGAAATTTTCTTTTTTTGTTGTGTCACTGCCAGGTTTTGGTATCCGGATGATGCTGGTCTCATAAAATGAGTTAGGGAGGAGTCTCTCTTTTTCTGTTGTTTGGAAGAGTTTCAGAAGGAATGGTACCAGCTCTTCTTTGTACCTCTGGTAGAATGTGGCTGTGAAGCCATTTAGTCCTGGCTTTTTTCTTGTTGGTAGGCTATTCATTACTGCCTCAATTTCAGAACTTATTATTGGTCTATTTAGGTATTCGATTTCTTCCTGGTTTAGTCTTGGGAGGGTGTATGTGTCTAGGAATATATCCATTTCTTCTAGATTTTCTAGTTTATTTGCATAGAGGTGTTTATGGTATTCTCTGATGTTTGTATTCCTGTGGTATCGGGGGTGATCGCCCCTTTATCATTTTTGTTACGTCTATTTGATTTTTTTTCTCTTTTCTTCTTTATTCTTCTGGCTAGCGGTCTATCTATTTTGTTAATCTTTTCAACAAACTAGCTCCTGGAATGTTGATTTTTTTGAAAGATTTTTCATGTCTCTATCTCCTTCAGTTCTGCTCTGATCTTAGTTATTTCTTGTTTTCTGTTAGTTTTTGCATTTGATTGTTCCTTCTCTAGTTCTTTTAATTGTGATGTTAGGGTGTCGATTTTAGATGTTTCCCACTTTCTCCTGTGGGCATTTAGTACTATAAATTTCCCTCTAAACACTGCTTTATCTGTGTCTCACAGATTCTGGTACACTGTGTCTTTGTTCTCATTGGTTTGAAAGAACTCATTTATTTCTACCTTAATTTCATTATTTACCCAATAGTCATTCAGGAGCAGGTTGTTCAGTTTCTATTTAGTTGTGTGGTTTTGAGTAAATTTCTTAATCCTGAGCTCTAATTTGATTGCAGTGTGGTCTGAGAGACTGTTATGATTTTCATTTTTTTCCATTGACTGAGGAGTATTTTACTTCCAATTATGTGGTCAATTTTAGAATAAGTGCTATGTGGTGCTGAGAAGAATATACATTCTTTTGATTTGGGATGGAGAGTTCTGTAGATGTCTATTAGGTCTGCTTTGTCCAGAGGTGAGTTCAAGTTCTGAATGTCCTTGTTAACTTTCTGTCTCATTGATCTGTCTAATATTGACAGTGGGGTGTTAAAGTCTCCCACTATTATTATGTGGGAGTCTAAGTCTCTTTGTAGGTCTCTAGGGACTTGCTTTATGAATCTGGGTGCTCCTGTATCGAGTGCATATATATTTAGGATAGTTAGCTCTTCTTGCTGCATTGATTCCATTACCATTATGTAATGCCCTTCTTTGTCTTTTTTGATCTTTGTTGGTTTAAAGTCTGTTTTAACAGAGACTAGGATTGCAACCCCTACTTTTTTTTTTCCTTTCCATTTGCTGGTAAATCTTCTTCCATCTCTTTATTTTGAGCCCATGTGTGTCTCTGCACGTGAGATGAGTCTCCTGAATACAGTATACCAATGGGTCTTGAATCTTTATCCAATTTGTCAGTCTATGCCTTTTAATTGGGGCACTCAGCCTGTTTACATTTAAGGTTAGTATTGTTATGTGTGAATTTGATACCGTCTTTATGATTCTAGCTGGCTTTTTTTGCACATCAGTTTATGCAGTTTCTTCATAGTGTCGATGGTCTTTACAATTTGGTATGTTCTTGCAGTGGCTGGTATCGGTTATTCCTTTCCTTATTTAGTGCTTTCTTCAGGAGCTCTTGTAAGGCAGGCCTGGTGATGACAAAATCTCTCAGCAATTGCTTGTCTGTAAAGGATTTTATTTCTCTTTCGGTTATGAAGTTTAGTTTGGCTGGATATGAAATTCTGGGTTGAAAATTCTTTTCTTTAAGAATATTGAATATTGGCCCCACTCTCTTCTGGCTTGTAGGGTGTCTGCAGAGAGATCCACTGTTAGGCTGATGGGCTTCTCTTTGTGGGTAACCCAACCTGTCTCTCTGGCTGTGCTTAACACTTTTTCCTTCATTTCATCCTTGGTGAATCTGATGACTATGTGTTTTGGGGTTGCTCTTCTTGAGGAATATCTTTGTGGTGTTCTCTGTACTTCCTGAATTTGAATGTTGGCCTTTCTTGCTAGGCTGGGGAAGTTCTCCTGAATAGTATCTTGAAAAGTGGTTTCCAACTTGGTTCCATTCTCCCTGTGAAGGTGCACCAATCAAATGTAGGTTTGGTCTTTTAACATAATCCCATATTCTTGGAGGCTTCGTTCATTCCTTTTCATTCTTTTTTCTCTCTTGTCTTCACGCTTTACTTTACGAAGCTGATCTTCAATCTCTGATATCCTTTCTTCCACTTGATTGATTCGGCTATTCATACTTGTGCATGCTTCACGAAGTTCTCATGCTGTGTTCTTCAGCTCCATAAGGTCATTTGTGTCCTTCTCTAAACTGGTTATTCTAGTTAGCAATTCCTCTAACCTTTCTTTCAAGGCTCTTAGCTTCCTTGCATTGGGTTAGGACATGCTCCTTTAGCTCGGAGGAGCTTGTTATTGCCCACCTTCTGAAGCCTACTTCTGTCAATTCGTCAAACTCATTCTCCGTCCAGTTTTGTTCCCTTGCTGGCGAGGAGTTGTGATCCTTTGGAGGAAATGAGGCATTCTGGTTTTGGGAATTTTCAGCCATTTTGCGCTGTTTTTCCCTCATCTTCATGGACTTATCTACCTTTGGTCTTTGATGTTGGTGACCTTCAGATTGGGGGTTCTGTGTGGACGTCTTTTTTGTTGATGTTGATGCTATTCCTTTCCATTTGTTAGTTTTCCTTCTAACAGTCAGGCCCCTCTGCTGCAGGTCTGCTGAAGTTTGCTGGAGGTCCACTCCAGACCCTTTTTGCCTGGGAATCACCAGCAGAGGCTGCAGAACAGCAAAGATTGCTGCCTGTTCCTTCCTCTGGAAGTTTCATCCCAGATGGACACCTGCCAATGCCAGCCGGAGCTCTCCTGTGTGAGGTGCCTGTCGACCCCTGCTAGGAAGTGTTTCCCAGTCAGGAGGCACAGGGATCAGGGACCCCCTTCAGGGGGCAGTCTGTCCCTTAGCAGAGCTTGAGCACTGTGCTGGGAGATCTGCTGCTCTCTTCAGGACCGTCAGGCAGGAACATTTAAGTCTGCTGAAGCTATACCACAGCTGCCTCTTCCCCCAGGTGCTCTGTCCCAGGGAGATGGGAGTTTTATCTATAAGCCCCTGACAGGGGCTGCTGCCTTTCTTTCAGAGATACCCTGCCCAGAGAGGAGGAATCTAGAGAGAAAGTCTGGATACAGTGGCTTTACTGAGCTGTGGTGGGCTCCACTCAGTTCGAACCTCCTGGTGGCTTTGTTTACACTGTGAGGGGAAAACCACCTACTCAAGCTTCAGTAATGGCAGTCATCCCTCCCCTCACCAAGCTTGAGTGACCCAGGTTGACTTCAGACTGCTGTGCTGGCAGCGAGAATTTCAAGCCAGTGGATCTTAGCTTCCTGGGCTCCACGGGGGTGGGATCTGCTGAGCTAGACCACTGGGCTCCCTGGCTTCAGCCCCTTTCCAGAGGAGTGAACGGTCCTGTCTCACTGGTATTCCAGGTGCCAATGGGTTATGAAAACAACAACAACAACAACAACAACAACAACAAAAACTCCTGCAGCTAGCTTGGTGTCTGCCCAAATGGCCACCTAGTGTTGTGCTTGCAACCCATGGTGCTGGTGGTATAGGCACTTGAGGGAATCTCCTAGTCTGTGGGTCATGAAAACTGTGGGAAAAGCATAGTATCTGGACTGGAATGCACCACTCCTCACGGCACAGTCCCTCACAACTTCTCTTGGCTAAGTTCCCTGACCCATTGCACTTCCTGGGTGAGACAATACCCCATCCTGCTTCGGCTTGCGCTCCATGGCCTGTACCCAGTGTATAACCAGTCCCAATGAGATAAGCCAGGTGCCTCAGTTGGAAATGCAGAAATCACCCACCTTCAGCGTTGATCTCGCTGGGAAGTGCAGACTGGAACTATTCCTATTTGGCTGTCTCAAGACCCACCTCCAGAACAACTTTTAAGAAAGTAAGAAAGGAATTTAACAGAGGAACCAAGTACATAATTTTTTTTTTTTTTTTTTTTTGTTTGAGACGGAGTCTTGCTCTGTCACCCAGGCTGGAGTGCAGTGGCCGGATCTCGGCTCACTGCAAGCTCCGCCTCCCGGGTTCACGCCATTCTCCTGCCTCAGCCTCCCGAGTAGCTGGGACTACAGGCACCCGCCACCTCGCCCGGCTAGTTTTTTTGTAATTTTTAGTAGAGACGGGGTTTCACCGTGTTAGCCAGGATGATCTCGATCTCCTGACCTCGTGATCCGCCCGTCTCGGCCTCCCAAAGTGCTGGGATTACAGGCTTGAGCCACCGTGCCCGGCCCCAAGTACATAATTTTTAAAGGATTTTACTGCATTGGAAAAAAAAAAAATCTCCAAAACAGGACCCAAAGAGAAAAAGCAGAAAGACTTTATATATATAAGCTTATAAAGGCCATATGTGTGTGTGTGTGTATGTGTGTATATATATACATATATATACACATATATATATCATTTGGTACTTAAGCATATATTAATGTGCTTATATGAAATATATATGTGAGCTATATAGAGATAATATTCAAGATATATACATGTATACATACAAGATATACATATATATCTTGAATATTAGCTTTTAATTAAGCCAACTTCTGACTATATAGCTCTTTACAAAGTTTCTTCAAATCTCTTATTATCAGATTTTAGGGAGGATAAACAGCTGATATTTCTAGTTCCTGATTTTTTTTAAATCAAAGGTACCCTCCCAAGTAACAAAGCAACATCCTAAAAAGTGAAGTCACATAAATATCAAACCAAAAGTAAACAGTTCTCTTACCAGGAAGTGAACTCAGGCCATGGCAATGAAAACATCAAATCCTAGACACTAGATAACAAGGTGGAGTGCTTTTCTTGCTTAAATTTTAAAATCAGTCTTTCAGGACATCCAAAGCAGGCAATTTGAGCTTTTACAGGATTTTAACTTGTGTCAGATCTGATCTCAGCTGGAATGTTGCTTAGTCATTAGGACTGATTTCAAAAAAATTTGTTGAATCTGCATTTTTATAATGCTGTGGCTTTAGTTTTATTCATTTCCCTCTTTTGAAGACTATTAATCTCTTAATTACCTGTTTTATTGCACTACACAATTGTCAGCTAGGCACCAAATGTGTCTTTTGGATACCTGCTCACTGCAGCCTTGACCTCCTGGGTTCAAGCAATCCTTCCACCTTAGCCTCCCAAGTAGCTGGGACTACAGGCATGCACTACCACACCTGGCTAATTTTTTTTTTTTTTTGTAGATACAGGGTTTATATTTATAGTTGCCTAGGCTGCTCTTGAACTCCTGGCTCAAGCAATCTGCCCACTTCAGCCTCCCAATGTGCTGGGATTACAGGAGTCAGCCACCATGCCCTACGTGGGTGGTCTTTTTAGTTAAGCAAAAAATGTTTCAAGAATCAGGCAGCCCCCAGAAACAGAAGGGAATCATAGAGACTCTGGGACTGCCGCAATAGGAGTATCAGGGAAGGTGTCAAAGACCTAGGGAATTTCCGCAGGTGGTGATGATAGATAGATTTTGTTTACCTCCTGAATGAAGGCAATTTTCTCAGAATTTCTTTTAGAAACTTTTCGGTTGCCATTGGAAGTAATTCTCCTATTTAACCTGTCTGGTTCTAAAACCAGCTTTTTCCAAATGGGCATGCAAATAAATTATTTTAGGTATTTCAAAAGATCCCCATTTTATTTTGGTCAGTTTTGTTTATGACCATCCCCAATTAGGTGGGTCCACTTTCCTAGACAGCTATAAGAGGACACCCCATAAGTGTTGTACATAAACCAGCTGGGTTTAGCTAACAGAAGTTGGTCACAAATGAAAAATCAAGACCAGACTTCAAAAATAGAAAGGCAGCTGCAATTTAAAAAAAATGATTCCATATAAAACAAGACCACCGGTGCCTAACTGCCAATTCTTTGGCCCACACCTCTGCTATGAGACAGAAGCAGAAAAACGTTGATCCAAATCCCATCTTGAGAAGCAGAAAAAAGGCATTTCTCTCCAGAGCTTCTTACCAAATCTCCTGTCCAAAGACAGAGACTGAAGCCTCCACTCTTAAATGAAACAGAGGTTTCGAAAAACAACTCAAAGTCTAGACCTTTAATGATAAAGTAGGAGTTCCAAACTTAGGAGAATCCACCCAAACATGAAACATCCAATGGAACTTCTGAAGATATACTGATCATGCTGGTACCAACTGCTTCTTTCAGAGAGAAACACAAGGTAGGTGGGGGAAGTCACTCTGAATCTTGCCAACTATGCCAGATATGTCAACCTAAAAAGAAGAAGTTGAGGCAAAATTAATATAAGTAGAGTGTTAGAGCCAAGTTTGAGGATTACGACCTGGAAGCATAGATTCAATTCGCTCTGAATATACACCCTGATTAACAGCAGTTAAAAGTGGCAAATGTGAGGGACAGGAAGTGGGCTATGACAAAGTTGTCAGGAATTCTCACTGGTTTACAGAAAGAACATTGATTAGTGATTGGCTATATATTGTTAAGCTATAGGGTGTGGGTTACAGTGTTAGGTGTGGCATCATTAAGTTAATTTATAGCTACTAGTGGCTATAGCTACTAGTTAATTTGTAGCTACTAGTGGCAATAGCAAACAGTTTCAAGAGAGGAATACATAGCTTAAACGAGGGAGTAGGACATGATTGTGTCTCATTTTAACATCTCTCTGGGCCTGATAATTAAAAGAACTTGCATTCATTAGATAAAAGTTCTTTTGTTCTCTCAAAAGTTATATAGCTTTAGTAAGAATCTAGTCATTTCTAAAATAAGCAACATGTGTTTCTTTCTCAAGAATAGGAAAAAGTATTTGGAGAGGATGGAATGGGCCTGTTCTATGACAGTGAGAAGAAGAAAGTTGCAGACATTTTGGGAAAAAAAAAGTTGTGAAACAATATCCTAGATTCTAGAAAGCTATTTGTCCTTAGTTCCATTAAGGCTCAAAAACCATATAAATATCAAAACATTTTAAATCCCAAAATGCTACAGGTAAATGAAATAGGAAGAGTTACAGGTAAAGATACAACGTAAGTTTACTCACACGCGGCATTTTCCATTTTTTTAAATGCTTATGGGGAACAGTTTATAATTCCTTTTAAGAAAAACAAAACATTCCAAAAAGGAATATTGAACTCTCAAAGGACAAACTTTATCATCCTGAGTCAACAGTAAATGCACAAGAATAGAAGAGACCAGCTGAAAGTAAGAATGGATGACCTTCCTGAAACACAGTGTCATTCCAAAGGCCACCTATGACCCACTTTCCCTTGTGCTTTAGTACATTGCATTGAGGCATAAAACACAAGAGAGCCACTTGTAATCTCATTCATAAATGACAGAAAGCTCTAGAAAAAAAATATTAAAGGACTGAGCAATTTACTTTTTTTTTCTCACTGAAGATCGTCACCAGAAAAGCAAAGCAGAGTGGCTTTATAACCCATGGAGAGCAAAATTGTCACTAGTAAACCTATCATGCATTCCCAAAAAGTCTTCTTCTACTCACTTCTAAATGGCTCTAAACAGGGGAACATGTAAAACTTCCCAAATTAATGAAATATTTGAAATGGTACTATACCAATCCAAAATGCTCCATAAGTTACCTCAACCTCATTTTCTCTGATGCATGTTGAAATTACTTACACAAAACTGAGGTGGTGGCTCTTGCCTGTAAACCCAGCATTTTGGGAGGCTGAGGCCGGTGGATTGCTTGAGCTCAGGAGTTTGAGACCAGTCTGGGCAACATGGCAAAACCTCATCTCTACAAATAAAAAATAAATAAATAAATTAGTCAGGCATGATGATGTGGACCTGTAATCCCAGCTGCTCAGGAGGCTGAGGCGAGAGGATCACTTGAGCCCAGGGAAGTCGAGTCAGCAGTAAGCTGAGGTTGCATCACTGCACTCCAGTCTGGGTGACAGAGTGAGACCCTGTCTCAAAAAAAAAAAAAAAAAAAAAAAAAAAAAAACTTACACAATACTTTTTCCTACAATTCATAAACTCTTCTGTAATGAATCTCTTGCTAATAAAAAGTAATACATCAGTTATATTTTTGGTATTTTATTATCCTAAGTCAGCATGCAATTTAACTTGGCCAGAGTTACATCAATCTTTAGTTTTTATAGAGTACCTCTTGGCCTCCTTGGGCACTGCAAATAACAAAATCTAAAGAAAGACACACTGAGATAGAGCACATAAAAAGAGCTTTGAAAATGACACTTGAATTCCAAGACAAACAGCATGGGATTGCTGTGGATCCTCTTCAAGCCAATGGCAATCTCAAATTCATCCACACAAGAGTTAGAAACAATTTTAAAGCTACCAGTTGATAGCTGTTACCGACCTTATATCTGGCCCAGATTGTCCATTTTGTTTTTTTCACATTCCTCATATTTTCAGCAAGAATGCCCCCCTAGAAAAGTTCTGGAAGACCACTCTTATCTCTGGGTTTTCAGGTTAGCTTTGTATTCTGGGCAGATGAATGATTATTTAATTCTCAAAGATGTTGGGGGAAATGTACTGCCTTAAACAATTTTGAGCTTCAGTAATGGCTAGTCACTGCTTCTCATTGTTATGATGATTAGAACTACACGCTGACATACAAGGACAGTTTTTATCCTCCACTAAACTGGATCAACAGTCACAATTACCAAAGTTATTCAGGCCAAAAATATGTTTTTGCCTGAATTACCAAGGCAATTACGCCTACCCCTAGAGAGGCCACTGATTGAAAACCATAAGAGCCTGATTGCAACAAAGCTCTGGATTTCTCTGTCTTCATTTTCTTCCAGGAGGTGTATTCTCAGTTTTAATAAGACCAAGAAAATGTAAGATTCCAGAACTTCTACTATTGTGAGAACAATAGAGTTCGTTTAAAACTAGGAAGAATATAGAGCTGTAAGGTGAACAGGGAAGAGGAGAGTAACAACAACTTGGAAGAAATTTTATCCTACTTTAACCCCTACGAAATCGTGTGGCATTATCCTCTACTATGAAATCTACTGCTCCATTGAGGGAAAAATAGATAATCCACAGGGAAGAGAGGAGGGGGAATGGTTTGTATTATTAACAGTTTAAATGCATTATGGTCTCTCTTTAAATACAATCTTGATGAATTGTTCTTAAAAATGGTATTGATCTGGGTAATCAATCTTGGATCTTTTGTCAAAAAGGATTTTTTCACCAAAACTACAATATCGATTACTTGCATCAGAGCAGAGTATTAAAAAGGAGAAACACATTCAAGTCAAAGCTACTGCTGATGCCCTGAAAATACCTGAGTTGCACATCGACCCCCATTTTTTAAAAAAAGCAAAACTGATTTCAGGAGCAGTCACTAGTGGGTCTTTGCTTTATCACCTATCTGTTCTGTGACAACTATTCTTTTTTTTTTTAAATTATTATTATTATTATTATACTTTAAGTTCTAGGGTACATGTGCATAATGTGCAGGTTTGTTACATATGTATACTTGTGCCATGTTGCTGTGCTGCACCCAACAACTCGTCAGCACCCATCAACTCGTCATTTACATCAGGTATAACTCCCAATGCAATCCCTCCCCCCTCCTCCCTCCCCCCTCCCCATGATAGGCCCCAGTGTGTGATGTTCCCCTTCCCGAGTCCAAGTGATCTCATTGTTCAGTTCCCACCTATGAGTGAGAACATGCGGTGTTTGGTTTTCTGTTCTTGTGATAGTTTGCTAAGAATGATGGTTTCCAGCTGCATCCATGTCCCTACAAAGGACACAAAGTCATCCTTTTTTATGGCTGCATAGTATTCCATGGTGTATATGTGCCACATATTCTTAATCCAGTCTGTCACTGATGGACATTTGGGTTGATTCCAAGTCTTTGCTATTGTGAATAGTGCTGCAATAAACATACGTGTGCATGTGTCTTTATAGCAGCATGATTTATAATCCTTTGGGTATATACCCAGTAATGGGATGGCTGGGTCATATGGTACATCTAGTTCTAGATCCTTGAGGAATCGCCATACTGTTTTCCATAATGGTTGAACTAGTTTACAATCCCACCAACAGTGTAAAAGTGTTCCTATTTCTCCACATCCTCTCCAGCACCTGTTGTTTCCTGACTTTTTAATGATCGCCATTCTAACTGGTGTGAGATGCTATCTCATTGTGGTTTTGATTTGCATTTCTCTGATGGCCAGTGATGCTGAGCATTTTTTCATGTGTCTGTTGGCTGTATGAATGTCTTCTTTTGAGAAATGTCTGCTCATATCCTTTGCCCACTTTTTGATGGGGCTGTTTGTTTTTTTCTTGTAAATTTGTTTGAGTTCTTTGTAGGTTCTGAATATTAGCCCTTTGCCAGATGAGTAGATTGCAAAAATTTTCTCCCATTCTGTAGGTTGCCTGTTCACTCTGATGGTAGTGTCTTTTGCTGTGCAGAAGCTCTTTAGTTTAATGAGATCCCATTTGTCAATTTTGGCTTTTGCTGCCGTTGCTTTTGGTGTTTTAGACATGAAGTCATTGCCCATGCCTGTGTCCTGAATGGTACTACCTAGGTTTTCCTCTAGGATTTTTATGGTATTAGGTCTAACATTTAAGTCTCTAATCCATCTTGAATTAATTTTCGTATAAGGAGTAAGGAAAGGATCCAGTTTCAGCTTTCTACTTATGGCTAGCCAATTTTCCCAGCACCATTTATTAAATAGGGAATCCTTTCCCCATTTCTTGTTTCTGTCAGGTTTGTCAAAGATCAGATGGCTGTAGATGTGTGGTATTATTTCTGAGGACTCTGTTCTGTTCCATTGGTCTATATCTCTGTTTTGGTACCAGTACCATGCTGTTTTGGTGACTGTAGCCTTATAGTATAGTTTGAAGTCAGGTAGCGTGATGCCTCCAGCTTTGTTCTTTTGACTTAGGATTGTCTTGGAGATGCGGGCTCTTTTTTGGTTCCATATGAACTTTAAAGCAGTTTTTTCAAATTCTGTGAAGAAACTCATTGGTAGCTTGATGGGGATGGCATTGAATCGATAAATAACCTTGGGCAGTATGGCCATTTTCACGATATTGATTCTTCCTATCCATGAGCATGGTATGTTCTTCCATTTGTTTGTGTCCTCTTTTATTTCACTGAGCAGTGGTTTGTAGTTCTCCTTGAAGAGGTCCTTTACATCCCTTGTAAATTGGATTCCTAGGTATTTTATTCTCTTTGAAGCAATTGTGAATGGAAGTTCATTCATGATTTGGCTCTCTGTTTGTCTGTTACTGGTGTATATGAATGCTTGTGATTTTTGCACATTAATTTTGTATCCTGAGACTTTGTTGAAGTTGCTTATCAGCTTAAGGAGATTTTGGGCTGAGACAATGGGATTTTCTAAATATACAATCATGTCATCTGCAAAGAGGGACAATTTGACTTCTTCTTTTCCTAACTGAATACCCTTGATTTCTTTCTCTTGCCTGATTGCCCTAGCCAGAACTTCCAACACTATGTTGAATAGGAGTGGTGAGAGAGGGCATCCCTGTCTTGTGCCAGTTTTCAAAGGGAATTTTTCCAGTTTTTGCCCATTCAGTATGATATTGGCTGTGGGTTTGTCATAAATAGCTCTTATGATTTTGAGGTACGTTCTGTCAATACCGAATTTATTGAGCATTTTTAGCATGAAGGGCTGTTGAATTTTGTCAAAAGCCTTTTCTGCATCTATTGAGATAATCATGTGGTTCTTGTCTTTGGTTCTGTTTATATGCTGGATTATGTTTATTGATTTGCGAATGTTGAACCAGCCTTGCATCCCAGGGATGAAGCCCACTTGATCATGGTGGATAAGCTTTTTGATGTGTTGCTGAATCCGGTTTGCCAGTAGTTTATTGAGGATTTTTGCATCGATGTTCATCAGGGATATTGGTCTAAAATTCTCTTTTTTTGTTGTGTCTCTGCCAGGCTTTGGTATCAGGATGATGTTGGCCTCATAAAATGAGTTAGGGAGGATTCCCTCTTTTTCGATTGATTGGAATAGTTTCAGAAGGAATGATACCAGCTCCTCCTTGTACCTCTGGTAGAATTCAGCTGTGAATCCATCTGGTCCTGGACTTTTTATGGTTGGTAGGCTATTAATTATTGCCTCAATTTCAGAGCCTGCTATTGGTCTATTCAGGGATTCAACTTCTTCCTGGTTTAGTCTTGGAAGAGTGTAAGTGTCCAGGAAATTATCCATTTCTTCTAGATTTTCTAGTTTATTTGCGTAGAGGTGTTTATAGTATTCTCTGATGGTAGTTTGTATTTCTGTGGGGTCGGTGGTGATATCCCCTTTATCATTTTTTATTGCGTCAATTTGATTCTTCTCTCTTTTCTTCTTTATTAGTCTTGCTAGCGGTCTGTCAATTTTGTTGATCTTTTCAAAAAACCAACTCCTGGATTCATTGATTTTTTGGAGGGTTTTTTGTGTTTCTATCTCCTTCAGTTCTGCTCTGATCTTAGTTATTTTTTGCCTTCTGCTAGCTTTCGAATGTGTTTGCTCTTGCTTCTCTAGTTCTTTTAATTGCGATGTTAGAGTGTCAATTTTAGATCTTTCCTGCTTTCTCTTGTGGGCATTTAGTGCTATAAATTTCCCTCTACACACTGCTTTAAATGTGTCCCAGAGATTCTGGTATGTTGTATCTTTGTTCTCATTGGTTTCAAAGAACATCTTTATTTCTGCCTTCATTTCGTTATGTACCCAGTAGTCATTCAGGAGCAGGTTGTTCAGTTTCCATGTAGTTGGGCGGTTTTGATTGAGTTTCTTAGTCCTGAGTTCTAGTTTGATTGCACTGTGGTGTGAGAGACAGTTTGTTATAATTTCTGTTCTTGTACATTTGCTGAGGAGTGCTTTACTTCCAATTATGTGGTCAGTTTTGGAGTAAGTGCGATGTGGTACTGAGAAGAATGTATATTCTGTTGATTTGGGGTGGAGAGTTCTATAGATGTCTATTAGGTCTGCTTGCTGCAGAGATGAGTTCAATTCCTGGATATCCTTGTTAACTTTCTGTCTCGTTGATCTGTCTAATGTTGACAGTGGTGTGTTGAAGTCTCCCATTATTATTGTATGGGAGTCTAAGTCTCTTTGTAAGTCTCTAAGGACTTGCTTTATGAATCTGGGTGCTCCTGTATTGGGTGCATATATATTTAGGATAGTTAGCTCTTCCTGTTGAATTGATCCCTTTACCATTATGTAATGGCCTTCTTTGTCTCTTTTGATCTTTGATGGTTTAAAGTCTGTTTTATCAGAGACTAGTATTGCAACCCCCGCTTTTTTTTGTTCTCCATTTGCTTGGTAAATCTTCCTCCATCCCTTTATTTTGAGCCTATGTATGTCTCTGCATGTGAGATGGGTCTCCTGAATACAGCAGACTGATGGGTCTTGACTCTTTATCCAGTTTTCCAGTCTGTGTCTTTTAATTGGACCATTTAGTCCATTTACATTTAAGGTTAATATTGTTATGTGTGAACTTGATCCTGCCATTATGATATTAACTGGTTATTTTGCTCATTAGTTGATGCAGTTTCTTCCTAGCCTTGATGGTCTTTACATTTTGGCATGTTTTTGCAATGGCTGGTACTGGTTGTTCCTTTCCATGTTTAGTGCTTCCTTCAGGGTCTCTTGTAAGGCAGGCCTAGTGGTGACAAAATCTCTAAGCATTTGCTTATCTGTAAAGGATTTTATTTCTCCTTCACTTATGAAACTTAGTTTGGCTGGATATGAAATTCTGGGTTTAAAATTCTTTTCTTTTTTTTTTTTTAAATTTATTTATTATTATTATACTTTAAGTTGTACGGTACATGTGCATAACGTGCATGTTTGTTACATATGTATACTTGTGCCATGTTGGTCTACTGCACCCATCAACTTAAAATTCTTTTCTTTAACAATGTTGAATATTGGCCCCCACTCTCTTCTGGCTTGGAGAGTTTCTGCCGAGAGATCTGCTGTGAGTCTGATGGGCTTCCCTTTGTGGGTAACCCGACCTTTCTCTCTGGCTGCCCTTAAGATTTTTTCCTTCATTTCAACTTTGGTGAATCTGGCAATTATGTGTCTTGGAGTTGCTCTTCTCGAGGAGTATCTTTGTGGCGTTCTCTGTATTTCCTGGATTTGAATGTTGGCCTGCCCTACTAGGTTGGGGAAGTACTCCTGGATGATATCCTGAAGAGTGTTTTCCAACTTGGTTCCATTTTCCCCCTCACTTTCAGGCACCCCAATCAGACGTAGATTTGGTCTTTTTACATAATCCCATACTTCTTGCAGGCTTTGTTCATTTCTTTTTCTTCTTTGTTCTTTTGGTTTCTCTTCTTGCTTCATTTCATTCATTTGATCCTCAATCGCTGATACTCTTTCTTCCAGTTGATCGAGTCAGTTACTGAAGCTTGTGCATTTGTCACGTATTTCTCGTGTCATGGTTTTCATCTCTTTCATTTCGTTTATGACCTTCTCTGCATTAATTACTCTAGCCATCAATTCTTCCACTTTTTTTTCAAGATTTTTAGTTTCTTTGCGCTGGGTACGTAATTCCTCCTTTAGCTCTGAGAAGTTTGATGGACTGAAGCCTTCTTCTCTCATCTCGTCAAAGTCATTCTCCGTCCAACTTTGATCCGTTGCTGGCGATGAGCTGCGCTCCTTTGCCGGGGAAGATGTGCTCTTATTTTTTGAATTTCCAGCTTTTCTGCCCTGCTTTTTCCCCATCTTTGTGGTTTTATCTGCCTCTGGTCTTTGATGATGGTGACGTACTGATGGGGTTTTGGTGTAGGTGTCCTTCCTGTTTGATAGTTTTCCTTCTAACAGTCAGGACCCTCAGCTGTAGGTCTGTTGGAGATTGCTTGAGGTCCACTCCAGACCCTGTTTGCCTGGGTGTCAGCAGCAGAGGCTGCAGAAGATAGAATATTTCTGAACAGCGAGTGTACCTGTCTGATTCTTGCTTTGGAAGCTTCCTCTCAGGGGTGTCCTCCACCCTGTGAGGTGTGGGGTGTCAGACTGCCCCTAGTGGGAGATGTCTCCCAGTTAGGCTACTCAGGGGTCAGGGACCCACTTGAGCAGGCAGTCTGTCCCTTCTCAGATCTCAACCTCCGTGTTGGGAGATCCACTGCTCTCTTCAAAGCTGTCAGACAGAGTCGTTTGCGTCTGCAGAGGTTTCTGCCGCGTTTGTTATTGTTTACTGTGCCCTGTCCCCAGAGGTGGAGTCTACAGAGACAGGCAGGTTTCCTTGAGCTGCTGTGAGCTCCACCCAGTTCGAGCTTCCCAGCCACTTTGTTTATCTACTTAAGCCTCAGCAATGGCGGGCGCCCCTCCCCCAGCCTCGCTGCTGCCTTGCCGGTAGATCACAGACTGCTGTGCTAGCAATGAGGGAGGCTCCGTGGGCATGGGACCCTCCCGGCCAGGTGTGGGATATAATCTCCTGGTGTGCCCGTTTCCTTAAAGCGCAGTATTGGGGTGGGAGTTACCTGATTTTCCAGGTGTTGTGTGTCTTCGTTCCCCTGGCTAGGAAAAGGGATTCCCTTCCCCCTTGCGCTTCCCAGGTGAGGCGATGCCTCGCCCTGCTTCAGCTCTCGCTGGTCGGGCTGCAGCAGCTGACCAGCACCGATTGTCCAGCACTCCCTAGTGAGATGAACCCAGTACCTCAGTCGAAAATGCAGAAATCACGGGTCTTCTGTGTCGCTCGCACTGGGAGTTGGAGACTGGAGCTGTTCCTATTCGGCCATCTTGCTCCGCCCCCTCTGTGACAACTATTCTTAATCTTGTAGTCTCCTGCTACCTACCCTTTACTTTAACAGGCCGAGCAGCAATAACTGAGCTCTAGCCTTGCAAAACAAAGGCAAGAACAACAGACTTACAAAGGTATTTAATGATTTCAAAAAAAAAGGTCTCATTAGCCAGCCCCTGAATCAATAAAGATAAACTGGCAATCTGAGTGAAGTCTTGAAGTTTGAAAATCTCAGTGATTCCAATATTAGCGTAAAACCCGAGAAAAACAGATAAAACACTTAAATATTGTACACCATGTTCAGTAATTTGAAAGATTTATTTGGTATGTTAAGGAAGAATTTAGCAATCATGGTGGGCTTGCATTTTTATGATAATGCATTGAAAAGCTCCTGCATATATGCCTTGGAATGAGCACAATAATGCAAGCACCAGCAGTAAAGGGATTATTGCTATTGTTGGGGCTCAGAAAACAATACCCTGAAATGAAGGCCTCATAAGCAAAAGTTTCTTTCTCTGACCTTCTGACTTTCTGTTTCTCAGTCCCATTGTACCCTGAGGCTAGCCATAGAAATTCGACTCCTTCTTTCCTAAGGCAGATCATAGAAACCAGAACTCCTTTTCCCCAAAGCCAGACATAAAACATAAAAATATTACTCTAGCTTTCCTTCTATCTTTTCATGTAAAAACTGGTCATTAAAAAAATCTGACCTACCGTGTTTGATTGTAGGTCATAAGGCCCTATTCCGGACAGGGTCCTGCCTTTGCATGAAGAAAGGAATTCATGTTCTGAGAGGCCAAGATGAATCTAGATAGTCAGGCATTGCTGGGTTTCCCTACTCCAACTTTTACCATTGGATCACACTCTTTTTATCTAATCACATTTCAACATGGCTAGTTTATACTTTGTTGAATCTAAGCATAAAATGGAAAATTTCTCCTGTATCGGATGGTCTTTATTCTGAAGGTTCCTGTGTAAACACATTAAATGCATTTGCATGTCTTTTTTCCTATTAATCTGTCTTTTGCAAGTTGATTTTTCAGGGAACCTTTATAGGGTCCCCCTTGGCCTCTACACTATTTATATTGTTAAGTCAACTCACTGCCCTAACATTAACTCAGAGAAGTACATCTAGGTGCTTGGGCCATGGAGACGCCAGGAAAAGGGGATTGATTTAGATAATCCTATTCAGCCACCTGGAAGAAGGAGTTATACAGACAAGAGACCCGATATTTTACTGGGGATCATCTTCCAGTCCTATGTCATACAACGGGAGCAGCAGCAGTATTATCATTCAATGCCTTCTTTAGGTCCAAAGAGTATATCAGACCCAGGAATAATAGCCCAAATACAAAATGCAGGAATAGTGACCTTAAAGAATGAGTAAGTTTATAATCATAACTTGCTATATCATGAATAGAAACAATCAAATGATGTGAAAACATTCATGCTGAGGATTAATAAGGTCAGAATTCTATTTGACCTTTTAAAATAAAGAGAGAAGCAATATTGAACTACATACACAAAACATAATGAGTAAATGGTAAAATATTTTTGGCTAGATAAGAAAAAGACGTTATTCTTAGAAGAAAAGGAGGATGAAATAATATGTAATTCCAGAACCATTTCATGGTGAACATACTTTAACATAACTAACCCAAGAAAGAGTAGAATATGGAATGAGAGAAAAAGATAACTTTACATTGGAGAAACCTGGCAACTACTAACTTGATCAGGTGAACAAGGTTATCATGAGTGAAAAGTCACGCTGATTACATGTCCCCTTGCTCTGATGCGTGATGAGAATGGCACTTCACCTATGTTGTTTTCCTACCACGAGCCCCAAACCCCAGTCTAATACCAATAAATACATTGTAAAAAGAATACAAATTGAGGGATGTTCCACAAAATCCTTGATCAGTATTCCTCGAAACTTTCAAGGTCATCAAAAAAAGGGAAAGTCTGAGAAACTGTCATAGCCCAGAGAAGGCTAAGAAGACATAACAAATAAAGGTAACAGAAATAGACTAAAAAACTAGTGAAGCCTAAATAAATAAGCCTATGGAGTTTAATTAAAGGTAATGTACAGACTTTGGTTCCTAACTTGGGACAACTGTACCATAGTACTAATGAAACTGCCTTTGCAAAAATCATAACTGAGAAAATTATTACAGTGAAAGAGATCTGACCTAACTTACTCCATCTTGCTTTTAACCTCCAAGCTGTCCATGTTCATTCCTGTGTGTAGGCTGAACTAACTTTGGAAGGATGTTAGTTTATAATTCCACTTTGAAAGAAAGATGATAGCAGGGCTTTCCCAAAACAAAACTCCTTTCTGTCTGGGGACTAGACAGCCTTTGGAGGACTAAGAAATTATCCACAAAATTAGAAATTATGCAAGATTCTAAGCTCCCCCCAAATTGCTCCTGGGAATGACGTCACTATTGTAAATCCTAAGATCAGTGCTTGAGAGATTTTGCAGACTCCACTCAATGAATCAGCTGGCACCATCCAGATTGATAAACTGGCTCATCTGATATTTGTCCCCCACCCAGAAACTGACCCAGCACAAGAGGACAGCTTCAACTCTCTATGATTTCATTTCAGACCCAACCAATCAGAACTCCTGACTCACTTGCCCCAAACCCACCAAATTATCCTTAAAAAGTACCATCCCCGAATTCTTGGGGAAACTGATTTGGGTAATAATAAAACTTCAATCTCCCATACACCCAGCTCTGTGTGAATTACTCTTTCTGTATTGCAATTTCTCTATATTGATAAATTGTCTCTGTTTAGGCAGCAAACAAGGTGAACCAATTAGGCAGTTACAAATTTGGGGGCTCATCTGGGACCACCGTTGTGGCTACCTTCTTGTTGCTCAATAGACACCCTCTGGTGACATATCCAGAAGCCAGCCCAAGTGGCTGCCTAGTTCTTTTGGATTGGGGGCTGACTCTGGCACTGTCTTTACCAGTGGGGCACTGCTGAACCATGATTCATGGATTTAACTGCAATAGAGAAATGGTTCCTGGAAATATGTCTTTAAATTAGTCTGGTGGTTATTCTAGCCACTACTAACACTTCCTTCTCCTGATTAATATGGCTCCCTTAGGGTCTTGGTTTGGTTCCTTCAGGGATCTCAGTTTGGATTCTTCAGGGTCTCAGTTCAGTTCCTTCAGGGGTCTCAGTCGACTCTCCTTAAATAGGAGGTTAGTTTGTAAGGAATACTCTTGGAATTCTTGAGTAGCGCTCATGGTTTGGAAGTCCTTCTGTCCACCTTGTCTTCATTGTATGTGCATTTGTACATGTGGAAGGGATCTTGGAAGGAATTGCTGATGGAAGTCCAGCAGGCCTAAACCTGAGAACCCTCCTTAAGGGTGGTCCCTTTCAGAGAGCCTTAAAGGAATTGTCAGCAGAAGCCCAAGAGGCCTGTCTTAGGGTGACTGTCTGCTCTTTATCTTACTCAGAGACTACCCATTGAGTTTCTGGTCAGAGGTCATCATTCCTACCTGAAGTAGATGAAAGATGACAGGGACCAGCAGGAGAAACTTTGAGCTTCACCAGGTTGATATTGGGTGCTAAATGAGGTGACTAGTGTTTGTTTTGTGTATTTTGCTTTGGCGTGGATGAGAAATGTTAATTTGGCTCCACATGTACCCCATCAGGCAGCATCTTGAAAAATTGAGAGGCTTTTGCCTATGGCTCCATAAAACAGGAAATGATACTTTTATTTTATAATGTGGCTTGGCCCCCACAGCTATGGCACAGTGAGCAGGGTCATCAAAACTGCTCCATTCTTCTGGAAGTTGCAGAAAAGGGGAACTCAGAAATGCCAGCAAAAAGGACAAGGATTTCCTTACCATCCATGTTTCTTCCCCCCACCCTCCGTGTGTGCATGTGTGTGTGTGTGTGTGTGTGTGTGTGTGTGAACAGTAAACATCACTGTCTCCTCTGCAAGGGTTTGATTAATAGAAAAAAAGGATTTGTGAGACTAGTCTTAGGCTCTAGCGAATCTGGTGTACTTTGTGCTGTCAATTTGTCTTTCTGTGTCATTCTGTAATGGAGAGAGGGGTATCGCAGAATAGATCATGGGCTTCAGACTCCTATAAGCTTGTTCTTCAAGCCAGCCTGTCTGACTAGTCAATTACAAACCTTGCTGCAGGTCCCCAAAACCAATACCAGATGAGATATTCCTCTCACCTTGTTTTAGATCCTAAAAAGCTTGACTTTGGGACCATATAGGGGTAACTTCTCATGGCCTCCACCATCCAGAGAACATGAATTCTGGGATTCATGCCAGGTGGCCAGTCTGAAAGGATACATGATAGTGTCATGTCTGGCCTTAAGAATTCTCTTGAGCAGTTAAGTCCTCTGCAAGTTCAAAGATGACTGTCCTAGACCCCTTCTAGGAAGAGCAACAGTAGCTACTCTGTGCTTTAGCTCAATAGCTAAAGCCCTGTTCTTTCACAATGTGTGCTGGGGTCAATTCCTAGCTAAGGGAATGAGTCATTTCTGCTTTATTATTTGTGTAACTTTTTGCTGGTTATTGATTCTTTCTCCTCCATGGACAGCTTCTGATTTCCTGTCTTGAATTTTCTTGTCTCTAAACTGCTTTTGGGGAGATTCTAAATCTTCTAAAACACAAAGCAAAACAAAAAAAGTGCTTACCATCTCTTTGAGGCATCTTATGCATCCATGGTTAAGTTATAAACTTAGTTAAGACTTATTAATTTCACATGGGAGATAACTTGTGGTAAAATTCAAAATCCAGAAATATTGACTGTCCTGGCTAGAGGCTGGTGATAAGAGTTTTTAAATAAATAGTAGCTCTGTGTTAAAATCAGCTTAATTAAAAGTGGATATCCAAGGTACATATATATTTAAAAGGCCTTTATGCTTTTTCTCTTCTAGGATTTTTTTTGAAAAAAAAATTATTTGTTTTTCTTCTCAGTTGACTGGAGTATTTCCCCACTCTGTCTTCTTGCCACTCTTGATGCCCAAAGAAGAGATCCTAAGGTAATTTCTGATAGCCTGGGATTCCTTGGGAAAAACAGAGAAGCCAAGAAAACGAACTCATTTTGGTAGAGACCTCTGTTTGTATCATGGAACCCCAGGAACTGCAAGCCAACAGGTCCTTCTCAAAATCTAAGGCTCTTCTCTGTTTTGCATTACATTACCTTACCTTTTTGCATTTCAAGGGCATCAGAAATTAGTAAGGAAGAGAGATGTAAAGAAAGTTATGGATATGAAGATATACTTATGGTAAGGAAGACATTTTATATTATAAAGGATCTTGTACGGTAAATTATTGCCCTAAAGTAGAATGACTAATTATTTAGGAAAGAAGGAAATATAAGACAAGCTAGAAAGTCCAAGCATGTCATAGAGGGTCTGTATAAGTTGTGGTAGGGTTCATAAACTAGGAAAGAAAAATTTACTGCTCCTAGATCTTCTGTCTGTGTATTTACAAGTGTTTTTTGTGTATGATGTTTATATAAAGAAGCTCTAATTAATCAGCTTAAAGAAAATGAAAGCACTTAAATATTTTGACAGAAAGAAACTCTAATGCTGTTTAGTTCATGTGACTTTAGTAATTTTTTGTAAATAAAGTTAAAGATTATTGGTAAAATTAAAATGTCTTCAAAATATAGACATTTCATCTAAATTAAGTTGAGAATAATTTTACTAAATGATTTAATGTCATAAACTGCTTCTTTGACTTTTGAAAATTGTTCAATTTATCTGCTTTGGATCCATTAGTTTCTAGGTAGGGCCTGGGAACATGTGGAGTTATCCATGCCTCCTAGTTATGCTGGAAAGAGACAGAATTATCTGCAATTCTGTCCTGTATCCCAGACTCTGAACCTGGTACATAATTAAAATAGCTTACACTAAAAGGAAAAATTGTGTGTTTTTGATAAAAAGGCATGGTAATATTTTTTTTTTAAAAAAAGACTAAATTTGTCTAATTTAGAAAGTTTAAAAATTATTTTTAGTTGAAAAATAAAATACAAATGGAAGTTTAAGCAAGTTGTAGAAGGTTTGTGAAAAATTAACTTTGTAAATAATTCTGTGTGTCAGCAAGTTGACCAAAATTAGAAAGGATATTATTTAGTTCTTCCATAAAGTAAATATTAAAACTGTTCAAGACCATCCTGGGTAACATAGTGAAACCCAATCTCTACCAAAAATACAAAAATTAGCCAGGTGTGGTGGCATGCACCTGTAGTCCCAGCTACGTGGGAGGCTGAGATGACAGAGTGAGGCCCTGTCTCAAAATAAAATAAAATAAAATAAAATAAAATAAAATAAAATAAAATAAAACAAACAAATAAAGCACACTGATACAGGGCCAGAATCTGGTCCCAAATGTCAATAAAATGGGGTTTTATTTTTGGAACATTGATTTTTTTACAAGAAAAAAATTATAAAGATTTGTAAAAAGTTTATGAAAACCTTGCCTTATGTTTTAACTAATTAAAACTGGACAGATTTATAAAATTTTATTGAAAACTAACTTTAGCATTTAAAATACACTAATGCTAAAAGAAAATTTGGCTTTCTCTTTTGAAAAATATTTTTATATAATATTGACAGACAGTAAAACATTTTTGTTGGTTTGCCTTTTAAGTAAACTACAAAAAAAGGAGAGGAAAGAGAGAAGAGATAGATTCAGTTGGCCCCATGCTATCTTCATTGGGTCTTGTTGTTAGGAAAGCTGAGTCTCTTCTCTATCAGAGAGGAGATAAATTTAAAAAATTGTCTTTTCCCTTTTAAAATTTTTGAGTTATCATTTTGAATAAACGAATGACTTATGATGACCTGGGATTCTATTTTATGATATCAATGGTTTTAGACCTTTGATACTTGGCAAACTTTCCAAGATAGAATTCTGAGTTAAGTTGTAAAAAAAATTAGATCTTCTAAAGTCCAAAAGAGACATATTATGCTTACTTGATGCATTAAGATCATGCAGAAAGCATTGTCAAATATAATATGGTTTTTAACTTAGTTTGGGTTATATTCATATAAAATTAATTTATTCAGAATTTAGAAAATACCTGATTTCTCCAGAATTTAGAAATTATTAGTTTGTATTCTCAACTTACATCAGTGTAGTTATTTGCATAAGTGTAATAAGAATTTGTATTCTTTTGTAGCATGTTATTAATATGTGTTGCAAAATTACATAATATTTCCATAATTCTGTTTTGTCTCAGCATGTTATTAGTAATAATTATAACTTTTATGTTAAATTGCTGTGTGTGCAAGAGATGACAAGATTTCCTTATTTAATGCATTTTTAACTATGGTTTTCCTGAGAATTTTGTCACCCACAGACAATTGTTGTCTTGTTTTAATCCTTTTCAAAAGGTGATTTATAGTTAGATATAAAATTCTGATGGGTACTCTTGAACGCAGATCTCTGATAACTTTAAAATTGTACCATTAGAATAGAGAAAAAAAATTTCTAAGACTTTCATGGAGAGGTGATAAGTTAAACATTGCTAATCCTTCTGTTTTCAGAGTGAAGAGAACTTTTTTTTTTCTTTGGAGCTATTTACAATTTATAGCAATTGAGTAAATTATACTCCTGTAAGCAAAATTTAGAGAATGTTGTTTTGTTACTACCTGATTTCTCTAGAATTTAGAAACTATTTGTGAGTGTTCTCAACTTTTGGCAGTATAGTTATTTGCATAAGTGCAATATGAATCTGCTTTCTCTTGTAACATAACAAAATTGGAGATGCTAATTATTTTACCAAGGCTTTGACTAAAATGGCATAATTTCAAATATAAATAGACTATTTTAAAAAATCAAAGTTGACTTATAAAGGCAATTTGGAAGTTTTTCCTGCTGGAAAAACTGGCCTCCTACCTTGTCTTCACAGTCCCCGTGCAGAAGGGATCTTTTATATTTTCAGCTCATTCATATGTGGTCACAAAGATAAAAAAAGGATATTATTACAATATATCATATTCTACGGAGGAAATCAACTAAATGTGGTGATTTCTGTCTGTAATTATTTTCTGAATCTTCAAAGATGATGTATTTTTCTAAAGCTTTCTAAAGCCAAATAGATTCATCTTTAAATTGTCATAAGCTCCATAGACTGTTAAAAGTTACCTGGTACCTTAAATGCTAGAGCATCTCAGGGTTTTCCTCCTGAGATGCTGACCTTTCTTGGCTTCTCATCTCTTCTCTTTCTTTGGAACATTTTACACTTTCACACCTCTAAGCTGTGATTTTTTTTTTTACCTCCCTCTCCCCACTTCCAAAAACAATCTCTATGTACATGTGTGACTGTATTTATATTATAATGGAGCTCGTGTTTACCATCCTACTGTAAATTCATGAAAATGTTTTATTCATCTTTGAATTTGCAAATCCTAGTGCAGTGCCTAACACATGGAAGGGCTCAGAAATGTTTGTTGCATTCACAAAAAGGACACATATTTTTAATCTCTTCTCCTACTATATGTTGCCATGTAAACAATACTCTAGCTAACCCATTGCTCCCCTTAGAACATATCTAGAAATTTGTGCATGCTATTTTCTCCACCTGAAACACTGTTATCCCTCTTCTCTGTCTAATGCTCATTACCTTTTGGCCAAATGCATGAATGCACTGAATTTACAGAAGTTTTACATTGTTCCTTGAGGTCAGTCTCTGACAACATTGGGAATGGATATTACGGCTAAATTAGGTGATGTATTAGGAAACAATATCTACAAAAAGAAGGCACAAATAATTCAGATTTTAAATTGTCAGAAAAAATGAAACCCTAATCACTGGATATTGAAACAAAACAAATCTATGTAGTTGATTGCACACAGAAGTGTGTGCAATTGGTGAAAGAATGAACTGGATATGGACAGATTTTAAAAAATGAACTGCCAAATAAGAATTACATTCCAAACTTTATTGTTTGGAATTCTAAAGACTTCCATTTTCATGAACATATCAACAACAACAACAACACAAAGTAAAGAGCAACTGAATGGGCATAAATCTGTAGTATTTGAATTGTTTACCCAGTGTCACTTAATGCAGGTAATACTTCCAGATAGAAGCAAATCATTGTCAAGAGAAACAGTGAAAAGCCTAAAACTAGTTTACAACTGGGTACTGATTCACCATATATTTTTCATTAAAAGATATTTGGTGTTTATCTTCATATTTCTCTTTAGGTCAAAAAGGCATACTTTTAAGTTTGTATTTATTTTCTTATCCCTGATTCCTACAATTATAGATGTACCTGAAATCTTTGTTGTATTCCTATCTGACCCAAGTGTTTCACTGAAGCCGCATTAACCTTCCTGTGTCCATCTCTGTCAGACTACTCTCAATACCACCTCAGTTGGTATTGATTGTATTCTTAAATCTTTTCTGCATGCCTTATGTACTTTGCACAAACCTCTGCAATTCTCTGACTCTGCAACTGTGCTCTCTGTGATTAGCCTTAATTTTATGTATTGGTTGGAATTGGAAGGAGATGAGACATGGGTGTAAAAGCATGTTCTCCCTTATAAAATCTGAAACTACATACTCAAAAAATAATCACAGCTGTAAATTATTAGCATATTTTTCCCTAACATAGATATGTGAAAATTGTTTATGATTTCATAAAAAGTACTATAGAATAAAATCTATACTCACTACTTTTATTTCTTAGGCTGAAGATCCAAAGTTTATGTATATTGAAATATATACATTTTTTGACCCAGCAAAAATAACTAGGAAGAAGTTCGCGTTCAATAGTATATGAATAAAGTAATCAGACAGTCTTTAGAAGCCTTCAATAAGTATTATATGCACAGACTTCTCTATAATGTATACATTGACTTCATATATTTATTCATATCTATGTTTGGATAACAATAATATCTAACCCTATATTTGCATGGTTCATGTGCAAGCATGGTTATTTTTATGACTTTTATAATTCAAGTATGAGCAATACAGATTTCATTAATCCAAGAAAAATCCAAACAATGCCCATCCCACAAATAACTGTTATAAAAGAAAAAGGAAGTGGAATGTAAAGATTTTTTTCCTCTACTAAAATAGTTAAAGTCACAAAAAACTAATTAAGTGATGCAAAACATCAAGATAGGCTGCAATGTTTACGAAGTTTAATTCAACTCAAAAGGTGTAGGGAACTCTGGTCTTCATACACAAAAAGCCAAAAACTAACAAAAAACCCTCAAAAGCCCAGTTTTGGAATTTGTCTTTTTATCTGTTCATCCATAGAGTACTTCCAACTCTTCACATGACACTGGCTAATTAGGAGGTAAAGGAAGAAAATGAGAAACACAAGGTCACACACTGTTCCAAAATTCTCCAGGTTATGCGTAAGTGCTTGGAAAATGGATTCCTGGTCTGTGGTAGATCCTAAACAAACCAGCGCCTAGGCAGCCTCTGAAGTACACAATAACAGTTCTCTTAAGGAGGACTGTGAGACAGAGAAAGCATCATAGTAGAACTTCCCTTACCATACACTGCATATTGTTCAGTGCACTGTAAGGGAGGAGACAGAGGCTCCCTTTCTACCAATTCTTCCTTTTTAAAAAAACTTTTAGTCTTTGAGATGACCATAATTGAACTGCCTATTTTAAGCAGTATTCCCAAGAGAAAAGCATGCTTTAATACCTACACATGTCTTGTGAAGCAGTCTTGAAATTGCAAAATTTATGTTGTCTTCCTACAACTCTACAACCAGACACATTTGCCTGCTTTACAGATGGCAAAGAGGGGTTTTAAAATGAATCTCACCTAGGCAGAACGCCCACAGCTGGATTCAGCCATTAATAACTTTTGATGTCAAATTAATTTTTAGTCTCTGTGCAATGTACTGCATTCAGCTAGACCACTATTTGGATACACTCAAAGTTGGTAGAGAATAGTATTTGCTAAAAGATCATTTTTCATACTATTTCTTAGCACTCTCAATTTAAGTAATGGGCACTGGCAGTTACTGCGGAAAATGAAGAGGAAAAAGAGTAAGGAAAATCTCATTTTATCAAACAACCAACTAGACCAAGTATGTCAAACACATGCATTTTCATTTCACTAAAGAGAACAGGTTCAACAGAGCATTAAAGAACATATTACCACAGAGACAGCTCTATGGCAGTGTATCAAATCAGGATACATCCAGGTTACTTTTCTGATTTATGGGTCCCACAGCATCCTTCTACCAAGGTTGAGTCCCATGATAAGACAGGCAGATTAATTCTAAAGGCATATGTCATCCTTCATCTTATCCCCCGTTCTCCAACAATTATGAATGAGATACCAACGTCCGAGAGACTACCAAATTAAGAGCTCTAAGTATTCCAGGGATGGTCTAGATCTCAGTAAAAGAAATCCAAATAAGGTATCCCATATTCCCTAAAATAGAAAAATTATAATATTCTGCAGGTACTGTAGCACTTGGTCTCCCTAACCCCAGCAGCAGGAAATTCTTATTTTATATCTCCAGCTTCTGTGTCTTTTGTTATTTAATTTACAGTGTTTGTTTTTACAGGCATTCCACATTTGTAAAATAACTTTGGTAACAGTTTGGGTGCCTCACATTCGCTCATTCATTTCTCAAGGAATAAATCTCCAGTTGTTTCAATTCAAACCTCCAATATATGTGTTTTGAGTTAATGTGTAATAAGAATAAATTACGAGTCAATATTTTTGTTATTGTGCTACTCCATAAGAAAAATTAACATTAGGAATCTGATGACAATATTTCAACACCTAAAATATATAAAGTTGTAAAGCAAAACGTCCATAGAAAACTAAACCTAAATCTCACAGAGTCTAATTTCTTCAGACATTACAGAGGAAAGGAGTTATTTCAAAACATTTTAGATAGCTAAAGGTCATGGAGCATGTGTGTGGGAGGAGAGAACCTGAGTAAGCATACTTATTTTCACTAGGGGACCAAGAGTAAACACAATCTTTACAAAATGCTCCTTTGCACTGCCTCAAAAGTAATTACACAATAATGTGTTGTCTTTCATGTAGCAAGATGACATTATTGCCCCAAGATTAGTAGGTTAAATGATTTGAATTGTGTATCCAGAAGTGACGATAATTTTTTTTTTTTTTTCACTGATTCACTGACATGCTCAGATCCAGTAGCTCCTTGTTCCCAGGAGCAAACATTTAAAAGGCCTAGGACTAGGGAAAAGAGCACACCCTGTAGCCATGTAATTGAATAAATCCAACCAGGCCACATGGGAGTCAAAACTATGTTGTCAGCCATGACCTAGTTAGGTAAATAGCAATTGGTAAATAGCCAGCAAGGTGCTTCATTAGTTTAGAAAAACACAGAAAGTATAATTCCCCTAAGATTTTCATTCTAATAAACCTGGAGCTGAATAGAGCACTGGCTACTTTGTAGTTATTTCAGTTGGTTTACAAATAATCAAAAAATCAGAACATTTCAAACTTGCAGCCCCTTTTATAAGCTTATATTAATTCTAGAAAGGTAGGCCGGTTCCCCCAAATTGTAGCAGATCAGCATGCAGGAGGTAATGAACAACTGACATCCTCTCAGAGGCAGTTAGACCAAGAATTTAAAAAAATGTGGCCCTCAGAACTCCATTGTTTAGTTTATTTCAACAAGCATTTAGTGAGTTCCTTTCCTTAAATGTGCCAGTTATTATACGTATTATACTATGCGCTGAGATCTTTAAGTATGGCTCAGTAGAGATCCCGTAAGCTTGCTAACTGGTGGGGAAGACAGACACATATATAAACACCTTGATGAAGATGTATACAAAGAACGTTACAGGCTTACAGAGGAGAGGTTCTCAGAGGAGGCTATAAGAGTTAGCCAGATGGAAAGGGGCGTTGGATGAGGAGGAAACAAAGGCATTTGGTGAATAATGTTCAGAACAAACAAACGTACATGTGTGTGGAATAGCATCTAAAATGTGGGGACAGATGGGGCTTCAAATAGTTTATAACTAAAGTGTGAACAAGGGATTTTTTGCTAAAGGTTTTAGTTTTACCTTGTTTGTGAAATAACTCATTTTCCCTATGGTTTAATTTCATTGAGGGTATTTTAAAAATACAGCTCCTTTCTCTTACCTCCAAATTACGCATTGGCATTTTGCTTTCCCTGTAGCATTATATTCACTTCTGCCTCTGCTACCTCCTTTCCCATTTCTGCCCCCAAATACTTCAAGGTAATATGAAAATCACCCAAAGGATGCAAGGAGCAAGCAGCTGTTTAAATATGCAAGGCACCATCCAGAAAGAAAAAAACGGCTTTAACAAAACTTGAAGGAGATACAACCTGAAGAGACGGTACAAGACTAAGAGTTGCTGTCCCATGTGGCAAACTTTGCCTTTTGTGGCCTATGGTCATAGGGACACAAAAACCAGCCTGGAAAGAAACCTACTTCTGTGGAAGCAAGATACTTATTGTAAAACCGGGAACCCTCCTCAGCGCCCATTTTAAAATTCAAAACACTCACCGCCTTATTTCTACATCACCACACCCCTCCACCACCAATTTTGTCACCTCCCCAAGCAATTCCCACATCCTTCCCCCAACAGTTTTGTCACCTCCCCCATCAATTCCCACGTTTCGCCTCTGTCAGTTGAGCCTTAGTCACACTATTCGCCAACATTGCCAACACCTGCCTCGATACTACGAATGGTGTCGGCTTTTCCATATGAAAACCTGATGAAACAGAACAATTCCCCAAAGGGTTCAGAATTGAGGCCAGCAAGACTCAGCAGGATACCAGAAAGATGTTCATTGGGGGACTATCCCGTGATTTCGTAAGCCAGCTCTTCTCAAATACTTGTCTCAATTTAGCAAGATCTTAGACTTCACAATTAAAACCTTCTCAGACACTGAGCTATTCAGGGAGTTTGGGTTTGTGCATTTCAAAGATAGTGCCACAGTTGAAAAGGTGCTCCAAGTAAAAGAGCACAAATTGGATGACAAGAAAATAGATCTTAAAAGGGTTAATGCAATGCAACCTAGATTCCCCTCAAAAAAGGTTTTCGTGGGTTGGGTGAACACTCATTTGTCTGATGGAAAAATCAGACAGTGCTTTGGGACATTTGAGAGATTAAGAAAATTGAGTTTCCACCGTGTCCAAAAACAAATGAAAGAAGAGTTTTCTGTTTCATCACATATACTGATGAAAAATCAGTGAAGAAGCTGTTAGAAACCAGATACCATCGGATTAGCTCTGGGTGAGGTGAAGTTAAAATCGCCCTCCTGAAAGAAAATATGAGGCCGACACACAAGTGGGGAAGTATGTTCCATTTGCTAGGTCAGGCAACCTCTGGAGAGAGAAATAGGCGTCTGGGCAAACCCAAATGCTTGTGGAGAAAACTGAGATGCTTGCCACTGGGCAAACCAACATGTCTGCAGAGCAAACAGAAATGCTTATTGGGCCTTTGGAGGTGGTGGAGGCCTTTCTTTTGTACTTGTTCTGGTTCCCTTCTCAGTCTTCAGTGAAGGATTTAGTTTATCTGACCAAGTATAAGGTAATTTCCATAATGCTTACAGCTATCAACAGTTATTGGCCCATTTTTCATGGTTGTGGTGGAAATTATTATTATTATTATCATTATTATTACTACTTTTGAGACTCTATCTCATTCTTGTTGCCCAGGCTGGAGTGCAATGGCTGGATCTCGGCTGACTGCAACCTCTGCCTCCTGGGTTGAAGGGATTCTCCTGCCACAGCCTCCAGAGTATCTGGGATTATAGGCGCCTGCCACCATGTAGGGCTAATTGTTTCGTATTTTTAGTAGGGAAAGGGTTTCACATGTTGGCCAGGCTGGTCTCGAACTCCTGACCTCAGGTGATCCACCTCCCTTGGCCTCCCAAAGTGCTGGGATTATAGGCGTGAGCCACTGTGCCTGGCGGGAAATAATTTTTGGATATAACTATGGGGCCCATAACTTATGACCTGCATTACTACATGCAAATAAACCAGGCCACTCCCTTTGGTAGTAGTTACCAGACTTTTTCTTATCTTTTCTTTTCTTTTTTTTTTAAATGGAGTCTCGCTCTGTGGCCCAGGCTGGAGTGCAGTGGCTTGATGTCCGCTCACTGCAATTTCTGCCTCCCAGGTTCAAGGGATTCTCATACCTTAGCCTCCAAATAGCTCAGATTACAGGTGCTCACCACCATACCTGGCTTATTTATTTATTTATTTATTTATTTATTTATTTATTTTAGTCAAGATGGAGTTTCACTATGTTGGCCAGGCTGGTCTCGAACTCCTGACCTCAAGTGATCTACCCACCTCGGCCTCCCAAAGTGCTAGGATTACAGGCGTGAGCCACTGCACCCAGCCCCTGTTACCAGATAGTTTATCAACCATTCTGAAGACAAAAGGTGAAGACGCCACTGCAGAACCACTGTCCTCAAATGAAAAGTTTCATTACTCTTATTAAATGCCTAAATGACCATATTGTAACAGATTGTTACTATTTCTTCTTCAACTATTTCCAACTGTTTTTATTTTTCTGTGACCTTTTGACATTGGAGCTAGGACACAAGAACACAAGGATTTGAGACTCTTTTGTTTTGTTTTATGGAAGTTAAATGTTTTCTAAAAATTAAATGTTTACTAGCATTATAAGAAACTGTTTTTGTAGTGTTTTCTAATTTTGAGCTGGTGTTTTTGTTTGTGTGTTTGTTTGTTTTTTGGTAAGAGGAGTGGGGACTTTTTAGCCAGGTATGTACTTTTGTTTGTTTGTTTATTTTTTAAAGGTGGTGTGTTCAGGTTAGAGCTACACAGATCCAGGGAAGGAGATCATAAAGTTTTACTCTAGATTTTCTAAATATTCAACCAGTTCCTTGCATTCATTTAACATTTACAAAGAGTTATTCTAAGGCAGAAACTCTTCAACTGATACGATTCAGAGAGAATCAGTTCCTGTCTTAAGAGAGGCAGAAGGAAACCAAGAAATGTAATACAATGTGATTAAGTACTAGAAAAAGCTTTGCAAAGGATAATGTGGTATTGCAGACACAGGCATCTAAAACAGGTGTTGGGAGTGGGTTGTCAGAGGAGTTGTGCAGTGGAAAAGCCTTTGCCAATGGGCTGTGCTAAAAGCAGAGAGCCTGCCAAGCAAACATGCAAAGGTATTGAATAAAGAATTTAGTATGAACTTTGGAAGAGAGCAAAGAGTTATTCTTAAAAGGGAAACAGGGTGCTTGTGGAACATAAGGAAAGGGTCAGGGCAGGAGATTGAGTATCTCTTGCCAACAAAAATATAATGAGTCATCAATGTGATCCACTCATGTAATTCTAAATTTTCTAGTAACTACACTTTTTCAGAAAGCAAAAAAAAAATTAGTTTATTTAAATAACAAGTTGTATTTAATTTAATATAACCAACATATCATTTCAACATATACTACAGATAAAGATTAATGAGACATTTTGTAGCATTGTTTTCACACCAAGTTAACAAAATTCGGTATGTATTTCCCTTTTATAGCCATCTGAATTAGTCTGTTTTCATGCTGCTTATAAAGACATACTGAGAAATTTACAAAAGAAGGAGGTTTATTGGACTTACAGTTCCACATGGCTGGGGAGGCCTCACAATCATGACAGAAGGCAAGGAGGAGCAAATCACATCTTACGTGGATGGCAGCAGTCAAGGAGAGAGCTTGTGCAGAGAAACTCCCATTTTTAAAACCATCAGATCTTGGGACTCATTCACCATCATGAGAACAGCACAGGAAAGACCCACCCCTACAATTCAATCACCTCCCACTGGGTTCCTCCCATGACATGTGGGAATTGTGGGAGTTACAATTCAAGATGAGATTTGGGTCGGGACGCAACCAAACCATACCATTCCACCCCTGGCCCCTCTCAAATCTCATGTCCTCCCATTTCAAAACTAATCATTCCTTCCCAACAGTCCCCCAGAGTCTTAAGTCATTTCAACATTAACTCAAAAGTCCACAGTCCAACATCTCATCTGAGACAAAGCAGGTCCCTTCTGCCTATGAGCCTGTGAATTCAAAAGCAAGTTAGTTACTTTCTAGATACAATGGGGGAACAGGCATTGAGTAAATGCAGCCATTCCAAATGAGAGAAATTGGCCAAAACAAAGGGGCTACACAGCCCTATGGAAGTTCAAAATCCAGCAGGGCAGTCAAATCTTAAACCACCAAAATGATTGCCTTTGACTCCATGTCTCACACCAGGTCACAATGATGCAAGAGGTGGGGTCCCATGGTCTTGGGCAGCTCCATCCCTGTGGCTTTGCAGGGTATAGCCTCCCTCCCAGCTGCTTTCATGGGCTGGCGCTGAGTGCCTTCAGTTTTTCCATGTACACGGTGCAAGTTGTCAGTGGATCTACCATTCTGGGGTCTGGAGGATGATGGCCCTCTTTTAACAGCTCCACTATGCGATGCCCCAGTAGGGACTCTGTGTGGCGGCTCTCACCCCACATTTCTCCTACACACTGCCCTAGCAGAGGTTCTCCATGAGAGCCCTGTCCCTGCAGCAAACCTCAGCCTGGACATCCAGGCATTTCCATACATCCTCTGAAATCTAGGCAATGGTTTCCAAACCCCAATTATTGACTTCTGTGCACTGACAAGCTCAACACCACATGGAAGCTGCCAAGGCTTGAGGTTTGCACCCTTTGAAGCCACAGCCTGAGCTCTATGTTGGCCCCTTTCAGCAGTGGTTGGAGCAGCTGGGACACAAGCACCAAGTCCCTAGGCTGCACACAAAAGGGGACCCTGGGCCCAACCCAGGAAACCACTTTTTCCTACTAGGCCTCCAGGCCTGTGATGGTAGGCTCTGCCATGAAGACCTCTGACATGCCCTGGAGACATCTTCCCCACTGTCTTGGGGATTAACATGCCAGCTCCTCCTTATTTATACAAATTTCTTCAGCCAGCTTGGAATGCTCCTCAGAAAATGGGGTTTTCTTTTCTATTGCATTGTCACGCTGCACATTTTCTGAACTTTTATGCTCTGCTTTCCTTGTAAAATTGAATGCCTTTAGCAGCACCTGAGTCACCTCTTGAATGCTTTCATGCTTAGAAATTCCTTCCACAAATACACTAAATCATCTTTCTCAAGTTCAAAGTTCCACAAATCTCTAGGGCAGGGGTAAAATGCCACCAGTCTCTTTCAAAACCATAACAGATTCACCTTTGCTCCAGTTCCCAACACATTTCTCATCTCCATCTGAGATCACCTCAGCCTGGGGTTTATTGTCCATATTGCTATCAACATTTTGGGCAAAGTCATTCAACAGGTCCCTAGGAAGTTCCAAACTCTCCCACATTTTCCAGTCTTCTTCTGAGCCCTCCAAACTGTTCCAAACCCTGCCTGTTACCCAGTTCCAAAGTTGCTTCCACATTTTTGGGTATCTTTTTAGCAGCACCCCACTGTAGTGGTGCCAATTTACTGTATTAGTCCATGTTCATGCTGCTGACGAAGACATACCTGGTCCATTTTCATGCTGCTGATAAAGACATACCTGAGACTGGGCAATTTACAAAAGAAAGAGGTTTATTGGACTTACAGGTCCACATGACTGGTGAGGCCTCACAATCATGGTGGAAGGCAAGGAGGAGCAAGTTACATCTTACATGTATGGCAGTAGGCAAAGAGAGAGCTTCTGCAGAGAAACTCCCATTTTAAAAACTATCACATCTCATGAGACTCATTCACTAATATGAGAACAGAGCAGGAAAGTCCCTCCCTCACAATTCAACCACCTCTCAGCAGGTTCCTCCCATGACACATGAGAGTTGTGGGAGATACAATTCAAGATGAGATTTGGGTGGGGATACACGCAAAACATATTACCATCTCAGTCCAGACTAGTTACATTTCAAGTGCTCAACACATGTGGCTAGTAAGTATTATGGCAAAAACCACAATTACTTTTTCACTAACACAATATCATAAAGGAAAGTGCAGACTGAAATTACAAAAGGTCTATATTACATCCTGAGGGGTTTAATTCTGTCTTTAAGGCAATAGGAGAAATTAAGATTTAAAACAGGGAGTGACATAAAACATCAAATATTTAGGACATGCTCAACATTGAGTTCCCTGCTAGGATCTGAAAATCAATGAGACTCAATCTTTGTCTTCAAATAATTCATGGTCCAGAAGGAAAGATAGAAATAGTCACGAAACCAAGATTTTGATAATTATGTGATAATATAAGTGTAAATCTGAAATTTAAGGAGGAAGTCACATTTACTTAGAACAGTAAGTATTTACTTTCTTTATTAGAATGCAAATGTTCTGTGCTCAAAAATATCTCCGTCCACTCTTTTTTTGTATTCTCCTTAGCAACTAAGAAGGGCTCTTGCACATAGTAGGAACTTAAAAACAAATATTGAATGATGACACAGAAGCAAAACGGATAAGTGTCTGTATCATTTTAAACAAAAAGAAGAAGAAACGGGAGAGGCGATGTAAAAAATGTGTGAGGTTTTTCTTTTCGTTTTTAGTGGAAATGCTTGTTATTTAAATATTTGAACATATTCTGCTCTGAGGGGGAATTTTAAATACCTAACATGGAAATAAATACACTTTGTTAAAAGTATGGAGACTAAATGAAATAATAGATGTGAAACTGCTTTGAAAGTTAGAAAAACTGTATATATATGTATATATATGTGTGTGTGTGTGTGTATATATATATATAAGAATACATATGCAGTGGAGATTTTGATGCTTATTGCCCTTTGAAACTGAAGTATATTATATTGAATCTCAGTTTGAAAACATCAGGGGATCAATCAACTGAGTTAATTGAAATATTATTTCAAATTTTTTTTACTAGAAAACTCTATAAAATAGTCATGCTGTGTTGCCACAAAGCACAGGAAAATCCCCAGGTAAACTAACAAGAGAAATAAGAAAACAAAATGGTGTTATGCAATAGTCAATGTAGTTGGAATTATGAGTGTTTCTGCATGTATGTATTCAAGACAAAGGACAAATATACAGATTCATCCAGAAGAAAGTATTTAGGAGGAATGGGCTTTAATTCATCAGAGTTAACCAGATGAAGCCAGGTGATTTCTGATTAAGAGCTTCTGTTTCTGCACCCCTGGGGAATTAACTTGTCCATTGAGCCAGTCAAAATACAGCTATATCTACACTTGGCTGTTTGAACTAAGGAATTAAACCAAATAAAGTTTCAGCCAATTCAGAGTCAGTGTAGCAGATGTTTTGATATTTCAGTTTTGCTCTCTATTGATATTTCAGTTTTAGAAACTACTTAAGTTTACTTTTTCCAGTTCCAGCTGGTTCATTAGTTGATTTGGGGTTTTTAAAAACATTCAATAGAACAAAGTAGAGTTGGTTCAAATTTCAGGATGTTATATACATTCAGCACCTAAGCGTAAATTCATTATTTCTCTTTGGCAAGGGCTCATGATTAGGCTCAAGATTCTTCTTGTGACTATACATTTTAATTTTTAAAAATAGGTTATGCAATTTTGTCAGAGTTATGTCAAATAAACTATTTATGATAAAAATGGTTCAATTAACCCTCAGATAGTTGTGTATATATGTATGTATATGTATGTGTTTAGATGCTATCTAAAATAATATGTGAAAGTCCAGGTTTAAAGGGTTTGTTATTCTACTTAAGAAAATAATGACAAGGCCATATTTTCATTTATATTCTCATAAGATCTGTATTGACAGCAGAAATGCATATGTAGTAATAATTATATGCCCCAATAACCCACTGAAATTTAAACAGCCAAATTTAATTTCCTGACATTTGAAATGGCTCTTCTAGTAAGACTTGTTACTAGTCGACCTTATACCGCTCAGACTTCTCTGCTATTGGTATCCACATCTTCATATTTGGGTTATTATAGAGAAAAAAATGCCAAGTTAAATATAATCCTTAAACATCATGAATACCTGATAAAAAAGGAGAGCAAGGTTGGATTTCATTGTTCCTAAGGTGAATCAAGGTAGGGCCTATAGTCTGGTTTTGCTGGAAAAATACATTTAAAAGTATGTCATGGCAGAGTAATTAATCTCTAATACACATTATGTATGGACTTGCTGAAATCCCCATTTTTTAATATACTTAGAGATAAAAACTCTCCCACATTTGGTTGGCTTTGGTCTACAGCCATGCTCAAACCTGACTTGTCATATGAATCCCTTGAAAGGCACTGGGAAAAAAGTCCTGTACTCCAACAATCCTGGAAAATTTGATTCAGTAGGTCTGGTTTGGGACCAGGCATTTGTTTTTTAAAATTCATCAGTCCGACTCTAATGGTGAGGCCGCTATGAGAACCACGGATATAACTAAATTGGAACCTTTTAATCTGCAGACTCTTAATTCTGTGATCAGTGTTACAGGGAGAGCTTATGAAGCCCTATGGTTTTATGATTATTGTAAAGAGTATATGTACATGAACCAGTCAGTTTATACTTCATAATATCCCAAAGATCATCAAGATAGTATATAAGATAGTATCTGCAAAGGTATTTTTAAGATAGTATAAGATAGTATCTGTAAAGGTATCTTTATAGTTTTCTTTACAGCATATTTTTATTGAATTTAAGTTATGTGAAAGAAGATCAAAAACTTGTTTTCAAAGAAGCACAGGAGACCCCCCACACTGTGTAGACCAGCAGTGTTCCTGCTAGTTAATACACTATGACACATTAGTATAGTAAGGCATGTAATATTTTTTTCAGTGATGGACTTTGAGATGAAATCGAATTTAGAAAATAGTAAAACTCCTAATTTATGGAATAAATTACATTTTCTCTAAATTACTTTTTTTTTTCCCTCAAATCCATTAGATTGCTCACTTGCTAATTCCACAATCTGTATTCTTACCAATAATGTGGCAAATCTTACCAATAGTCTGTTGTGAAACTAGCCCTGAAGGGCTGGCAGAATTTTATAATTTATGTTAATGATTGCTTAGAATACTTTTTAGTCATACACAGCTTTCAAGCATCCCTTATATAGCCAAGAGTCTGAGTACAAGTCATGAATAAATGTCTGCCACCACTAGAAATACATCCTGGCCAAAAGTCCAAGTTCATACTATGGAAGGGGGCTCTGATGTGATAATGGTTGAGATGGACCTAGTTGGTTGCGTGAGGTAAGAAAAGTCTCTTAATATCTATATATTCAGTATGATTCTTTATGGTCACTGTTGACATTAAAGACAATAACTTGTAAGTTTTAATTAATTTCTCTCTATACTTTTTCATAATCTGCAGCATTCTTTCTCATATGCAGAAATGTGTAAAAGGGGACTTTTGTAAATAATAGTTGTCAGTTTTACCAGATATAGTCCTTGCTATAAAACTACATAATTCATTGGTCTGTAGAAGAGCTATGATATAAGATATATTAAAAGATCTATATAAATGCAAATACAATAAAAAATACAATTGATTTTTATGGATTTTAAGTCTTAAATGTAAGTAAAAGCTCCGTAGACTACTAGACACAGTCTGATAAAATGTCAAAATGGTTCCCTAAGGGAAATCAGGATGATGTTCCAGAATACCATTTTTAAGAACCCCCGCTGTTCTTTGATACTCCCTGATTTGCTTGGGGGAAGGGTTGTCACAGAATGCTAAAAAGGCTCCTAAAAATAAAACCATAAGAAGAGATCACTTAAAGGGAAAAGATACATGGTAGCTGTCTCTAAAATCCTTCTGCTAAAATTCACTCTTTAAATTCCATTTATACATTCACACAAACACACAAGACTTCTAATGAATTAGTTAAAATCCTAAAATAAAAGGTTTCATGGGAAGAAATAAATAACAACCACCATCCAGTATTTATAGATTACTATAAGGTCAACATGTTTGAAGAAAACTCATCAGCTAATAGCTATTACTACTCTCCAGGTACATGATTTATTTCTGCTATACGGAGAGAAAGATAAAGGTTTGAGAAATTTTCCCAGCCCTCGGAGGCAATCAGTGACAATATTGAAATCTGTCTGCAACCTCCTTATATGAAGTGGTAGAGAAGATCAATTATTTTGCCCTAGTCTCACAATCTAAAATTTAAAAAAATACAATAATAATAGAAATAATAGTAATTATCATATTGTGAATGCCACCTATTTTCCAGAGTGTACTGGTGTTTTATGTGTGGTATCTTATTTAGTTCAACCCTTACAATGACTGTTTGAAGAAATTGATAATTGTTTATATCACATACATAAGGAAGGCATGGTTAACTCATCTGTGCATAGAAACACAGCTAGTCAGTGACAGACCCAGGTTGTGAATGCAGCTCTTTCAACCTCCCTGGGATCTGTTTACTTTTTACTGCATGGCACCACGTCCTTTAGCATAGCACCATGTGCAAAGTCAGTCAGACTAACACTTTCATGATCTTCTAAGAAAAATGTATTCCAGTAAAGATAAGAACAAATTTCAGAAACATGTAGACTAAACATTACATGGTTAGAACATGAGGTGAGGTAGTAGTGGTAAAAATAGTAAAAATAAATGGAGAATAAAGACTACATTGAAATGTAGATAAAAGTTATATTCTCAGCTGGGAGTGGTGGCTCACGCCTATAATCCCAGCACTTTGGGAGGCCGAGGCGGGTGGATCACCTGAGGTAAGTAGTTCAAGATGAGCCTGACCAACTTGGTGAAACCCTGTCTCTACTAAAAATAAAAAAAATTAGCCAGGTGTAGTGGCGGGTGCCTGTAATCCCAGCTACTTGGGAGGCCGAGGCAGAAGAATCACTTGAACAGAGGCAGAGGTTGCAGTGGGTTGAGATTGTGCCAGTGCACTCCAGCCTGGATGACAGAGTGAGAATCTGTCTTTTAAAAATACATATATATTTTCAAATGATAGCACTGCCATGGCACCCAGTTTTCTATGAAAACAAAATTTCTATGAAAACAAAATTAAACTCTAAATAAAAAAGATGATATAAAAAAGATGAATAAAAAAGATGTTTTGTCCTCAATGCTCAATTGACCCAAAATATACTATAAAGTGTATTCGTAAACAAGGAAAAACAAGGGACATAACACCAAAATTAGTTTTAATGATACTAAAGTATTCCTTTTTTCTTGTGATAATAGGAAGCTTCATTTTTAAGCTTTGCCAAATACAGTTTTCCAATTTTCCCAAATATAAATGGGAAATGAGACAGTAAGTTTGTGAAAAGTTGGGAGTGAGAGAGAGGAGAAATAGAAAGAGAGAGACAGAAAGAAAAGCAAATCAAACTCATTTCCACATATTTCATTTAGGCAACATTCGTAATTTTGATATGTTAACTCCTTTATCCATTTATTAAATTGCCTCCGTATTTTTAATATACCTTAATATAGTGAATTAAAACCTGCTTAGAAGAATGCATCACCAACTACACCAGCTTATATGTTACTCCTAACTGGTATACTTGCCTATTTATAAAGAGGTGACTCTTATGCCACACCAATCTTTGGATCACCAAAAGCTGGACCCAAAGCCAGGATTTGGGAGTTTTTGCCAGTGATTTATTTTAATACAGTTCCTCCATTTCCGTGTGTATGTGTATATGTGTGTATAAAAACCTTTACTGCAAGCCTGAAGGTTGCAACAGAAATTGGATAAGATGAAGTTTCTTCAGTAAAATATGGAACACACAAAAAATGCCAGCAGAGGCTAATTTTAGAAGCTTGAGACAGTGAGTTAAAATCTGTGAACTTAGAAGTCTCTTATAACAACAAATACCAACAACTAATGTCTCTAGAGGACACCTTCCCCTACATACTGTGCTAGGATAGAAGAGAGGAGATATGATACCAAAAAAGGGATTTATTGAAACTGAAATACTCCTTATGTCACTGAGTCACCTTAGAAATGATGAATGAAACGGTGGGGAAAAAAGAACCATATATGTGTATGGCCTATGTGAACAGATATATGACTGGGCATAGAAAAATGTGTGTTTATATACACATATCCACAAACACAAATTTTCCTACAGAACTTCTGATGTCTCAAAAGCCCATGCAACCATATAGGAAATTTCAACCATATAGGAAAAACTCATAATCTTGAAAATTACCTGAAAAACAAGACTTACTTTTAATCCACCAACAATGTGCTGTCTCTGAAGTGAATGTCCTATCTAGACTTTGAGGTTACTAGGGAAAGTATTAGCTGTTTTTGCTGCTTTCAAGAGTATCATGGGAGAAACAAACTAGAGATTCAGGTGGGAAGTAAGGAATCAGAGCAAGTTTTACATTTAAAAATACATATATTGGAATGGAAGGAGCATTAAACACTATAGCATAGTGAAAGAAGTTGAAACCAAACTTAGCTATGTGGCTTTTCATACACAACACAAGCAAAGGATTAATGTTTGAGATGTTAGGGAAATGTGCCCTAATTAATTATATGCTGTAATTTGGGTCTGTAATGGAGATAGCCTTTGAGGTGTACTTAAAATAAAAATGTTGATTCTGTATATAATCATCCTAAACAGTTATCACAAGGATTTATACCATACTCCCAATATTTCATTTGGTGGTGACTACAACAATCCACAGAGGGCACTTACTTGGTAACTATGGCTGGAAGCTACAAATGTCACTGCCAGCCTCCTCAAACCATTTGGTCATTTATTCAGTCCTGAATGGATGACTTCTGTACACAGGGCTCTGTATTAGAGGTTTTGTGTGTATATATGTGTGTAGAGAGAAGGCAATTTAATAAGAAGGAAAAAGAAGCATAGTTCTTAGAGTTGAAAAGATCATAATTTAACTGGAGAGGAAACACAGCCACACAGGCATCCCAACAATATGTACAAAATGAATTAATTGCTGGATTAGAAACTTTAAAAAACCTATTATCATACTAATGGTAAATAGACAAATAAATACATAAATACAGAGGTGAAGAATGGGATAGTCCCTGATAAACTTACAGGAATTGAAGCAGTTAGAATAAATAATCATTTTGCAGCACCCATGGTAAATATTGATACTGGTAAAAATCATCAGTGAACACTAAATCTGGAGGGGATGGATTGATCAGGAGTAGGATCTTTTGATGGTATTAAGTAATCCCGCAGATTACTTATTACTGTTAAAGCAAAATAAGCAGGAGGCCGTTATCCTGGGTTGTTTGTGTAGTTGAAACCCAGTTTATGCAAGCAAACTGAAACTCAGAGGCATTCTTGTAACTGATTAATTTTGAAAAAAAAAATTAGTAAACTAAGTTTCAGCCAATGAAAACCAGCCCACTAACCATTAGTTATATAACTAAAGTCATTCCCCTGAATTATACCCAAATAAGGCAGATGCCTAGCTGTAGCCAATCAAGTAATTTCTTTACTTTGCTTCTGCATTCAATCTACAAAAGCCAGCTGCTCATACTGCTAAAGCGGAACTCTCTCAACATATTCTGGTTTTGAGTACTGCCAAATTCATGTGTCCTTAAATGCTCAAAAAAAATCTGTTAAATTTATTTTGTCTAAAGTTTTTTCTTTTAACATTACATTCAGGTGAATGCTAATAACTATTCTGGTGAGAAATCAGCAACATTTTTATCTAAATAATAAAAATCAACATTCCCAATGAGATGCAGATGTGCATCATGCTTAGCGATGTGACACCAGAGGGAGGACTTATTTATGTAGTATTCCATCCTGGGTTTCATATCCTAAATCTACCCATCAGGAAACAAGAGACAAATATCAAATGAACACTTTTTTAAAGGCCTGCATTCTTCAAAACTGTAATCACCTTAAAAGAGAGAGAAGGGCTGATGAATTGTTCCCAACTAAAAACATGTGATTAAGTTAACTAAAAAAGTCACAATATGGATGGTAAATTAGGAAGGGAATGTCTTTATTCTTAGAAAACGCAGACTGAAGCATTTAGGGATGAAGGGTGAGGAGGTATGATGCTTGCAACTTATCTTCCAGTGGTTCATAAATGTACCTGTGGGTGTGAGGAGCAAGTGAGAAAAACTAGTATGTGAATCTTGTAAAGGTTATCAGATGTGCTTTATACTATTCTTGCAACTTTCATCAATTTTTAAAATTATTTCCAAATACATGTAAAACAAAGAGTGAATTTATTAGTCTTCGTTTTCCCCTTCCCAACACACACACACACACACACACACACACACACACACACACACACGCACACAATGGATTTGGGTATTTTTAAATACACTATACCTTGTTTTGTTGCAAGTCCAAAGCTGCCCAGAAGTCTAAACCAGAAACTTGGAAATCATATGCAGACTTTTCCCTCTACCTCCTACTTTCCTAATTTTATTTCACTTGTCCGTCAGCAGCATCAGCAAATCTATCATCCAGAACCTTTATTGTGCTTCTGCAGGCAAAGACAATATCATCAAAATATCATTGTTCCTTAAATCAATTTGTAAATATTACCAACAATTTTTTAACTAGACCAGCTAATTCTAGAGTTCATGCAGAAAAATAAGTAAATAATACTCCTAAAAATTGAAAAAGAAGAGCAAGCAGGAGAAACCATCCCTGTTAGTTATTAAATTTTAACATAAAGTCCTAAAATAAAATCTGATAGTATCATTGCATGAATTGACAGACAGATCAATGCAACAGAATGGAAAATGTAGAAGTTGAGCCAATGTTTAGTGATATGGAAAGACATCAAATTAACAAATTAGCACCTGTTAAATGTGAAATGTGGTATAAGAATTAGGTATACAGGAGCCAGAGGTGGGAGGGGGACTTTTCACATCTACCTGTTCATGCTCACTCAGTTCTGAACTATGTGAATCTATTCACCAAATTAAATAAATTTTAAATTTATTTTATGTGTTTGTTTATTAAATTAAATAAACATATTTATTTAAATTTTAAAAATAAAACAAAAACAAGCATAACCTAGAGCCCTCACACAATTCACAATAGAGTTGGCGCTTCCGTGAGAATCTAATGCCACTCCTGATCTGAGAGACAGGAGGCAGAGTTCATGTGGTAATGTTCCCTTGTCCCCAGCTCACCTCCTGCTGTGCAGCCTGATTCCTCTCAGGCTATGGACCTACCGGTAGCAGTCTGGGGCTGGAGACCCCTGCTTTAAGACATCCATGAGGGCCGGGCGCGGTGGCTCAAGCCTGTAATCCCAGCACTTTGGGAGGCCGAGACGGGCGGATCACAAGGTCAGGAGATCGAGACCATCCTGGCTAACCCGGTGAAACCCCGTCTCTACTAAAAAATACAAAAAACTAGCCGGGCGAGGTGGCGGGCGCCTGTAGTCCCAGCTACTCTGGAGGCTGAGGCAGGAGAATGGCGTGAACCCGGGAGGCGGAGCTTGCAGTGAGCTGAGATCCGGCCACTGCACTCCAGCCTGGGCGACAGAGCCAGACTCCGTCTCAAAAAAAAAAAAAAAAAAAAAAAAAAAAAGACATCCATGAGATGGCCTGGCATGGTGGCTCACACCTGTAATCCCAGCATGTTGGGAGGCCAAGGTGGGAGGATCACTTGAGGCCAGCAGGTCAAGACCAGTCTGGGCAACATGGCGAGACCCCATCTCTACAAAAATATATTTTTTAAAGACATCCATGAAAAATTTACATATAGAAAGGCCTGGCAGCTAACAGGCTACTGATTAAAATTGATTATAATTGCTATTTCACATATTTTATATACACACACACATATATATGAAAAAAGTTTGTTACTTTCTCTGATAGTTACTTCTCTACAGGAGATGCTTCAGGCTAAGAGAATAGACAAACCATATTACGGAAAGCTTAGGAAATGCCAGTTGCAAATATCAGAAGCCTTAATTATATTATATAACCTTAAGTAATTTAGGATTAACTAGAACCTAATCAATAGCAAAGGCATCAGCCAACCAATCGCTATGACATGGGTGGCTGACATTCTGTATTTCATATTAGAACAGGGAGAGTCAATGTTTAGATAACATACTTTCAAGGTTAGTGTTACCTTTCAAATATGCACATTATGTGTTTATAAACAGTAGTAGAAAGGGCCACTGGTTTGCTCACCTCATTCCCTAAAATCTGGAGATCATGGATGAAATGCATTGGTGTCTCTGAATGGGAAGAACTGGAGGCTGAATAGGTCCTATTACTAGTAGCTATTATTAGTCACCCATCCTCCGAGAGATAGTGAAAAAGAAAAATTATTCTGAGAAATCAAGCATGATTTTTAGTTCCTACTGTTTTAAATCATGGTTTATATTTTTATATAAGTAAATTTTGTTTTTCCACACTTAATTACTTATGAAATAAAATCAATAATACAAATAATCAAAAGTGAAACTTTTTTGTTCTTACCCACTTGGTCAGCTTTTAGCACTATAAAATTTAAATAGAGTATATTAACATCTTTTCTTTATGTATGATAAAAATATCACCAAAGACAGTATTTGTCATATCAAGGAAGTGCATACGTTTCTAATGTTTTCATCCAACTACAACTTAGTTGACCTTTTAAATAACAGTGTTTGAAATCCATTTTGAGGAGTTTGAGGAATCCTCACTCCTTAATCTCTCCATGGTCATACTTTTGCTCAAATTCTTCCTTCTGGTTTTGTTTACACTTACCACATTTCCTTCTAAGACAAAGTTGTTGATTAAGATGCTTCTTCATGTACTAATTGTTGTGCACAGAATTCTAAGATGTTCCCCAGTGAGTTAAGCCCTTACATAATTTTCTCTTGAGTGCCAGCAAAACCTGTGACTTTCTTCTAGCCAATAGAATATGGCAAAGGATTCCCTAGATAAGGTTATGCTATATGGCAAGGATATTACATTACTTTATATAATACTGTCTCAGCCAACTGGAGTGAGATATTGTCCTGTTGGCTTTGAAAAAGTAAGTTGACATGTTGTGAGGGGACCTGAGAAAGGGCAATGTGGCAAGGAACTACAGGGTTCTCTAAGAGCTGAGAGTGGCCCCCAGCAGATGACCACCAAGAAGAACGACCTCAGCCCTTAACTACAAGCACCAGATTTCTGTTTACAGCCACATGAGCTTGTGCGCTTGTTTCCTACAGAAATGCACTCAACCTGGCCAACACCTAGAGTGCAGTGTTGTGAGATTCTGAGATCTCTGATCTCTCTGACCTAGTTAGGGTCATATCAAGATTCCTGAAGTACAGAAACTTATGAGATGATAAAAATATGTTGTTTGTAAGCCACTAAATTTGCAGTAATTTGTTAGATAGTAATAGAAAACTAATAGTCATTCAATTCTCACTTCTAAGAAACTTTCATTCTTCCAATCATTGAAATCTCACATATAAGAATCTTTTGTTAAATAATAGTAAGGTGAGTAAAAAACTCCCCAAGTCTCTAAGTAGTCAAGACATTGTTCACAAAATCCATTTACTCAAACATAACAATGAAGTAGGATTTTTTTTGGTGAGGTTATAAATTACATTTATTTTACAGTTACTTTTCATATATCATTTAGTGAGAATTGGAGCTTTGGAAGCATATCAAAAGAGAAAAATTTTAATGCAGCATTTTTCAAAGTGTGGTCCCGGACTGTCTGCATTCGTATCACTTTGGTGTTTATTAAAAATGTGGCATCCAGCCCACTTGCACACCTACTGGATTTGAGGTTCTGAGGCTCAGAAATCTACATTTTAAAAAGCTTCCCCAGAGAATTATTTCTGCAGGTAAAACTTTAGAACCAAAGCATTAGCACTGGTTTACAACCTTGGCTGTCCATTAGATAGACTTAGGGAGCTTTCAAAATATACCCATCCCTAGGCCCCACTCAATTAGTGGAGAATCTTTTGTATTGGACAAAGACATAGGCAGATGTAAACACTCCCCATGTGCTTCTTTTTTCAACTATGGTTGAAAATCACTGCTTTAACAGGAGCATTGGAGCCTATTGCTCAGAATGAAGTTAGGCAATAATTACATGAATTTTGGGTAGGTTGACTTCTTCTTCACCTAAGGGTTTGTGCTGAGGAGAAAGAGGAAGACTAACTTCTTGAGAAACAAACTGATGGAGAGAAGGTACCCTCAGGAAAGCTAGAGTTACTGTTTGATTCTTTTGACTCTCACCTTCTTATTGTCCCTCTTTCAAACATCTTTTCCACCTTCTCTTCTCAACTATCCCTTACATAACCCTTTTTATACACTATAGCTACTCCTACTCTATTTATATACAATAGTTCTTCCTCTCATGTTGTTTGCATTATTATTGTCCATTTTATGCTGTAACGTAATCTAATTTATGAAAGGTTTGACTTCATGCACTGTTTCTCCAAGGTGATTTTCACTGGGAAGGGACAGGCCGGGAAATTTAACCAAGGTAATCTGTCTAGAATGAGCCACAGAGTGATATAAGAGTGAGAAATAAGATGCACTTCTATTGGGGAAGTCAAAAAGTTAAATATCTAGTTATAGGGAGTTTGTGATCATTTGTTGATATACCCGTGATGTTTCCACTTTAGCCTTGCAAATGCTTGAGGTCAGGCCTCCAAATCTTGGATAAAACCCTAAGTCTTCAGTAATAGCCACATGAACATAGACTTTTACATGATTTTCAAAATGACAATTTTCTTTAAAATTAAACTCCACCTTGAATATCTTATCTTTCTTCACCCTAAAGATTTTGCTCGTAAATGACAGAATTCATTTTACTCTCCTTCATTTTTGACTTTTTTTCCCTCAAGATCTGTAACAGTTACTTTCACTAGACCAAGAAGAAACTGGAATTCAGTTAATGGCTCAGTATGTACTTCACATATCTGCATAGATATTCCCCAACTTCCCAATCATTTCATTACACCTTGCCATTGCTAAAGTCTCAATCATTTCTGCTTCTGTTTTCTAATAATTTGATCCTAATCTTTTGCTTGAAAAGCAATTCACCTAAGCAAACTCCTAGCTCTGATGGAGGCATGGCTTTGCAAGATAGGAAAATTTCCTTAGCTTTTTATTCTAATTCAGTGTTCTGCACTTGGGCTAGTGTGTTTGTTTTATAGCAATGTTCTAATTCCTAACTTGACATGACTACTTGCTTGAAGCCAAACTATCCCTTCTCAGGTCTGTATCCGACATTCTTTGTACCATTTTGGAAATGAATCACTGGCAATTACCATTTGGAGAAAGGGGCAGTACTTAACCAAGATTTAATATTTGTTAAGTATTAGTGTCTATCACACTAATTCCTCATGGATGATCATGGAATAGCCCATGAGAAATATATATTCTACCTTTTTTCTTATGTTTAATGGAAGTCTTGCTATACTTCCAGTTACCACTGTTTCTTGTTTACCTTATTGTATTGGTCCATTCTCACACTGCTATAAATACCCGAGACTTGCTAATGTATAAAGGAAAGAGGTTTAATTGTTTCTCAGTTCCACATGGCTGGTGAGGCCTAAGGAAACTCACAATCATGGCAGAAGAGGAAGAAAGGACCTTCTTTACGTAGCAGCAGGAGAGAGAAGAGCAAGTGGGGAAAATGGCAGATGTTTATAAAACCATCAGATCTAGTAAGAACTCACTTCCTATCACCAGCACACAATGGGGAAACTGCCCCCTGATGCAATCATGTCCCACCACTTTCCTCCCTCCACATATGGGGATTATAGGGATTACAATTCAAGATGAGATTTGGGTAGGTTCACATCCAAACTATATCATTTCACCCCTGACTTCTCTCACATCTCATGTCCTCACATTTCAAAACACAATCATGCCCTCCCAACAGTTCCCCCAAATCTTAATCCAATTAACTGAAAAGTCCAAGTCCAAAGTCTTGTGAGGACTTACTATTATGAGAACAGCATGGGGGGAAGTGCCCCCATGATTGATTCAGTCATCTCCCACCAGGTCCAGCTCTTGACATACAATGGGATTAAAATTCAAGATGAGATTTGGGTGGTGACACAGTCAAACCATGTCATTTATCAATACATATTATGTGAAAAGTAGTTTCAGTTCATGCAGAACAGTTCTGTTGCTTTTTCCACAAACTTAATTTATAGTCTTGGTTTGTCTATATGTAATACTTTGATGTCTTTTATGTCCAAACCTTAAAAGGTACATGCTTCATTTTCACTGGTTATTCTGAAAACTTGATATGATGATGGTGAAGCAAAAACTGTGAACCTTACTTCATTTCCTTAGGCAATTTAACATTATATTTTAGTGTTTTCTGTATTAAAATTAGTGTCCTGAATAGGAACATCTTTTGATGTTAGTTAATATTTACCTCTCCTGATTCCTATAAAATAGATTATAGGGCCCTCCTATAGTTTCACGATTGTAGAATCTGAATCTCAGTTCCCATTGAATACTAATTTTAACATGAGTTAACCACATAACTATTATATCAAAAAGTCTATCTTCAATTGGGATCTCTTAAGGGATTTGCTATAATTTAAATGTTTGTATGCCCACTAAATATGTATGTTAAAATTCTAACCCCCAAGGTAATGGTATTAAGAGATGGAGCCTTTGGGGGTGATCAGGTCACGAGGGCATCACCATCATGAATAAAATTAGTGCCCTTACAAAAGACACCCCAGAGAGAATCCTTGCCCTTCAACCAGGTGAAGACACAGCCAAAAGGCACCATCTACAAGCCAGAAAGCACGCCCTCACCAAACACTGAATCTGTCTTGATCTTGGATTTATCAGCCTCCAGAATCATGAGAAATAAAGTTCTGTTGTTTATAAGCTACCTAGTTTATGGTACTTTCTTATAACAGCTTGAATGGACTGAGAGAGGTAAACTCTACTTTGTCCACAATAGCAGGGATACAAATTTGTTACATATAAGTGTATTTAGATACCCTCGTGCCATCATATGACTAGGAAAAGGATTAACAAGGGCCTATATTCCCATCAAATTCAAGTAGTGTGACTTTCAGCAATCACACACACCTGATCTACACATGTGAAGCCTGAACAATATCACTAGGGACTAAATGAAGTTAACTACGAAAAGAAATGTTACATCTTGGCTACTCAAGGGCAAAAACAGCATTCTTAGTGATCAGTGCTTGCCTAATCTGGAAGCTGTGCTGCCCAGGTTTGGGTTATCATTAGTATTTAGGACATTAATTCAGATAGAATAAAGGTTCAAGTCCAGTGTTGGTGAAGTGGGCAAATAATCCTGCGTTTTGTCTGACACTATTGAGATTTTGTGTGTGGAATTTAGGAAATAATAATTATTTGGGGGTATTTTGAAAATGCAGGTGACAACCATGTATCTGAGAAAGTGTAGAAAAAGATTACCCTGATAACAGGATGATTGCCTAGATAATATTTTGAGGGTTCTCTTTACAGTGATGAAGTGGTATTTGGACCTATTAGGGAGCATATAGCACATTCCTTATCCATAAAGGAAGTCCACATACCATTTAATCACTCTGCACTTATAGCAAAGAAGTCCTAGCCGAAGAGGAAGTAAGAGGAAATGGAGCATATAAAAATGGGAGTGCATTTTGGAGAATTTATTTTTATCCCATGGAAAAAATAGGTAATAAGTAAATTGTTTGCTACTTCAATATCACAGCTGATGCTTGATGTTTTTAATCTCACACATGGAATACAAGCATACACATTCTTGGTTTTATTTTTTGTGTTATTTATTCGTTAATTCTCTTGAAACAAAGCAAGAACAGTTTTACAGTTAGAGAACTTGCTCTCTCCTGTGTGATATTTATCATCAATAGAACCAACTACATTCGGCAGAATGAATTGGTATCTCATCTTAAAAAATGCATTGTGACTTATAAAACAAGATCAGTGAAATGTGGTTTACTGCCACTCATGAAAGTCATAAAATGCCACTTCAATATGGTCTAAGTAGTAAAGCATTTTATAAAAACTTAAACCCCTTTTTCTCATTTTAAGAACAAAAAACGATTTAGCATGGCAGCAGAGAAAAGTTTAAAATCTGAAGGTCATAGTTCAAATCTATATTTGTGCCTTTATTCACAGAAAGACATCATCATCTCGATAGTTATTACACACTCTAATTATTCATATCCACAGACAATGAAACTACACAGAACATAGAATGCTAGTAAAAACAAATACCTCAACATTCACTGGAATGATATTGGAGGAAGTAGGCAAGTAAAAATCAAAGGCAAAAAGAGAAAAGTCAGAAATACAAACTTTACCTCTAGGCTGTGACTAAATGACTTTATTCATGCACAGTGGATTGGCGTTTTCAATGTCCTTAGCAAAGGTGCAACAACTGATTCTATCAACTCTGAAGGAATTGAGTAAATGAGAGGATTGAAGATACCGGAGTCATAGGAAACTGTCCAATTTAATCTTGAATTATATAACTCATTTCTACTAAAAAAAATACCCATTTTTCCTTGACCGTTTCTGTACCTTTTACAATTCAAAGATTATGCCATTAGTCCCTATTAAATTAAAGGACCAAAGAGACGGATGCATTATAGCCAATCTATTTTGGAAGACAAGCATAAATTTGTTATTTGATTTCTAGTTTCCATTTTCAGTTTCTGTTACAAGATCTGTTTTCAAGATCTTGGTTCTGTTTTAAAGATGACTACTGGTTGGGTGCAGTGGCTCATGCCTGTCATCCCAGCACTTTGGGAGGCCGAGGTGGGCAGATCACAAGGTCAAGAGATCGAGGCCATCCTGGCCAACATGGTGAGACCCCGTCTTTATTTAAAAAATGCAAAAATTAGATGGGCATGGTGGCACGTGCCTATAGTAACAGTTACTCGGGAGGCTGAGGCAGGACAATTGCTTGAACCCAGGAGGCGGAGGTTGCAGTGAGCTGAGATGGTGTGACTATGCTCTAGCCTGGTGGCAGAGTGAGACTCCATCTCAAAAAAAAAAAAAAAAAAAAAAAGACTACCACATCCTTGATTGCTGTACACTAAGCTAAACAGTCTACTGTTGCTTCTCTGATGTCAACAGGTGGCCTTAATAGTTTGAAGTAATAGTCAATAATTTTTGGAGGGCCCTTGTTGCAGTTACCCTTATTAAGCTTACTATATAAAAGCTGCTTTGGGATCTCTCTGCTGTCATCTGGAGTTTATATATATTTAGCCTAATGGGCTGTGTCATGATAAGCAAATGACTATTATTACTTCATATTGCACACATACGTCTATTGTTACATAAGGCTGGGAGAATGACCTTGTCTTCTACCTCTTTCTCTTAATAGTTAATAGGCACTGTAAGATTCTGTAGGAAAAAACTAGTATTGTTCTTTCCACCACAATGAAAATGCACGTCTCAGAAGAGATCACTTATATCAGATATACTATGGATCTGTGGCTGGTTTACATTGTCCTATGGACAAACCCAAGGCAAAATTAGGAAGTAGAAACTGATTTTCTTTTATTTGGTCTCCCCTATACATCTGCCAACATGTTTCCCTCTCCTTTACCTCCCTTTGCCTGACAGCCACACTGAATCCTTTTACTGCCTTGTGTCCCTCACCACTACCTGCATGTTGTGCTATACCAAAGGTGGAGAACCAGCCCATAGCCAAGAAATTCTCCTATTTCCTATAATCTTCAAAACATAGAGAGCTCTGTGTTCTTTTTATTAGGGTTTGCTCCTTAAAAAGTTGAGATCATCTGGGTGGACCTATTCTAATTGCACGAGTTCTTGAAAGCTGAGAACTTTCTCCAGCTAATAGTAGAAGAGTACGGTAGAAGGGGGAAGTGAGAGACTGGGGAAGTGAGAGACTGGAACCATAATAAAGAATTGACCTTTGTTGATTTCAAGAAGGAGGGGACTGCCTTAGAAGGAATGTGGGAAGCCTTAAGGAGCTAGAAGAGGATCCCAGCTGACAGCCATCTAGGAAATGGGGATCTTAGTCCTAAAAGTACAAGGAACTGAGTTTGACCAACAACCTGAATAAGGTTGATAAGGAGATTCTTCCCTAGAAGCTTCATATAAAAACAGTCCAGCAGACAGCTTGATTTCAGTCTTGTGACACCCTCAGCAGAGAATCAGTTGAGCTTTGCTGCACTTTGTACCTACATAACTATGAGGTAACAAATTTGTACTGCTTTAAATCACTATATTAGTGTTAATTTGTTACTCATCAGCAGAAAATTAGCACAATGGATGAATTAGATAAACTAATACCCTAATCCCTGCTAATATGTTACCTGGTTAATGTGTGATCTCTCTCAGGAATGGAACGCCTAAATGCACTTAAAATTCATATGTTACAAAGAAATATTAATCAAACTCAAAGATAAAGTGTCAAAGATGATGTTATGAATATAATAAAAGTAAAATTTAGGACAAAATGCATTAAAGGAGATAAGGGTCATTTTCTAGTTGTATGAGCTCTAATCAGTAATGGAGATATGACATTATTAAAATGTATATGCCTGGAGCAGACCCTTAAAGAATGAGCTTAGGCTTATGATTAGAAACTTTTGGCTGGGATTGGACTTTAAATCACACCACATGGGCATCTAACTCTTCTACCTTTGAATTAGATCAAACTTGCAGATACAAAGGGAGACAGCTCATGATAGAAAATTAATCAGCAATGAAAAGAGAATGTAAATCAACATGTCCAAGATTGTGGTAACAGACATGGCACAGTTAATTTGCAATGGATTTCAAATCATTTGCATAGCTCATCTAAAATAGCAGACGCTAGCTAGGAATCCCATGAAAGACTTTCTTCACGCCTGGAGACTATAGAGTATCAACTTCTATTGATTTCATTGACAGAAACTTACCTAGCTCTTTAGAAGTGATATACAGCTTTGGCTAACTCGAGAATCTCAAAATTGGCAAAAACGAAAGCAAAATAAAACAGCCTTGCAAAGAGAAATTGGATTGAAACTACTGGATAGGTAGTCTGAGGTAATAACAAGGGAGGAGACCACCCCTCATATTGTCTTATACCCAGTTTCTGCCTCCAATGAAAAAAAGAAATAAAAACTAAAAGGCGGAAATGAAATCCACAGACAGACAGCCCGGCACCACACCCTGGGCCTGGTAGTTAAAGATCGACCCTGACCTAATTGGTTATGTTATCTATAGATTACAGACATCGTATAGAAAAGCACTGTGAAAATCCCTGTCCTGTTATGTTCCATTCTAATTACCAGTGCAAGCAGCCCAGTCACGTACCCCCTGCTTGCTCAATCGATCACGACCCTCTTACGTGGACCCCTTTAGAGTTGTAAGCCCTTAAGAGAGACAGGAATTGCTCATTTGGGGAGCTCGGCTTTTGAGATGTGAGTCTTGCCAATGCTCCCGGCCGAATAAAGCCCTTCGTTCTTTGACTCAGTGTCTGAGGGGTTTTGTCTGCGGCTCGCCTTGCTACAATAAAAAAGATATATTCTAGTTCTCGTACCTGTGTAAGCTTAAACAAGCTATGTCAAGTTCCCCATCAGTGAAATGAGAAGGTTAGATTAGATAAAAGCATCCTCTTTCCCTGTGACATTTCTTTTCATAAGTGTCCCTGAGGAAGGACAGTGAACCTTAGAAGTCATTGTCCACCAGATATGCTTGAGACTTTTCTCCCACAGATTCTTGTTCTCAAAGAACAATAAAGAATTCATCTGATCAATCTTTCCAGCTACTAAGCGGAGTGTTCAACATGGTCAATTTCTTAACATGGAATTCAATGTCCTTTACAATGCCTCAACCTTTATTCCCAGCCTCATTTGTCACCACGTATTACACTAAATTATTTGCTGTTTCTTTAACACATTCCTTGCTTCTGTGCATTTATTTATGCCCTTTTTCATATCCCAATTCATGACCTAGCAAAATATTACACATCCTTCAATCTCCAAGTCAAATATCACCTCTTTAGGAAACCCTATTTCACCACTAATAGAGAACCACCCAGAAGATTTTCCAACTGAAAGTTTAGGGCCACTTTTCAGAATTTTCAAGGTCCCTTTTATGAATTAAACATTTGTTATGTATGTATGTATGTATGTATTTATCGGCCAGGTCCTCAGCAAAGAGTGAATTAGCCCCTGTTGGTGGGTACGGGCCCACTGATATATTTTGTTTGACCAGCGTACTATTTTCTTAAGAATCTGAATCTGCCTTCAGGCAGCTATTAAGCTGTCTAGGTTGCAACAAGCCCCACCATTTAGCAGCGTTTTCACACATACCTGCTATTTTCTCAGGCTCTAAAGGCTTTTGGGTTTGCTCTCTCCACCCATTTAATTTATTCTTTAAGACTGCAGCCAGCCACAGTATTTCTTGGATTTTTCTACTCCCAAGCCTTGTTGTGGAGTAGAATATAGTTCCCATAATTATAAAGGTAAGTTCAGAGCCACCCTTTAAAATGATCTTTACTGCTGTTTATAATAGGGGAGTAGACAGAAGGGCAACAAATTAAGCAACATGGAGATTAACCAGTTTTTCCTTCAAACCATCCTCCTCTCTGGCCTCCTTAGGGTACTTACTCTCTTCCTCGGAGGGGTGGAAATGAGGGTGGGAGTAGGAGTTACTGTTAAACCTGCTTCTGAATCAAGTTTTATTTTAAATGACATCGTTTATAAGAGAGACAATTTACCATCTGCTAGTTTATTATCCATATATACAAAAAAGAAAACTAGATAATAAAGGTAACTGCTAAAATGACTCTAAAAATTTTGTTTCATTTTGAACTAAAACTGAAGAAACTATAACATGTGACTCAACCTTTGACTACTCAGATTCAGCATTTCTTTCATTAAAACTTTAACACAGAACCCCACGTTTCTATTTTCTTCCTGAGACTCACTTTCACATCCTGTCATGACTTCAGGATTTGTGCAGCCAGTGGTAATGATCTAAAAATGTTTCATTTCCTTCTCTGCTGTCCCCCCAAAGGCATAATATATCGTATTAAATAAATTTCAGTAACACAGTATCATCATTTTCTGCTCAAAGGAGTTTAACCTAGTGCAATTAAGTGCAGTATTTGAATTCCAGCAAGAAACACTCATGCCACACTTCTTTTCAAGAGATGATTTTTTTCTTTTATATGCTCCTTTTTATTGGTGACTTTCTGATAGCTTTTCTAAGAAGTAAAGATTTGTGTTTGCTGAGTTCACTCTAGTCCCCAGGCAATCAGCATCTTTCCTACCACCAAATGCAGAAAAAGTATCACAAGGATTTGCTGAACTTAACACTATGGTGACTAGAAGCTAGTCATATAAATTTTTTGGCAGAAAGATACTTTCTTTTATAAGTCCAGTACTATAGGTGGTGGTAACACGAGGAAGAGACTTTAGCTCCTCGAGAGGATCTCCATAACTAAGATGGCTACAAAGTCCTCCATCCTAGATACAGTGAATAAATGATGTAATGTTTAGTTAACTCCAGAAAAATCTGACGGAGCCAGCTTGGGGCCATCTCACTTTCCCATTACCAGCCTTCATGCCTCTCTCTCTCCTTTTCCTCATTCCAAGTTCCTGTAATATAAGATGTTTCTATAATCTAGGTAAAAATTAATGGTGGGAAATTAAAGTTTGACCTCTCTGATAGAGGATGGAATATTTGCTTTTAAATAGCTAATGCCTGAAGTGTGGTAGACTCTAGAGAAGCCCTAAAGGTGAATAATTTATTTGAGGTTAGCACCTCCTCAAAGCCCAGTCCTAGTCTATTTACTCTTAAGTCCAATCTTCTTGTATAAGGAAACATATTAGGGAAAACAAATGTTCTAATTTGAGGCTAATGCCACATTCAAAATTTCACTTTCGTTTTCATTACTTCAGGCATGATATAATGTTCCATAATTCCTGCCTAGAACCTACGATAAGAGCCTCCTTTAAAAAAAAAAAAAAATTGGGAGTTGGGAGTTGAGCAATGAGAACACATGGACACAGGGAGAGGAACATCATACACTGAGGCCTGTCAGGGGGTGGGGGGCTAGGGGAGGGGTAGCATTAGGAGAAACACATAATGTAAATGACGGGTTGATGAGTGCAGCAAACCACCATGGCATGTGTATACCTATGTAACAAACCTGCAAGTCCTGCACAAGTATCCCAGAACTGAAAGTATAATAATAAAAATAAAAACATTTGGTTTATTTCTGAAACAAAACAGGCTTAACATACCTAATTTACAGATGACTTATATTAGAGTTCTTCTAGCATAAAAATATTTTTAATTAAAAATTTGAAATTGGTCATATATTCTAAAATTCAACAATTGACCTCTGACTCAAATCCATGTCAGTCAAATTCTGCACATCTTAACATATGTAGATTTTTGCAAATACTTTTTGTTTTTTATTCTTGTCAAACAAAACCTTAAGTAAAAGTCACAACTAAGTGATACCTTAATTATTCCATATCAAGAAGTGGAAAATGTTACAACACTATGCAATTTACTCTCAATGTTGATGATTAACTATTAGGAAACGTGAATCATTATAAGAACCCCTCATATTCTTCTCTTGATGTAAGGTTCAAGGTGAAACACTAGATTAGCTCAACAAAAGGATGTCTCTTCTTGTCTCCAGGAAAGAGTAACCTGTTCTTGGACTTGAACTCTCAACTGAAAAGTCCCTGGAGCATGTGCCCCAGGAACTGAACCTCATGTCTCAGGGCTTCTAATAATATACCAATTCTGATCACCACAATTAATCCTTTTATAAAAGTGTAATTTAAAATTAAATCACTACAGCCCTAATACACCTTCACACAGTCACATGGTTTGTACAGGCATAACTTGTTTTACTGTGCTTCACTTTATTAAACTTGTCAGATACTGTGTTTTTGTGAAAATTGAAGGTTTGTGACAACCCTGCATTGAGAAAGCCTATCAGGCCCATTTTTCCAATAGCATATGCTCACTGTGTATCTGTGTCATATTTTAATAATCCTTGCAATACTTCAAACTTTTTCATTATTATTTAATCTATTATGGTTGTCTGTAACCAGTGATCTTTGATGTTACTATTTTAATTGTTGTGAGGTGCCACAAACTGCAACTATATGAGAGCAAACCTAACTTATAAATATTGAGTGTGTTGTGACTGCTCCACCAATCGTTCATTCCCTAGACCTTTTCCTTTCCCAGTTCACTCTATTTCCTGAAACACAAGAATATTGAAGTTGGGCCAATTAATAACCCTACAATGACCTTTAAGTATTCAAGTGAAAAGAAGAGTTGCACATCTTTCACTTTAAGTCGAACCCTAGAAATGTTTAAGCTTAGTCAGGAGGCACATCGAAAGTAGAGATAGGCCAAAAGTTAGCCTCTTGTGTCTAACAAGAGACCTAAGCAAAGAAAAATGTATTGAAGGAAATTAGAAGTGCTAATACAGTGAACATATGAAAGATAAAGTAAGACAACCTTATTTCAGACATGGAGAAAATTTTAGTGGCCTAGATGGATAGAAGATCAAACCATCCACACTATTCTCTTAATCCAAAACTTAATCCAGAGTACCAGAGCAAGGCCTTTATTCTCTTCCATTCTGTGAAGGTTAAGAGAAGTGGGGGGTGAACCAAGATGGCCAATTAGAAGCAGCTGTGTTCTGTGAATCTCTCAGAGAACAAAAACTGTGAGTGAATTCTACACCTTCAACTGAGGTATCCAGGTTCTCACACTGGGACTGACTAGGCAGTCAGGGTGACCCACAGAGAGTGAGGAAAAGCTGGGTGGGGCAACAGCCCACCCGGCAGCAGCACAGAGCCAGTGAAGCCCCTACACTCAGCCAAGGGAGGTGGCGAGTGATTGTGGGACCCCACCCGGGAAACCACGCTTTTCCCATAGATCTTTGCAACATGCTGATCGGGGGATCCCCTCGTGAGCCCACATCACCAAGGCGTTGGATCCAAAGCACAGAGCTGTGTGGACTCTTGGCATCAGCTCAGGCACGCATAGAAACCCATGAGTTTTTGCATACTCTGGCCCCAGAGGCAGGAGATCCTTCCATTTCCTAGGAAGGGGGCTGAAGCCAGGGAGCCAAGTGGTATTGTTCAGTGGGACCCACTCCCATGGCACCTCACAAGTTAAGACCCACTGGCTTGGAATTCCAGCCAGTCAGTGGCAGCAGCCTGAAGACTGTCTAAGACAACCAAGTTCACAGGGTTGAGAAGGGGCAGCTGCTATCTCTGCTGCTTCAATAGGCCATTCTGGCCTGCTAGCTCCAGGAAACTGGGTGGTCCAGACCAGGAGGAATTCCCCACAGTACAGCACAGCTGCTGTGGCAAATAATGGCCAGACTGCTTCTTTAAATGGGACCCCATTCCATCCCTCCTCACTGGGTGGGGTCTCCCTGCAGGAATCTCAGCAACTCCAGTCAGGGTTTTGCGGACAGAACTCTGACATCCTTGGGATGGAGTCCTTGGGATGAAGCCCCTCGGGGGAAGGGCAACTGCAGTCTCTGTGGTTCAGCTGACTTAGTCTTTCTTGCCTGCTGGCTCTGGAGCGTCTGGGTGCTCTGGATGAAGTGGGTTCCCTTCAGTACAGCACACCCACTCCATCAAAGGGCACCCAGACTGCTTCTTTACGCAGGTTCGTGATCCCATTTCTTGAAGCAGGTTCTTGATCTCATTTCTCCTGACTGGGTGAGACCTCCCAACAAGGGTCTCCAGATACCTCCTACAGGAATGTTTGGGAGGTCAGTACCCCTCTGGGATGCAGCTCCCAGAGGAAGGACCAGACTGCCATCTTTGCTGTTTCATAGCCTTCACGAGTGATACCTCCAGCTGCAGGAGAGAATGAGGCTACTAAAATCTGGAGTAGACACCCAGAAAACCACAGCAGCCCTACAGAATAGTGGCCTGATTATTAAAAGAGAAACAAAGAAAGAGAAAACAACAACAACAACAACAACATCAACAAAAAAAAGACCCCACAAAAGCCCAATTCAAAGGTAAGCAACATCAAAGATTGAAGGTAGGTAAGCCTGTGAAGACAAGAAAGAATCAACATAAAAATGCTGAAAACTCAAAGAACAGAGTGTCTCTTCTCCAAATAAGAAGGCACAGAACTGGGCTGAGGATGAGATGGTTGAATTGACAGAATTAGGCTTCAGATGGTAGGTAATAACGAACTTCACTAAGGAAAAGGAGTATGTTCTAACCCAATGCAAAGAAGCTAAGAATCATAATACAACATTACAGGACCTAATAGCCAGAATAACCAGTTTAAAGAGGAACATAAATGACCTGATAGAGCTGAAAAAAAAAAAAAGGAAGAACTTCACAATGCAGTCACAAGTATCAAAAGTCAAATACACCAAGTGGAGGAAAGAATCTTAGAGCTTGAAGATTATCTTTCTGAAATAAAACAGGCAGACAAGAATAGACAAAAAAAAAAAAAGAATGAAAAGGAACAAATAAAACCTTAGAGAAATATGGGATTATGTAAAAAGACTGAACATATGACTGATTTGTGGTCAGGGAGAATGGAACCAAGTTGGGAAACACACTTCAGGATATCACCTAGGAGAAATCTCACAACCTAGAAAGACAGGCCAACATTCAAATTCAGGAAATCCAGAGAATCCTAATAAGATACTCCATGAGAAGATCTGTCTCAAGATACAAAATCATTAAACCTTCAAGGTCAAAATGAAAGAAAAAATGTTAAGGGCAGCCAGAGAGAAAGGCCAGGTCACCTACAAAGGGAAGACCATTAGACTAACAGCAGACCGCTCGGTAGAAACCTTACAAGATTGGGGGCCAATATTCAACATTCTTAAAAAAAAATAATTCCAACCCAGAATTTCATATCCAGCCAAACTAAGCTTCACAAGTAAAGAAGAAATAAGATTCTTTTTGGACAAGGTAATGGTGAGGCAATTTGCCACCACCAAGCCTGCCTTGCAAGAGCTCCTGAGGGAAACACTAAATATGGAAAGGAAAAACCATTATCAGCAACTACAAAAACACACTGAAGTACATAGATGAGTGACACTATGAAGCAACTACATAAACAAGTCTGCAAAATAACCAGCTAGCATCATAATGACAGGATCAAATTCATATACAACAACATTAACCTTAAATGTAAATGAGCTAAATGCCCTAATTAAAAGACACAGAATAGCAAGCTGCATAGAGTCAAGACCCATTGGTATGCTGTGTTCAAGAGACCCATGTCATGTGCAAAGACACACAAAGGCTCAAAATAAAGGGATGGAGGAAAATTTACCAAGCAAATGGAAAACAGAAAAAATCAGGGGTCACAATCCTAGTTTATGACAAAACAGACTTTAAGCCAGTGAAGATCAAAAAGACAAAGAAGAGCATTAGATAATGGTAAAGGTTTAAATTCAACAAGAAGAGCTAATTATCCTAAATATATTTCCACATAATATAGGAGCACCCAGATTCATAAAGCAAGTGCTTGGAGACCTACAAAGAGACTTAGACTCCTACACAATAATAGTGGGATACTTTAACACTTCACTGACAGTATTAGAAAGATCATTAAGACAGAAAATTAGTAAAGATATTTGAGACCAGAACTCAGCTCTGAATCAAGCAGACCTGATAGATATCTATAGAACTCTCCACCCCAAAACAACAGAATATACATTCCTCCAATGGCCACATGACATTTACTCTAAAATTGATCACATAATTGGAAGTGAACCACTCCTCAGCAAATGCAAAGTAACTGACATCATAAAAAAAGTCTCTCAGACCACAGCACAGTCTTATTAGAATTTAAGATTAGAAAAGTCACTCAAAACTACACAACTACAAAGAAATTGATCAACGTACTCCTGAATGACTCCTAGGTAAATACTGAAATTAGGGCAGAAATTAAGAAGTTATTTGAAACTAATGAGAACAAAGAGACAATATACCAGAATCTGTGAGATGCAGCTAAGGCAGTGTTAAGAGAGAAATTTGTAGCACTAAATGCCCACACCAAACAGGTAGAAAGATCTCAAATCAATTAACTCATATCACAAGTAAAAGAACTAGAGAACTAAGAGCAAACAAACCCCAAAGCTAGCAAAATATAAGAAATAACTAACATCAAACCGGAACTGAAAGTAATAAAGAAACAAAAAACACTTCAAAAAATTAACAAATCCAGGAGCTATTTTTTGAAGAAAATAGTACAATAGACCACTAGCTAGGCTAATGAGAAAAAAAAGAAGAATCAAATAGACACAATAGGAAATGATAATAAGGATATCACCACTGACCCCACAGAAGTACAAACAACTATCAGAGAACAGTACAAACACTTCTATGCATATAAGCTAGAAAATATGGAAGAAATTGATAAACTCCTGGATGCATACACCTAACCAAGACTGAACCAGGATGAAATTGACTCCCTGAATAGACCAATAATGAGTTTTGAAATTGAGGGAGTAATAAATAGCCCACCAACCAAAAAAAGCCCTAGACCAGATGGATTCACAACTGAATTCTACCAGAGTTACAAAGAGGAGCTGCTGCCATTTTTTTCTGAAACTATTTCAAACAATTGAAAAGGAGGGACTCCTCCCTAACTCATTTTATGAAGCCAGCATCATCCTGATACCAAACCTGGCAGAGATACAACATAAAAAGAAAACTTCAGGCCAGTCTCCCTGATGAACATCAGTGCAAAAATGCTCAATAAAATACTGGCAAACCAAATCCAGCAGCACATCAAAAAGCCATGATCAAGTTGGCTTCATCCCTGGGATGCAAGGTTGGTTCAACATATGCAAAACAATAAATGTAATTCATCATATAAACAGAACTAAATACAAAAGCTACATGATTATCTCAATAGATGCAGAAAGGGGCTTCAATAAAATTCAACATCCCATTACGTTAAAAGCTTTCAACAAACTAGGTATTGAAGGAATACACCTCAAAATAATCAGAATCATATATGACAAACCCATAGCCCTTGGCATACTGAATGGGCAAAAGCTGGAAGCAATGCTCTTGAAAACTAGCACAAGAAAAGGATGCCATCTCTCACAACTCCTATTTAACATAGTACTGGAAATTCTGGCCAGGAAAATCAGGCATGAGAAATAAATAAATGGTATTCAAATAAGAAGAAAGAAAGTCAAATTACCTTTGTTTGCAAATTACATGATCTTATATCTAGAAAATCCTATTGTCTCAATTCGAAAGCTTCTTAAGCTGACAACCAACTTCAGCAAAGTTTCAGGATACAAAATAAATGTGCAAAAATCTCTAGCATTCCTATAAACCAACAACAGGCAAACAGAAAGCCAAACCTTGAATGAACTCCCATTCACAATTGCTACAAAGAGAATAAAATACCTAGGAATACAACTAACAAGGGAAGTGAAGGGCCCCTTCAAGGAAAACTACAAACCACTGCTCAAGGAAATAAGAGAGGACACAAATGAATGGAAAAACATTCCATCCTCATGAACAGGAAGAATCAATATCATAAAAATGATTCTCCATAAAAATGATCTATATATTGCCCAAAATAATTTATAGATTCAATGCTATTCCTACCAAACTACTATTGACATTCTTCACAGAATTAGGAAAAAAAAAAAAAAAACTACTTTAAAATTCATATGAAACCAAAAAGGAGCCTGAATAGCCAAGACAATCCAAAGCAAAGCAGGCTAGTTTTCATGATATATACAGTTATGTGATAGTTTACATTTAACCTTTACTGGCTCATCATAACTTTATGTATAAGGATGCTTATTGATTCAGCTACTAAGTAAGGAGGAAGAATGTAAGACGCAATTTTGCTACCCATTTTAGAGTGCCTTATTCAGCAAATGTTGACATTTATAACTCCTAAAATACTTAAGAATTCCTAGCTCTAATTCATTATCCTATTGTGAATTTTTCTTTATAAGGCTATATAATTACATGAATAAATATTTCAATTCCCAGTAAATTAATACAGAAGGCAGCATACACCATTGAGTTACAGGGATACTCCAGAGGTATTGCAGGTTTTGTTCTAGGCCACCTCAATAAGTGAATATCACAATAGAGTTGTGTGAATTTTTTGGTTTCTCAGTGCATATAAAAGTTATGTTTATACTATAATGTAGTCTACTAAATATGCAATAGCATCATGTCTAAAAATCAATGTATATACCTTAACTTAAAAATACCTTATTGCTAAAAAATGCTAATGATCATCTGAGCCTTCAGTGGATTGTAATCTTTTTGCTAGTGGAAGGTCTCGCCTCCATATCGATGGCTGTTGACTGATCAGGATGGTGATTGCTGAAATTTGGAGTGGTTATGGCAATTTCTTAAAATAAGATAGTAATGAAGTTTGCCACATTGATTGTCTCTCCCTTTCACAAAAGATTTCTCTCTAACAACCAATACTGTTTGATAGTATTTTACCCACAGTACAACTTCTTTCAAAATTACAGTCAATCCTTTCAAGTTCTACCACTACTTTATCATCTAAGTTTATGGAATATTCTAAATCCTTTATTGTCATTTCAACAATTTTCACAGCACCTTCACTAGGATTAGATTCCACCTCAAGAAACCACTTTTTTTGTTCATCTGTAAGAAACAACTTATTCATCAAATTTTATCATGAGATTGAAGCAATTCAGTTACATATTCAGGCTCCATTTCTAATTCAAGTTATCTTGCAATTTGCACCACATCTGCAGTGACTTCCTTCACTGAAGTCTTGAACCCCTCAAAGTCATCCATGAGGGTTGGAATCAACTTCATGCAAACTTCCGTTACTGTTGATATTTTTACTTCCTCCCATGAATCATGTGTGTTCTTAATGGCATCTAGAATGTTGAATCCTTTCCAGAAGGTTTTCAATTTACTTGGAACAGATCCATCAGAGGAACCATTATGCATGGCAGGTATAGCTTAATAAATATATGTACATGTAAATATATAACAATTACTTGCATATACCTATGTATGGATTATCTTAACATAAAAATCTGAAAGAAACAAGGCTTGACTTGAATTAAATTCTTGTGTTTAGAATGGGATAAATTCCTTACAGTTTTGAAAGTTGGTACCAGATAGCCCAGGAAAAACTGCTATAATTCCTCAACAAATCAGCAGTTTAGATTTAAAACGAAACTGTTTACTTATCTGGCTTTCTTGCAAAGACCTTCAGGGAGTTCAAGTGCATCTTTCCTGTACACATACATATCTACAGGAAATGTCCAGGATTTAACGGATTTTTACAAGTATATTAGAATATGTAGCATCTTAAAGAAAATGAAACTATCAATTTTGTAAGGAATTTCTATTATACTCACCAAAGCCCATTATACCTCACAAAGGAATATTACCAGTATTTCCATTAAATGAGAGCACAACTGTCACTTCCGGGTAAAACAATAACAATAACAACAACAATGAAAAAACCCACTGAAGGATGGATATTTGCTCTGTCCTTTCTTTCTTTGACTGAATAGTAAAGAAGTTGAATGCATGGGGCACTATATGAGTTAGAATAAATGAATCTTGATTGGTATTCAGCCAAACTGAAAACTGTATCTAAGCTATTCAATCTCAGTCCAGTCAAATGCAAAGCCAGTTAAATGGTGCTTTGTTTAGGGATGTTAAGGGTCTGGGTAGCGATTGAGGTGAACCTAGATATCAAAGTGTTTTTGAAGTACCTACCATATCGATTTTCTAATCATAATGATTGATAACCCTAAGTATGCTGGCATTTTTACTCATCCTTGAAATATAACTGCTACCTATGATTTTCACATGCTAACTTTTGCTGTTGGCTTCTAATCCAAGTGGTCACAGCAGATTCATCAGGTAGTTTCCTCTGCCTCAATGTTAATGAAAACTTCTAAACACTGTTTAGGAATTATGTATTTATTTTGAAATTGACAGAAAAGCAGAGAGGACTATTGGGAGGTAAAACGTGGTAACACTGCCTATCTGTATTAACGTGCCTTAATTGTGGCTTTCATCTCTAGGATCAACTGTACAACAATAACGAGGCAGGTGATTTATTTTTCACTTGTTTCAGTCAAGCTGAAAGTTGCAATGATCTTGGAAACTGGAGCAGTCTCTGGATCAAATATCATGAGTTTAATGATACTCTGTATAAATACTCCCTAGAAATCCTACATAATAGCTAATAATACATTTTGAAGATAATTTAACTTAAGCCTGAAGGACTGGGAATTTTCGTGTACTTGACCAGTTAAGACAATTAAGGGAAGTTATTCACCATAAAGTATTTCTTATTAATGGCTGACATCGAATTTTACTGACATTGCCTGTTTGGTTGTCTGAACCCCAATTGAATTGCGACATCTCAAGGTGTGGCATGCTGTCCCATTCATCATCATGTCCAAGGTGCCTAGCACCATTCAAATATTTGAATTAAATTATAACTTCAATATCATGAAGTGTCTAACTCCAACAGTGAGAAAGCACCCTTTGTATATGGATAACCAGTTACCTTTTGTGTTTTAAAATTATTTAAAATTTTAATGGAAAAAAATAAAATAATTCAACAGTTGTGACCACAGCAGGCATTTGATAGAATTTTTTAATAAGTAAATATTGCTAACCAGTATTAGAAAAACTTTATTAAAAATGATTTGGTTATTAGCAGCTTTGTTTTTTTTTTCTGGACTTAATGTTTATCTATAAAATTGAAACATTAGAATCTACAACAAAAGGCATTATAAATATGAAGTAAGATTTATGGTATAAGACTTTAGCATATCATCTGGCTGATCTATAGCAGTCAGTAAGTATGGATTAAATTTGAATCATCTAAGATTCACATTTTTTCCTGATTGCCAAATTTAGAATGCATACTTCCTTTTGTTTTTATTATTATTATTATTATTATACTTTAAGTTCTAGGGTGCATGTGCACAACGTGCAGGTTTATTACATATGCATACATGTGCCATGTTGGTGTGCTGCACACATTAACTCGTCATTTGCATTAGGAACACCTCCTAATGCTATCCCTCCTCTCGCCCTCACCCCACAACAGGCCCTGGTGTGTGATGTTCCCCTTCCTATGTCCAAGTGTTCTCATTATTCAATTCCAACCTATGAGTGAGAACATGCAGTGTTTGTTTTTTTTTGTCCTTGCAATAGTTTGCTGAGAATGATGGTTTCCAGCTTCATCCATGTCCCTACAAAGGACATGAACTCATCCTTTTTCATGGCTGCATAGCATTCCATGGTGTATATGTGCCACATTTTCTTAATCCAGTCTATCACTGATGGACATTTGGGTCGGTTCCAAGTCTTGGCTATTGTGAATAGTGCCACAATAAACATACGTGTGCTTGTGTCTTAATAGCAGCATGATTTATAATTCTTTGGATATATACCCACTAATGAGATGGCTGGGTCAAATGGTATTTCTAGTTCTAGATCCTTGAGGAATTGCCACACTGTCTTCCAACAGTGTAAAAGTGTTCCTATTTCTCTACATCCTCTCCAGCACCTGTTGTTTCCTGACTTTTTAATGATTGCCATTCTAACTGGTGTGAGATGGTATCTCATTGTGGTTTTGATTCGCATTTCTCTGATGGCCAGTGATGATGAGCATTTTTTCATGTGTCTGTTGGCTGCATAAATGTCTTCTTTTGAGAAGTGTCTGTTCATGTGCTTTGCCCACTTTTTGATGGGGTTGGTTTTTGTTTGTTTGTTTGTTTGTTTTCTTGTAAATTTGTCCAGGAATTTATCCAATTCTAGATTTCCTAGTTTATTTGCATAGAGGTGTTTATAGTATTCTCTGATGGTAGTTTGTGTTTCTGTGGGATCGGTGGTGATATCCCCTTTATTATTTTTTATTGCATCTATTTGATTCTTCTCTCTTTTCTTCATTATTAGTCTTTCTAGCGGTCTATCAATTTTGTTGATCTTTTAAAAAAAAACAGCTCCTGGATTCATTCATTTTTTGAAGGGTTTTTGGCGTCTCTATCTCCGTCATTTCTGCTCTGATCTTAGTTATTTCTTGCCTTCTGCTAACTTTTGAATGTTTGTTCTTGCTTCTCTAGTTCTTTTAATTGTGAGGTTAGGGTGTCATGTTTAGATCTTTCCTGCTTTCTCTTGTGGGCATATAGTGCCATAAATTTCCCTCTACATACTGCTTTAATTGTGTCTCAGAGATTCTGGTATGTTCTGTCTTTGTTCTCATTGGTTTCACATAACATCTTTATTTCTGCCTTCATTTCATTATGTACCCAGTAGTCATTCAGGAGCAGGTTGTTCAGTTTCCATGTAGTTGAGCAGTTTTGAGTGAGTTTCTTAATCCTGAGTTCTAGTTTGATTTCACTGTGGTCTGAGAAACAGTTTGTTACAATTTCTGTTCTTTTACATTTGCTGAGGAGTGCTTTACTTCCAACTATGTGGTCAATTTTGGAATAAATGCAATGTGGTGCTGAGAAGAATGTATATTCTGTTGATTTGGGGTGGAGAGCTCTGTAGATGTCTATTAGATCCGCTTGGTGCAGAGCTGAGTTTAATTCCTGGATATCCTTGTTTACTTTCTGTCTCGTTGATCTCTCTAATGTTGACAGTGGGGTGTTAAAGTCTCCCATTATTATTGTGTGGGAGTCTAAGTCTCTTTGTAGGTCTCTGAAGACTTGTTTTATGAATCTGGGTGCTCCTATATTGGGTGCATATATATTTAGGATAGTTAGCTCTTCTTGTTGAATTAATCCCTTTACCATTATGTAATGGCCTTCTTTGTCTCTTTTGATTTTTGTTGGTTTAAAGCTTGTTTTAATAGAGACTAAGATTGTAACCTCTGCCCTTTTTTGTTTTCCATTTGCTTGGTAGATCTTCCTCCATCCCTTTATTTTGAGCCTATATGTGTCTCTGCATGTGAGATGGGTCTCCTGAATGCAGCACACTGATGGATCTTGAATCTTTATCCAATTTGCCAGCCTGTGTCTTTTAATTGGAGTATTTAGCCCATTTACATTAAGGTTAATATTGTTATGTGTGAATTTGATCCTGCCATTATGATATTAGCTGGTTATTTTTCTTGTTAGTTGATGCAGTTTCTTCCTAGCATTGATGGTCCTTACAATTTGGCATGTTTCTGCAGTGGCTGGTACCAGCTGTTCCTTTCCATGCTTAGTGCTTCCTTCAGGAGCTTTTGTAGGATAGGCCTGGTGGTGACAAAATCTCTAAGCATTTGCTTGTCTGTAAAGGATTTTATTTCTCCTTCACTTATGAATCTTAGTTTGGCTGGATATGCAATTCTGGGTTGAAAATTCTTTTCTTTAAGAATGTTGAATATTGGCTCCCTCTCTCTTCTGGCTTGTAGAGTTTCTGCTGAGAGATCTGCTGTTAGTCTGATGGGCTTCCCTTTGTGGGTAACCCGACCTTTCTCTCTGGCTGCCCTTAACATTTTTTCCTTCATTTCAGCTTTGGTGAATCTGACAATTATGTGTCTTGGAGTTGCTCTTCTCAAGGACTATCTTTGTGGTGTTGTCTGTATTTCCTAAATTTGAATGTTGGCCTGCCTTGCTAGGTTGGGGAAGTTCTCCTGGATAGTATCCTGCAGAGTGTTTTCCAACTTGGTTCCACTCTCCCTGTCACTTTCAGGTACACCAATCAGAGATAGATTTGGTCTTTTCACATAGTCCCATACTTCTTGCAGGCTTTGTTCATTTCTTTTTACTCTTTTTTCTCTAAACTTCTCTTCTCACTTCATTTCATTCATTTGATCTTCAATCACTGATACCCTCTCTTCCAGTTGATCGAATCGGCTACTGAAGCTTATGCATTTGTCCTGCAGTTCTCATGCCATGGTTTTCAGCTCCATCAGGTCATTTACAAACTTCTCTACACTGGTTATTCTAGTTAGTCATTTGTCTAATCTTTTTTCAAGGTTTTTAGCTTCTTTGTGCTGGGTTTGAATTTCGTCCTTTAGCTCAGAGAAGTTTGATCATCTGAAGACTTCTTCTCTCAACTCGTCAAAGTCATTCTCCATCCAGCTTTGTTTCATTGCTGGCAAGGAGCTGCATTCCTTTAGAGGTGGAGAGGTGCTCTGATTTTTAGAATTTTCAGCTTTTCTCCTGTTTTTTCTCCATCTTTGTAGTTTTATCTACCTTTGATCTTTGATGATGGTGGTGTACAGATAGGGTTTTGGTGTGGATGTCCTTTCTGTCTGTTAGTTTTCCTTCTAACAGTCAGGACCCTCAGCTGCAGGTCTGTTGGAGTTTGCTGGAGATCCACTCCAGATGCTGTTTGCCTGGGTATCAGCAGTGGAGGCTGCAGAACAGCGAATATTGCTGAACAGCAAATGTTGCTGCCTGATCATTCCTCTGGAGGCTTCGTCTCAGAAGTGTACCTGGCCGTGTGAGGTGTCAGTCTGCCCCTACTGGGGGATGCCTCCCAGTTAGGCTACTCAGGGGTCAGGGACCCACTTAAGGAGGCAGTTTGTCCGTTCCCAGATCTCAAATTCCATGCTGGGGGAACCACTACTCTCTTCAAAGCTGTCAGAGAGGGACATTTAAGTCTGCAGAGGTTTCTGCTGCCTTATGTTCAGCTATGCCCTGCCCCCCGAGGTGGAATCTACAGAGGCAGGCAGGCAGGCAGGCCTCCTTGAGCTGTGTTGGGCTCCACCCAGTTCGAGCTTCTTGGCTGCTTTATTTACCTATTCAAGCCTCAGCAATGGTGGGCGCCCCTCCCCCAGCCTCACTGCCATCTTGCTGTTCGACCTCAGACTGCTGTGCTAGCAATGAAGGAGGTTCTGTGGTCGTGGGACTCTCTGAGCCAGGCACAGGATATAATCTCCTGGTGTGTCGTTTGCTAAAACCATTGGAAAAGCGCAGTATTAGGGTGGGAGTGACCTGATTTTCCAGGTGCTATCCATCACAGCTTCCCTTGGCTAGGAAAGAGAATTCCCTGACCCCTTGAACTTCCCAGGTGAGACGATGCCTCACCCTGCTTCAGCTCACACTCGGTGGGCTGCACTCACTGTCCTGCACGCACTATCCAACAAGCCCCAGTGAGATGAACCTGGTACCTCAGTTGGAAATGCAGAAATCACCTGTCTTCTGCATCGCTCATGCTGGGAGCTGTAGACTGGAGCCGCTCCTATTTGGCCATCTTGGAACTGCCCCCCAGTTATTAGCAACTTTGAAGCTCATTTAAAATACATGTGGATTATTTGTGAGTTACTTTATAACAGTGAATGCATCTGTGTTGTTTTGTTTGCAGAGATTTTTGTTGAGATATATTAAAGATATAAAACTTGTAAGTCACCCTTAGAAAGCATATTTTTCCACATGCATAATTTCTTTTCTCATTCCCTTGGATCTGTGTCATATTCTGTTTCTGAATTTTATATTGAATTGCAAATATTCACAGTATTCAATTTCTAGCCAAATAGAAAAAAAAAGAATGAGATGATAATATATTCCAAAAAATAAGGCATATTAATATAATTATATTAAAACAGGCTTTGTCTTTCTGTCTCTTTTTCAATCTCTGGGACTTCAAATGCAAGAAAACACCTTCTAAGGTCTTAAGTAATTCCTTTAAAGACATGTTATGATCCTGTCAAATTAATCAAACCAATTTTGGAGGATTTGGAAATGACATCAGTCACTCTATGCTTATTTTGTTAGTATTAGTCTACACTCATCCTTCCATTTTCTGCTTACTTTTAGACTCACAATATCCATTCCATAGCCATTTAACATTAAATATCTCACTATAATATATTCAACTTAAAAAATTGTATCTAAAATATACCACTACTTCTGCTATTTGCAAATAGACCATGGCCATTTAGAAATGGTGCCAAAAATGCCATCTTATCTCAAAGACGTTTTAATAGCAGAGATAACATGTTTAGGCCTCTAATGTATCAATGACCTTCTGGATTTTCTTTTTGTTTAGAAAACTTTCAACAATGCTTGTATGTCTACTTGTAAACGGGGATACTAGCCTTCTTCTTCCTAGAGAGAAGCCCTGAATTTGATCTCCTCCTGGCAAATCAAGCAATCAAACAAAAAATAATTGCCTGTTGTGAGTTGCCTAAAAATATCAGGTGCAAGATAGAAGTCTAGGGATGAATATTAGACTATACATCTCTAGAAGCAATTTATTCACTTGGCAGGATTAGTGAAGAATGAAAAAAAGTTTATTTTTACTAAAAGGAGGGAGCATTACTATGGAAAAAATAAACCAGTTGTTTGTCAATCTGTAGAAGTTAGTAAATGATAGAACAGATATCTTGCCTCATTACTTCCCTTTCATTATCCTTTGCTATTTCTGAGAGCCTGCTAGTCACAGAAGACTAAGTTTAGAAGTTGTCATCATTATTATCATGTTAATTTTGAACACACACTGTCAAGCCTTAATACTTTCAGGTTGCATCTATTTGAGAATACATGAAACTCCTCAGTTCCAAATGTGGAGCAAATCCCTGTATTAGAAGGATTCAGTACATCTATATCTCTAGATGCTGGTTGGATTGGTTTTAAAGTATCATAATAATTCTAGTTTGAAAGCGTTTGCTTCACATTCATTATACATGTGAATGTTGCAGTTTTAGCCTTACGTGATTTTATTCTAGTCTACTGAAAACTTTTTAATGGGAACCCTGGGGCTAGGGCCTACTTAGAAAACTATTAACAACACATATGACATAGGAGAGTTCAGGGGAAATAAACTGCAACAGTTCTTAAGTAATTATTCATATTAGAATATGATCAAAACAGTGTAGTCATCTGCTTGCCCAGCAAAGATTTGCAAGTTTAGCTGCACTTTCCCAACCTCCTCTCCAGGTCACAAATGTATAAACAATCCTTCTATTTGAACTAAATTATCAATTACAGTTAATCTCTCTAGTCTTCCCATTCAAATTCATCAGGCTTTGTGTTTTCCACTGATTTACTTAAATAACTCTTCTATCATGGCATTGCTTTACATAAGAATTTTATGGCCTAGCATATCAAAAACAAAGTCTCCACCTACTTTTAAAATGATATATAAAATAAATGTATATACACATAAATATAAATAGATACATTATTTGGGCCAACTTTGAGGACTGCAATAATCTGGAAGTGTAGATTCAAGTTGCCCTGAATATATGCTCCTCTCACCCACTTTTGAAGGCACTCTATTCTGTCTTCACAGCTAACTAACCAAAATGTAAACTTGGATGAAACCCAGAAGAGTTTTCAGTCAGGGTTAAGACAATCTGAGAAATCAAACATAGCTATATAAATATAGCTGGGCAGGGATCAGAAGCTGAGACATCTGGGACATCTAAAGTTCTTACAGTTTAAAGCAATATATCAATTCAAAGGAACTATGCAAGATTTGAGGGGCTGGAAGGTCTTGAAGATAAATACAGAAAATGGCTCAAAATGTGTTGGATGTATTAGTCACTTATCGCTCCACCATCTCCTAAAATAAATAAAAGAACAACTGCTTATCAGTCTCTGAGTCACTGGATATTTCTACTGACTTAAACCAGGCTTCACATATATCCACTGAGATCACATACGTATCTGTGGTCAGTTGATGGGTCAACTGGAATACTAGCTTATATAGCAAGAAATCTCAGATAAACCAGCTCTCCTACATGTATTTCTCACATTTCTCCAGCAGGCTAGCCCAGGCATCTTGTCATGATGTCAGCAGAAGCCAAAGAGAGAAAAGACAAATGCATGATCGCTTTTCAAGTCTCTGCTTGCATTAATCTTGTAACGCTACACTAGCCAAAGCAAGGCATGTGGCCAAGACCAGAGTCAGTGTGGAAAAGCACCATCAAAGGCCTGGATACAGAAAGGCATAACATCACCATAGTATGTTAAAAAAAATTGAGATAATGGCCTTATAGGGAAAGTAGAGTGAAACAGTGTCTAACTCTTAGATTAGGATAGACCCTATATACATTTTGCCCATTTTTCCTTTTTATTTTATTTGTAAATAAAGTGTGCTCATGGATGAACCATATTTATATTGTAATAGCAATTGTTGCTAATTTCCCAATAAAACTCTATGGCACAAGTGCTTGTCCTGTATTTTGTATTTTCCCAGGAGTCGAAGAAAAGAGGGATATGACACCTGGAAATGTTCCATAAAACTAATTACTTTCTGGAATTCATAAACATTGCACGGATGGAAGTGTTATGTGAAAAAAGTAGCCCCCAATCCTTCAAGATAAAAAGCCCATACTTCTAAATTGAATGTCAATATTTCCTAGAAAAGAAATAACTGTCTATTCTGGTCCTGGGTTTTTAGTTAGTCTTACCACCCTCTACCAACTAGTATTTAAAATATTCACCTGAAAATTCTCTTTCACCTTCCTTGCTTAGTCCTAAACTGTCTGTACTCTGATTACATCTCCACTGGGCTTTACACTCAAAGCTTTTTGATCCTGAATTAAGTCTCAATTTTTGACACCTGCATACTTAGTTTTGTTGTTTCCCAAGTATTTGAAACTCGCCTCTTTGTCTTCTGGTATTCCCCAAAGCCTCAGTTAGAAAATTTATCCCATCCCCTTTAAAACCAAACATAATTTCTAGTAATTAGTCAAAAGATTCCATGGAGGAGGAGGTGGCGTGGGGAGTCACAACAGTGAACAGGATAATCATAGTGTCTAGCATCAGTAGAACTTTTAATTGAGTGAAGAAAATACATAATAACATTTAAATAAAATTGATATCATTTGTCTGCATAAACTTTCTGATATCTGAAAGCTTCTTCAATGTAAGGTACTATATTTGATACAGAGGTAAGATAAAACAGTAAGGCCCTCATGTCTCCTCTTAAGGAACTTACAAATTAGTAAGAAGAAAAATATAATCTAATGATAGTTGAAATTGATAGAATCTGAAACTTCAGAGATCTAGCAAGAGAAAGATGGTAAGATAACGTATTCCTTCACTTGCTAAATAGATATGCTGAAAAGTATTGGCACACTGATTATGTGGCCAGCTTTTCTCCAATAAGGAAAAAGACAATCATATGGTGTTCATTAGAAAAATAATTTATAGATGCCTATAGTTATACATTAACCTACCTTGTATCTCAAGAATTTGCCTACAAGAGAAGAAAGAACTTATGGGGACTACGGAGAGTAGCTATGGAGAGATAATATACCTTTCACTTCTCTGACTCCCATAGATTAGCAAACTAAGGATAGGTAAGATCTTGGTTTACCTCAATAAATTTTAATTATAGAAAAAAGTCTTAACAGCAGAAAAAAGTAATTTATTTTTAAAACCTATTGCTCTGACAAGCTCCCCAAACACTAATGCCCACAACAAATATATGGTCTATAATGCCTGACTGCATCTGAGCGCCATCTGCCTCACCAAACACGTCCCCTGCTAGTCTCTGACTGGCTGACTCTGCCACAAGCCTTCTGATATAATTTCAGTTTCTGGAACAGGTGAAATTCACTACCACCTCAAGGTCTTTAGAAAGGCTGTTTTACTCTTCCTGAAGATCTCTAAGCATTGATCCCATCCCTTGCAATCCCAATAGTCAGTTTTGACTTTACCATGCAGATCTCAGAGTAGATGTCACTTCCTTAGAGGGGCATTCCCTTTCTATTTATTCTATCTAAAGTTTTTTTTTTTTTTTTTTTTTTTTTTTTGCCTGTTGGCTTCCTGACATCATATTGTTCTGCAATAATTTGTCTATATACTTCCTTCCTTGTACTAATAACTGATCATTAACTGTATTAAATGTGTTCTTTCTTTGTTTACTTGCTTAACATCAGTCTCCCCCACTATGAGTTCTATGTATATTCATAGTGATATGGTTTGGATTTGTGTCCCTGCTCAAGTCTCATGTTCGAATTGTATTCCCCAATGTTGGAGGTGGGGCCTAGTGGAAGGTAATTGGATCCAATAGTATATTCACTCTGAATATACGTTTCATTCATTTGTTTAAAAGATATATGTTAAATATACATTTGGTGCCCTAAACTGCCATGCTTCCTGTACAACCTGTGAAACCGTGAGCCAGCTAAACCTCTTTTCTTGATAAATTACCCAGTCTCATGTATTTCTTTACAGCAGTGTGAAAACAGACTAATACACACAGTAAGCTTGAAACCAATAATAAGTAATAAATATTATTGATGTAATTTATATTTTGTTTAGTCTTATAAGAAAACACATGACTGTGTTTGTCTTTTGTGTGTTTCCATGATAACTGACTGACTCATCTTCCAAATACTCTGAAGCTCTCACTGATTAAACATTATGATGATCTAACCACCACTCCTAGGCTACCCTAACAGATACCAGCACTTGCCTCATGGATAATCAAGATACAAATTATGTCTAGCAGGAACTAAATCTCCCCTAAAGAGTAGGCTTAGAGAATTTATTATTATTTCCACGATGAGCAACATAATCTTAAATTATTTTCAAGACATTTTGGGGGAAAGATAATATTTGACATTATCAGTAAAGCAGCCTATTAATTGATATAGGTATTTTCTGTATCTGTTTGACACTGGATTGTTGGTCACCAGCCTCTGGGCATTTGCCAATAGCAAGCTAGGTGAACCAGTTGGATACCGACTCTTTCATAGCATTGCTGCAGTTCAGAGTCACACCCAGTGGGCATATTTAACGATGAATTAACAGCATGTTTCACGTATACGGCTCACTGGAACAAGCTAATTTCATTGTTTATATTAATATTTAAGCAACCACAGTTATACTAAACTCTCATCTATTAGAGTGATTAAATTGATAACTTTATCTCAAGTTAGATTAAAAGGATGATTTCCTTTTTAAAACTGTGAATATACTTTATTTAGTCATTTTTGTTTACGACAGAAACTATGGGAATTCAAAATTAGCATCCTTATCTGTGAGCTTCTTATAGACACCTGAAAAAGTGTCAACCTTATGTTCCACATTGTTCTGCTGTGCTTTGACTAGATGAACCCTGATAAGCAAGCTGCCCTCCAGTTTCACGCGGATTCTCTTGTCCACAATTTCACTTGGAAGACCAAGTCCTAAAGGATCACATCTTACGCAGCTGTCAGAATATGGCTCTTTGGATGCTTTTCCTTATTTATTTATTTTTTTTGTATGGCTTTTTTTTTTTTTTTTTTTCTTTTTGAGTTGCCTTGGGAAGAATTCTCCTCTAAGCAATAAAGACAACATAATTCCCAATGAACTTCAATTCACGTACTAGCTGAACTTGGATTTTCTGGAAAGATTTCAGTTGAATGGGAAAAAAGATTATGATCACTTTCTGACCACCACCAACTTCAGTTTCCTTGGCTGCTGTAATATTCTGCTCCCTGTACTGGGTCTTGAGAGCTCCTGAAGAGCCTGGGTCCAAACTCAAACTCGTCCTTCTTGCTCAAATTCAGCTTAGGGAGAGGCCCAAGTCTTATGAGAGCTCATCAGATTTCATAGGTATTCCTTTATGTTCAGCATTTTCTAGTTATTGTTTTGTTTTGTTTTTTTAATTCAAGCCTTGATGTGCTCAAGATACTAGATTTCTAATAATAATGAAAGATAAATATTGTTTGTGTATAAGCATCTGTGTGTGTATGTTTTCCTCAACTAGGAAATTGCTTTCATATGGCAGTGAAAAAGTTGTTGTCTTCATCTAAGGAAGTATCCAAAGAAATCCCTATAATGGTGGCTAAGTATTATGTAGTAGATATCCTCATGCTGTAGTTTTGAAAATTCTCAAGCCATATTCACCATAATCCTAGAATGTTAATGCTACATGTGTTAAATGGCTATAATCAATTAGAAGACTTTTGACAAGTACTTTCTTAATTTTTTAAAAATAAGCAATATTTAAGTCTTGGCAATATGACCAACCTAATAAAGAAATCAGAAAAAAAAGTCATACATGTAATATTTATTTCCATAGGCAAACTCCATGATACTTAATATTACACATTTTTCTGTAATATAATCTTATTTTAGTGCCACAGTGGTACAGTTTGTCTCCTTTGCTCTTGTGTAACTTCCTTCAACCATTTAAAATCTGGTGATTTGCTATTTTTGCTTCCATGTAGTTTCATTTAAAAGTCAAATATACTTGGCATTTGCTAAAGTCATAGCTCTTACTCTTCTTGGAAATTCTCTGCAAGCTTACATTTTATTTAAAAAATTCATCTGTGGTAGCATCAAATTTACAATTTCAATTCTGTTTAAGCTTTGAATGACAAATTGTCCTATTATCTCATTTCTTTCTTGCTTTATTTGACTAAACAAATGCCCTACAGTAGGAACATTTACTTGTGAAGAGAAAATTAATCCATCCTTTTTACAACTCTGCAATATAATCTCTACAATACCCCACATCAGTAAAAGTAATGAATACTTCATATCTACCTTCACCATCTATTAAAGGTGTCATATACATTTTTGTAAAGAAAAAACACAGAACTTCATCCACTTTCCATTGCCCAAAACTACCATTTTGTTATTTCAAAGTATTTTATTTTTATGTTTAAGACACAGTCTCATTTCTATTGCCCAGGCTTGAGTGCAGTGGCACAATCGTAGTTCACCATAACCTCAAACTCCTAGGCTCAGGCAATTCTCCCACCTCAAGCTCCTGAGGAACTAGAACTATAGGTGCATACCACTATGCCCAGCTAATTTTACAATTTTTTTTTATTTTATTTTATTTTTGTAAATAGGGTATCACTATGTTGTCCACCCTGGTGTCAAATTCCTGGCCTCAAGTGATCTTCCTGTCTCAGCCTCCCAAAGTTCTGGGATCACTGGTTTGAGCCACTATTCCCAGCCTCAAAATCGTTCAGTAACAAACAAAAGCCTTCTTTTAAATTTCAAATTCTAACCCCCTGTTTTTTATGTTTTTTTTTTTTCTAAATAATAAGTGGCTGTTTCTTAGTAGCAGTAATATTTGGTTCTTAAATTATCTTTTATTTTTCATCTAAATAGTAAAATATCCACAAAATAACTGGCATCTACTTCCAAATAGAAATATTTTTCATTTGATTTCACAGCGCGCCCCCCCCCCACAAAAAATTCATTCTCTTTTCTCTCCAATGAATTCATTTGCTACTATTACTTTTGACATCTATGGAATTTCAAACAAATGCTGTACTTCAGTACCTGAGCTAGAGAGGCCAATCATTGGTGGGTAGCAAATGATCAAACAAGACTGTTACAAGACTGTTTTCCAAAAATGATGAAAAAAAAATCCATTTATCATGACAGTAAGGAGGAAAAAAATGTAGAAAGATTTGCAGTCTGTTAGCTCATCTTACCTTTTATTGATAGTTAAAGTATGCATGATTCAGAAAGTATACAGTTTAGTATGTTTGAAATTTTCAAATCTACCTTATTGTATAAAATATGTACCACCTTTTAAATTAACTTATAAGAAAATTTCATCAGTGTTATTTTGATATAATACTTCACATTATTTTGCTGTCATGCAGAAGACGAACTTCTTTTTAATAATACTATTTGCTTCCAAGATTGTTCTCATGGCTCTTAGTCCATATAATTTCTAACAGGATACAAATATAATCAAAAATGTATTTAGGAGCAATTTTGAGCACAGTATTTTACTTTTATCCTCTTTTTCTTATGCTCTACTTAAATTATTATTGGTGCTCATTCTTTTTAATTAAAGGTCATTCTAGGACTAATATAGTAGAGTTGAGCAGCCACATTTTTCTCAGTAAAATGCAAAATAGAGATTCCCTAATTTGTTTTACTATAATCTGTCCCGTGTTTAAAGTCTATAAGATAAAAAAATAAATTTGTTTAAATTGTTATTTTTCAAGTGGATAAAAACAGTAAATTAGAACTAAAATCAATGCAATTAATAAAACGTGTCATATAATAGAATGACAACACTTAAATGTACCACATCAGTGACAAGAGAGGTAAAATCTTTCAAGAAGTTTAGAAAAACCTTAATTGAATAAAAATAAAATAAATAAAACTTTAAGTTATCTCATGTGCCATGTTTAGGCGAACTGTTAGACCTACTTTTAGATATGTCTGGATTTGTGTAGGAAATCTTAACTCTCATTTAGATTACAACCTCTTCTATAAGACTTGAAATTATAGGATTCTATCCAATGCCAATGAGCTGCATTACAGTTGAGACTCTCTGATAATATGTAACATCAATTTTACAATATTTCACATAACATATTTATCTGTGGTTTATTTGATCCCTGTTATTACTGATGTATGTGTTTTAATCTGTGGTTTAATTCACACAGATATCCAGAGGTTACCACTTACATTAAATGCATACTTATTCTGTGTAATATATTTTTCCTGTTATCCTGTTAGGATTCCATTCACTTCTTATTTGTTTTCTGACAGGTACACAAGACTCCTATTGTTAATAGCATTGTAAAAGAGAAGAAAGACCTTGTTCCTTTTAAGTTGAGTAAAAAGAGAATAGTGACTGAAGATAAGCTGTGGTAACGTGGCAAAGCAAAGCAAACTTACTGAAGTCTAATAAAATCAGTGAGTCAAACAAGGCCAAAATGAGGTAGAAAACATTAATGTAACTAGAATCTGAGACTCCCGTCTTTGTTTCACTGTGTTCCAAGAGAGGATAGCTTACCTATGACCATATATATATGTGTGTGTGTGTTTAAATTGTGATTTTTAAATTGTGATATATATATATATATATATATTTAAATTGTGGTTTATATAAAGATATATATACATCTTTAAATTGTGATTATATATATATGTTAAGGGGACATATTATCTTAGCTATGTTCATAGAAGCAGTAGCACAAAACTGGTTCATAACAAAAGTGGTAATAGGTAAGCTGTTGGGGGTTCTTTTAATCTTGGACTGGAATTGAAATGTAGTAACAATAGGATGCCACACTTGCCATCATATAGACACTCCTAAAGGTAGAGAACCCTTTCTAGAGAACCTTAGTTTATAATCTTTGTAAGACCTCAAGGTCTTTTATATGTTTCATTGGAATATAAAATGTCTGGAGAATCCAATTTTGCTTTAGGCTGATGTGAGGAAGAGATAGATAGATAGATAGATAGATAGATAGATAGATAGATAGATAGACAGACAGATAGATAGGTAAATAGCCCAAATTCCTACATAATATAGTCATGCCCTCAGTAGTCCTGAGCTAGAAAGGTTCAGAGAAAGATGGAAACATTGCTTCACCCATTAAGTGAGGCCAAGGAGACTAACAGTTGTTTGAAGATGTGAACTCAACTTCTTTTCATGCCTTTCAGCTTTCAGGATGTGATAGAGTTAACAAAATTTTAATAGAAACATCCCCCAAAATGAAAAATACTTTGAATTAACCTGTATTTTTGATGTTTAAAAGTAATTTATGTTAAAATTTTATGTCAATAATTTATATTATTACATAATATTCATTGCTTTTAGCTGTCAAAAGCTTCCCAGAGATACTGAATCTGTAGTAAGCAGAGTATTCCAAAGAGTCATGTCTCTACTAGATTCTAAGAACTCCACAAATTCAAATAATGTTTGTAGGAGGCTGAATAATGGCCACCCAAAAATATCCAGTACTTTTCCCTTGAACATGTAAAAGTCATCTGATAAGGAAAAAGGGACTTTGCAGGTGTGATTAAGTTAAGGCTTTTGAGATGGGGGGAATCATCTTGGATTGTCCAGATGGGTCCTAGATTCAATCACAAGTGAGAAAGACAAAGGGAAATTTGACACATACAGAAAAGAAGACAATGTGATCACAGAAGCAGGTTATTTTAGTAATGCTTTCACCAGACAATCAAGTCACAGAATGCTGGTAGACACCAGAAGCTGAAAGATTTCAGACTTCTTACCTCCGGAATGGTAATAGAATAAATTTCCATTCTCAAAAGCCAGTAAATGATTTTGATTTTGTGGTGGTTTGTTCATATGCAAAAATCAACTTAAGACGGATTAAATACTTAAATGTAAAACCTAAAACTATAAAAACCCCAGAAGAAAACCTAGGAAATACCATTCTGAATGGTCCTGGCAAGGACTTCATGACAAAGACTCCAAAAGCAATTACAACATAAACAAAAATTAACAAGTGGAACCTAATTAAACTAAAGAGTTTCTGTGCAGCAAAAGAAACTATCAACAGAGTAAACAGACAACCTACAGAATGGGAGAAAATATTTGTGAAATATACATCTAACAAAGGTCTAATGTTCAAAATGTATAAGGAATTTAAACCAATCAACAAGCAAAATATGAAAAGGCTTTACTGGCTGTTGCTGGTTTTAATAACAGAGGAAAGGACCACAAGCCAGGAAATGTATGCGGCCTCTTGCAAAAAGCAAGAAAATGGATTCTCTCCAGAAAGGAACGCAGCTCTGCCAAAATCTTGATTTTAGCCAAATGAGACTCATTTGATCTCCAGGGCAATAAGCTAACAAGTTACGGTTGTTTTACGCTGCTACTTTTGGGAGTAATTTGTTATAGCAGCAATAGGTAACTGATAACACTCTCCTATAAGAAAAAAATGTATGTAAAAGTCATCTGAAGACATCTGCATCTATACTAAAAAGTTTTCAAAGTATGCCACAAAATAATAATACAAAATATTAATAATTTGTCTGCAACCATAATGCCCCATCTACATCCCTTAGTATGATATGGTTTCCTTTTGAAATCTAATGACATGTATATGCCATCAGATAAAAGTATAACTTTCATCACTATTAAATATTAAGAATTTTACTAGTTTGGTGGATATTTAATAAAAATAAGATGTAAATATTCTAGTTATAAAAACCAGTGCACAATATCCAGTGATAATTTAATCAAAGTAAATATAATAAATGAATTCCTTGTGTATGTGTGTGCCTATTGCAATTGACCCAGAATAAGAATTCATTAACACTGAATACAGCACAAGTTTTATTTGTAGAACTGTTTTTCCAAGAATTAGAAACAAAGATTATCTATTTCCATCGTGGTTTAAAATTTGATATGTTTCTCAAGGCTTGAGTTTGAACATTTATTCAAATAAGCATCTAAGCTTAAACACCAAGCAGAAATATTAGCCATTACCCTAGCAAACACATTGTAGATGTAAATTTCATTATCAACATCCTGTCTCACAAGATTCTGTAATCTCCCAGTAAGCAGGGCCAGGAAATACAAAAATTTTCCCACAGATATTTCACTACTTCAATTATAATTTCAAGTTGTGTAACATTTTACAGTAACCAAACAGGCTAAATGCAAATATATAAAACAAAAACTGTAACCAGAAAATCATTTTCTCTAAAACTACCTCTCACTTCTTAATTGCAACATCTTACTTGGACCTAAAAAAAAATTGCAACATCTTACTTTTCCTAACTAGTTTTACTGGAATATGTATATGCTTAATACTTGTTCATTTATTTATTCAAAATCTTTCCTAACTAATAGTAGATCCATGATTACTGGGCCATTTTAGCATTCTTCCCTATATATACAGAAAGTGAATGCTATCATTATCTTTTAGTGCAATTTCAGATACATCTCCAAATTTTCTTATCGCTGTTGCTATTGTTATTCTTATGTAACATGACTTGACTTCATACTACTCTAGTGGCTTTCTTTAACTTTGCATTATGGATTTCTGTCATAATTCTATTCATGTCATCAAGGCACTGCATAATTTGCCTGCCTCTTCAGAAGCCTTTGAAGGGAGGCAATATATTGATCATAGTCAACTACACTCTAATTTCTCAAGATACTGCCAAACATTTCATTAGTCTGGTATATGTTAAATACGATAGAACCAATCCTGTTTTAGAATAAGTTATTTTTTCTAGGCAGAGAGCTACCATGTAAGGTCCACCTTTTGGTGCTCAATTAGTAAGAATCATAACATGCTTTTGAAACTCATATTAAACCACTCAGTGTTCCAATGACCTATTGGATGACATCACGTCATTATAGATTGGAGTTTTCAATTCAGCAATTTGCTTCAATAGTGCTGTCAAAAACTAACAAGATCGTGGAAATGGTTCTCAATGAATTCTCAGAATGTTTATTGATGCAGCTGATACTGTTGTTAAAGTTTCTACACTTATATTGATAAGCTGATTGGTACGCTAGGAAACAAATGCCCTTTGTTGAAGGGATCAGCAGGCACATCAATGCACATTTTATTTCTGATTATTTTTTCTTTGGGCTATACTAAATATGGCAGTAAAGTTGAATAAAACTTTAATAATTGGTAGGAATATTATTTTTCAAGTGTCATGAGCCAGGGAGGCACACAAAATAAATTTGTCTAATAAATCACAATCATCATAACAGATCGAACAGACTTATGAATCCCCCCAAATTCATCATTTTAAAGCGATCAGCTCATTTAACACTAAAATGCATCTATCCTCAGGCTGAATAATAACATCTGTAAAGCAGCACCCAGCAACATAATGCATTTAAGAATATATAATTAAGACATTGGAAAGAACTAAGACTAGTAGGCCTGAATCTTAAAGGAGTCAATAATGGCTTGCAAACAGTAAAGTTGGATAAATTGGTTCTTAGGAAAATAAACTAGGAGAGGAAAATTTCAGAGGAGTAGAGTAGGTTCCCAGTTAACTCAAATTTTCCAGAAGGCTAATGTCTATCTAATAAGATTATATAGTTCTTGGGTCACATAAGATTTGAACCACAAATACCTATCTGAAGAGGATGATTCCTTCTTATACTTCTCTCAGATCCCTCAATCCAAGAGTAGTTCTTCATGGAACTGGCTTTTGTGAACTATTTATTCAATTAGTAAGTAATCTTGATCCCTACAGCTCCATCTAATCCTGCCCTCTTTTGAAAAAACAGAACTTTAGAGCTAGAAAGTAATTGCAGAATTATTTATTTCAACCACCTAATTCCCACTGAGGTACAAGAGAAGAATGTGTCTTACTCAAGCATAGTGCTTAAGTGATCAAATTAGGTCTATAGAACCTACGCACCTGTAGTCTCAGCCATGGAACTTTCTACTTTATTGTCTATTTCTGCCACTTCTATTCATTAAAATAGTTACCTAGATGGAGAATCAGATATCCTGTGTTCTTTATCCATATACCAATAATTTTGAATTTGCCCTTGTACAAACCACATTGCCCTTTACTAAGTAATAGTTTTTAAAAAGCATGATTGATATAGTTATTTTTAAAGGACACTGACATAGTTCGATCACTGTCATACTTATCTCAACCACACAATGATATGGTTAACACTGTAGATTACGTTCCTCTTAAATACTATTATTCTAGATTAAGAACTATTATGTTAGCCTATATTTAGCTAGTGTAAAGTTTGGGAATTTTCTATGTCATTGACAATCTGGTAGTGGGATCAGAAAATACTATCTGTTAACAGATAAAACACTAAGGTGCTTGAAATGCCTGACTCAGTGCAGAATTTATGAGGAAATGCTAAGGTGGCAATTACAGAAAAATGGAATATTAAGGACTAAAGGAAGTAAAACTTGAATTTATTTTGTCATTGTAAGAGAGAAGCAATTAAGACTCTGTAGAGAAGAAAACTCATACTCAGTGATCCCTGACTATCTGGTTTACAACTAGAGCTAGTTTATAAAGAGTAGAAAGACAAGGGCATATGAAGTTAGAGTATTTTGAGAAAAGAGGAAACCTAAAAAGGAATAGTTGGGAGTAATTAAACTGGTTAAACACAGAAAACAAACCATTGTATAAAAGGTGATAATCTCAACTTTAAAAAATGAAAGAAAATAAGAGAATCATTGAGGTAATACTGCTTATAGTTTTGTGAATGGGATGTAATAAACAAATAAAGAACCTAGAGATTGAGCTTGGCCATACTGTAGAAATGCTATGAAGATCAATATTGATCCCCAAATGGAGATCTGGGGCTAAACCAGAACATAAATATACAGTTAGCCAAGGCCTGTCTAGTAAGACATGAAGGTGGAAAAGAAGAAAATGAGTTCATTCAAGTCAAGGGAATTATAAAGGGAATATAAAGAGATCTTTGCAAAGACATCAGAAACTCTAAAGAAAAAGTAGCCAGTGAATATTTAAAAAGTAAAAAAAAAAAAAACCCACAAAATTGATTAAATCTGCCTTTCATAAATTGCCTATATCAAGCTATAAATTGATGTTTTTAAATAGTAAGCACCAATGTTATAAAATAATACAATTTCCATAGTATTTATACACAGACATTATGTGCATACTGAAAAACTGCAATATAAAATAACCTAAAATATTTTTTTAAATAGCAAAGCCAGGAGAAAAAGGGAGATTTAACTAATGAACTTAAATGAAAAGTAACAAGTAATTTAAAGAAAGCAATGAAATCAAAATATGACTAGACCAACCCCAAATGGGGAAATACAAAAACAATAAAAAGAGTATAATTTAAATATATTGGAATGGCTATGAGTTTGGACAAGTTATTGCTGGATAATATTCAATCCGCAAGGATATTAGAGCATTAAAATGAATAGTCATATATGCAGATAATAATGAACAGAGTTAGCACCATTGTAATGCAGTAAAGAAAAAAAGTCCTTTTTAAATATAAAAATTTAACAATGAATATGAAAATGCATATCAAAGGAAAAATTAAAATGTGTACCACATAGCAAGAAGTGGTACCCTGGTTACTATCTAGCTTTGATAAAACTCCTTATAGACTGATATTTGAGAACCCAAATTCAGCACTGGTTACTGCATTTTTAAAAGGTTAACATTTAAATGCCAATAAACTATAAATGATCGTTATTATTCTAAGCAGGTTTGGCTTTCATTTATTTCACACAGTATTTAATTTTAGATAAATTTTACTTAAGCTGTCCTTGAATAAGGAAAGGATGCTGGTCTGACTCTAGACATAAATAAAAGAAGAAGAATTAGAACTCATTCTCTCTCTCTCTCTCTCTCTCACACACACACACAAATACACACACACACACACACACACACACATCCTTATTATTGAATGCCAAATAAAATATTACTGGGGTGAAATTCAAATACTAAAAATTTTAAGTTAACCAGTAACACAGACATATTCACAATGTAATCAAACCTCTGGAGTTGTAAGGTCAGTACAAATATAACCCAATCCCTTCTAAATGTATAGTACTGCACAAGTATCATGGATGTTCAAATGGCTGTACAAGTCATTCAAACAGCGAAGAAAGAAGCACATTTTTTTTAGCATATAGAGCTCCCTAGAACCAGAAAGCAGATGAATACATTTGACAAAGCTTTCCAATAACAAGTTGTGCACCAAAATGTTTTCTTTTTACTCAACTTTTAGTTTTCCAAGGAACTCAATCTAAACAAAATGTCCAGCCCTGACCAATCCACATAATAAAAGCTTTAAAAAGTTTAGAAAACATGTATAACTGTCAATGTAGGTGTTGACCAAATAAAGACAAGAAGGTCATATTTATTTGCAAAGGTTATACAACAAGGAGAAAGGAGTCCAAGAGGAGTAATGAGGTGAAACTGTACAAGGACATTTCTAAAACAGCTTATATGTGTGTTTTGTGTGGAACAGTCTCTAAGAAGTCATAAAATCCTCATTGCTTAGTCATTTAAAAATCAGAGCATATAAAGGCAGACTTAAAATGCTTAATTAGGCCTCTGACTTTTTTCTGAAAAATTAATGTGAATCTGACAGTAATCCACTGTCAGAGAATTCTTAGATTTTTTGGAACTCCTTACACAATTAACATCATGAAACTTACTAAGGACACCATTATTAGGAAAATATTGTCAAAAGTGTTTAAGTAATTAAGTTGTTTTTGACCATTTATTTATGGATACAAAATATAAGGTTTGAAACAGCTAATAGTGTTGTACAGACCACATTTATGTAACAATAATTTCCTTAAAAATTAGCAAGAATTAAGATGTTTCCTATTTGAGAGAAGTAGAAATACTTGTAATATTTATTTCTTTTATGAAACAGATATGATAGCCTTAAATAACATTTATATTTTAGATATTCCATTATACTTCTAAAGCATAAACATCCCAATGTGTGTTTTAGAATCGAAGGCAATACCACAAAGTTAAAAACAATCCTTAACTAAGTCATTTACTGAGGTAATAAGGAGTGTATTCATGTTAAATGTTAAGACATTAGAGAAACGTTTCTGAAAAGAGCATATGCAACATCACAATTGCCTAGAGAGTTTGTTAAAAATCGAAATTTCTGTTATGTCACTTCAAAACAATTTGGGTGCACCAATCTGCATTTTACCAAGTTCCTCAGATGATTCTGCTGTGCAATAAAGCTTAAGAATCATTGACAGAAAAATAGAACTTCAATGAGAAAGCTAGAGATAAAAAGGAATGAATTTTCCTTGTTCCAGTGTCATTAGTATATTATACTCTAATTTTCCTTTAATAATAATTTCCCTAGGATTAAACAAAAGACAAGCCACATAGGATTATAATTTTGTAAAACCAAAATGACAATTATCACTCAGTAGAACTCCATCTCAAAACACGTGAATGTATATTTTCTTATGTGGTCCCTAAGAAAGGCTCATAAAGCATAATGCTGATTTAACTCAAAGATATTATATTATTTATAAAATGGAACAGACTGACCTGAACTCTAGCTGTCTTTGATGGCTCAAAGCAAATCCAGAAGGCCTTACCAGTTTCAACCAGTTTGTGCCAGTTAACTTTAAAGAAGAAGCTGGCCTAATGATTTTTACAAACACGAACATTTCCTAATAATATATTGTAGGCTGTTACTTGCTTATCCAAGTGATCCCATTTTAAATAAGAGTTCCTTAAAAGAGTTTTGAACAAGGAACATGACAGATTGCATTTTTAAGCCATGTTCATTAAAACAAATTCTAGCTAATAAAAATATTACTTTATATAATGTTGACATACTGTTTTTCTCAGCTTATTTAATAACAGAAGAGATGTTCATGCTTAATCGTTAAGGGTTTCAGGTTGATCAGATTTATCAGTGTACTTTTTAAACTAACAATAAATCACTTTACTGATGGCTCAATCAATTTTTGGCCACTTATTATGCCATTATATCACCTACTTAATTTTCAAAATCAATCTTTATTTATAAAAAGCTTGTCCTCTTCCCCTTGTGTGTCACAGTGTCATGCTGTAGATTTTGATCCCTACGGAGTAAGGACAAAGCCAGAATCAGAAAGTAGATACAGGACACAAGGAAAGACATGCTTTGGTCACATATGGGAACGAGAAAGGTTTTGTATATCACAATAATCATAACTTCCTTTAAAGAGAAAAATTTCCTATATTATTAATTCCACAATTGTACTAATTAAAAAAATTAACACTGTTATTTGATAATATAATTTACAAAGTATGCTGAGCACATAATCTCATATCTAAAATTCATGACTACATTTATGATTCATTCCACTTTTCTTTATGCAAAAGAAGGCTCTTATATCCTGAAATAATCTAACCTCCTTTCTGATACTTATTTCCACATTTTAACATTCAAAATTTGTTTGAAAGTTTTAAAAATTTCTCCACATTCTTCGACTGTCCTTGCTTAAAACAAATAATATATAATTTCTGCTGTCTAGCTATAACATTTTATCATATTCACTCATTCCATCAAATATTTATTTTAGCATCTACCATATACCAGACACTGATCCTCCACCTGCACTTTTCAAATATTAATGCACATATGAATGAGCCATATAATGCAGATTCTAATTCTGTAGGTCTGGGATAGGGCCTAAAATTCTGCATTGCTGACAAACTACCAGGTAAGATTAAGATCATACTTTGAGCATCAGGGGTCTAATACTTAGTCTATAGAACTAACTTGAACAAGGTGAAAGAAGCCAGTCTTAATAAAACCATCCCATAACAATTTGAGATATAGTATTGTAGATGGATGGCAGTCCAGGAAGGATTGTAGTAGTTTTAAAATTGCAATGAAAGTTATGGAATCTAATGTATCCCAATACACAAAAACCAATGAACTCTATCAGAACATAACCACTAGTGCCAAAGTGAAAAAGAAAAATATGATACCAAGAGCATTCTATATTGCAAAGATTAATAGCTTATTTCTATTTGTGATAATCTATTGCTGTAGGAGGGATTTTTTAAAAAAAATGAGCGAGCTTGGCTGATTTTGAACGCAATCAATAAATATTTGTGAAATAGACTCAGATCTCCTGACACTATATTTTCAAGCTAAGAAAAAAATCTTTCTAGCCACTTCCTAGATGTTGGCTTAATGAGAACCATACTCTATTCACATGCAGGTTGGAAAAAATCTGCCATAAAGTCAACTAAGGAAGTTTTTCCCAAGTGGGTAAAGAATACAAATAGGAAAGCAAACGGGACTTTGCTTTTTTTGCTGGAGCAGATTTTGGAAAACAGATGCACAACATCTCTTTCCTGTATTTCCCAAATGAGTCGTTCTGTAGACTTTTGGGTATGAATTAAAAGGAATTAGACATACAAAGAGGAATTTGTTACAAGAAAATAAATAAACACACCCATACACATTCATTTTCTGTGGATTTACACTTACTCTTTGTATAATGTGGACATAATAGAATATCCATTTGGATCATTTCATTATGAATGTCATTTAAGGAACTGATATTAACTTTATAATTATGCTCTTGGATATTTGTTTGTTACCATATAAGATGACCTGACTTTTCAATCAGATACCATAGCAGAGGAAAATGAGGTACATATTATCTTTGTTATAATGACAAAACTTTGCACTTCTATACTAGTCCAGAGAAGACATACTTTATTTATTCTAGACTAATTGCAGACCATTTCTATATTCTTTTGCTACAGCTTCCTATCAGACCACCAAAGTCTAGCATTTAACTTTCGTCTCTATTTTCATCTTTGTATATTATGTCTTGGAGAAAAAATCAGAAGCATCTAGATGAAGCCAAGAATTTTGGTATTATCATTCCCTGTAATATATGCAGCTAAGCTGAAATAGGTCTGCTGTATTTCCTGATTGCCTCAATTTAAAGTAATTTGTGTTGAACTGTGATTCATGAGTTGTTGAAAACTAATCAATATACTGCTTAGTTTCAAACAAAAATTTAAAACAAAGCCATTTATGATAAATAATTGAAATGAAAAAGCTAAGATTTCCACTACATCCTATTATTTTAATTTGAGTGATCCTTTGTGACTGATTTGCAGGTGGTAATGACTTGCAAATTAAGTTGGCAGAAAACTGTGCTGTTGTGACCCAGTGACTAAGCTTTCGCAGAGCTTACAAAGAACACTGTGCATTTTGGGGCTTTATATTTTATTGCCTATGTCCAGGGTGAGAATGCTTCTTGCAGCCTTATCCAAAAAATAGCATTAATGAATACTGTCAGTCTACCACTTAGTAGGTTGAGAACAAGCGGTTAACACCTCTACCTCAACATAAATTGACTCGTTGAAGTGCTTGGCCAGGGAATTATTTATTTTCCTGTTCAGCATCTTCTCAGTAAAACAGATTCCTTCCTTTAAACACCAACGCCACTTACAACTGCAGTAACACTCTGTTAGAAATGAAACCCAAAAGAAAATTCCAATTTCCCTGAAAATGGTGGACCTCTGGTGTCAATTACTTGTCTTCAAACTTCACACAAAGTTTCATTCAGTCATAAGTGTGCAAGATGATTCAAGTGCATCAAGAGTCTTTGAAACAATAAAAGAAGAGATAATCCAGTCCATAACAATTAATAATGGGGTCACTCAGCTGCTGATGATAGATTCTACATCTGCTGACACATTCCTTTTTAAATACCTTCAATCTAAGTATCGCCACAACCTTCACTGACAGGCTTTTTCTAATTGCATGATTTCCTGAACAGCAAACTTATCATCTGTATGTTTCATCTGGGAGGACTGATCTACCATTCTTGCTGCACCTAAATGTTCACATATGAAAGCAAAAGGTGGCAATGAGGAAAGGGAGAAGGGACAGGAAAATAATCTCTGGAGTAGAATCTACTAAGTCTACCATTTTATATGCTTTACCTATTTTAATTTTTACAATAACTCTGAAATTATTATTGTTATTCACATACATTTTCCAGCTAATTTTGAAGTTATACAGTCATTAAGTGTTAATACTGTGATCACCTCTGAGTTTTGTTTGATCCAGCTCATTCACTACTTCCTTCAGAAACTCTTCCTTAATACCATCATGCCTGCCACCACTGTGGTTACTTTAATAAATCCTCCTTGGTGCATCTTTCTGTGTTTTCAGATTGTTTTTTTTCATTGCCTGTTTATACATGTTGCTCCTTCACTAGATCTTGAGCTCTGGAAAAGCAAGGTTATGTCTTTTCTATGAATCCTAGTGGGTCTAGAACAGTATCTGACACACAGCAGGTTCTCAGTGAATGTTTGTTGAATGGTGACCAAATGACTTCAAAGCCTATGATATTTTAAGCCCTCTTGATCTCCCAACTCCATTTAATCACAAGTAATTTCTCCCTTTTCTGACCTTGCCACACAGTTTGTATTATTTGAAGGTACTTAGTCCTTCAGGCCTCGCAGTATAGTTATTTTTGTATTTGTCATGTATTCTCTGCCATAATATACACTCTTTGAGAGAGTATTATTCATATTCTCCTAGCGACCAACCACATTGTTTCAATAATGTTAGTCTTTATATATGCGTTTATTGAACACTTTCTCTGTCTTAGTTACTTTGTTAGGTATTAGGTAGGGGCAATTCAGAGTTAAACAGGAAGTGGTCCTGGTCCTTCCTCTTGAAAGGATGATAGTCTAGCCATAATAGTCTGGTTACAATAGAGTGTGAAAATTACTATGATTGATGCATGAGCAAAGTGTTACGGAAATACACGGAATGAGTATGCCGGCTTTTACAGAGGAGGTAATATTTAAATGAAGCTTAGCTGTATCTTGCACCAGGTGATACAGCCAAGGCATCTTTTTATAACAAAGAATTTTTAAAGTAGTTTATAGTGGAATAGAATTCAGTACTGTCAAATGCCACTCCTTCCCCCATCAATAAAATTCCTGCTGTAGTTTCCCACAATTATTAATCAAAACTTGGGGATTTTAAGACATGGGCACTGATGAATGCATGGGCTTAGATTCAAATCTCACTCCAACTCCTAATTCTCTTTGACCTTGAAAAGTTACTTTAACTTTATGGGTTTCAATGTTCTAATCAGGGTAAAATAATGATAATAACTACCCATTGAATTGAAATACACACACACACACATACACACACACACACGGATAGATAGATAGATAGATAGATAGATAGATAGATAGATGATAGATAGATTCTTAAAAGGTGCATACATGTAATGCCTAGTTGGTCTTCAATATATATTATTATTCTAAGAAGTTTGAAAAAAGGGAATATTACTTTCTGGATAGTAACCTGTGTATTCAATAATAAAAACTCTACTTTTCCAACATTTTTTTTTCTGCCAGTTTCCTACCCTTATATCAAAGATACTAATGTTTCTTTGTAAACTCTCTAGACTAGGAGATACCTGTTGCATTCTAACAGTCCAATCTTATATTCTTTCATTCAGTTAGTCAGTAAATTACTTAATATTCATAGAGTCATTCAGCATTTACTAATATACATGATGAAATGCTAGATGCTGAGGATGATACAGAGATGGAAATGTCAGTGTCCATACTTATAATTCACAAAAATATGACATGGTAAACAATTACCATTATAATTCAAAGTAATGTGTAAGAAGTGATCTATGTATGATAAGATCAGTGTGGGCTTTGATAGTTCTGAAGGGGGAGAAGTGGCAATATTGTGTGTCATTAATGGAAGGCCTCTTGGAGGAGTTTGCATTTAACTTCGATCTTAAAGTTTGCTTAGTTAGGTTTGAATAAATAAGATAAGTGGGGCTGATTTTCAGAAGTTTCCCATGCAGAATGGATGGTATTAACCATACAGTATCATGGATAACAGCAGGATCTTTGAGATCAGACAGAACTGAGTTGGCATCCTGGCTCTAAAACTTGCTGGTTTTGTGCTATTGGGCAAGTTTCCTAACATATTTGAACTTCTATATTCTCATGTGAAAAATGGGGATACTAAGGGTACCTACCTCAAGGAGTTGTTGTAGAATTAAATATGATAATGCATGGAAAGCACTTTGCACATACTTGATACATAATAAATGCTTAATAAAAGGTAGTTGTTATGACTATGAGCAAAGGTGCAGATACAAATTTCCAAAAGCATACCTGGAGTGCAGTCATTTTTTTCAAAATGGAAGGTACACACATATGTATGTACAGATAAAAAAAATCTGGAAACATTAATGACATGGTTTGGCTCTGTGTCTCTACCCAAATCTCACCTTGAATTGTAATCCCCATAATATCATCTTGTCATGGGCAGGACCGGGTTGAGGTAATCAGGTCACGGGGGCAGTTTCCCCCATGCTGTTTTTGGGGTAGTGAAAGTTTTCATGATAGTGAGTGAATCTCACGAGATCTGATGGTTTTATAAGCGTCTGGCATTTCCCCTGCTTGCACTCATTCTCTCTCCTGCTACCCTGTGAAGAGGTGCCTTCGGCCATGATTGTAAGTTTCATGAGATATCCCCAGCCATGTGGAACTGTGAGTCAATTAAACCTTTGTTTTTTGTAAATTACCCAGTCACAGGTATTTCTTCATAGCAACGTGAGAACGGACTAATACAGTAAGTTGGTACTGGGAGTAGTACTTCATCTTTACAATAAAGATACCCCAAAACGTGGAAGCAACCTTAGAATTGGGTAACAGGTAGTGGTTGGAGTAGTTTGGAGGGCTTAGAAGAAGACAGGAAAATGTGGGAAAGTTTGAAACTTCCTAGAGACTTGTTGAATGGCTTTGACCAAAATGCTGATAGTGATATGGACAATGAAGTCCAGGCTGAGGGGGTCTCAGATGGAGGTAAGGAACTTTTTGGGAACTGGAATAAAGGTGATACTTGCCATGCTTTAGAAAAGAGACTGGTGGCATTTTACCCTTGCCCTAGAGAACTTGAGAGAGATGATTTACATTATCTAGAAGAAGAGATTTCTAAGTGGCACTGCATTCAAGAAGAAGCAGAATATAAAAGTTTGGAAAACTTACAGCCTGACAATGTGGCAGAAAAGAAAAACCCATTTTCTAGGGAGACATTCAAGCTCTGCCCACCCCCCCCCCGGAAATTTGCATAAGAAATCAGTAGCCCAATCTTAATCACCATGACGATAGGGAAAATGTCTCCAGGACATGTCAGAAGTCTTCACAACAGCCCCTCCCATCACAGGTCTGGAGGCCTAGGAGGAAAAATTGGTTTCCTAGGCTGGGCCCAGGGCCTTGCTACTTTGTGCAGTCTCAGGATTTGGTGGTCTATATCCCAGCTGCTTCAGCTCCAGCTGTGGCTAAAAGGGGACTAGGTACAGCATCAGAGGGTGCAAGCCCCAAGCCTTGGCAGCTTCCATGTGATGTTGAGCCTGTGGATGCACAGAAGTCAATAATTGAGGTTTGGGAACCTCCACCTAGATTTCAGAGGATGTATGGAAATGCCTGGATGTTCAGGCAGAAATTTGTAGCAGGGGCAGAGGCCCTCATGGAGAACCTCTGCTAGGGCAGTGCAGAAGGGAAATGTGGGTTTGGAGCCCCCACACACAGCCCCATTGAGGCACTGCCTAGTGGAGTTGTGAGAAGAGGGCCACCATTCCTCAGACCCCAGAATGGTAGATCCACTGACAGTTTGCACCATGCACCTGGAAAAGCAGTAGACACTCAATACCACCCCAGGAAATTAGCTGGTATGGAGGTGGTACCCTGCAAAGCCACAGAGGCAGAGCTTCCCAAGGCCATGGGAGCCCACCTCTTGCATCAGCGTGACCTGGATGTGAGACACGAAGTCAAAAGAGATTATTTTGGAACTTTAAAGTTCAATGACTGCCCTATTGGATTTCAGATTTGCATGGGGCCTGTAGCCCCTCTGTTTTGGCCAATTTCTCCCACTTGGAATGGGTGTATTTACCCAATGTCTGTACCCCCATTGTATCTAGGAAGTAACTAACTTGCTTTTCATTTTACAGACCCATAGGCAAAAGCAGCTTGCTTTGTTTCCAATGAAACTTTAGACTTGGACTTTTGGGTTAATGCTGGAATGAATTAAGACATTGGGGGACTGTCAGAAGATATGATTGTGCTTTGAAATGTGAAAACATGAGATTTCGGAGGGGCCAGGGGCAGAATGATACGTTTTGGCTCTGTGGCCCCACCTAAATCTCACTTTTAATTGTAATCCTTATAATCCCTACTTGTCAAGGGTGGGACCAGGTGGAGGTAATCAGATCATGGGGACAGTTTCCCTCATGCTGTTTTCATGATAGTGAGTGAGTCTCCTGAGATCTGAAGGTTTTGTAAAGGTCGGGCATTTCCCTTGCTTGCACTCATTCTCTCTCCTGCCACCCTGTGAAGAGATGCCTTCTGCCATGATTGTAAGTTTCATGAGGCATCCCCAACCATGTGGAACTGTGAGTCAATTAAACCTCTTTTCTTCCTAAATTAGCCAGCCTTGGGTATTTCTTCATAGCAGTGTGATAATGGACTAATACAATTAATAAGGCTACTTTGTGAGTTTTGAATATTAGGCTAAGGGATTTATATTCTATTCAAAAATGCTCCATCTCCAGTTAAAATCCATTTATTTTTCTTCTAGCCTCAGTAATAAAACATACAATTTGAGGAAAGGAAAAGCAAGTCATTTCAAATACCCAGTAACATTGCAGTGCTGTACTACAGATTATTCTGATGGACTTATTAATGAGTTTTATAAGATTAATCAATAAACACATTTTTAATACTTCCTATTTGCCATACTCTACAAAATGTAAACGTTCCATTTTTTACCTGCTTTTTGCTAAATGGAGATTTTTTTGATCTAGTTAATATGTTATTGTAACTGATGATAATATCTTTTCAGGTACTTAAGGCATCAACACAACATTCATTTGATTCTTCAAGCACTATTAAATTAAAACCCTAACAGCACTATAAAGTGTTAGCAGCACATATAATTATAAGTCACAAAAGTGTTTATCAGTGGGACACTATCTTAAAATGGCCAGCTTCCCAAGTGATGTCTCCACTATCCCATCTAATCAAGACAGGGAACTGCTAAGGTGATGCACAGCTAAATGTGTCACTATCTACACTGCTGAAACTGGAAAGAGCATACTAGAGATCCTCAGTGGCATTCAGTACTCTCTGTATCAATTAAACATGTAGTAGCATGGAATCTAAGAGCACAAGATATATACTTTTGGATCTAAGTTGTTAGATTCCGAATGGTAAAATACCAACTTTATATATATTTTTTACAAAAAAAAACCCTAGTATTTTATGATACATATTCACAAGGGGATAACTTTCTGCAGAATAATGTGATTCTAATTTTTATGTCCTTTTGCTGACTGATTTAAAGCCTAGTTTATTTCTACCTGTACAAGATGAAGATGTTTCATTTACAATGAAGTCACAAATAGCTCTAATACAGAAGTTGTATACCTCATGATATATTAGGCTGGATAACCAGTGTTTGTTGATTTACCAACACTACTGACATTTGGCATTTACTTTAATTTCTAGTCATCTTTAAGAATATGAGTCATATATTCATTATATGAACTCAGCAATATGAAATGGAGAACTATCAAAAGTGATATTTATCTGGGGTTATACAGTTACGTATATTAATTTATATTAAATTAACCTGCATCTCACATAACATAATATGGACCATCCATCTTTGAAGAGGAGGAAAGTCATTTCTTTGAGTTTATTGTTTTGATATCAAGAGTTTGCCTCACAGTTTTTGTTCATTTCAATAGTTTTTTGGGAATGGGTGGTTTTTGGTTACATGGATAAGTTATTTTGTTGTGATTTCTGAGATTTCGGTGCACCTGTCACCCAAGCAATGTACACTGTACCTAACATGTAGTCTTTTATCCCTCATCCCCCTCTGACCTTTTCCCCCAAGTCCTTAAAGTATATTACATCATTCTTATGCCTTTGCATCCTCATAGCTTAGCTCCCACTTCACTTAGAATAATGGTCTCCAACTCACTCCATTCATGTTGATGCAAAGGCCATTATTTTATTTTGTTTTGTGGCTGAGTAGTATTCCATGGTGTATATACCAAATTTTCTTTGTCCACTCATTGGTTGGTGGGCATTTAGGTTGGTTCCATATTTTTGCAATTGTGAATAATGCTGCTATAAACATGAGTGTGCATGTGTCTTTTTCATATAACAACTTTTTTCCTTTGGGTAGGTACCCAGTAATGATATTGCTGAATCAAATGATAGTTCTACTTTTATACCTTTAAGGAATCTCCATACTGTTTTCCATAGTGTTGCACTAGTTTATCTTCTCACCAGCAGTGTAAAAGGAGTCCCTTTATACTGCATCCACATCAACATCTACTAGTTTTCAATGTTTAAATTACAGTCATTCTTGCAGGAGCAAGGTGGCATCTCATTGTGGGTTTAATTTACATTTCCCTGATAATTAGTGATGTTGAGGTTTTTTTCATATGTTTGTTGGCCATTTGTATATCACCTTTTGGGAATTGTCTATTCATGTTCTTAGCCCACTTTTTGATAGGATTATTAATTTTTTCTTTCTTGGTGATTTGAGTTCCTTGTAGATTCTGGATATTTGTCCTTGGTTAGATGCATAGTTTGTGAATATTTTTTTCCACTCTGTGAGTTGTCTGCTTACACTGTTAATTATTTCTTTTGCTATGCAGAAACTTAATTTAATTAGGTCCCATTTATTCATTTTTGTTTTCATAACATTTGCTTTTGGGTTCTTAGCCATGAATTCTTTTCCTAAGCCAATGTACACTACAGTTTTTTCTGATGTTGTCTTCTATAATTTTTATAGTTTGAGGCCTTAGATTTAAGTCTTTGATCCACATTGATTTTATTTTTGTGTAAGGTGAGAGATGAGGATCCAGTGTCATTCTTCTACATGTGGCTTGCCAATTATCCCAGCACCATTTGTTGAATAAGGTGTCCTTTCCCCACTTTATGTTTTCGTTTGCTTTGTTGAAGATCAGTTGAATGTAAGTATTTCAGTTTATTTCTGGGTTCTCTATTCTGTTCTGTTTTATACTGGTATAAATTAGGCAACAGACCAATGGAACAGAATAGAGAACCCAGAAGTAAAGCTAAATACTGACATTCCACTGATCTTTGACAAAGCAAACAAAATGCTATTTTGGCCTTATAGTATGATTTGAAGTCTGGTAATGTGATGCCTCCAGATTTGTACTTTTTGCTTCATCTGGGTTTGGATATGCAGACACTTTTTTGGTTCCATATGCATTTTAAGACTGTTTTTTCTAGTTCTGTAAAGAATGATGATAACATTTTGATGAAATTTCCATTGAATCTGTATATTACTTTTGGCAGTATGTTCATTTTGTTTATTTATCTATTTATCTATTTATTTATTTATTAAGACAGAGTTTCGCTCTTGTTGCCCAGGCTGGAGTGCAATGGCAAGATCTCAGCTCACCACAACCTCTGTCTCCTGGGTTCAAGCAATTCTCCTGCCTCAGTCTCCCGAATAGTTGGGATTACAGGCATGTGCCACCATGCCCTGCTAATTTTGTATTTTTAGTAGAGATGGGGTTTCTCCATGTTGGTCAGACTGGTCTCAAACTCCCAACCTCAGGTGATCCACCTGCCTCAGCCTCCCAAAATGCTGAGATTACAGGCATGAACCACCACACCTGGCCAGCAGTAGGTTCATTTTCACAACATTGATTCTACCCATCCATGAGCATGGGATGTGTTTCCATTTGTTTGCGTCATCTATGATATCTTGCAGCAATGTTTCATAGTTTTCCTTGCAGAGGTTTTTTTTTTTCCCTCCTTGGTTAAATACATTCCTAAGTATTTTATTTATTTATTTACTTTTCAGTTGCAAAAGAGATTGCATTCTTCATTTCATTCTCAGTCGTTGTCTGTGTATAGCAGTGCTACTGATTTGTGTACATTGATTTTGTAACCTGAGAATTTACTGAATTCCATTATTAAATCTAAGAGTCTTTTGGGGTTGTCTTTATGATTTTCTAGGTATACAATCATATCATCTGCATACAGCAATAGTTTGACTTTCTCCTTTACAATTTGGATGCCCTTTATTTCTTTCTCTTGTCCGATTGCTCTGGTTAGGACTTCCAGTTCTATGTTGAATAGAAGTGGTAAAAGTGAGCATCCTTGTCTTGTTCCAGTTCTCAGTGGGAATGCTGTCAACATTTCTCCATTCAGTGTGATGTTGGCTGTGGGTTTGTCATAGATGCCTTTATTACTTTGAGGTACTTCCCTTCTAGGCCTATTTTGTTGAGAGTTTTTATCATAAAAGGGATGCTGGATTTTGTCAAATGCTTTTTCTGCATATATTGATATGATTATATGGCTTTCATTTTTAATTCTGTTTATGTGATATATCAAATTTATTGGCTTGCATATGTTAAACCATCCTTGCATTCCTAGTATGAAACCCATTTGGTCATGGTGTCATGGTGTATTTTCTTTTTGATATGCTGTTGGATTTGGTTAGCTAGTATTTTGTTGAAGATTTTTGCATCTATGTTCATTAGGGATGTTGGTCTGTAGTTTGTTGTTGTTGTTGTTATGTCCTTTCTTGGTTTTGGTGTAAGGGTGATACTGGCTTCATAGAATGAGTTATGGAGGACTTCCTCTTTCTCTATCTTTTGGAATAGTTTCAGTAGGATTGGTACCAATTTTTGCCTAAATGTCTGATAGAATTCAGCTGTAAATCTATCTGGCCCTGGACTTTTTTGTTGCTGGCAAATTTTTTATTACTAATTCATCTCACAGCTTGTTATTGGTCTGTTCAGAGTTTCTATTTCTTCCTGATTTAATCTAGGAGGATTATATATTTCCAGAAATTTATCCATCTTTTCTAAAATTTCTAGTTTGTTCACATAAAGATGTTCATAGTAGTCTTGAATGATCTTTTGTATTTCTGTGCTATTGGTTGTAATATCTCCCTTTTTAGTTCTAGTTCTGCTTATTTAAATATTCTCTCCTCTTTTCTTGGTTAATGTTGCTAGTTATTTTCAAAAACCAGCTTTTTGTTTCTTTTTTTTTTGTATTTTTTGTTTCAATTTCATTTAATTCTGCTCTGATCTTTATTATATCTTTTCTTCTGCTGGTTTGGGTTTGGTTTGTTCTTTTTTCTCTAGTTCATTGAGGTGTGACATTAGATTTTCTATATGTACTCTTTCTGACTTCTTGATGTAGCCATTTAATGCTCTGAACTTTCCTTCTAGAACCACTTTGGCTGTATCCCAGAGGTTTTGATAAATTGTGTCACTATTATCCTTGAGTTCAAAGAATTTAATTTCCATCTTTATTTTATTGTTAACCCAAAGATCGTTCAAAAGCAAATTATTTAATCTCCATTTATTTGCATAGTTTTGAAGGTTCCTTTTGGAGTTAATTTCCAGTTTTATTCCACTGTAGTCTGAGAGGATACTTGATATGATTTCAGTTTTCTTAAATTTATTGAAAATTGTTTTTTGGTCTGTCATATGGTCTGTCTTGGAGAATGCTCCTTGTGCTGTTGAGGAGAATATATATTGCCTCAATTATCTTAACATTAAAGTTGTTAAACGTTGAATTTATTTTTTTACTAAAAGAAAAATATTTGCATTTTTTCTTCTTTACAGCACTGACTCTTATCTAACTATGTAATGGCATAAATATACTTCCCATGCAAACCAAAAAAGCATCTAACATGCAGTATGACTTATGCTAGTAGACAAAATCAGCAGATTGTTTTTCAACAGGACTTTGATGGGAGTAGTGTCAGATTAATCAGGAAGTGACTATGGGGCAAACCAGGAGTGACAAGCCAGGCAAATAGAAAGAGTTAAAACCACCACCACCAACAGAAACCAACAGAATAGAGAATGAGAGCAGAAAGATGGCAGCGTATGAGAAAAAATGTGTTTATGTGTGTGCACAAGTGTACAAATTGTTGGTGTGTATGTTTATGTCTGTGCATATGTACACTTGTGAAAACACATAAACACACACAAATTTCTCCTCTTTTCATCTATTAAGACATGAAATGAAAACTAAACATTTCGTCATGATGCAGAAAGAGAATAAGACAGTTAAGCATACACCAGAGAAAGTAGAGTACCTAGTTGCGTTTGGAGAGACTGGAGGTGATATCCAAACCTGAGTTCTAAAGGAAGTGTGAAGGAATTAGTAAAGAAAATGACTCACAAAAATGTGCTGCATCCTCTGCCACTGAAAATGAAGTACTGTGACATCTGGGTATGAGCAGAGAGTTTGGACTCAGAGAGGCATGAGTAGGAAAATAAGCTGTACTACTTATTGGTCCTATGACCTTGGGTAAAATCTTAGATACTTCATTGGTAAAATAGAAATACCTATTTTGCGTAGCACCTCATGCATAGTAACTGATCAATAAAGGGAAGTTATAATTACTTGAGTAGAATTAAAGGACAAGCACAAGCCAATTTTTTCTCTTGAAGTTATGTACTAGTGAGTTCCTAAAACTGTGGAATGGTATGATAAGGTATACTCACAATTTCAGGTATTTCTGAAATACCTGAAAATGCATAAGCACTCTTCCATAATCTAATTACCTAAGAAACTCGTGGAAAGTTCCATGTCCATAAGTTCCAAATACAGAGAACTTGCAACAAATTTAGCAATAAGCTGAATCCACACAAATTTTTATTTAACTTTGTTAAAACACTTCACATCGTCTTTCTCTCACAACTTTAAAAAATCAGGGATAACACAGGAAATGATATTAATATCTCAGAAACTATATTTAGCAGCTTAGATACTAAAAATAATGGAAATACAAACTGAAATACACACATACATACACACCACACATACTATTGGATTAATTCTCATACTGACATTACATATGTTCAAATACATGTGTTCATGTCTTACAGAAAAAAAATTGCTGTTATGTAAATATAAGGTGTCATAAAACTAACAGAAACAAAAAATTAAAGAACTCCTATTTCACAAAGCAAAACAAAATCTCACCAATAACGAAATTCTAGGCATTCTCCTTCACTTTAGAAACAAACAAAAATACCTACTTTCTATTTTTATATATTGTAATGAATATTGTTGGTAAAGTAATAAGACATGAAAGGGAATAAAAGGGATAAATGCTGGTAAGAAAAAAGAGCAATATATCATTCATTTATAACATAATCATATACCTATAAAACCTAGTTTGCTAAAATTATTAATAAAATTGTTAATTTTGGTAGATTAAAAATTATTCAAAATAATACAAAAACATTAAAAATTGGACAGATATAAGATAAATATTGAAAAGTCAACAGCATTTATTTAACATAACAAAACTTCATTATGTTAAATCAACTTAAGTTTGACCACAGAAGTAGCCCGGGTACCTCGAGTCCCTGTGTAAAAAACTGCAACCTACATTTTTAAACAAACTGAAAGCCGAACTCTGGAGTATATTTCTGTATCAAATAGCTGAGTCACAGATAATTACAACATATGAGCTTCAGCCAATCACAGGCTGCCAACTGATCAGATCATGTCCAAATAAGGCAAATGCCATGTGTAACCAAGCAAGCTATTTCTGTACATCACTCTTGTTTTCTCTCTATAAATACTGACTTCCCCTGTTGCAGAGTGGAGCTCAATGAACCTCTTCTGGTTTGGAGACTGCTCAATTCATGAATCATCTTTTGCTCAAATAAACTTTTAAATTTAATTTATCTTAAGTTTTTCATTTCATAATTAATAACGACAACAGTTCTTAGAAATAAATTTAAATAGATAGATATTGGACCTTTATAAAATCTAACCTCAAATGTGTATTGTGAAACCTTTATAAATTCATGAATAGAGAAACCTGAGTGAGAAGAGGAAGTAAAAGTATTTGTATACTCCAAATTGCTTAGTATATTTAGTATAATAACCATATAACTCAGACCAGGGATCAGACCCAGGGGGAGATGGTTCAGTGAATCATCTTAGGGTTTATATAAGAAAATAAAGAATAAGAATATATAGTGACATCCTGAAAATGGAAAACAATGTGCTTGAAGTGGAGGGTGAAATTTGGGATTATTCATTTTTAAAACATCTGTTTTACAATTTTTACAAAATATCAAAAAATATAATTCTTCCTGAGGAATAAATAGAGATATGGATAAGTGGAGCATAATTGATTGTATATAGATAAAATCATATATAAAAGCAATACATCCAGAGGAGGCAGAGCAAGATGGCAGAATAGAAAGCTCCACTGATCATCTCCTCCTACCCCTCCCAAACCCCTCCTCCTTCACAAAGAAGGACACCAAGTTAACAGGTATCAGCTATCTACACAGAAAAAACACCACCATAAGAATAACAAATCAGGTGAGCACTCATAGTACCAGGTTTTAATGAAGAGATAGAAAAAATAGTCCTGAATCACCAATGCCATGCCCCCGCACCCCCAGCACCTTCAGCCTGGTGTGGGGAGCATTTCTGGGGACTAGGGGAAGGAGAACACAGCAACTGTGATGCATCGAACTCAGTGCTGTCCCGTTAGTGCAAGAAGGAAAACCAGACCAAACTTAGCTGACACCCGCCCACAAAGGAAACAGCTGCAGCCAGAAGAAAATCACTGATTCTAGTGGTCTGAATGGCAAACCTCACCGCCACTAGGTGCCAAAGTGCTCTTGGTCTCTAAGTAAACATGAAAGGCAGTCTAGGCCATGAGGACTGCAACTCTTAGACAAGTCATAGGGCTGACCTAAGCCCTGAGACAGTGACTGGGGGTCATGCAACATCCTGAGACACCAGCTGGGGGGCTAAGGGAGTGCTGGTATCACCCCTCCCTTACCAAGAAGCTGCACAGCTCACAGCTCCAAAAGAGACCACATTTTTCCACTTGAGGAGAGGAGAAGGAAGGGTGTAGAGGACTTTGTCTTGCATCTTGTATACCAGTTCAGCCATAGCAGGATAGGGCACTGATCGGAGTCATGAGGGCCCCATTCCAGGCCCTAGATCCCAGGTAACATTTCTAGACATACCCTGGGGCAAAAGGGAACCTGCTGCCTTGAAGAAAAGGACCCAGTACTGGTATCATTCATCACCTGCTAACTGAAGAGCCCTTGGGCCCTGAATAATCAGTAGTAATGCCAGGTACTACATAGAGGGCCTTGGTGAGCTTCTGAGACTTACTGGCTTCAGGTGAGACTCGGTACATCAGCTGTGATGGCTACAGTGCTATTTACAGAACATTTTATCGAATGGCTCCAGAATACACATTATTTTCCTCAGCACATGGATCATTCTCAAGAATAGACCATATGTTATGTCACAAACCAAGTCTTAAAACATACAAAAAATTTAAATAACATCAAGTATCTTTAACTGCAATGTAATAAAACTAGAAATTACTAACAAGAAGAATTTTGGAAACTATACGAATACATGGAAATTAAATAATATGCTCCTGAATGACCAACGGATCAATGAAGAGCATAAGAAGAAAACTGAAAAACGTCTAAAAACCAGTGGTAATGAAAACACAACATACCAAAACCTATGGAATACAGCAAAAGCAGTACTATGCGGGAGGTTTATAGCTAGAAGTGCCTACATCAAAAAAGAGGAAAAACTTCAGATGAACAATCTAATGATGCATCTTAAATAACTAGAGAACCAAGAGCAAACCAAACGCAAAACTAGTAGAAGAAAAAAAAGATGAGAGCAGAAATAAATGAAGTTGAAATTTAAAAAAAAATACAAAAATATCAATGAAACAAAAAGATTTTTCTTCTCCTTAAAGGTTTTTGTAATTTTTTCTTCATCTCAGTGTTCTCCAGTTTCATAAATTATGCCTTCTTTCTGCTCGGATATATTGTGCTGGTCATTTGGTAGGCCTTTTCCATCTGCAAATGAAGGTATTTTCAGTTCTGGGAAATTTTCTTTATTTTTAAAATGAATTTTCTTTACAATTCCATTTCTTCTCTTTTCCCAGGGCCATTATTATCAAAATGTGTATCTTATGTAAGGATCCTCTGATTTTCCTTTATTTACTCTACTATTTTACATTAATTAATTTTTTTTTTCTTTTCTGGAATGCATGCTCAAATGTATCATCTGATCCTTCTACTGCTTAGTTTTTTAAATGATAACTATAGTATTTTTATTTTCAAGAACCTTTTATTCTTCTTTTAATACTTCTTTTTTATACTGTACTGCTCTTATGTCATGAAAACAATGTATTTTTTATTTATTCATATTACTTAGGATACGAATTAAAGTTCTATTTTTATGATTTCCTTCTGCTTTTTGCATTGATTTTGCTTCCTCTAAGTTTTTTATTTTTCAGTTCATTTTGGTATCTGCTATTGTTAAAGTCTTCCTTCAAATACTGGGCAATTCTTGGCTGCCTACTCATATTTAAGAGGCAGATACTAAGGTGTGGCTTAGAAGCTATATGTTTATGGATAGGAGTTGTCCAATGGTGATATTTTCTCTTGAGAGGATTTATTTTCTAGGTAAACGTTTCCTAGGGTTTATTTTCCCTAGAAACCTTTCCTTAGAAAATAACCCTCCAATCTTCTGCTGGGGGAAACTAAGACTGATTTCCTGAGTTCTAATTGCTTCCCCTACAAACTTGCAATCAATCTTCCTGTCTTCAACTTTTTCCTCTACCTTTGGAGGAAACTAACATCTCCTATTATTACTATATTTCTGGGCTCTGCAGCATATTTTTGGCTTATTCCTCCTTGATTTTTCCCGGTGTCATCACATTGGTTTCAGTCCTTCCAACTCTGCTAAGTGAATTCCTATTTCTCCATGTGCTTTCCAGCTTCCAATAATGTTTACATCTTTCTGGTTTGCTGATGTCTCTCATTTTGTTTGACCTTGTTTATGTATGCAATTTCTATTCATTTGTTTTTATTTCAGTAGAGTTCTGGGAGTACAAGCTAGCACACATTTTTAAACCGACATGTTTAACTGACTTCTGATCTATTTTGCATTTCATATTTCAGTAATAAATAAGTGTTATTACGGAGGTTTTTTTAGCTAATAAGTGGAGGAAGGTCATTCTAAGCCTAAGGAACATGAGAAAGAACAGTAAATTATGAAGTAGTATTGGCTGTGCAGCAAGAGGAGCTGCAAATAAATAACCTGAACAGCTTAATTCAAGCATCATCCCTTACAGGAAGTTTTCCCTGATCCCCTGAATCTTGTTGCCTGCAATCCTTGAGACCAAACTAAGTGTTCCTCACCTGTATTCCAAATATACCCTGTATATATCTCCATTACCATTCCTATTACAATACATTGTTTTAGTATTGCTATATTAAATCGTATATCTGTCTCTGCTTCCATTCTCCCTGGAGACCTAAGGATGTTTTATTCATCTTTGTATTCCCAGCATTAAGAAGTGTGACTTACTTAAAATAATTTCTGAGTACATGTTTTCCCTTTTAACAGATATAAACTCACCTGTACTTGCTCACTCTCTCATTCAGTTGTCCTCCCTCATGGCTATATTTTCAATCTCTCTTTCGATGGGTTCTTTCTACTTCAACTATCAATATGATCAGATTCACTCTGTAAAAAAACACCCATTTTTCTACCTCACTTTCTCATCAGGTAAATTTACTATTTCGCTTCATCCTTTATTCCTAAACTTCAAGATTAATAGAACATTCTCACCAACTCTACTTCTCTTCACTTCTCACCTATTTCTCAACCCATTTCACAGAGTGGATCAGTTAGAGTTTAATAAGAGAAGGGCGCCACTAGAAGAGAAACACACACACACACACACACAATGCACACACACATGCACACAAATGATAAGGGATTTGATCTTATACAGCTGTAGGAACTGGCTAGCATCTGTGTGAGGCTCTTAGTTCTGTTTGTAGTACAGAAGCCTGAAAGTCAGCAGGGTAGGCAGCTGGGATGGAATGACAGATGTGAAGTGGAGGAAGTGGAGCAAATTGCAATCTGTTAGGGTATACTGAAACCCACAAGGATAGACTAAATCTCTCATTAGTCTCTCATTACCTCCAAACTTCCAACTGTGATGAAGGAGTGATCTGGAGGTGAAGATTTTGCCCTTTGTGTCACTAAGCACACATATAACCTAAGAATCAGAAAAGCTGAAGGAGATCCAGCAAGAGTAGGAGTTGCTGTGAGCCTGACTTCTGCCCCATGCCAACAAGGCGAGCCAGCAGATAAGCAATAATATTCATATGCTGCAAAAGTTCCTTATGTCTTGCCTTAAACTCCTGAGTATAAGATAAGATATCTGCTGTTTCTCATCCACATTCCAAATATAAAAAAATACATCTGGAGAGCCACGTTATTCTAGAACTATACAGAGAAGGGAATTGTAGGAAATAAAATTCCAGTTTAACTATGTTCACACAAAAACCTGCTTTCTGTTCCTCACCTTGCCATTAAAACTGCTGTCAAAAAATCACCAATTTCCTTCTATTTGCACAATTCAAACACCTGTTTTCAGTCCATACTATACATAATTATTCCATAATACTTAGTGCAATTGATGAATTCCTCTTTTATGAAATTTGCTTGCTATATTATTCAATATTTCCTTCTCTGTCTCCTTCACTGGCTTCTATTCTGCCATTTTATTTGTTTTTACACTCTGTTCTTGCTATAGGCTGAATATTGTGCTTCCCCTAAATTAATATGCTGAAGTCCTAATCTGCAATATGTTGGTATTTGGAGGTGGGAACTTCGGGAGGTAATTAGGTCATGAGAATGAAGCCCTTATGAATATATTAGTGCCACTGTAGGAAGAGACATGAAGATGTTCTCTCTTTGGGCCACGTGAGGATACAGCAAAAAGGCAACTGCTTGCAAACCAGGAAGAAGGCCCTTGTCTGGCACTGAATCTGTCATCACCTGGATCTTGGACTTCCCTGCTTCCAGAACCATGAGAAATTAAGTTCTGTTGTTTGTGCTATCCAGACAATAGTATTTTGTTATAGTAGCCCAAGAAAACTAAAACAGTTTTTATGTCTCCTTTTTATGCTTTTTACACTCAATCTAAGAAAACTCACCCACTCCTGAAGTGATCCAGAGTCAATTATTGTACATAGTGTGAGGTAGGAATCAAGATCCACAATTTTGCAACAACTCAACATTATTCATCTAGAAACTTAGTCTTTCCCAATGACAGAGTAATCTTTCTCATGAATAAAGAAATTGCATATGTATGGGTCTGTTTGTGGACATTCTTAATTTCCTTTCATCTATTTGCCTACCCAGGCATTAATACCACACTGTCTTATTTACTCTAGCTTTATAGTATAGTGGCGGGGGTGGGGGGGAATGGGAAGTTAGTATTTAATGGAAGTGGAATTTTAGTTTTTGAATATAAAAGAAGTTCAGAGGACAAATGGTGGCAATGGTTCCACAACAATGTGAATATACTTAATACCACTGAACTGTATGCTTAAAAATGGTTAGACTGCAATAGCAAAAACATGGAATAAATCTAGGTGCACATCAAGAGTGGATTAGATAAAGAAATGTGATACATATGTACCATGCAATACTACACAGCCATAAAAATATGAACTCATGTCTTTTGCAGCAGCATGGATGCAGCTAAATGCCATCATCCTAGGTGAATTAATGCAGAAACAGAAAACCAAATACCATATGTTCTCACTTACAAGCAGGAGCTAAATCTTGGGTACACATGGATGTAAAGACAGGAACAATAAACACTGGGAACTACAAAAGGAGGGAGTAAGGCAGCGGGGGTCGGTGGGGGGGGCAAGGCCTGAAAGCCTTCCTATTGGGTACTACATTCACTATCTGGGTGATGGGATTAATAGAAGCCCAAACTTCAGCATCACACAATATTTCATTGTAACAAACATGCATATGTACCCTTTGAATCTAAAATAAATATTGAAAGAAAAAATGGTTGCAATGGTAACTTTTGTTATATATATCACTAAAAGAAACCCACACACTAGCTATATTAGCTATCAATTCCCCAGTCCCTCCTATATCTCTGAGAAATTACTAATGTTGCCCTTTTTCTACAGATTTTCCTGTTTTGAATATTTAATATGAATGGAATCATATATGTGGTCTTTTTTGACTTGTTTCTTTGAGTTAGCATAATGTTTTCAAGGTATTCATGTAGAATGTATCAGTACATCCTTAATTTTTCATGGACAAATTATATTATCATATATGTATGAATACTATGGATATACCATATTTTATTTATCAGTTGATGGACATTTGAATTATTTCCGCTCTTTGACTATTATAATAATGCTGGCATAAACATTGATGTACAAGTTTTTGTGTAAATGTATGTTTTTCTTCTCTTAGGAATACACCTAGAAGTGAAATTCATAGGCCATATGATAACACTACAGTTAATAACTTGGGGAACTTTTATATCTAATTACCATATCTAAGAATACTTTGCCAAATCTGTAGTCATGAAAATTTACCCCATTTTCTTCTATGAGCTCTATAGTTCTAGCTCTTACATTTAGGTGTTTGATTTATTTTGAGTTAACTTTTGTATATGGTGTAATGTGAGTCTAGCTTTTTTTCTTTTTTTCCATGTCACTATACAGTTACTGCAGCACCATTTTTGGTGAAGAATATACTTTCTAAATGGAATATTATTGGTATTTCTCAAAAATTAGTTGTACTTTGGAATATGATTTACGATCTGGATTTTCAATCCCTCTATTGATATATACGCTTGTTCTTCTGGCAGTATCACACTACCTTATTAACTGCTAACTTTATGGTAAGTTTTAAAATCAGGAAATGTGAGGACTACTTTTTCTTCTTTTTCAATATTACTTAGCTATTCTGGGCACCTTGAAATTTCTTATGAATTTTAGAATCAGTGTGTCAATTTCTAAAATATAAATCAGCTGAGATTCTAATAGGACTTGCATTGTATCTGCAGATTAACTTGCATAATATTGTCATTTAACATATGTAACAAACCTGCACGTTATGCACATGTACCCTAGAACTTAAAGTATAATAATAATAAAAAAAAACAATATTAACTCTTCCAATTCATGAACATGAGGTTTTTTCCAATTATTTAGATCTTCATTAGTTTCTTTTAACAATGCTTTTTGTAGTTTTCGGAGTATGAATTTTGTACTTATTTGGTTAAATTTATTCCAAAGTATTCTATTCCTTTTGATAATATTGTAAATGAAATACTTTTTTTCCTTGAATTGTTCATCACAAATGTGTAGAAATACAATTGATTTTTGTATGTTGCTCTTGTATACTATAATTTGCTAAACTTATTTATTAATTCTATCAGTTTTTTAGTGCATTCCTTGGGATTTTCTATATACAAGCCCATGACATCTTGAGTAGAAATAGTTTAATTCTTCCTTGCTAATATGGATACCTCTTTTTCTCTTTTTCTTGCCCAATTGCCCTGGCTAGAACCTCCAGTATGGTGATGAATAGAAGTGGCAAGAATGGGCATGTTTGACTTATTTCAGACATGAGGGAAATGCATCTAGTCTTCCACAATTAAGTATAATGTTAGCGGTGGGTTTTTGTAGAATATCTTTATCATGAATAGAAAGTTACTTTTATTCCCAGTTCTTGAAATTTTTTATTACAAAAGAATATTAGACTTTGCCACATGCCTTTTCTGCACTTATTGGTATGACTGTGTGATTTGTTATTTTATTCTATTGATATGACCTATTATCTTAACTCTTGTGTGGCCCTGCATGGTATTCAGTGTCTTCCTCCCGCAAGCTGTGAGTATGTGCTACTAATAAACTGCTATTATTCTCATCTTTTCAATGTTAAGCATCATACGTTCAGCCATCCCCATAACCCAATGGGTAGGAATTCCTTTCTTGCTATTTGGGTGAATTAGAGGTGATTGAAACAATTGGTATCATGAATAGGATGGCCTAACTTTAACTGATCACACCTGGTCAGCTTTAACTTACTGTTTTGCCTAATTAACTGGTTCCATGATATAGAAAAGTCTGGGATAAATCCACAGATTACTGGTGGTCTTCCACATTGGCCTGCATGGTACTGTGTTGTCTTTGTGAGATATTGCCATCTCTTCCCATCCTGAAACTGTCTGGTCCCCACACAATAATTGTTGTTAATTGGTTATAATCCAGTGTGCCATGTCACTGGGTTTTCCCTATATTTGGCAGGTGTGATGGTTGATATTGAGTGTCAACCTGATTGGATTGAAGGATGCAAAATATTGATCCTGGGTGTGTCTGTGAGGGTGTTGCCAAAGGAGATTAAGATTTGAGTCAGTGGGCTGGGAAAGGCAGATCCACCCTTAATCTGTGTGGACACAATCTAATCAGCTGCCAGTGAAAATAAAGCAGACAGAAAAATGTGAAAAGGCTAGATTGGCCTAGGCCCCCAGCCTACATCTTTCTCCCATGCTGGATGCTTCCTGCCCTGGAACATTGGGCTCCAAGTTCTTCAGTTTTGGGACTCGCACTGGCTCTCCTTGCTCCTCAGTTTGCAGATGGCCTATTGTGGGACCTTGTGATCGTGTGAGTTAATAAATAATATATATGTATATGTGTATGTGTGTGTGTGTGTATATGTGTGTGTGTGTGTGTGTATATATATATATATATATATATATCCTAATAGTTTTGTCCTTCTAGAGAACCCTGTCTAATACAGATTTTGGTACCAGGAGTGGTTCTAGAGGAACAGAATATTAACAGTGGAGTGCTTTCAATGGTTTTGGGGTTTATGGAGTCGGTTGCTTAATATGATTATGCCCAAAAAATGCTAAGCACTCTTCTTCTAATAATATGGAGAACACTAATAGTTCTTGGCATTAACTGCTTAAAGAGTTATGAAAAATAAATGCATTTGACACTACTGATTCACCGCTCATGAGAGGCAAGGACATTAGTGGCTCTATACATAATATCTTTGACCAAATGTGGAGAACAAAGGCTGACCTGGCTAGGGCCACTGCTGAGTGCCCAGTTTGCCACCAGCAGAGACCAACATTGAGCCCTTGATATGGCACCATTCCTTGGGGTGATCAGCAAGCTACCTGGTGGCAGGTTGATTATATTGGACCTCTTCCACCATGGAAAGAGGAGAGGTTTCTTCTCACTGGAATAGATGCTTACTCCAGATATGGGTTTGCCTATCCTGCATACAATGCTTCTGCCAAGACTACTGTCTGTGGACTCACAGAATGCCTTATCCACCATGATGGTATTTCACACAGCATTCCCTCTGACCACAGCATGCACTTTATGGCTAAAGAAGTGCGGCAGTGGGCTCATGCTCATGGAATTCACTGGTCTTACCATGTTCCCCATCATCCTGAAGCATCTGGATTAACAGAACAGTGGAATGGTCTTTTTAAGTCACCAATTACAATGCTTACTAGGTGAGAATACTTTGCAGGGCTGGGGCACAGTTCTCCAAAAGGCCATGTATGCTCTGAATCAGCATCCTGTTTCTGCAACATTACGTTCTGTTGGTCTAGAAGTCTTAGTTCCAGAGGGAGGAATGCTGCCACCAGGAGACACAACAACGATTCCATTAAACTGGAAGTTAAGATTGCCACCTGGAAACTTTGAGCTTCTCCTACACTTAAGTCAACAGGCTAAAAAGGGAGTTACAGTGTTGGCTTGGGTGATTGACCCAGACTATCCAGATGAAATCAGTTTACTACTCCACAACAGAGGTAAAGAAGAGTATGCATAGAATACAGGAGATCCATTAGGGCGTCTCTTAGTATTGCCATGCCCTGTGATTAAGGTCAATGGGAAACTACAATGGCAGGACTACAAATGGCCTAGACCCTTCGGGAATGAAAGTTTGGGTCACTGCACTAGGAAAGAAAAAACACAACCTGCTGAGGCGCTTGCTGAAGGCAAAGGGAATACAAAATGAATTGTAAAAGAAGGTAGTCATCAATACTAGCTATGACCATGTGACCAGCTGCAGAGACAAGTACTGTAATTGTCATATTTCCTTCTTCATTTGTTAAAAACATGTTTATGTATGGATACACTTGTGCTAAGAAAATATTTTATTTTATTTTATTTTTCCTTTATCACGTGACATAAGATTTATTGACTTTATATCAGCATTTAAGTATCAACTTTATGTAATAGTATTTGGGTTGGAAATTGGTGTGTTTCCAGTTGTACAAAGGATAGTCGTATTATGTTAGGCAAAATTATGACATTATTATTGTCTTTATTTGAAGATTATGTGTAATCTCAGGAGATGTGTATGGGTTCAAGTTAACAAGGGGTGGACTTGTGATGGTTAGTACTGAGTGTCTACTTGATTGAATGGAAAGAGGCAAAGTGTTGATCCTGGGTGTGTCTGTGAGGGTACTGCCACAGGAGATTAACGTTTCGGTCAGTGGGCTGGGAAAGGCAGACCCACCCTTAATCTGGGTGGGCACCATCTAATCAGCTGTCAGTGAATATAAAACAGACAAAAAAATGTAAAAAGGCTAGACTGGCCTAGCCTTCCAGCCTACAACTTTCCGCCATGCTGAATGTTTCCTGCCTTTGAACATCAGACTCTTCAGTTTGGGGACTTGAACTGACTCTCCTTGCTTCTCAACTTCCGGACAGCCTATTGTGGGACCTTGTGACCATGTAAGTTAAAACTTAATAAACTCATATATATATATCCTATTAGTTCTGTCCTTCTAGAGAACCCTGACTAATACAGTAGGTGATCTCTGAGGCTCCTGCCTACAAAGCTGGTGACCACACATGCCATAATTGGTCACTACTTGAATCCTGCTTAACTAGGGTTGTGCTAGAGCTTTCTAGGCACTATGTCTAGCCTGGTGTCTGTCGTTTCCTGATTTTGAAAGGCATACAAATATTATTTTGTGATTTTGTATCCCTTGGATAGATGAGCCTGGGAAAGGCATTTTGTGAAGTTTGTAGAAAGAAAAGAGACTACTATCCCAGGAATAATTAAGCATGAAACCCATGTTGCCTAATAGTCATTGCTGTTCATGTAAAGGTAGCCCTCTTTCCTGTCTCCTGTGATGCTGCTTCTCTTGCTGCTGTCACACACATTCTCCTTATCCTCAAAGGTATTTAGATGCACATACATGGTGGCCCATGGTCCAGAAACTGATGAGCTAAGAAGGCGGAAAGGAGTACATGGTTTTACTAAACTGCTCCCCCAATGCAAAACTCCTGGCCAATATGCCTGAGGTTTTCTTAGCACTACGGCTTGCCAGTATGCAAAATGTTAATCTTTTAATCATGGAGGTTGATGTTTCTAGGCCACAGACAAAATTAACTTACTGGATATAGACCCTGACCCTGGAAGCTGGCACTTCCTGGAGGAAGAGGTGGCCATCTGTGATGCATGCAACTAAGCACCTGTATCTTTCCACCTAACCACCCAAAAAGTTCACAACATAGATGATTGAACAGAAGCAGAAATTGAAAGCCACAAGATTATTCACCTAGAAATGCAAAATATCCTGAAGAAATTTGAACGGACAAAAAAAAGGAAATAGAGAAAACAGGAGGCCCACATGCTGGAGCAAGAGAATATATTCAATCTGAAGACCTCTGGATTTTGGATGCAGCACTCTTCTGTTGTGCTCCTTTGCTTTCTAGTCTCCTGCTGCAACAAAGATCCTGATCCTCAGGGCTATAGGGAAAACACCCGTGGCACCCCTGTGGCACAGTGAAAAGGTAAATTCAATCCAGATTTAAACTCAGGTTCGTTCATCTCTAAAACACAATTGTTGCCATGGGGGTGGCCTCTGACCCTTATGATACTGATTTGAGGCCCTCTGGAGGGAGACATTTTTAAGGAATTTACCTCCAGCCAAGTATATACAGTGACCAATAAAGAAGGAAGGAAGGAAGGAAGGAAGGAAGGAAGGAAAAAGAAAGAAACCTGGACACAGGAGGAGGAAACAAACAAAATCTGAAATAAGGGTCCACAATTTTACCCAACCAGCAATTCACAGTTTACTAAAATAATTTATACATCAAAAGGATAAAGGACACTGAATGGCTTTTATATCTTTACAACATAAGTTCTGAATTAACTTTATTATCTGGTGAAATACACTTTTTGGCAAACCTTCATAGCTTTAATACTGGGGCTTAAATTATGCTGTGCCTGAAGATGCCATTAAATTAAAACATGGTGTCACCTATTATCTTAAGGGTGTTACTGAATATAAAATAAAGAGCGACTAGTTATATCTCAGAATGATTAATCTTAATCATCAGAATGATTGACTTGCCCAAATTCTCCATGCTGATAGCATCCATTGCCCTGAAACAATCCCACAATTGGCATGAATGCTCTAACTCAATGACTAACACATTAAAATCAAATTAAATCTTTAGCAATGTAAAACGAAGTGTCTGAGACAGGTCTCAATCAATTTAGAGATTTATTTTTCTTAGGTTGAGGAGGTACCTAGGAAAAAGAGACACAAGTCATAGTAGGATTTGCAGCCATCACACTTTCCAAAGATGGTTTTGAGGGCCTCAATATTTAAAGGGAAAAGGGCAGGCAGGAGGGGAAGGGGGAAAGAAAAAAAAAGATAGGCAGTGAGATAAGTAGTCACATTCTTGAGAGGCTTTGATTAGCGCTGACTGAATCCACATGTTACATATGAAAGGAGAAACAGTTATGTATTCGTTTTGGGCTCAGTAAATCTGCATTTATTTCAAGGTGAGCAGAGGGATGATTTCTAGTCTTGTCTTTGTCCTATAGCTATGAAGATAAGCTGTTAATTTGCATTTTCAGGGAGAAGGGGGCCACCTGAAGAGATATGTGACCTTCTGTCTTGCAACTATCTGTTTAGTAACAAGAGGAAGGGCAATTTTTTGCATGACTCAGTTTCCAAGATTAACTTTTCCCTTTGGCATAGTAAGTTTGAGATCCTAAGATTTTCTTCTTTTCATAGCACTTACAAATTGAATTGACAAAATTGGCCCAAATTGACACTTCCAGCTCAGTTAAAATAGTTAATATGGCTCACAGTACATTTAAAAAGGGCTTTTAAGAATTGAAACCTATTCTACAAGACTTAATTAGTGAAAGGGTGATTATCGTCACTGCTTCTCCATTTAACATCGAATTCTGGAAAGAATGAATGACACGTCATTGTGGATTAGTGCAACCTAATTCTATGAGCACATCTATTAAGACCCCCATATACAATATTATTGAAATTACTGACTCCATCAATTAAATTCCTAAAAATTATTCAGTTAACCAAGGGCTGCTTCATTCTTGGCACCACCAAGGAGCAACTATTGATCCTCTCAGCACCAATCATGTTAATACAAGCAAAATATCTTTTATGCCTTTCTGGGATTTAGAGGCAATGTAATCCTCATTTATAAATTTTACTTAAACTTGCTTATGCTGTTACTTGCAAATCATTCCAACAAAGGCTTTACAGTCTGTTCAAATTGCAATATAACAGGCACTTTCATTAGCACCCTCAAGAATGCCTTCATTATAGAGGCTTTAGCAACCCCCTCTCATTCCTCATGAGTTGCCCCAGGGCTTCTGATGCAAGAAACTACTCTCTTAAGCCCTGTACTACACACCATTACAAAAGCAATTATTGGTCACATAATTTGCTGTCCTGGAAACAGAGGGTTTCACAGACCTTGAGCCTGTGACCCTCCGTATTTAGCTGTTCATTATGTCTTGGGTAATGGAGGCAGCATCTTGCAAGCTTGGCATGGCTATCGAGGCCTCCTTGCTACTACAAGATGGAGCCAAACCCAGGCCCTCTGGCATATGTACCAGCAAGGAGGTAGGCTTCCATGTCTTCAGTCTCTTGCCATGGTGTTGGAGGAAGTCATTCCCTTCCAGATTTCTTGGCTACCTGAGAAGACTATTTGGAGCAACTTAGTAAACAGCAATGGAATTTCATGGAGTTTACAGATGACATGGCCACCATTATATATGATGGAGCTCAGTGGAGAATTGCTGATTTTCATGTTTTAACTAGGATGTCCCTGATAGAAGAATGGGATATATGGGTTAGCACATTTGATTGTACTTCAGGAAGTCATTATCACTAGATGCCCCAGTCAACAATCAGATCATTTTTACAAACTCTTGGGCCATTACCTAGGAGTTGCCCTCTGTCGTGAGTTGAATTGTGTCCTCCAGAAAAGCTATGTTGATGTCCTACCACCTCATATTTCAGAATGTGACTGTATTTGTAAATAAGATCATTGCAGATGTAATTAGTCAAGATAAGGTCACAGAGAAGGGTGGGCTCCAAATCCAATATGACTGGTTTCTTTACAAGAAGACAGCCATGTGAAGACACAGAGACACAGGGAGAATGCTATATGAAGATGAGAACAGAGATTGAAGTTATGCTGCTACAAGTCAAGGAATGCCTAGGGCTACCAGACCTGGAAGAGGCAAGGAAGGATCCGCCCCTGGAAGCGTCAGAGAGAGCAAGGCCCAGCCAACACCATGATTTCAGACTTCTGTCCTCCAGAATTTTGACAGAATTAATCTCTGTCGTGTTAAGTCACCCAGTTTGTGGTGCTTGTGACAGCCCTAGTAAAAAATATATATCTTGTTTGGACTAAAATCTCTGGAAATTTCCTACCTCACAAATACTCAAAAATATAAATCAAGGTAACAGATGTGTCTATAAACACTTAAGGCCATAATACAAGACCTCACCAGGGTACTCCTCATTTCCTACTGAATTCCAGGCATTTCTGATAGTGACCAAGGCACCTATTTAACGTCTTAGAGTACATAGTGCTGAGGTCCTGAAGAAGGTGTTAAATGGAACTTCTACCTCCCCCATGAGCCCCAGCAGCCAATTTAATTGAGAGGCATAATGGACTCCTCAAAGCAACTCCTGTTTAAGTTAAAAAGTGGCAATTAGATCCCTAGCTGGGTGTCACTGGGGACACACACTCTCACACCAATGGCATAATTGTCCTTCAACTGCCTTTATTGACCATAAAGTTCATGTTTTTGATAACCACCTCACCGTGTGCCCCTCTTTTTCCTGGCCAAGTGCCCAGTTAACTGGCTAGAGAAGTGTATTAGTCCATTCTCACATTGCTGATAAAGACATACCCAAGACTGAGTAATTTTTGAAGAAAAGACGTTTAATGGACTCACAGTTCAACATGGCTGGGGAGGCCTCACAATCATGGTGGAAGGTGGAAGGCACGTCTTACATGGCAGCACACAATGGAAAATGAGCCAAGTAGAAGAGGTTTCCAGTTATAAAACTATCAGATCTCATGAGACTTACTCACTATGACAAAAACAATAAGGGAAAAATCACCCCCATGATTCAATTATCTACCACGGGGTCCCTCCCACAACACATGGGAATCATGGGAGCTACAATTCAAGATGAGATTTGAGTGGGGACACAGCCAAACCATATCAGGAGGCATTTATCATACTCCCTAAAAGTCTTAGTCATCTCCAAAGTTCAAATTGATGTGACAACATGAAGGGGTCAATTGTATTATAATGCCTAAAATTAAGGCAGAATATTATGTGCTGCCTTGACATTGGCGAAATTGGGAGGTCCTCAAGTGGCCTAACTGAAACTTCTCCTCCCTGCTAGGCTATTAAATAATTCTTCTTTTCAAATTTTCCAGGCACAGTTTGTATTTATCCCTTAGCAGTGTGTTTCAGCTCTCTTCCAACCTGAAGAAGTTTTTTAAAGACATTACTATTGCTGTTCTCTATTATCAATATTAATTTATATTTATCCACCCATTTTTAGCAATTTAACTATGATATACATTTAGGTATGGTTTTGTTTCTAATTGATCTGCCTGAGGTTTGTAGAGCTCCTTAAATCTATGTCTTGATGTCCTCAGTTGGTTTTGGAAAATTCTCTGCCATTATTTCTTCAAATATTACTTCAGATCTGCTTTTTCCTTTCCTTCCAGGATTCCAATTGCAAGTATATTAAATGTTTTCACCATGTGCCATATATCTCTTATGCCCATTTCTACATGTTTCATATTTTTTACTCTTTGTGTTTCAGCCTGCATACATGATCATATCTTCTATTTCATTAATTCTATATTCTGCTGAATCCAATATGCTATTCGATCTATTTAGTTATTTACTTTATTGCATTTTTAGGATTATAATTATCATTTTATTCTTTTTATCAGAAAGTCTCTATCTTGTCATCTATATTCTTAAAAATATTAACCACCATTATTTTCATGTCCATGTCTGATAACTTCAAAAACGAAGACATTTATGAATCTATTTCTATTATATTTTCTTTTTATCCTATTTCTTGACATAACTAGTAAGTTTTGGTTGAATGCCAGATATTGTGATTGAAAAATTATAGATGTTCTGAATCCTGCTGTATATTTCCAGAGAAAATTCACATTATACACTGGTAGGCAGGTAAAATGGAGGTAGAGCACCTTAATCAAATTAGGAACTGAGCTGGCTAGAAATTGTGTTACAGTTTTCATAAGGTTCAGAGTACCTCTGTTTCACTTCCATTCCTAGGGAATAACCCTCTAGGAATTTAAGTGAAAAATCTCAATTACCAGGGTTCTTCCTCCTTGACAGGTCGTGAACTACACTGCTGGTCAGTTTAGCTCTCTCAGAATGCCAGAACCTTTGTTCTGCTTTTCAGAGGTTTTTTGTTTTTGTTTCCTATCCTCTGACCTCATACAGCTTATGAATTTAACAAATGCCTAAAGAGGAAATTCTGGAGTGTCAGGTTCATGTTTTAGTTCTTACCCTTCACTCATGGTTCTGGAATCCTCAAGTTCTAGCTGACTTGACATACCTAAACTCTAATTTTTCTCTCTGGCCCTTTGAGATTGCCTGAAACTTTGTTTAGCTTCTCTACCTTTCAACTATAGTCCTCTGTTCAGATTCTCAGCCTCTTTCTTTGTAGAAAGATTAGAAAAATGCCTTGAGGAAAAAGTGACTTACAGAACATTTGCTTACCTCTCTAAGGTTCCTTCTTCCCTCAAGTTGCCTTGGCAGCTCTCTGATGCTTTTTAAACAGATGATTTTGTATTGTATTCAGTTGTGTAGTTTTCCATACAGGAATACTTGTCTGTTACAAGCTACTCCATTATATTTTGAATGACAAATCCCCTGCCTACTCTATTCTTGGTTGCAGTTAATGGTATTCCTATTCACTCAAGCTTCCAAGACAGAAACTGCTTCTGCTCCCAAATAGAAATGATCACAAAATCTTTTTAATTCTACATGCACAATATTTCTAATATGGTGTCTTTTCCCAGTTCTCATTGTTGACTTACTGGGGGAAATAATCATTTTCCTTAAATCAGTCTTTTTTCTACTCCATCTCTTCCTTCATATTGAGGACATTGCATTTTTCTTATAAAGGGATATGGTTATTTATATCTATGATTTAAAATGTTACGGTTCCTCCGTTTCTTACAGAATAAAATAAATCTTATTAATTTATCACAGACCTTCACAATCTGTCTTCAGACAATCTCTAGAGTCTCAATAATCTACTGCTACTCTCTTATATATACCCTGTACTCCTGGTATATAATTTCTTGTAACTGTATGCCTTTGATTTAGTATTCCCTTTCATGGTTATGTACTTCCCCTTCTTTGCTGGCATCATTCTACCCTCAAGACCCAAAGTAAATGGTCATTCGTTGTTATGAAATCTTCACTACTCATTGCAAGTGAGGTTATTTACTATATCTGTGGTTGTCATATGATATGTTTTTATACTCTCATAAGAGATTTTTTGGTCAAATTATTGAACAAAATAAGATTTTCATAAATGTCTTTTTCAGTATACTATAACTTATTCCAGGGCAGACATACTGTCTTATAAATATTTCTATACCCAGTACCCTAGCATAGTGCCTGACATATAAAAGAAGCTCAGTAAATTTATATTGAGTTAACTACAAAAACCATAGCAGAAACAAATAGAAAAGTAGTAATGCCAAATCTTGACAAGAATAAAATGAAAGTGATACAGCAATTTATTTCTGTTGTCTAATTTAATTGATAAAATCCTTATAGCAAAAGTCATTATTATGTTAAAATTGACTTAGGTATTCTACTCCTAGGACTTTATTCTCAAGAAACAATTCTTCCATCTATTCTTCACCCACCCGTGTCTTGTGTGCATCGCACCCACGTCCTGCTCCACGCTTTTATATATATCCTGGCCTTAGCTTAGGTGGCAAGTAGATGGCAGTGAGGAGATGGCATACTAGGTGGCCACATGGGCACCTCCCCACAATCTACAGGGCTTCAACCATCCCCGTACTCATGCATGGCTCTGGGTACTTCTGGGAAGCTGCCAGTCTGGGCACAGCCTCCTTCTGGGCTACGAGAGTCCACAGCTTTTCCATATACTGTGGCAATAAGAACCTGCTCAAGAAATTTGCCTCTGGAAAAAATAAATTGGTATAAAGATCCTTCCTAGGGATCTCACTTTATTTACAAACCATCCTAATTCCTAATGAGGAATGCCTCAAAGAAAATGGAGAAGGAAGGCCACATGCATCTACGGACTCTGAATGGCCTTGTTTATAAAGCATTGACAGATTTGCTGTGCACAACTGAAGCGGGCAACTAGATCTATGACCTGAACCTGAAGTTTTCCAAGACTTTCCAGCATGACATGTATATTGGAAGACAAGTCTTTCTGCTGAACAGAAGGTGCACACAGAATCCATATTAAAGGAACGCACTGCACATACGAGGCATATTTTGATGTCCCAGCAGATCTTAAGGGATGTGCCACCTATATTGTTTGTGCAAGGCAAAGGAAACGCAGCTCTAGCAGTGATAGATTGGTTACTAGTAAGTGCCAATTTGGGAACTCCAGATTAAAAAGAAGACTATACAAAATGAGTTCTGGAAATATAAGGGTCTGTTTAGAGACTGGGCAGTCAATCGTGGTCTTATGCCATGGAATATGCCTTGCTCTCAAGTCTATGTGAAGTCAATCAGGAGGCACTGAACAAGCAAATAGTGAAATACAAAAATAAGAAAGTTTGAGCCGACTGTGGCTGAAACAAGTACAAAAAGTTAGCTGAGTTAATGAAGCAAATGAAAAAAAAAAAAAAAAAAAAAAAAGGAAGGAAGAAAACAAAGCCCTTCATAGATGGTGATATCCCCCGCGCCCCCCAAGAATTTCCTGTTGGTTAGAATAAGTGGATATAATCCAGACGATGCTAGTGCTTTTTTTTTTTTTTTTTTTTGAGGAACCCTCACTGGAATATGACTATGAGCTACAAAAAGCAGAAGAGGACTTGGAGGCAGAAAGAGAGGGTGACAAAAACAGGTAAAGTTCACCTTTTACAGAGCACAAAGGAAGTATGTTTGTGAGGGATTAGCTCTGCTAATTAACTTTTGTGGAGGGTGAACTGACACACACCAATAGGTGTATCAGAAGCACAGCCACAGAACCCATACCATTTTCTATGTTTATACATAATTTGAACTCTGAAAGTAAAAATAAAATAGAAAGCATCTGTATAAGATGGTATAGTCTATAAATTCACATATGCCCAAGGAAGGGTAAAAGGAAGAGTGCTGCTAAAAAGACAAGGGGAGACACATTTTATAAAATTAAAACTCCTGGGTGGTATTGTCTGCAGTTCTGCCAATTAGATGTTTTGTTGTTTTTAATGCAGTTAAACATGGTCTACTTCATTTTTTTTTTTTTTGACGCAGAATAAAAACTGAAAAACATGGTTTACTTCAGATGAAAGAGCTGTAAAGTTATTATTGTTTCTTCTCAAAACAGAAAGAATTGCTAAAAGCAGAAAAAGAGTCATCAACATCCTCTGGAGTATTATTTAAATCAGTACAAATTGTGATGCAACCTATATAACTAAATTTAGTAAAACAACTCAATCAATTATGGCATATCAGCACTTTAAGCTACTAAACATGCATTCAAAACTTATAGAAACGCCAAACACTATTCATGATATATTAAAAATGAAGAGAGAATATGTAATTATGTATTTAGTGTAATTGCAGCTATATAGAAATATCCGTAATTTTTGTGAAATGGGCAATAATAAAAAGTATTGTTTTATGTTAGTACTATATGTGAATTCAAAATACTTGATATTTTCTTCAATGTAATATCTTTAAAATAAAATGGTGATTACTAGCAAATTGGAAATATGTAATTAAAATAATCATTATAGCCTGAATTATTTAAATTCAGATACCACAGAATAGTGTCTCCCTAATAATTTCCACTAAAAATGATAGTCCATAGAATTTTATCAATGAAACATGTTCTGTTAGTAGAGAGATCATCATAGTAAAATTGGTGTTGGTATCAAATATCACTATCCTGTACATCAAAATATTTTTTAAAAAACAAATGAAGTAACTTATTGTCTCCCTAATGAAATTCTGGAAATTCATATTCCCTGACACAATGCTTATTCCTAGAAAACGTGATTAGAAACAACATAGAATTATCTTCAATAACCAAAATATTGCAGGGGCAGGGAGATGATAGTACCAAATCTCTTCTTTATATATATATATATTTGTGAACTGACAGGGAATTAAAATGCAAAAGCATAAGAGAGGGTTTTATTTTTCATTAGAAAAAAATAAAAATGCATCCAAGAAATACATAGCTAGGAAGTCAATAGGAAGGAATTTAGTATGGTACTCAGAATGCTCTGCAGTTAAAAGACTTGACCATTTTTTATTTTACTTAATGAAATTTGCAAGTTTCAACCCAAATCAAATTTGAGATCAAATTTTAAGTCACCTGTACTTAAGGATTTCCCTCTGAAATAGCCACTTTTCTAACTCCAGAGGTTGCCTATTTCTGCTCTTGTCCCATAAATTATATTGATTGAGTGATGTGTCAGAAAGGACAGGGTTACAGTTCCAAGTATGTGGTACACAGAGATCAGCCAACCATTTAAGAATGTTAAACGGTCAATCAATATTCTTGATTCTGGTGAGTTTCATAAATTTGTACTTTTGAAAAATAATAAGCCATTGTGCATTATTTTGTCATACAGAAGTCTCTATCACTACTTTCCAAAAGTCTCTACACCACTCCTGACTATCCTCTTTGCTTAGGAAAAGTGCAGAAAAAGTGTTCTTTCTTATGTTCCTTAGACAAGGTGGCCATTTCTCTTTTTATGGCTTCTTGTTTCTAGAACAAATAAAAACGTTCAGTGGATGATGTCAAGGTATTCTGTGCTGAATCTCTCATACACCTAGTATTTCGTTTCTCTGATTACAGCAAATAGTCTCCAAGGTGAGAAAAAAATGCTTTATTGATATTTTTGTAATGTTCAGTTATCCACTCTCCTTCCAGCTACATTCCTTTGCTTTCAATGAAGCTTTTAAAAATATAAAGACAGGATCTTTCTTTGTTGCCCATGCTGAAGTGCAATGGTGCAAACATAGCTCACTATAACATCAAACTCCTGACTCAAGCGATCCTCCCACCTCAGCTTCCCGAGTAGACTGTGGGTGCGCCCCACCATGCCCAGCTATTTATTTTTATTTTTGTAGAGAAAGGGTCTTGAACTCCTGGCTTCAAGGGATCATCCCGCCTCGACCTCCCAAAGCACTAAAATTACAGGCATGAGCCACCATGCTTGGCATTAATGAAACAACATCCAAAAAAAAAAAAAAAAGCTATCACCTCACCTCATCAAGAGGTTTTTAAATAATTCAAAACTAAATATCCCAATATTATTCCAATCATAGTACTTAAGGCATGGTGTACAATAAATGTCGGTGAAATTAGTAAAATACACCTACTATCCTTTTCCACCTCACTCTCACCTGAATCCTCATAATATAACAGTTTTTAATATCTTTTTCTGATATTTTAATATATTGTTCTGCTTTATACTAATTTTCTGTTTTCAGATTATCTCCCATTAAGGCATCTGAATATAATAGAAAGGGCATAGGGTTAAGATTTAGATAGGCAGATGAAATTCAGATTCCACCACTTAGTGTCTCTATAACTTTAGATAAGCTCTTTCATCCCTCTGAGCCTCAATTTCATCATGTGTAAAATGGAGATAGTTATACTTATCTGATACAATTCAAAGAATTAAATGAGATGAGCATGAAGTTAGTCAATAAATGTTTCTTAGTATCTTATCTATCACAAACTAGACTATGAGAGTTTTGTCCATTGTACCATTTTTAATGTTTTTTTTAATCTCTTCCTCTCCTCTTAACCAGTAACTTACACAAAGCATATGTTTAACTAATGCTTGCTGAATAAAGGAATTCTATGTAGGTATATCTGTTTTAAAGAAAGAATGCCATCGTAATATGAATATTTTCATATTAGTTAACAATTATTGATTTATTTCTATGTGCTAGTTCCTATAGCAAATGATTAGATGCTCTATTTTATATGTCGTGGTTTTCTACAGCAACTTCCTATGATATTCAGAAACCAAGCATTTTATTTATTTAACAAAATCTATGAATGCTATTACTTGAAATTGATACAAAGTGAAATATTTTTATCACAATGCCTGATGAAATGTGGTATTTGGTCAGGTAAAGGTCATTTAACGATTTATGACTACAATTGGATGGTGCAAATGATCTCGTATCAAAATATACCAAATGCCCTCACATTCCCCTAGTAAAGTATAGGTATAAATAAGGTTCTTTCCTCTCAATTTCTTCTTGTTCTGTGTTCCAGATTACTGTCCCCAACTCCTTACCCTAAGCTCAGTAACAGGAAAGTATTTCATAAATAACTGTATTTACAAATTCCTAAAACCCATTTTATGAAATTCTATGTCAAACTTTTATATCCTTGTTTTCTATTTTAAATATAATGGCTTGTCTTAAAGCAAACAAACCAAAGAAAATACCAATATTGTTAGGCAATTCAGATATCTGCCTCACAGGGCTCTTACAAACTTCATGGTTGACAACCACAGGCAAAATAAAGGCTATGTCTACATCTAACGGCATGATACACTGTGCATTAATCATAAGCATCATGTTTTTGCTAGTTCTGTTTTCCTTGGCATCTTAAATATTTAATATTATGCCTCATCAAGAAGGAAGGGGCATTTAAGTGATATTTGTTTACTAGTTTTTGGGAATTTGTGTTTTTATTTTTTGTTTCCAAATTGTTTGTTTTGATAGAGTTAATTTTAACAGTGTCTCTTAGGGCCATGTGTTACAAGCTAAAATAAGATTGAACTCTTTTAACCTAACTCTTGAAATTTTTTTTCCCATTCAAGTGAATTAGACTGCCTGCATGACAGAATTTCTAAAATAGTTATAATGATAATAGTAATAAGAGTGATCACTTATTGAGAACATATTATACCACAGGCACAGTTCTGAGTGCTTTGCATGGGTTATTTTATTTAATTACCTCACATAAATCCTGTGAGGTAGGTAATATTGTTATCCCCAGTTTTACAAATGGAAAACACAACACATGGAAGTTCAGCAACTTGCCCAAAGTCGAAGCTAGCAAAGGGTAGAGGTAAACGTTAAATATCAGGCAGTCTTTCTCCAGAGATACTACAGCACCAGTTGCACACTAGTACTGAAAAGAATTCAGGATCCTAGTTAGGAAAATGCCAGATAACCTATCTTATAGTAGTATTTTATAGTACTGAAATGTCGCTTTGCACTAATCTTGGTAACACTAAACTGTGAGCTCCTCAAAAGTAAAGAGCATTTCTTATTAATCTGAGTCCATAGCTTCAAGAATACGCTTGCCGCATAAAGACTGCTGAATCAATACCACCAAGGCAATCAAACAGTAAACAAACGCAGTGTTGAAAATGCCATTTTCATAGGAAAAATCAGTCAGAAGACGGCCTGATTTGGTATACCTATTTTCATGAAGATAACTTGATTGCAGAGCAATGAACAGTGTTCCTTAAAAGATGTTTCACAATATAATTCTGGTATTACAAAGGAAGTTTACAGACCTGTGGCCTCCCTGGGGTTGAATACTCATGGCAAATTTCCACAAAATTGAAAGTGAAAAAGCAACTGCGAGGGCTTAACATTTTGAAGACTAAAACAGATGAAATTTGGTAGTGTAGCAACATACTGATCCAAAGCAACAAGCGAATGTATTTATTCATGTATTCATTCAAGAAACGTATGTTGAGTGCCCACTGTATGCAAGATGCATTTCTGGGTGCAAAGGACACAGTGTGAATAAGAAAGACAAGGTTTCTACCTCGTTGTACTTATATCTAGAAGAAGCCAAACAGTATACCAATATACAAGTAGATATATGGTATAATGTCATATACTGGTAAAAATTAATAAGAAATTAAAATATGCCAGTTGGAAAGAGTGACTATGGGTGCCCAACTTTACAGAAGGATGTTAGGTAGCATCTGCATTAAAACTTGAAAGTACAATGTCTAAATACACTGAGGCAGGAAATAGTTTATCCTTTTCAAGTAGCAGAAAGCAGGCAGGGGTGGCTCTTGCAAAGTGAATGAGTGCAAGAGGGGAATAACATGAGGCCAGAGAGACAGGAAGGTTCTATAAGTTTACAACTTATAGAATCTTGTAAACCATGGTAAAGATTTAAGATTTAATTCTAATGATAGCAAGGATCCATTGATGGATTTCAATCAGGAAAGTGATAGTATCATTTCAGAACTTAATAGAATTTTCAATTTTATTGACAGATAACATTTAAATTTAAAATTTAGCATCTCCCTGAAACAAATCTAACCTTGTTGCCCATTGTATATTTTTAAAAAGCTTTTTCAGAGCTCTGGAAAGAGCTATATAGAACTGTCTATGGTACCTTCAGGAAAAAATCATTAAATATAATTTATTGTTATGCACCGAGTATTGTAGGGATGTGATTAAAGGCAGCAAACTTGCTCAAATAAAATAAGACCTGCCACGAACCTTCATCCAAGCCTTGAACCAAGCATTTTTAAAAAGTGTGGTTTATATAAGTTTGCTCACCTCAACAACATGATCATTTTTCTTTTTTGTGTTTTTGTCATTTTCCCAAATCATGAGAAAGATATTTATTTCTCGTTCAACCTAAAAATAAAACTATACGCCACACAGTGTTACAGTTAAAGGAAAAAAGAGGCAAATATGTTTTATTTAAAAATTTAGTTGTAAGGACAAAACCAAAATGCAGGGTAGAAGAATGCCATAAATCAGTCAAAAATGGTCTTAGCTCAAACAGCACCTACTCAGAGTGACCTTTCTAAAATTTCTTCTCACCTCCTGGCATAGCTATACTTGTTCACATTATTCTACTCTCTACTTCAGTTTTTAGATTTCATTTATCACTAAGTATTACTAGTTTATTGTCTCACTCCCCCCAACCTTATAGTATAAAACTCATTAAAAGTGTATTCATCTGTATACCAATCTATTCCCAGTTTCTAGCGTAGTACCTAGTTCTTAGTGGGCATGCATTAAATATTTGATATATGTTGATCATTCTACATACAAATATTTATTAAGCATCTATTAATATACACTATAAAGTTGTGTGAATACTCAAAGAAAAATAAAACATGGTTCTGACACTCCAAGTACTTATCCTCCAAGTATCTATAATGAGGTATGCATGTAAAACACCTCGGATCATGTTCAGTATCTAAACCAGAAGCTCAGCTTACAACCAGAAAAAAAGGGGAAAAGAATGACTAATTATAGCTATAATTGTAAGAGCCCTCTACTTTACTGCAGGATATATCATTATTACTTGAAATCCTCCTTATCTAAAAGTACAGAGACCTTCACACCCTCTAAGAGTCAGTGGCAAGGGTTGATCCTTTAAAATAGGCACGAGAGATACATAAACATTTTATTATCAGCATATTATAACAAAATACACTTATTAAGGATCCTTATTGCAGGTTTTTCTGCCAAGAGTTTGGAGAAAGAGGAGGCTTATTTTCAGATAATTTAGATAAAAGTAGATCAGGGTTCTAAATTGTTAGAATTAACTCACTCATGCTATTTTGGGGCTTAGTAGCATTGATTAAAGTCTCGCATATTCTACCACTTGTCTGAACTTAGGAAAGACATAAATTATTATTGAAATTATCACACTGATATCCATCTCCTAGGTACTGTGGATGAAACAACCACTAATGCAAAAATATACTGATAAAACATTTTTGTCAATTTTACCTGTTTTTGCAAAGAACCTTTGGCCTTAAGGTTTTCTTGATGCTGTAATGGTAACCAAACACATGACAATATTTTAATGCAGATTTCATTTTCAGTATCTAGATTCACACTATTTGGTTTATTTTATCTCCCACCTATACTCCTCAACCTATTCGACAATCTGCCAGAGAATCAATTAAGGTGATTCATCAGTATTTCAGACAACATCTTCTATCCCAGCAAAGATTGACCATTATCATTACAAAATACACATCTGTGTCAAACCATGGAGAATTATGCCTCAGTACACTTACAGCCATAAAGAGAGAAGCATGGAATATTTTAATATTCAGCCTCCTTAAAAGAAGGCTGAAATACTCTCTGCTTCAAAGGTAATCATGTGATAAATTCTAAAATTAATCAAAAAGAGAATTGGTTTTAAATAATTCTTTTTAAATAAGGCACATATTCTTCCTTGCAGTTTTAGATTTCATTTTCCTTAGCCCAAACTGTGCAATCTCTGTCTGGTGGTCATGCAGCCAGCCTGGATGGGCATTGCTAAAGCTGTGTGCCAAAGTGCGGGAGAGCTTTGCAGCACTGGGAGCTGACAGACCATTAGGCAGATTGGGACTCTGTGCAGCTGTCTGGATGGTGCTGGAATTGCTGCACTCTTTGTCACAGGATTATGTTGCCAGAGGGACTACAAACCTGCTCTTTAAACACCTTTATTTCCTTTGATGTGAATTTGATCTGAGAGAATTCAGATTTTTTGAGAATAGTCTCATCTGGAAAAAATAAAGCACTTTCAAATGCCTGTATTCTAATATTTTTACGCTATCATGAGCAACTCAAGTTTTCCTCATGGTCACATATGATTATTTGCTAGGCTCCTTTTTAAAGGATCATTTGAATCCTTATGTTCAACTCTTTTGCACACTCAGTTTTCTTCATTAGCCAAGCATTCTGCATGTATATTATGCACTTTGACCTTTTGAATTCTGTTTGTGCCTGTTTTCACTAGGTCAGGTTCTTGAACACTGAGTATCAAAAATAGTATTCAAAAATCAATCTCCAGCTCAAATTTCGTAGGGGTAACACTTAACTTCCTATCTGTTTTGATGACTATTAGTGGTTATTAATTGACTGTTTTTTCAAATTTTAATTACATGTTCTCTATTTGTTTAATACCTGTATTTTAAATTGACAAATCAAGAGTTACTGTTATTATCCTCATTTTTATAATTAACCTGTCAAATGTATAACACATAACTTACATCATCTCTGTGGGAGTTTTAGTCATTTGGATGATAATTTCCATTCCACGGAAACACTGCTGGTGAAGTTTGAAGAATAATTTACTACATTGTTCCTAATAAAAACATAACTTTCTGTTTCTGTCTCTAAGTGAAGTGACATGATATACTGTATAAGGATGTGTATATGTCCATACCATCCATATGCATGTACATAGCTTGCATTTCACAGATCATAATAAAAGTTAAAAGTGAATACATGTTAAATAATCAGAGGTGTCATAAATATTCACTGTGCAGGATTTCCTCAATAGGCTGTCAGCCTGCTGTAGATTACTCTGCAGACACAGCATAACCTTACTTAAACATAGGTCTCTTGAGAGCAATAGAGACACACTGAAAAGTAGGAGGAGATGACATTAATACAAAATGCAAAGACATTTCTGCATTTTGCATCAGTGAATTTCGTGATCATCTTTTTTTCATCTTGTAAACATTTGGGATGAGCTATTTTTTTCACATTTTCCTCACTAAAACTTACCTAGATTTTAAAGGTCAATAAGAAGAATACCAAAATTCTAATGCCTACTTTTAATGAAGTCTCATTCCAATAAAATTTAAAGTAGTTCTATAGCATTTCAAATTCTAGTCACCAATATATATGGTGGATTTAAAACTGTAAAACTAGATGCAAATCGAAAGAGAGACCATAAAGGATTTAAACAAGATCCTAATGGGCTCTGCATTTGCACCTTATAAATGGCCAGCCTTATGGCTGTAAAGAAATGATCAGCACAGTGCTTCACAGGACAGTGAAATACCACATTTCTTGAATCTATATATTTTTTGTTCCTGTGTTTAAAATTGAACTCAAATATTTGATTTTTTGTTTGACTTTAGGGTATTTCAGTGATAAAGAGTTGCTTCTCCTCTCTCTGACTCTAAATTTGATTAACTCTAAAATATAAACAGCAGTCTCCATGCAATCTCTTCCATTCCAATTTCAATGCTGTTTTTATTTTTCCTCTATCACAGCATGAATTTAGAGCCAGATGAAAAAGTCATTTCAAGAACCAGAATGGCAGCATTACATGAGAATTCCTTTCGTTGGCCTTGTGCATCAGAGTGTGCTTTGTTTCCTAGGGCATTTTGGTTAAAAGCAGTCTGGGGATTAAAACTTCTCATTTATGAATTTCTGGTGGACTTAAAATACCTAGTGTAAGAATATGTTGCCAGAAATACCCCCACCAAAGTCTTTTTGCAAAGGTTCCCTTACAAAGAAATGGAGAAAAATCACCACCTCACATCTCTGTTTTGTTAGCCAGAAGCATAGACTGAGAAAATAATATTCTGCTGCTCACATATTCCTCACCTCAGTCACGCCGCTTTTCAATCTGAGAAGCTTCCAATTTAAACATTTTCTAATTATGCTACAGGAGGTATAAAATGTGTTTTAAAAATTAAGTCAGGCGGGCCTAGTGGCTCATGCCTGTAATCTCAGCACTTTGGGAGGCCGAGGTGGGTGGATCACTTGAGGTCAAGAGTTCGAGACCAGCCTGGTCAACACCGTGAAACCCTGTCTCCACTAAAAATACAAAAAATTAGCTGGACATGGTGGCAGGCGCCTGTAATCCCTTCTACTTGGGAGGTTGAGGCAGGAGAATCGCTCGAACTCGGGAGGCAGAGGTTGCAGTGAGCTGAGAGCGTGCCATTGCACTCCAGTCTGGGTGACAAGAGTGAAACCCTGTTTCAAAAAACAAAAAAGAAAAAAAAATAAGGCCGGATGTGGTCATTAAATTATGCATTTGGTAGAATATCTCTGTTTTCCAAAAACAGTCACTAATCACTAATTTTAGAGATATGATTGGAGTCCTTGAGGTAAGCAGGGAAGATCAAGGCAGCTCAAGGCAGATGTGAGAACAAGCCCATTTTCTCACACAAAAGTTGGGAAATCAATTAATAAAAGATTTGTCATAAGAACAAGTGTTTATTCTACATTTGCAGACTAAAATGTTTGTATTAAATATGGGGACAATTTCTGTCATAATGCACATACTCTTTAAATGCTGGGTATCCACACATATTACAGCAAAAGCTATTACCATTATGTTTTTGTTGTTCTGGTTACCGTTCTCCAAGATAATAGATTCCAGGAATTCTAATTAAACTGTCCATATTATGTAGATTGGTTCTAAAAATTATTTCAACAACATTGTAAACTGATTTTCACCATAATGTGTCCAATATAGCAATACATTGGTACTTACTAAAGTATCTGAAGAGCATGCTCTTAAACACGTGTGTTTTCTTCTTCTATCTCTGTGTCTCTCTGTCTGTCTTTTAGTGCTTACTCTTGAATATTTGACTATTTATGAAATATCCATTTAGGATTCAACAGAAACTGGAGAAACTTTGGGTGACCATATACTCCTAAGGCTGGAAAAGAACTATAGAGATTATGCAATTTGTTCCAATCTGGTAAGAGAAAGCAAATTGTGTTTTGAAAAGACTTTCACTTTCACAGAACAATGAATTGTCTAGCATAAAGGAAAGATTGTCAGCCTCCCTTTATTTTTGTTAAAGATGGTACAGAATTTCATAAGTTCTTGAATTAGTTTTTGCAAGCAATTTTCTTTGGTGTTTCAGTATTTTTACTAAATAATAATGAGAGGGCTTTCATATAGGAATATCGTGCCACTGCTGCACTATCCATATGAAGTACCTTTGCATGGTGTTTCGAGTTTAGTGGAAAGAACATGCACTGTGGTGTGCAAATTGCCATCCTGCTAATGAACAATAGAACCTTGGAAAGTTATTCTTATTTCTCTGAAACTCATTTTGAAAATCTGTTAACATGGGCTGTCTCATAGGATTTCTTTTTGAGGATTAAGTGAAGTAATATATGCAAAGCACCTAATAGAGTTTCTGGTGTATAATAGGAGCTCAATATAAGTGCCAGGTTTTCTAACATGGCCTCTCTACAACCCCACTCCTTCGTCTAGTATAAAAGATTTACAAGGAGACATTTGCACTGACATCTGTAAGCCCCCTGGTAATTAATACCATACATTTGTGAAAAGATTGGCGACAATGAAGGAATGATGACTGCGGTCTCAAGAGCAGAGCTTTAGCCAAGATTTCTCAACCATGGTATTATTGACATCTGGGACTGAATAACTCTTTGCAGTGGGGTGTATCCTGTTCATTGTAGGATATTTAGAAACATCTCTGATTTCTACCCACTGGATGCCATTAGTAACACCCATCTGCCCTCTCCGCAGGTGTGACAACCAAAATTGTCTCCTACTTTGCCAAATGTCCCTTGTAGGGCAAAACCGCCCATGATTAAAACTGCAGGCATAAGCTAATGCAGGAGCAGAGACTTTATGAGTGTCATTTATTAGCAAACTGAACTGATGGGCTTAGCCTTTGATTTCTTAACATTCAGACTATATCATATACTTATACATGCATATGATTTAATGAGTCTACAATCTTTTTGAAGTAGTGTAGTTAATAAAATGAAGTGTTTTTAAAAAAACAGAAAATTGATTCTATTGCAATTCTAAAATATTTGCTAATTCTAAGCTAACCTACTTTGTTCTGTTATCTTTCAATTAGCTATACTTTTATTCTAGGTAGCTATTTTACAAATACGATTGAAAAGGTGATTTGATGGAAATTTATACACACATATACACATCCATATCCCATTTGAAAAAATGTTCAAGGTGTATGATATATAGAAGTTGCATTTTAATTCAACCAGATGAGATAGTTAAAAGAACACTCCAGGGGTGGGCTCACTATAGTGTAAAAGGAAGGTACGGAGGGCAGAGCAAGATGGCCAAATAGGAATAGCTCCAGTCTCCAGCTCCCAGCGCCAGCGACACAGAAGACAGGTGATTTCTGCATTTTCAACTAAGGTACCGAGTTCATCTCACTAGGGAGTGCCGGACAATCAGTGCTGGTCAGCTGCTGCAGCACGACCAGTGAGACCTGAAGCAGGGCGAGGCATCGCCTCACCTGGGAAGCACAAGGGGGAAGGGAATCCCTTTTCCTAGCCAGGGGAACTGAGACACACAACACCTGGAAAATCGGGTAACTCCCACCCCAATACTGTGCTTTACCAAGGGTCTTAGCAAATGGCACAGCAGGAGATTATATCCCACACCCGGCCGGGAGGGTCCCACACCCACGGAGCCTCCCTCATTGCTAGCACAGCAGTCTGCGATCTAACTGCAAGGCAGCAGCAAGGCTGGGGGAGGGGTACCCACCATTGCTGAGGCTTAAGTAGGTAAACAAAGCCACTGGGAAGCTCGAACTGGGTGGACCCCACTGCAGCTCAAGGAGGCCTGCCTGTCTCTGTAGACTCCACCTCTGGGGACAGGGCACAGCTAAACAAACAAACACAAAAAGCAGCAGAAACCTCTGCAGATGAAAACAACCCTGTCTGACAGCTTTGAAGAGAGCAGGGGATCTCCCATCACGGAGGTTGAGATCTGAGAACGGACAGACTGCCTGTTCAAATGGGTCCCTGACCCCTGAGTAGCCTAACTCGGAGACATCCCCCACTAGGGGCAGACCAACACCCCACACCTCACACGGCTAGGTACACCCCTAAGACGAAGCTTCCAAAGCAAGAATCAGACAGGTACACTCGCTGTTCAGCAATATTCTATCTTCTGCAGCCTCTGCTGCTGATACCCAGGCAAACAGGGTCTGGAGTGGACCTCAAGCAATCTCCAACAGACCTACAACTGAGGGTCCTGACTGTTAGAAGGAAAACTAACAAACAGGAAGGACACCCACACCAAAACCCCATCAGTACATCACCATCAGTACGTATATTTAGAAAACCACATTGTCTCAGCCCAAAATCTCCTTAAGCTGATAAAAAACTTCAGCAAAGGTTCAGGATACAAAATTAATGTGCAAAAATCACAAGCATTCTTATACACCAATAACAGACAAACACAGAGCCAAATCATGAATGAGCTTCCATTCACAATTGCTTCAAAGAGAATCAAATACCTAGGAATCCAACTTACAAGGGATGTAAAGGACCTCTTCAAGGAGAACTACAAACCACTGCTCAGTGAAATAAAAGAGGACACAAACAAATGGAAGAACATACCATGCTCATGGATAGGAAGAATCAATATCGTGAAAATGGCCTTACTGCCCAAGGTAATTTATAGATTCAATGCCATCCCCATCAAGCTACCAATGAGTTTCTTCACAGAATTTGAAAAAACTGCTTTAAAGTTCATATGGAACCAAAAAAGAGCCCACATTGCCAAGACAATCCTAAGTCAAAAGAACAAAGCTGGAGGTATCACGCTACCTGACTTCAAACTATACTACAAGGCTACAGTAACCAAAACAGCATGGTATTGGTACCAAAACAGAGATATAGACCAATGGAACAGAACAGATTCCTCAGAAATAATACCACATATCTACAGCCATCTGATCTTTGACAAACCTCAGGAAAACAAGAAATGGGGAAAGGATTCCCTATTTAATAAATGGTGCTGGGAAAATTGGCTAGCCATAAGTAGAAAGCTGAAACTGGATCCTTTCCTCACTCCCTATACGAAAAGTAATTCAAGATGGATTAGAGACTTAAATGTTGACCTAATACCATAAAAACCCTAGAAGAAAACCTAGGTAATACCATTCAGGACATAGGCATGGGCAAGGACTTCATGTCTAAAACACCAAAAGCAACAGCAACAAAAGCCATAATTGACAAATGGGATCTAATTGAGCTAAAGAGCTTCTGCACAGCAAAAGAAACTACCATCAGAGTGAACAGGCAACCTACAGAATGGGAGAAAATTTTTGCAATCTACTCATCTGACAAAGGGCTAATATCCAGAACCTACAAAGAACTCAAAGAAATTTACAAGAAAAAAAAAAAAAAACCCATCAAAAAGTGGGTGAAGGATATGAACAGACACTTCTCGAAAGAAGACATTTATGCAGCCAACAGACACATGAAAAAATGCTCATCATCACTAGCCATCAGAGAAATGCAAATCAAAACCACAATGAGATAGCATCTCACACCAGTTAGAATGGCGATCATTAAAAAGTCAGGAAACAACAGGTGCTGGAGAGGATGTGGAGAAATAGGAACACTTTTACACTGTTGGTGAGACTGTACACTAGTTCAACTATTGTGAAAGACAGTGTGGCAATTCCTCAAAGATCTAGAACCAGAAATACCATTTGACCCAGCCATCTCATTACTGAGTATATACCCAAAGGATTATAAATCATGCTGCTATAAAGACACATGCACACGTATGTTTATTGCAGCACTATTCACAATAGCAAAGACTTGGGGCCAACCCAGGTGTCCATCAATGACAGACTGGATTAAGAAAATGTGGCACATATACACCATGGAATACTATGCAGCCATAAAAAAGGGTGAGTTCATGTCCTTTGTAGGGACATGGATGCAACTGGAAACCATCATTCTCAGCAAACTATCACAAGAACAGAAAACCAAACACTGCATGTTCTCACTCATAGGTGGGAACTAAACAATGAGATCACTTGGACTCGGGAAGGGGAACGTCACACACTGGGGCCTATTATGGGGAGGGGGGAGGGTGGAGGGATTGCATTGGGAGTTATACCTGATGTAAATGACGAGTTGATGGGTGCTGACAAGTTGATGGGTGCAGCACACCAACGTAGCACAAGTATACATATGTAACAAACTTGCACGTTGTGCACATGTACCCTAGAACTTAAAGTATAATAATTAAAAAAAAGGAAGGTACTTTGTTTCCATGATAATAATTATGTATATTTAATATCAAGTTTCCTTAAGGGCCATATAAAATATAACAATTTGAGATGGGATGGGGCAAGATAACTTACTACCGACCAAATAAAATAAAATAAGAGGATGAGTCATAATTGCATTGCCTCCTCTTAATCATACTGTAGGTTACACTGCAAATGTCAGTATTGCATTCACTTTTTTACTAAAATACATAAAAAGAAATGATAGAAAATGAAAAAAAGAAAAATAGCAAGGGGAGTCTTTTAAGATTATGAATGCTATATCCTGACAACTCAAACAATTGAGGAAAAATAGAAGAGCTTTCAGCGAAATCCAATCCGGAAAGTTAGAGTGTCTCACGGTAGCATATCACTCAATTGCCCTCTACATAAGGACTGGTACAGTCAATGTAATAAAATGAAACATACACTTTCCCTTCTGTGACATGCTTCAACTGCCCTTATGCTTCAGATATGGCAGTTCCTTAAGCTGCTTTTGAATATAGTTAGGACCTTATGTTAGCTTGTGGCCCCTAATGATAACTGAGCAATTACCTATACTTTAACAGGCTCAAGTCCATTGAAGCAGAAAGGAATGAAGGTTTCTTCCATCCGCCTGGCTCAGAGTATTCTGTGAATCCAGAATCATTGCTAAGTGTTTTGTGAATGTCTCATCAACAGCCTTTACTTAACATTCATCTTCCTCCATCTCTTCGCACTGTGGAACACTGTGCTATAAGTACATCTTTCTTAAAACTTGCCTATGTGTGACAAGTTTTATCTCCTCTTTCCTCTCTTTTAACCGCATTTTCTCCTCTCCACCACAGGTTTCCTTTTCTTCTCCCACACAGAAATGTGACTACTCCCTAAGGGTCTGTCCTTTAGCCTTTCCACTTTTTATATATCGTGCTTTTATTTTTAAAGTGCATTTACCCCATGTCTTGAACTTTCTACCACTTTTACTTGGATGACTGCCAGATCTAACAACTCTCCTGATCTCTCATCTCATATTTCATGTTACCTACTGTTTAATTCTAACAATATGCATTTTGATAGTGAGTCATGCCCAACACAGCTTCTCTCCAAAATTTAAGTTTCTCCTTTGTCGTTCCTATTTTCTTATTCTATCAAAAGATGAATATTTTAAAAACACAGCTCTAATCATATTACTTACTCTTTGGTCAGTATCTTCCCATAAGTCCTCTTATGTGTCAGGCAAAAGACAGAATGCCTTGGTATGGCATTCACAGCTATTCTAAGTCTGGAAGTGAGGTATAGTGGAGGGACAATACAATAAAATGTAAAACTATTGACTTTAAAATCAAATAAACCTGGGTTCAAGGGCATAATCAGCCATATAACAGCAAGGTAGTACTGGCCAAGTCAATTAATATTCAGGAGCTTCCATTTATTTATATAAAGTAAGTGGTTTGGAATTAGGTGATTTCTAAAAACCCTTCCAAATTTCAAATCTGTATCACTGTGGTTTTATTTTCCAAGATTATCTCTCAAGAACCTCACAGTACATACCCTATGCTTCAACCATTCAATTCAACTATCACTATTCCTTAAATGTATCCATTCCCACCATCATAACTTTGTCATGACTTTATCATGAATCTCTTTTGCTGCTACTGAATACTTCATCCTCCCTCAAGGCCTGGCTAAAATCCCACCTCCTCCAATAAAAATGCTTTGGTCTTTCCAGCCAGAAGCGATCTTTGCTTTTGACAAGTACAATAGTATTTTATTTATATTTATTTAGGTCATTTATCATATACTTCTTTATATTTTTGTTTTATTTTATTTACTAGATAATAACTGCCTGAAGGATGAAGCATCATGTCTTAAAATCGTCGAATTTGGGATATAGAAGAGAACTCATGTTGTATTATTTCTCATCTAATGTACGAAGTTGTTCCGCAATATCACTCACAGATGGTGATCCAGATAATGCTTAAATAACTTTTGTGAGAGAACTTTCTGCCTCATGAGGTAGACTACCCAACGGATAAAAAATTTTGATGACTGAAAATTTCCTCCAGCTGGTAAAACAAAGTAGGATTTGTCATGACTCCTACTTAGTCTTTTCTCATTGGCAGCCTGTGTCACCTAAGTTTTCTCTTGTTTTAGTTATTGTTTCTCACATGGGGAACACTGATACTTCATCAAATGCAAAAATCACAGATCTGTGGCATAGCTCCAATGCTGCTGAAGTTCAGCCTCACCTTTTCCTTCATGTTACATATATTCATGACAACATCTTAATACCAATTTCAACTCCCTACTTTCTTGGAATGATTTTCATCATGCATTTCTTTATGATTATTATTTCATTTAATATAAGACTCCCCTAAGAGTTAACTGGGGTAGAGCAAGACAGTGGAATAGAAGACTACTTTCTTCCCGCACTGCTGGAATACCAAATTTTAACAAAAATCTGCACACACAAACACATCACAAGAACCAACAATCAAATACTAGCTTGGCCACAGTGAGATAAAACAACATGCATGCTCTTGGGGTCACCGAGTCCAGGCCTAAGCTCTTGGAAAGCATTTCTGGACCTGTACTAGACCAGTGGGGAGACCACTGTCCTGAAGGATGAGTCCCAGGCCTGGCAGCATTCATGAATTGACAGAAGTTCCCTTGGGCTTTAAGTGAACATCAGCAGTGGCCCGACAGAATCCCCTGTGGATCAGTGGTAGGGGTAGCCACAGAGAGAGGCACTTCTGTCTGTGGAAAGGGGAGGGAAGAGCAGGAAGGACTTTGTATAGTGGTTTGAGTGTCAGATTAGCATTAGTAGAAAAGAATATCAGGTAAATTGCTAAGTTTTTTTTTTTTTTTTTTCTATAATTCCTGGCTTTCAGACAGTATCTCTGTATACATTCAGGGCCTGAAGGAAATTGCTACCCTGAATGGAAGGGCTTTCAACAAGGCGCAGTGCTATGCTTGCTTCTGGTCTGATCCGGCGTGGTCCCCTTGGTGGTGGCCACAGGGGTGCTTGCATCACCACACCCTCACTTTCAGGTGGCTCAACACATAGAGAGAGACTGTGTATGTTTGCAAGAAAGTAAGGGAAAAGAACAAGAATTTTTGCCTGGTAATCCAGAGAATTCTTCTGGATCTTATCCAAGACCACCAAGGTGGTAACTCTACTAGTATGCAAAAACTGCAGCATTACAGGACTTCGGGTCTAAGTCCCTTCAAATACCTGGAAAGCCCTCCCAACAAAGACAGGCACAAATAAGCTCAGACTGTAAAGACTGCAATAAATATATAACTCTTCAACACCCAGACACTGAGGAACATCAACAAGCATCAGTACCATCCAGGAAAACATGACCTTACCACATGAAATAAATAAGAAACCAGGGACCAATCTTGGAGAAACAGAGATCTATGACCTTTCAGACGAAGAATTTAAAACAGATGTTTTGAGGAAAAGCAAAGAAACTCAACATAACACAGAGAAGGAATAGAGAATTCTATCAGGTCAATTTAACAAAGAAATTGAAATAATTAAAAAGAATCAAGCAGAAATTCTGGAGCTGAAAAATGCAATTGGCATGCTGAATATGCATGAGTCTCTTAATATGAGAATTGATCAAGGAGAATAAAAAATTAGTGAGCTTGAAGATAGGCTACTTAAAAATACACAGTCAGAGGAGGCAAAAGGAAAAAATAAAAAAAAATGGAACATGCCTACGCGATCTAGCAAATAGCCTCGAAGGGGTGAATCTAAGAGTTATTGACCTTAAAGTAACGTAGAGAAAGAAATGGGGGTAGAAAGTTTATTCAAAGACATAATAACAGAGAACTTCCCAAACCTAAAGAAAAATATAAATATCCAAGTACAAGAATGTTATAGAACACCAAGCAGATTTAATCCAAAGAAGACTGCCTCAAGTCATTGAAAAATCATCCTCCTAAATAACAAAAGATGAAGGATCCTAAAAGCAGCAAGAGAAAAGGAAAAAAAAAAAACAAACAAACATGCAATGGAGTGCCAATATGACTGACCCGGACTTTTCAGTGGAAGCTTTACAGGCCAGGAGAGAGTGGCATGACATATTTAAAGCACTAAAACGAAAAAGAAACTTTTAGGCTAGAATAGTATATCTGGAATAAATACTCTTCAAACATGAAGGATAAATAAAGACCTTCCCAGCCAAGCAAATGTTGAGGGATTTCATAAACACTAGACCTGTCCTGTAAAAAATGCTAAACAAAGTTTTTCAATCAGAAAGAAAAGGATGTTAATGAGCAAGAAGAAATCATCTGAAGGTATAAAACTGACTGGTAATAGTAAGCATACTGAAAAAAAAAAAAAAACAAACAACAGAACATTATAACACGGTAGCTGTGTTGTGTAAACTTTTCTTAAGTAAAAATATTAAATGATGAACCGATCAAAAATAATAACCACAACAACTTTTCAAGACACAGACTGTTAAAAAAGACATAAAGAAATACAACAAAAACTCAAAAGTCATGGGATGAAGTTAAAGTGTAGAGTTTTTATTGGTTTTCTTTTTTGCTTGTTTGTTTATGTAATCAGTGCTAAGTTGTTACCAGTTTACAGTGATGTGTTATAAGACATTATTTGCAAGGCTCATGGTAACCTCAAATCAAAAAATATTTGTGTAATGAACACACAAAAAATAAGAAGCCAGAACTAAATCATATCACCAGAGAAGATCACCTTCACTAAAGAAAAACAGTAAGGACAGAAACAAGGAAGGCCACTAAACAACCAGAAAAACAAATAGCAAAATGGCAAGAGTAAGTCCTTACTAACTAATAATAAAGTTGAATATGAATGGAAAGAAGACACACAAATGGTAAATAGGCATATAAAAAGGTGCTCAATATCATTGACCATCAGATAAATGCCAATCAAACTACAGTGAGACATCTTCTCACCCCAATTAAAATGGCTTATATCCAAAATACAGGCAATAAAATATGCTAGGGAGAATGTGGAGAAAAAGAATCTTGTATACTGTTGGTGAACATGTAAGTTAGTACAACCACAATGCAGAACAGTTTGGAAAAAGGAAATCAGTATATTGAGGAGATACCTGCACTTCTCTTTTTTTTTTTTTTTTTTTATTATACTTTAAGTTCTAGGGTACATGTGCATAATGTGCAGGTTTGTTACATATGTATACTTGTGCCGTGTTGGTGTGCTGCACCCATCAACTCGTCAGCACCCATCAACTCGTCATTTACATCAGGTATAACTCCCAATGCAATCCCTCCACCCTCCCCGCTCCCCGTGATAGGCCCCGGTGTGTGATGTTCCCCTTCCCGAGTCCAAGTGATCTCATTGTTCAGTTCCCACCTATGAGTGATTGCAGCACCGTTTACAATGACTGATTTGGAAGCAACCAAAGTGTCCATCAACAGATGAATGGATAAATACACATGATGCAGTACTATTTCGCCATAAAAAAAAAAAGAGAGTCAATCATTTGCAACGACATGGATAGAACTGGAGATCATGTGTTAAGTGAAAACAAGCCCGGCACAGAAAGACAAACATAACATGTTCTCATTTATTTGTAGGATCTAAAAGTCAAAACAATTGAAACCATGGACATAGAGAGTAGAAGAATAATTACCAGAGGCTGAGAAGGGTGATGCGGGGGTTGGGAGAAAGAGGGGGTAGACAATGAGTATAAAAACAAAGAAAGAATGAATAAGGCCTAGTATTTGACAGCATAATAGGGTGACTTTAGTCAATAATAACTTAATTGTACATTTAAAAATATCTTACAGAGTGTAAATGGACTGTTTGTCATTCAAAGGATAAATGCGTAGGAGATGGATATCCTATTCTCCATGATATGTTTAGTTCACATTGCATGCCTGTATCAGAACATTACTCCAAAACAAAGCATGTACTCTACAAATATATATACCTACTACATACCAACAAAAATTTTTAAAAATTAAAAAATAAAATATGCTGTTTGGTTCAATAGCTACATCTGGAGAATTGTTAAATTCCTCAAGTTAATGTTGTAATTAATAATTTTAAAAGACTATTAAATGTCTTAATTAATATATTTGATCTGTATAAAAATATTTTATTTTAATTATTTTCAAAGATTCTTGGTAGTTAACAAATTGACGAAAATATAAGTTGAGTTACCTCCGTATGCTTAAAAGGAAGCAATATAGTTCAAGAGAAGATAAAGGCTACATTAGGCACATTAGGCAAACATCATATACTAATTGTATTAATGCAAGAAAGGATGTTATGATTAAGTTACCTAATAAAAGAACTAAGTCAGTTTGCTTATATATATTTCAGTAGGAGGGTTAAACAACATGACTCGGTTTTTGCCTATGACTTAAAACTTTTGGTGAACAACATATAAACCTGTATAATATATTTTTCTTTCCTATTATGTTGACATAATTTTTTAACTTTACACATGGAAAAGTTTGAATAACACCTAGAAAGAGTTGAATAACAAAAGCATGGTTTCAAACTTGCAGTACAGTCTCACTGGATGTGCTCTTGCTTATTTCCATTTATTTTAGTGTGTGTGAAGTAACTTGTACAATTAGAATAAAGCAATGAGATCTCTACCTGCCAGGAGGTAGAAGTGAGACAGAGTCTTGCTCTGTCACCCAGGCTGGAGGGCAGTAGTGCAATCACAGCTCATTGCAGGCCAGGCTTGACCTCCCCAGGCTCAGGTGATCCTCCCACCTCAGCCACCCTAGCAGCTGGGACTACAGGTGTGTGTCACCACACTCAGCTAATTTTTGTATTTTTTTGTAGAGACAGTTTCACCATGTTTCCCAGGCTGGCCTTGAACTCCTGGACTCAAGCAATCTACTCACCTTGGCCTCCCAAAGTGCAGGGATTACAAGCATGAACCACCATGCCCAGCTGAAGGGTACTATTTATTATATTACAGAGGCAAACTCTTTCAACGTCTAGAACATAACAAATTTCCTTCCAGATGCCTGGAGTGATAGTAGATGGGGGTAAGGGTGGCAAGGCCAGAGGCTCTGGGTAGTGAGAATAAGAAGAAAATCACTAGTTTAACACCTAGCATGCTATTTATCAGATTATAGGAAAATAAGAAGCAAAAAACTAACAATGTACAAGATTTTCTACCCTACAAATAAGAAAGATGAGTAGTCCAAGCATCTCAAGAGAAAAGTGTTTGACAGCAAAGCAAGATGAAGCTGTGATGAAGCGTTTCAAGTATTTATTGGCGCGGAAAGAAGGAAAGACAGTGAAAGAAAGGAGAGATGTGTTTTTCCTTTAATGCCAAGATTGACACAACTTCAGATATTCTGTTTCTACAAGGGATAGTGAGGAAACGTTAGAAGTGACTGGGTCCTTCTTCCCAGAGCTTGCATTATGCAATAAGGACAGTAAGTTTATATTATAGTCAATACTGTGAGGTTTCTGTGTATCCAAAACTAAAACTGAAAAGAAAATTATGGCATTGACTGAATAAAAGGCTACCTTTCATATAGGAAAGGATATTGCTGATCTATATGTACTAAGATTTGAATTTTACGAGTGATTTTCTTAATTTTTTAAAGTAGAAGGAATAGATTCTCTCTGATCTAGCCACATTTTATCACCAGTAATCTTTCAACCAGCAATGTGCATCTGCAAACAAATGGCTGGAATCAGAAAGAGAGTCTATATCATTTGAACAGAGTAAGTTAACTGATTTCTGCTGAGATAGAATCCCTAAATTTGAAGTTTCCAGGTTTGGTTTCTAGAATAATGGTTCCCAAATGGCAATCCATGGATCATGGTTCTGACTAAGGTCTCTACTTTTTACTGTTCTGTGGTAAAATTACAAAAAGTGCAATTTTATATGGTCAGTTTATTCACTGCCTCTATTTCAGAAGATTGTTCTTAATCTTTTCTAATTTTTGAAGTTAATATACCCTTTCTTATATGAAACGATGATAATATATGACAATATGTGTTACATACAGTATACGTGCTTGGTAAAATGAAAAGCTGGCAATCTTAGTCTTCAAATTTTGGGGAGGGGTATTCTATTTCAACTCCAAAGTTTTAAACCCAATAGATGTTCCAATTTTCTGATGTATCAATTTCTAAGAGATGTAGAATCAATTGTGTATTTTTTCTAATGCCTTTGAATAGCTCTGCCTATCATTCTCCCCAGTCGATAAGTCCCAGAATAGCATATCATATAACTGACTGTCACATATTTTTATACAGGCAGGCATTTGTTATTTATCAATGAATCAAACACTTTTCATATGCTAATGGATGTATGTAAGATATCAATAAACTATGAAACTTTCATTTTTGCTGGTATGACCATCCAATTACTATGACAATCTTTTTTTTTTTTTTTTTTTTTTTGAGACAGAGTCTCGCTCTATTGCCCAGGCCAGAGTGCAGCAGCAGGATCTTGGCTCACTGCAACCTCTGCCTCCCAGGTTCGAGCAATTCTCCTGCCTCAGCCTCCTGAGTAGCTAGAATTACAGGCCTGTGCCACCATACCCAGCTAATTTTTGTATTTTCAGTAGAGACGAGTTTTCACCATGTTGGCCAGGCTAGTCTCAAACTCCTGACCTCAGGTGATTCACCCAACTCGGCCTCCCAAAGTGCTGGGATTACAAGCGTGAGCCACCATGCCCGGTCGACAACCTTTTAAAAAGGAAAACCAGAAAGCAATATCACAACTGAGAACCAACAGTAACAGACAACAAAATATTAACCCATCAAGACATCGGGAATTGGAACTATAAGACACATAATGATGGTGGTTAATGTTTCAAAAAAATAAAGGTGATACCTAAAAATATTAAAAGTGTCAAGTGAACACAATGTCAGAATATGGCAATTTAATAATTTTAAAAATATCATTTTTGGGTAACATCATTAAATACAATTAACAGCATAGAAAACTGGAAGACATCTTAAGAAATTGGTATGCCACATGACATGGAGAAACATAAATATGAAAAATAGTAAAAGGGATTTAAAAGATGTGAAATATGGAGTGAAAAGTTTTACCACCCATATAATTAGAGTTCCAAAAAGAGAGGAGGGAGAGAAAGAGGCAGGTATAATGTTTGAAGATTTAACTGCTGAGAATATTATAGAATTTAAAACAATAATATGATAGATTGTTGAACTGGTAGTTCAACAAGCACAACAAATCTCAAAGAGTTTATATAAAAAGGAATCCATCCTTGTATGCATCATAGCAAAAGTAAAGAATACCACAAAGAGAAAAATATTAGATGCAGCCAGAAAAGACAAGACAAATCACATACTAAAATGTGTAAGTATACTGATGGTTGACTTTCCAAAAGCAACATTATGACCCAGAATACAGTGAATTTGTATTTTCTTTGTGCTGAGGGAAAAAAAGAGACATCAACCTAGAAATCTATTCCCAGGAGAAATATATTTTAAGAAGGGATGTAGGCCGAGTGTGGTGGCTCATGCTTCTAATCACAGCACTTTGGGAAGCCAAGGTGGGAGGATCCCTTGAGCCCAGGAGTTCAATACCAGCCTGGGCAACATAGTGAGACTTCATCTCTACAACAAAAAATAAAGAAAATTAGCCAGGTGTGGTGTCATAGGCATGTAGTTTCAGCTACTCAGGAGGCTGAGGTGGGAGGATCACTTGAGCCTGGGAGGTTGAGACTGCAGTGAGCCATGATTTTGCCAGTACACTCCAGCCTGGGTGACAGAGTGAGACCTTGTTCCTGACTGCAAAAAAAGAAAAGGATGGAATAAAGAGAATTTAAGGCCACCCGAAACTTACTGAGATTTATACCAACAGACCGCCACTAAAAAAATACCAAACGAAATATTTCAAGCAGGAGGAAAATGATCTCAGATAGGAGGCTCAAGATAAAACAAGGAAAGAATAGTGAAGAAAGTGGTAAATATGGACTCTGTAAAGATAATATTTCATGAAGTTATTACCTAGAATTAAAATATACTACTGTCAGTAATGTGCTCTAATATTCTCATATTAATTAGGGAAATTTAAAGAGGTTCATTAATTTAGGCATTGATAAATTAAGTAAGCACATTAAATATCCTGAGCTTTTAATTTAAGAAATAGGTGCAGAGTATATAAATTCTAAAATAATAGAGGAAAAATAAATGGGAAAAAAATAAACCAAATGAAGTCAAAGAAGATAAAAATAAAATACATAAAAGTGCAAATAGAAGGCATAAAATAAGATGATGGAGATAAGTTTAAATATAGCAATACTTAACTGTAAATGAACTAAATGGTCCTATTAAAAGAAAAAGACCATCATACATTTTTTCCATCTAGCCGTACTTTGTTCTTAAGAGATACAACTAAAAGGGAAAAAAGACTGTAAATAAAATTGTAAGAAAAATTATAAAAAATACTATTTCAAATAAAACTAGTTTAGCTATATTGATAACAAATACATTGAACTTTATGGCAAAGTGATAAATGGGATGACTACATAATGATGAAAGGTAAATTTACCAAGAACATAAAACAATTATAAATATGTATGTACCATTAAGAGCCAAAAATTATATAAAGCAAGCAATTATGCATGTAAAACAGAAATTTTAAAATCCACAATTGTTATTGGAGGTTTTTAGTGGATGTCGTTCCCATTATTTAGTAAATTGAAAAGTCAAAGAATTCTGCAAGAGTATAAAATATTTCAATAATGTAACTAGCAAATCTCATCTAATGGATAAGTATAAATGCTACAGAGTACCAGTTATTTCAAACACTCATCGAAAAGTATTTACATTATGAGTACAAATTGAAGTCTCAATAAACATAATATCCATTGCCATCATACAGAGCAAATCTCCTAATTAATAATATAGTTAAATTATGATAATATCATAAGCAAATGAGAAATAAGGTCCTTTTCAGAAAAGCAAATGCAGAAGGAATTTGTTACCACCAGACCTGCCTCACAAGACCTCCTGAAGGAAGCAGTAAATATGGATAGGAAAGACCATTACTAGCCACTACCAAACACACTTAAGCACACAAACCAGTGATACTATAAAGTAACCACACCAGCAAGTCTGCATAATAATCAGCTAACATCATGATGACAGGACCAAATCCACACATTTCAATACTAACCTTAAATGTAAAGGGGCTAAATGACCCAATTAAAAGGCACTGAGTGGCAAGCTAGATAAAGAAGCAAGACCCAATGACATGCTGTCTTTAAGAGACCCATCTCACATGCAACGACACCCACTGGCTCAAAATAAAGGGATGGAGGAAAATCTACCAAGCAAATGAAAAACATAAAAAAGTCAGGATTACAATCCTAATTTCAGAAAAAATGAAATAGACTTTAAACCAACGAAGGTCAAAAAAAGAGAAAGAAGGGCATTATATAATGGTAAAGGGTTCAATTGAGCAAGAAGACCCAGTTATCCTAAACATATAAGCACCCAACACAGGGGCACCTAGATACATAAAGCAAGTTCTTAGAGACCTTCAAAGACACTTAGACTCCCACACAGTAATAGTGGGAGACTTCAATACCCCACTGACAGTATTAGACAGATCACTGAGGTTAAAAATTAACAAAGATATTCAGGACCTAAACTCAGCACTGGACCAAATAGACCTGACAGACATCTACAGAGCTGTCTACCCCAAAACAACAGAATATACATTCTTCTCATTGCCACATGGCACATACTCTAAAATTGATCATATAATCAGACATAAAACACTCCTCAGAAATGCAAAAGAAGTGAAATCATAACAACAACACTCTCGGACCACAGCACAATTAAAATAGAATTTAAGACTAAGAAAATATCTCAAACCATACACTTAAATGGAAACTGAAGAATCTTCTTCTGAATGATTTGTGGGTAAATAATGAAATTAAGGCAGAAATCAAGAAGTTCTTTGAAACTAATGATAAAAAGATACAACATACCAGAATCTCTGGGACACAGCTAAGGCAATTTATAGCAGTAAATGTTCACATCAAAAAGTTAGAAAGATCTCAATTTAACAACCTAACATCAAAACTAAAAGAACTAGAGAACCAAGAGCAAACCAACACCTAAGACAGGAAATAACCAAAATTAAGGCTGAACTAAAGGAGATTGAGATACAAATAACTATTACAAAGACCAACAAATCCAGGAGTTGGTTTTTTGAAAAAAAAATAAAATAAATTAGACCACTAGCTAGATGAATCAAGAAGAGAGAAGATTCAAATAAACACAAACAGAAACAGCAAGGAGGATATTACCACTAACCCCACAGAAATGCAAACAATCATCATAGAATATTAAAAACACCTCTATGCACATAACTAGAACATCTAGAATAAATTGATAAATTCCTGAAAACATACATCCTCCCAAAACTGAACCAGGAAGAAATTTAATCCCTGAATTGTCCAACAGTGAGTTCTGAAATTGAGGCAGTAATAAATAGCCTACCAATCCAGAAGCCCAGGATTAGAGGAACTCACAGCTGAATTCCACCAGAGGTACAAAGAAGGGCTAGTACCATTCTTACTGAAACTATTCCAAAAAAAATGAAAGAAAGGACTCCTCCCTAACTCATTCTATGAGGCCAGCATCATCCTGATAACAAACCTGGCAGAGATCAAAAAAAAAAAAAAAAGAACTTCAGGCCAATATCATAGATGAACATTGATGCAAAAATACTTAACAAAATACTGGCAAACTGAATCCAGAACCACGTCAAAAAGCTTATTGACCATGATCCAGTAGGCTTCAACCCGAGGATGCAAGCCTGGTTCAACATACACAAATCAATAAATGTGATTCATCCCATAAATAGAACTAAATACAAGAACCACATGATTATATCAATAGATGAAAAAAAGGCATTTGATAAAATGTAACATCATTTCATGTTAAAAGCTCTCAATAAACTATGTATTTAAGGAACATACTCAAAATAATCATAACCATGCATGAAGAGAACACACGGACACATGGTGGGGAACAACACATACTGGGGCCTGTTGGAGGGCTGAGTGTGGGAGGAGGGAGAGAATGAGGAAGAAGAGTTAGTAGTTGTTGGGCTTAGTGCTTGGGTGATGGGGATGATCTGTGCAGCAAACCACCATGGCACACATTTGCCTATGTAAAAACCTGCATATCCTGCACATGTACCCCTGAACTTAAAATAAAAGTTGGAAATAAAAGAAAAGTTCAACTACTCAAATGCTACCGTACTGTGTGGAAGCCCTAGTGGTGCTGAGAAAGATGGGTGGAAATAGAGAGAGGGAGAAGAGGGGGGAGAGAGAGAGAGAGAGAGAGAGAGAGAGAGAGAGAGAGAGAATGTCAGGCAGGCTTAGCCTGCCCCTAGCTGCTCCAGTCTGCATCCATTTGAGTTGTCAGAGCTGATGCCTGAGACATTGTGAAGCAGAGACATGCCATTCCTGCTATGTCTAGTGTGAGGTACTGACCCACAGGATCGTGAGATATAATAAATTATTATTTTTAAACCCAAAGTTTTGGGATAGTCTGCTATGCAGCAATAGATAACTGTAACAGAGTAAAGTTAGAGCAGTAATTAGAAAGAAATATATTCCTTTTAATGATTATATAGTCTTGTACTGCATGACAACATTTCAGTCAACAAAAGACTGCATATATGATGGTGGTCCCATAAGATTATAATAGAGCTGAAAAATTTCTATCACCTAGTGATGTTGTAACATTGTAGCACAACACATTACTCATATGTTTGTGATGAAGTTGCTTTAAACAAACCTACTGTGCTCCCAGATATATAAAAGTATATGCACAGCACATAATACTTCATAATGACAATAAACACTATTTTACTGATTTATGTATTTATTTATTCTATATTTTTACTGTTATTTTACAGTGTACTCCTTATAAAAAAAAAAAAAAAAAAAAAAAAAAACGGTAAACAACCTCAGGCAGGTCCGTCAGGAGTTATTCCAGAGAAGGCATTGTTATCATAAGAGATGACAGTTCCATGCATGTTACTGCTCCTGAAGACCTTCTAGTGGGACAAGATGTGGAGGTAGAAGACAGTGATATTAATGATCTGACCCTGCGTAGGCCTAGACTAATGTAAATGTTTGTCTTAGTTTTTAACAAAATGGTTGCAAAAGTTAAAAAAAATAGAAAAATGTTTATAGAATAAGGGTATAAAGAAAGAAAACACTTTTGTACAGCTATGTGTGTTTGTAAACATGATTACAAAAAAGTTAAAAATTTTTAAAGTTTATAAAATAAAAAATTTCTAATTTTTTAATGAATGTGGCAAGCAGTACAAGATCAAACCCCAATTTAGCAGGTGAAACAAAATTTCTGGGGGCAGTTTGCAATCATATATTGATGTGGTGTAATGATATCCTTTCTCTTTCATAAGAAGCAGCGCTCATCAAAAACATACCTGGAGAACAGCCAAATTCCAATGCTTATCAACCTAAGAAAAACAATACAGTCTTGGCACAAAACTGGAAACTCATTGAATTTGTTTCTTTGGTGTAGTTAAAAAGGCCATATGCTGTTATTCCATTAATATGAAAACACTAAGCAGCAGACAGTACAACCACAAGTGCATTGAACTTTATTGACTAGAATCTTATAAATTAGAGTCAGTTGTCCTGAATATGAAAGCAGCACCTTCATAGGCTACAAAAACACAGGAGTTCTGATTCAGGAAAAGAAACTTACTGGAATTCAGATATAAATTTATAATCAATAGTACATTTTCTGGAATACATCTGGAATCAAATTTCTATGTAGATAAAAAATGTTTCTGAAGTTTCTCTTCTCCTTTCTCCTTAATATATATAAGATATTAGGAACAAAATGGGAGGTTTTTTTTTTTTTTTTTTTTTTTTGAGACAGTTTCGCTCTTGTTGCCCAGGCTGTAGTGCAGTGGTGCAATCTCTGCTCACTGCAACCTCTGCCTCCGGGTTCAAGTGATTCTCCTGCCTCAGTCTCCCGAGTAGGTAGGATTATAGGCGCCCGCCACCATGCCCGGCTAATTCATGTATTTTTAGCAGAGATGGGGTTTCACCATGTTGGTCGGCTGGTCTTGAATTCCTGACCTCAGGTGATCCACCCGCCTCGGCCCCCCAAAGTGCCGGGATTACAGACGTGAGCCACCGCGCCTCGCCCCAAATGGGAGATTTGTAAAAGTTTACACATGTACGAAAGTATTAGATATTTGCATACATATACCAATCAAATTCACTATCAATCTTGAAATGTTTCAGTTTTTCTAATAAAAAAGTATTATTTGGAGTTAAAAGTTACGGATTTTTGTAATCCCATCTACTCCTGAGGCTGAGGCACGAGAATCGCTTGAACTCGGGAGGCGGAGGTTGCAGTAAGCCGAGATCGCGCCATTGCACTCCAGCCTGGGCTCCGTACCAAAAAAAAAAAAAAAAAAAAACAACTATGGATTTTTCTATCATTCTTAGTATTTCTACAGATTATTTTTCAGTGTTTTGATATACAGCTCTCTCAAACTTATTGGTATACCTCATCTGTGGTATATATGTTATATGCACATAGTAGTAACTCTAAAAAGTAATCAAAGGACACCTAGAAATTACTTTGCTTTTCAGAAATGATTGCTCTAGACTTTTACTGAGTTTAAGGAAACAAAACTCATGTTTGATAAGTAAAGATTTATGGAAATTAATACCAATTCTCAATTCTTTGGGGTCATTAAAGTACTTTAAAAAACTACTAGTGACATAGTGAACTGAAAGAAAAATTGTCTGGGTAATATTTTAAGCAATATTAATAAAAATTTCATCTACCATACTTATTCAAATACTTCATGCTCTTACCCCAAATATTTTAAGGATGAGATCATACAAATATGCTGTTTTAACAGAGTGTATATCGACAATCAGGGCAGCTTATAACATAAATTCCAGTGCCAGATTTTATGACTATCTGAATCAGCAGTCCTCTGAAGAACCAAAAATTTGAAGAATTCTCTAAATGTTACCCATTCCCTGGTTCTTTTCAGGGAACACTAAAAGTGCATGCACACACACACACACACACACACACAAATCCATTTTTCCACATCTGAAACCCCCTTGAAAAACACTAGAGAAATGTAGGAGAAAAAAATTCCATGAATTATGAGTACTTTTTTAAAAGCCAGCAGAAGAGGGACAATGCCTCGGTAACTGTGGTAAATAAATTTTTGCGGAAACTGGGAGAGGCAGACCGGGGATTTCAAGCAGTGCCTCCCTCCAAAAAGCAGACAGAAACATCAAATAAGGTTTACCTACCCGTTTTACAAGGACTTAGGAACTATAGAATTTATGTAACTGAAAAAAAGATGCCACTTGTTAGCAAAACTGTCTTCAATATTGGTTTTGCCAATGGCAAAAACCGTGATTACTTTTGCACCAACCAAATACTATGCGGGAAACATAACATCATGAGCATATATGAGAGAAAGGAAAATATTTAAGTAAGTGTGGTAATGTCTAGATTTGGCTAGGTATGATATAATGAACACATGGAATGAAGCTGCTAACAACAAATTTGCCCCTATGAAACTTTCTTTTTTTTTTAACCTTGTGTGGCCTTTTAGCCAAATCGAATTTATCTTATTTTATTTTTGTTTACACTACCTCATGGAACAAAATAAATAAATGTCTTATTAAATGAGGGTTTCTTTTTTTAACATCTCCTCTTTGCATAGCCTTTTGCAAATGCTTGATTTTTTCAAGAAAGCACATGAGTGGAACATAAATTCCATGGTAACCAATTTCAAGTACTGTTTTAATTACTGTAATGATTCAGCACCAAGCAATGGACTGTATGATCAAGTAGTTGCTCACATTTACTTTTTGAGAAATAACTGGACCATAAAGATATCTTGTGATTCCTTAAGTCATATTAACATTGCTTTACTGATGACAAGTTCAGTCATCAATTAATGCAAAAAGTCAATAAATCTATCAAAACATATCAAAAATCCTCAATATATTCAGGGGATAATATGATATTCCACAAGGAAGATCCAAAATTAGAATAGCCATTTAGTTTTTCTGACAGGAATATATATCCTTTCTGGAAAAAAAATTTAAATTTTCTCAGAAAAATACCTCATTTTATAAAAAAAAATTTAGTGATTGATAGACATCTAGCTCTTGGCACAAAAAAGTAGTTTACTGAATTCTCTGGGCAGTATATTATGACCCAGAGAGGTTATCCCAAAAGAATATCTAGAAACCAGAGTCAGAGACACCACTGGCAGTATCAGCTGTCTCTTTTCCAATTATCTGTTCATATTTGAGAATATAAATTGTACAAATTCCAATTTGTTTTTCACCCAATTTTGTTATAAACAAAAGTCAGTATAGCACATTATTTATAGCCAGAGTGAAATAAAAATGTATTTTAATTTCAAAAAGTTTACTATAAATCTAATTTGTAATTTGTTTTGCTTATACTTTGTGGGTTTTTTCCCTCTCAGTCCTCCTCTCATCCCCACTCCCTGGTCACCACCATTCTATTCTTTGATTCTATGAGTTCAATGTTTTCTTAAAAAAAAATTCATGTAAGAATGAGATTATGTATTTGTCTTTCTGTATCTAGGTTATTTCACTTAAAATGATGTCTTCCAGTTTCATCCATATTGTCACAAGTGAAATAATTTCCTTCCTTTGTAGAGCTGAAGAATATTCCATTGTGTGTGTGTGTGTCTGTCTGTCTGTGTGTGTGTGTGTGTGTGTGTGTATGGAATATATATACATACACACTACATTTTCTTTATCCACTCAATTGATGAATACAGGCTGATTCAATGTCTGGCTACTGGGAATAATGCAGCAATAAACATAGTAGTGAAGATATCACTTTGACAGACTCATTTCATTTCTTTTGGATATACACTTAGTAGTTGGATTGCTGGATCATGTGGTAATTTTATTTTTAGTTTTTGAAGAACTTTTAATTTTTTCCAACTTTTATTTTAATTTCAGGGATACATGTGCAGGATGCGCAGGTTTGTTACATGGATAAACGTGTGCCAAGGTGCTTTGCTGCACAGATCATCCTCATCACCCAAGTATTAAGCCCAGCATCCATTAACTGTTCTTCCTGATGTTACCGTTCCTCCCACTCCACACCCTCCAAGAGGCTCCAGTGTGTATTGTTTTTCCCCCATGTGTCCATGTGTTCTCATCATTCAGCTCCCACATATAAGTGAGAACACACAGTAATTGGTTTTCTGTTCCTGCGTTAGTTTGTTAAGAATAATGGCCTTCAGCTCCATCCATGTCCCTGCAAAGGACATAATCTTGTTCTTTTTTATGACTGCATAGTATTCCTTGGTGTATGTATACATTTTATTTATCCATTCTATCATTGATGGGCATTTAAGTTGATTCCATCTCTTTTCTACTGTAAATAATGCTATAGTGAACATACACATGCATGTATCTTTATAATAGAACAATTTATATTCCTTAGGCCATACATCCACTAAAGGGATTACTGATTTGAATGCTATTAATGCCTCTATGTCTTTGAGGAATTGCCACCCTGTCCTCCACAATGGTTGAAGCAATTTACACTCCCATCAACAATGTAAAAGTGTTCCTTTGTCTCCACAACCTCACCAGCATCTGTTGTTTTTTGACTTTTTAGTAATAGACATTCTGACTGGTGTGAGATGGTATCTCATTGTGGTTTTGATTTGCATTTCTCTAATAATCAGTGATATTGAGCTTTTTTTATATGTTTTTTGGCCACCTGTATGTCCTCTTTTGAGAAGTGTCTGTTCATGTCTTTTGCCCAGTTTTTAATGGGTTTTTTTTTCTTCTAAATTTGTTTAATTTCCTTATAGATGCTGGATATTAGAACTTTGACAGGTTCATACATTGCAAAATTTTTCTCCCATTCTGTAGGCTGTCTGTTTACTCTGGTGATAGTTTCTTTTGCACTGCAGAAGCTCTTTAGTTTCATTAGATCCCATTAGATCTCATTTGTCAATTTTTGCTCTGGTTGCAATTGCTTTTGGCATCCTCGTTATGAAATTTTTGCCAATGCCTATGTCCTGAATGGTATTGCCTAGCTTTTCTTTCAGGTCTTTTTTTGTAGTTTTGGGTTTTACAATTAAGTCTTTCATCTATTTTGAGTTGATTTTTGTATATGGTATAAGGAAGGGGTCCAATTTCAGTTTTCTGCATATGGTTGGTCAATTATCCCAGCACCATTTATTAAACAGGGAATCCTTTCCCCAGTGCTTGCTTTTTGTCAGATTTCTTGAAGATTAGGTGCTTGTAGATGTGCAGTCTTCTTTCCCTTGGTCTATGTATCTGTTCTTATAGCAGTACCGTGTTGTATTGGTTACTGTAGCCCTGTAGTATAATTTGAAGTCTGGTGGCATGATGCCTCCAGCTTTGTTTTTTGTTTGTTTAGGATTGCCTTGGATATTCAGGCTCTTTTTTGGTTCCATATAAATTTTAAGGCAGTTTTCTCTAATTCTGTGAAGAATGTCAATGGTATTTTAATGGAAACAGTATTGAATCTACAAATTACTTCAGACAATATGGGCATTTTCACGATATTGATTCTTCCTATACATGAGCATGGAGTGTTTTTCCATTTGTTTGTGTCCTCTCCTATTTCCTTGAGCAGTGGTTTGTAGTTCTTCTTGAAGAGGTCCTTCACTTCCCTTGTTAGCTGTATTCCTAGGTATTTTATTCTTTTTGTGGCAATTGTGAATGAGAGTTCATTTGTGATTTGGTTCTCAGCTTGCCTGTTGTTAATGTAAAGAAATGCTAGCGATTTTTGCACCTTAATTTTGTATCCTGAGACTTTGCTGAAGTTGTTTGTCAGCTTAAAAAGCTTTTGGGCTGAGACGATGGGGTTTTCTAGATATAGGGTCATGCCATCTGCAAAAAAAGACAGTTTTCCTCTCTTCCTATTTGAATGCCCTATATCTCTTTCTCTTGCCTGATTTTCCTGTGCACAAATTCCAATACTATGTTGAATAGGAGTGGTAAGAGAGGGCATCCTTGTCGTGTGCTGGTTTTCAAGGGGGAATCGTTTCAGCTTTTGCCTATTCAGTATGATATTGGTTCTGGGTTTGTCATATATGCCTCTTATTATTTGGAGGTATGTTCCTTTAGCATCTAGCATATTGAGAGTTTTTAACATGAAGGGATGTTACATTTTATCAAATGCTTTTTCTGCATCTATTGAGATAATCATGTGGTTTTTATCTTTAGTTCTGCTTATGTGATGAATCACATTTATTGATTCATGTACGTTGAACCAGCCTTGCATCCTGGCATTTAAGCCTACTTTATCATAGTGGGAAAACTTTTTGATGTGCTGCTGGATTCAATTTGCCAGCTCTTCTTTGTACATCTGGTAGAATTCAGCTGTGAATCCATCTGGTCCTGGGCTTCTTTTGGTTGGTAGGCTATTTATTACTGCTTCAATTTCAGAACTTGTTATTGGCCTATTCAGGGATTGAATTTCTTCCTAGTTCAGTCTTGGGAGGGGGTATGTGTCCAGGAATCTATCTATTGCTTCTAGATTTTCTATTTTATGTGCATAGACATGTTTGTATTATTCTCTGATGGTTGTTTGTATTTCTGTGGTGTCAATGGTGATATCCTCCTCATCATTTCTAATTGTGTTTATCTGAATCTTCTCTGTCTTCTTATTAGTCTAGCTATGTTTTGCTTATACTTTCTAAAAGCTATAATATGCCAAAATAACCATAATGCATGATTGGTATACATAAAATATTTATTTGTTCTTTAAATCACTTTTTTTTTCACTCAAAGTATCTTCTTTACATTCTAGTTTCTTGTTCCAAGTTCTTAGCGGGTAATGACTGACTGAAATCTTCCCAAAGCAGAGATGACTATTGCCAGAGCGCTATATAAGCTTACTAATGCTCAGTCACTCAGAACTACTCCATCTGGGTTTCCATCCATCCAAAGAACCAGCTGCTCTAAACAAATGCCTTACTCATCTTGCCTGTTGTATGACGAGATGAAATATGCTACTTCCATAATTACCATTACCAACTTCTGAATAGAGGCAGCAACCAACCAACAATGTGTTGGGTACACAGGCTGTTGTTAATTGTTTGGTCATATAATTGGATATAGGGATCGCTTTATTACTGCTGACTAGAAGCAGCTGTGCTCGAAAACCCAATGTGGACATTGCATTACCTTACACATGGAACATGAATCTATGAAACTGCGGTAAGTATCAAGAGCTGACATGTGGAAAATGTTGAGTATTCGAGGAAGTCAATTATTAGAAGAAAATGTTCAGATTAAGAAGGATGACTTAACATCAGAAAGGTATAGTTTGCAATTGCTCTTTATTAGCAATAACCTGGGGGTACAACTTTCTGGGAGAAGTGGGACATTTTTTAAGCTGTCCCGAGAGAATTTCTGTACATTCTTCTCTGGCCCCAAGACTAATACTTACAACAATAGTAGCACTAGGAAAAAAGGAAATGCAAGACAGGAGAAATACAGGCAGCCAGATCTATCTTTACTAAGCCTCAGGCATGAATAAATGAGAACAACTATGCAAACCGTCCTTCATATCAACCACATACACTACTGGAATCTGAGAGAAGAAACTCTGCTGTCTTTCTAATAGATGCTAAAGAAATATTTGCTTAACAAATGTGGAACATTTTTTTGTAATTCTTTTTTTTTTTTTTTTTAAATTCCGGAGTACATGTGCAGGATGTGTAGGTTTGTTACGTGGGTAAATGTATGCCATGGTGGTTTGCTGCACCTATCAACCCATCATATAGGTATCAAGCCCAGCATGTATTAGCTCTTCTCCCTAATGCTCTCCCTATCCACTTTCCCCCTGCAGGCCCAAGTAAGTGTTGTTCCCCTCCCTGTTTCCATGTGTTCTCAGTGTTCAGCTCCCACTTATAAGTGAGAACACTCAGTGTTTGATTTTCTGTTCCTGCGTTAGTTTGCTGAGAATAATGGCTTCCAGCTTCATTCATGTCCCTGCAAATGATATGATCTCATTCCTTTTTATGGCTGCACATGGTGTATATATACCACATTTTCTTTTTCCAGTCTCATTGATGGGCATTTTGGTTGATTCCATGCCTTTGCTATAGTGAATAGTGCTGCAATGAACATATGCATGTATGTATCTTTATAATAGAATGATTTGTATTCCTTTGGGTATATACCCAGTAATGGGGTTACTGGGTCAAATGGCATTTCTGGCTTTTTATCATTGGGGAATTGCCACACTGTCTTCCACAATGGTTGAACTAATTTACATTCCCGCCAACAATGTAAAAGCATTCCTATTACTCCACATCCTCGCCAGCACTTTGTTGTTTCTTCACTTTTTAATAATTGCCATTCTGACTGGCGTGAGGAGGTGATTTCCATTTCTCTAATGATCAGTGGTGTTGAGCTATTTTTCATGTTTGTGGGCAGAATGTATGTCTTCTTTTGAGAAGTATTCATGTCTTTTGCCCACTTTTTAATGGGGTTGTCTGGATTTTTTTCGTATAAATTTGCTTAAGTTTCTTGTAGATTCTGGATATTAGCCCTTTGACAGATGGATAGATTGCAAAAATTTTCTTCCATTCTGTAGGATTTTCTGTTCACTCTGATGATAGTTTCATTTGCTGGGAGAATCTCTTTAGTTTAATTAGATCCCATTTTTCAATTTTTGCTTTTGTTGCAATTGCTTTTGGCAATTTCATCATAAAGTCTTTGTCCATGACTATGTCCTGAATGGTATTGCCTAGATTTTCTTCTAGGGTTTTCATAGTTTTGGGTTTTATATTTAAGTCTTTAATCCATTTTGAGTTAATTTTTGTGTAAGTTGTAAAGAAGAGTCCAGTGTCAATTTTCTGCATATGGCTAGCCAGTTCTCCCAGCACCATTTATTAAATAGGGAATCCTTTCTCCATTGCTTGTTTTTGTGGGCTTTGTTGAAGATCAGATGGTTGTAGATGTGTAGTTTTATTTCTGAGTTCTCCATTCTGTTACATTGGTCTATGTGCCTGTTTTTGTACCAGTACCATGCTGTTTGGTTACTGTGGCCTTGTAGTATAGTTTGAAAAAGGGTAGTGTCATGTCTCCAGCTTCGTTCTTTTTCTTAGGATTGTCTTGGCTATGCAACGTCATTTTTTGTTCCATATGAATTTTAAAATAGTTTTTTCTAATGTTTTCTAATGTGGAACAACATTTGTTGTTAAGCTTAAATCACAGTCAGCCTTTAGTGTTGGATGTCCACCACATTATCTAATACAGTATTAAAACCTAATAACTTATATTTATTGAAATTTAAAATGCACATACAATTTCAACCAGCAATTCCATTTCTAGGAATTTATTCGGAGATATGCTTGCACATACACACAAAATAAACATGCAAGAATAGCTCTTATAAATTTGTTTATGGTATAGACAAACTGGAAACAACCCAAATGTCCTTAATTTGGTAATGGACTGCATAAATTATGATACATACATATAATAAAATAACATGCAGCTGTTAATAATAGAAAGCTGTATTTACATTTAAATGGAAGGACATTCAACATACATTTTAAATTAGAAAAGGAAGATGGAAGTCAAGGTGTAGAGTATGCTTCCATTACGGTTAGAATAAGTGAAGATACACACAGATATCATTGTATATGCATAGACTATTTCTGGAGGAATACCTAAGAAATTGCTAATATAAATTATACCTGAGAAACAGGACAGAAAGCATGAGAATTAGAGTTGGGATGCTCATTTGTCACTATAACTTTTGGACTATTAGAGTACTTGCCATGTGCATTAATCATCCCAAAGAAAAGTAAAATTAAAAACAAAATAACATAATGTAATTTTCATTAAGTAAAAATGTACAGTAGAAGAAATAGCCCACTTTTTGATGGGATTGTTTATGTTTTTCTTGTTGATGTGTCTGAGTTCCTTGTAGACTCTGGATATTAGTCCTTTATTGGATGAACAGTTTGCAAAGATTTTCTCCCATTCTGTGGGTTGTCAGTTTATTCTGCTGATTACTTCTTTTGCTGTGCAGAAGATTTTTTTAGTATAATTAAGTTCCATCTATTTATCTTTGTTTGTGTTACATTTGCTTTTAGATTCTTGATCGTGAAGTATTTGCCTAAGCTGATGTCCAGAAGGGTTTTCCTGAATATTACCTTCTAGAATTTTTATGGTTTTAGGTCTTAGGTTAAAGTCTTTGATCCATCTTGAATTGATTTTTGTATAGGGTGAGAGATGAGGATCCAGTTTCATTCTTCTACACGTGGATTGCCAGTTATCCCAGCACCATTTGTTGAGTAGAATGTCCTTTTCCCACTTTATATTTTTGTTTGCTTTCTCGAAGATCAGTTGGTTGTAATATTTGGATTTACTTCTGAGTTTTCTATTCTCAGTTCCATTGGTCTATGTGCCTATTTTTTTGTTTGTTTGTTTTTTTGGGTTTTTTTTTGTTTTTGAGATGGAGTCTCGTTCTGCCGCCCAGGCTAGAGTGCAGTGGCACGATCTCGGCTCACTGCAAGCTCCGCCTCCCGGGTTTATGCCATTCTCCTGCCTCAGCCTCCCGAGTAGCTGGGACTACAGGCACCCACCACCTCGCCTGGCTAGTTTTTTTGTATTTTTTAGTAGAGACGGGGTTTCACCGTGTTAGCCAGGATGGTCTCGAGCTCCTGACCTCGTGATCCGCCCGTCTCGGCCTCCCAAAGTGCTGGGATTACAGGCTTGAGCCACCGCGCCTGGCCTCTATGTGCCTATTTTTATGCCAGTGCCATGCTGTTTTGATGACTATATCCTTGTAGTATAGTTTGAAGTCAGGTAATGTGGTGCCTCCAGATTTGTTCTTTTTGCTCAGTCTTGCTTTGACTACACAGGCTGTTTTTTGGTTCCACATGAATTTTAGTATTATTTTTACTAGTTCTATGAAGAATGATGATGGTATTTTGATGGGAATTGCATTGAGCTTGTAGATTGCTTTTTGCAGTATCATCATTTTCACAATATTGATTCTACCCATCTATGAGCATAGGATGTGTTTTCATTTCTTTGTGTTATCTATGATTCCTTTCAGAAGTGTTTTATAGTTTTCCTTGTAGAGGTCTTTTACCTCCTTGGTTAGGTATATTCCTAAGTATTTTTTTGAGCTATTGTAAAAGGGGTTGAGTTCTTGATTTGATTCTCATTTTGGTCACTGTTGGTGTATAGCAGTGCTACTGATTTGTGTACATTGACTTTTTGTCCTGAAACTTTACTGAATTCATTTATCAGTTCTAAAAGTGGGCTAAGGACATGAATAGAAAATTCTCGGCCGGGCGCGGTGGCTCAAGCCTGTAATCCCAGCACTTTGGGAGGCCGAGACGGGCGGATCACGAGGTCAGGAGATCGAGACCATCCTGGCTAACAGGGTGAAACCCCGTCTCTATTAAGAAATACAAAAAAAAAACTAGCCGGGCGAGGTGGCGGGCGTCTGTAGTCCCAGCTACTCGGGAGGCTGAGGCCGGAGAATGGCGTGAACCCGGGAGGCGGAGGTTGCAGTGAGCTGAGATCCGGCCACTGCACTCCAGCCTGGGCGACAGAGCGAGACTCCGTCTCAAAAAAAAAAAAAAAAAAGAAAATTCTCAAAAGAAAATATGTAACGGCCAAAAAACATGAAAAAATGTTCAGTGTCACTGATTATCAGGGAAATGCAAATCAGAACCACAATGTGATATCACCTTACTCATGCAAAAATGGCCATAATGAAAAAAATAAAAAATAATAGATGTTGACATAGATGTGGTGAAAGGGAACACTTTTACACTTCTGGTGGGAATGCAAACTAGTACAACCACTATGGAAAACAGTGTGGAGTTTCCTTAAAGAATTAAAATTAGATCTGCCATTTGATCCAGCAATCCCACTACTGGGGATCAACACAAAGGAAAAGAAGTCATTATATGAAAATGACACTTGCACACACATGTTTATAGTAGCACAATTCACAATTGTAAAAATATGGAACCAGCCCAAATGCCCATCAATCAACAACTGGAGAATGAAAATGTTATATATATACACGCACCATGGAATACTACTCACCCATGAAAAGGAACAAAATAATGGCACAGCAACCTGGATGGGCTTGGAGATCATTATTCTAGGTGAAATAAATAAGGAATGGAAAACCAAACATCATATGTTCTCACTTATAAGTGGGAGATAAGCTATGAGGACACAAAGCCATAAGAATGATACAATGGACTTTGGGCACATTGCGGGAAGAGAAGGAGGGGAGCAAGGCATATAAGACTACACATTGGGTACACTGTAGGTTGCTCATGGGATGGGTGTACCAAAATCTCAGAAATCACCACTAAGGAACATATCCATGTAACCAAACACCACCTGTTCCCCAAAAACCTATTGAAATTAAAATAAATAAATAAATAAAAATAAAAATGTACACTGGAAGAAATAGTTAACCAAATTCTTTCAGCACACACATCTTAGTATAATCTGGAAATAAATCTGACAATTTTTACGTCATTTAAGAATGTAGTATAGGGCTCCCATAATGCCTAGTTTCTTGCTATTCCTGTTCTGCATTATACTTTTTCAAGAGTCTGTCCTTCAGTAACAATTTACTGAGAGATATAGAACAGATTGGATTTTAGGTAAAATTATGAAGAAACCTTAGTTAATCTTTAATAAAATCTTCTCCCTTCTTCACTTCTGTACAGCTTCACCCAGGGCCTGCATGCACACCTGTATCTTGACTTCTAAAAGAACTCTTATGCAATATCTTCCCAGACGTTTTGCAGGAGAAGACAAATAGTGTGTTTCATATCCTACTAATAATTAAGTCATTTTTATTCACTTGAGGTCCATTAAAATAAATGGTATAACCTCACCCCCCACAGGCAAAATTAAAAATGAAAGACTAATATTTAGAAGACAAAAGAATAGAAGTAATCAACTATGTTTAATTATGTGCAGCTTAAATAAATAAAAATAAAAAATAAAAAAGAGGAAAATAAGTCTTCTTCAATAATTTTCATGAGTAATCCTTTTAAAATCAGTGTAAAAATTTTTTATTTTCTATTTCTTCTTCTTTTAATAAATTATAAATCTGTGCCAAAAAAAAAAAAAGACCAAACAAACACAGTCCTTTCTCAGAGTCAGCATTTATGCACCAAGTAGTCAAAGTAGTCATACTCTAATACTGAAAGCTATCCTTTCAGTTCTCTCTTGGTTGTGTTATCTCAGGTCTTTTCACAATTTAAATTTAAACAATCTGAAAAATTCAATGTACTAATGTCTATTAAAGAATATTGCATTTTACTTTTTATTGCTCATATATTCTATTTCACGATGGGGCAGTGGCAGGGAAGCTGTTTTTTAGTCAGGTACTAGTCCAGGTCAGTCGAGGGAGTTATCTGGAGTCAGGAAGACCTTGTAGATCGCCGACCACGCAGTGAACCTATATAATGAACCATAGTGGCAGGCAGATATTTTATGGTTCAGCAAATCTCTACCCAAAGCTGACAGGAGCTATGAATCAAAAAGAGGAAATAAGATAAAAGCAGAAGGAAATTTGGTTTCTACTGGTGTGTGATTTTGTTCCTTGAAATATGAGAGGAGTGAATTCGGTAAAATAAATCTGAATTTTGGCCTATCATGTGCCTTTGCCACTAGTCTTTCACTACTGGATGGGCTTGATAATGCCGATAAAAGAGCAAGTTCTTGATTTTTGTTTGACACACCAGTGACATCTCTTAGGAGCCCTGCATATTTGAAGAAAGGACGTTCTCTTTGTTTATAATACATTAGAAGGCAGTAAAGGTGACTTTTAAGAAGGCTTTGAAGTAGGTTCTTTAAAAAGTAAAAGAAAAACACACGGAAAAATCACAAGAATTTTCAAAACATTTAAGAAAGAAAATATAAATCTTATGGCCTCTCAATCCTGACAGTTTCTTTAAGTAGAATATTATATTTAATTATATATATGTATACTTAAGGATAAGTATATATTTAATCTTCCTAATTTCCATCGTTTGGTACATTCTGACAGAAGAAAAAATACTTTACCTTTGATACATCATACAGTATATTACATCTATGTATGAAGTATATCAAGTATAATATGCAACAACTGCATTGAGATAATGAATGGAATTTGTTTGTAGTATTTTCTATCCAAGTGGAAAAGAAAAACTAAATATATTGCTTCCTACAAGAATAAAAATATTTATATATCTAAACATAATAAATTAAACACATTTTATGCATGTAAAAGACAAAAATTTGATTTGAAATATGTTTTGTTGGTTTTAATACTATAGATACATGATTTATAAATACTAATTTTGGAAAGTAAGTTCAATTTATGAAGCCAAATGCAATCTACTCACAGTTGTGCGCCACTTAACAACGGGGATATGTTCTGAAAAATGTGTCGGGGAATTTGTCTTTATGCAAACATCATAGAGTGCACTTACACAAACCGAGATGGTATAACCTACTGCACACCTAAACTATATAACATTGCTCTGAGACTACAAACCTATACAGCATGTTACTGTTTTGAATACTGTAGGCAATTGTAATGTAATAGTATTTGTGTATCTAAACATACCGAAACGTAGAAAAGGTACAGTAAAAATACAGTATAAAATATTACACCTTTAAAGGGCACTTACCATGAATGGACTAACTTTCAAAACTGGAAGTTGCTCTGGGTGAGTCAGTAGTTGAGTGGTGAGTAAATGTGCACACCTAGGACATTATTATTTACTACTGTAGACTTTATTAATACTGTACACTTAGGCTATACTAGATTTACTAAAAAATATTTTTCTTTCTTCAAAATAAACAGCTTACTCTAACTTTTTTACTTAACGAATTTTAAATTTTTAACTGTTTCATTCTTTTGTAATCACGCTTAGCTTAAAATACACATTGTGAAGTTGTACAAAATATTTTTTATATTCTTATCTGATAAGCTTTCTTCTATTTTTAATTTTTAATTGTCTATTTTTCTACTCTTTAAATTTTTTATTTAAAATGAAGACACGAACACACACATTAGCCTGGCTTACACAGGGTCAGGTTCATCAATAACACTGTCTTCTGCCTCCACATCTTGTCCCACTAGAAGGTCTTTGGGGGCAATAATACACATGGAGCTGCCACTTTCTATGATAACAATGCCTTTTTTCTGGTACACCTCCTGAAGGACCTGCCTGGGCTGTTTTACAGTTAACTTTTTAAAAATAAGGAGTACACTCTAATCATAAAGGTATAGTATAAAATAGTAGTAATAGTAATAATACATCAAGCTGTAATATAATAGTTTATTATCATTATCAAGTATTGTACACTGTACATAATTGTATGTGCTATCCTTCTATATGAGTAGCAGCACAGTAGGTTTGTTTACAGTGGCATCACCATAAGCACATGGTAATGTTTTGGACTATGACATTTTGACAGCTACAACGCCACTAGGCAACAGGAATTTTTCAGCTTCATTATAATCTTATGGAACCACTATCACATATGTGATCTGTCATTGACCCAAACGTTATGGGGTGTATGACTGTATTTGCATTTGTTTCAATGACAAGTAAAAATTCCTCAAAAGTAAAATCCTTATTTTAAATATATTTCTATCCTCTTCAGTGCCTAACACAAGCTCTTGCACATGTGACATTTTACTTAGAGTTTTATAGTTGAGCCCTATTTATTTCCTAAAGGATTTGAAGAAACTATCTGTTTTTGATAGAATGACTGTTTCCGTCCAAAATTTATATGTTGAAACCCTAACTCCCAGTGTGATGGTATTTGGAGATGGGGCCTTCCAGAGGTAATTAGGATGAGATGACGTCATGAGAGTAGAGCCCCATGATGGAATTAGTGCCCTTATAAGAAGAGACACCAGAGCTCGCTCTCTCACTCTCTGTTTCTCTCTTTCTCTGTCTCTCTCTCTCTCTCTCTCTGTCATCTCTCTGTCTCTGCACATGCACAAAGAAGAGATCATGTGAGCACACAACCTACAAACCAAGAGGCCTCAGGATGTAATCTGTTTTGGTGGCACCTTGATCTTGGACATTCCAGCCTCCAGAACTATGAGAAATAAATTTCCGTTGTTTAAGTCTCCCAGTCTATCATAATTTGTTATGGCAGCCTGAGTTGACTAAGACACTATCGAAATAAAGTGTAATGTAATTCGTGATAATTAAAATGATAAACGGAATAGGGATCATCAAAGAGATCTGGAGAAACTTAATGTTCCTGGGTACCTGAGATATATTAGTTACTACTGTTTGGGACTGACATTTTCTTCATTTTCTAGCTACTAAGACGCAATGGGAAACATGCTGGATTACATAGTATTGATGATTTGAGGAAAAAAAAGCAAAAATTCTACTCATTTTAAAACTTCGTCTAGAATGATAACATCAAAATATAGAAGGTAGGTGGAAAAGCCTCAGGAGCCAGCCCAAGGGTTATGAGTAAATACATCAATCCAATAGAAGGCCTAAGGTGTGGGTAGCATTTGAATAAGAGCCATTAAATCACCCACAGAAACAAGTTTTCACCCTCTCTCACTTTGAAAAGGTGCCCTATGTCTAGTTGAATAAGCATCAACCTTCACTGCGGGAAGATCCAATAGTTCAAAAATAACTTTTACCAATTTTGCTGAAATGCCTAAAGGTCCACTTAAGGTTGAGGGAAACTGTCTCCAATAATTTACCATTAAGATGCAGATTAGATTTCTTATTTAATAAATGTCGAAAACTATTTTAAAAATGTTTCAGTACGCATGGAAATTTCTTTTATGCAGTGACAAGTGATATGAGGAAATATTTGGGAAATTTTTTATACACAGGGAATTTAAATGAATGTTGCAATATTATTTTAGGATTGTGAGTTATGCACTAATTTTGAACCAAAAAATAAAACATTTTTTCTTGCAGTAAGTAGCCAGTGAACATATTTTTGTTTATTTTAGAAGTTTTTTAGAATTCTAGAATACAAGTCTTTCATGTTCTGGACATCTATCACCATTTGACTTTGACTAAACTGTAAATGGCATAGGAAATTGGATCGATTGCTTATTGATATCTGTCATGACATACCCTGAGATTTTCTTTCTTGATGAAACCCTTACTATCACCAAGCTGTCTTGTAATTTGCCTCTTTCTTCTAAAAATTGTGTACAGATACTACAGTGGTGGACAGATATCATTGTACATTTATCCAAACCCTTCAAATGTATAATAAATATCAAGAATGAATCCTAAGGTGAAATATGAATTTTGAGTGATTATAATATGTCAGTGTAGGTTCGCCAATTTTAACAAACCACTCTGGTGGGGAATGTTGATGACAGAGGAAGTTATGCACATGTGGAAAGCAGGGAGTATATGGGAAATCTATATCTTTCAACCTTTTTGTGAACCTGAAACTGCTCTACAAAATAAAATGTACCAAAAAATGGATAGAGAAAAATGAATTTCAATGTGTGAATGTTTTCAACTATACTCAAATTAATAGATATGTTATTGCTACATAAGAAACGATGCGTAGGAAAAGAAAAAGACAGACCCAAAATGCTTTTAAAATTAAAATCAGTGTCCAATTCACAATCACAAACAAATACTGCAACACTTAATTAATTTCCTTCTTTCAAATTTCTTTCCAAAATGTTTCCACAAATTAGTTGTCAGTATATAAAAGAAGTTGCTATATGTACAATGGTAACCATGTTATCCTTCATATTATCTGCATAATGCATGTTTAATTCATTCTTGTGTAAAACTTAATTAGAATGCAGCAAAATTTAGTCTCTCCAAAGCATCATTATTTTATGAAATGCATACAGTCAAATCATAGATACTGCCACAATGGGGAAAAAAGGAAGAAAGCAAAGAGAAAAAAAGAATTTGATTACTATGAATTTGAGGATTGCACGACCACTAAATCCATCATAAATAGTTTTAAATAACCTGTGTGACTTACAGAATCCTAGCCATCCTACTTTGTATCCCTACCTTATGGCCAAAAGGTGGCACTGTTCCATTTATTATGAGTTTGGCATCTAGTCCATGATGCTGTAGCCAGTCACTCTGTAATGTTCACTGAAACTAGCAAGGCGTGCATCATTAACCATTCTGCTTCACAGGCCCTGATATCAAGAGGATCATACCAGCAGCTACTCTGACATAACTCATTAAGAAACTGTTGTAAATAAGAATCTTGTAGAAAAGCATAGCGGCAGGTTAAATCAGCTCCCCCACCTTGGAAGGAAACTAAATCCTTGTGGCTGACCTGCTGTTGGGAAGAAATAAATTACTCTTTGCATCACAAAGGATGGAGGCATTCCACCAAGCGCGGAGACAGCTACAGTTAAGACTCTGTGGCATTTGATTCACTTTTCTCTCCAAGCCCCATCCAAGCAAGGTGATTTATTCTCATGAGCAATGACTGAAATGTTTACTTATTCACCTGGTCAGGCAGCCAGCCACAGGCACATCTTAAACAGCTATGGGAAATGGTTTTAACTGACCTTAGAGGATCCTGATTAAAAGCAAGACAGGTGTCTAACTTTCTGAAACAAATTAGCTAAAATGAAAAAAAAAAAAAAAAAAGAAAAACCTGACTGGAGGTTTTACCCAGTGACTCATCAGCATGCAACAACAGTTCTTTATGGCTTAAATCAAACAAGAAAAAGAAGATCCTAACACAAATGCAGAAACGATCAGTGAAATGTCCCATCACCTATTACACAGTCAGCAGTAGGGGACAGAGAGAGGGGTTGTTCAATGTCTCTTCTTTTTGGTAGAAACATGATGTCTATGAATGAAGAAGTAAGATGCAGCTCCCTAAGCATTATACTCTACAAAATACTAAGAGTATACTAAACATAATAGCATTCCATTTTAACAGCTTGTATTTATGTTAAATTTTTCCCCATCTCATAGATTCATTTCAAGTTTTAAACCTGGCTGTAACAAAGGATGGCAACAGAGTTGTTTACACTATAAAGATATATTTAATCTTTATTTCCTTGTCAGTAATTATATTCTGAGGTCAAAACACAATGGAATAATTATCTGAGTAACATTAGGCAAACATGACAAAAAAACAGAATCTGCATTATTTGTATAATAGAATTCTTCAATTCTTCACTTTTTGCTCTGACAGTGGAAATGTGACCTTTTAATGCAATGGTATAGCACAGCTGAAATGGCTCATGTTGTCAGGAATGAAAGAGAGCCCAGTCAAATTCAAATGATGAAATTCTCTAATTACTGAACCATATAGCAGAGCACCTGCCTACTCTCCATCCCTGCCCCAGCACATACAGTACTGTAGTGTATGGCCTTTTGCTGAACACTCAACGCACTCGGTAGTTAGGATGTTGCTTTGTGAACAAAAAGGAGGATGCTCTCTGAAATCGCAGGTCAGGAAGCTGGCATTCACATGCATTAGGGAACAGGTAAAAATCTCACTATTATGAAAAGGGGACTTCAGAATTCATTTTTGTTGTAGTGATATTTCATTAGAGATTCACAGAAGCTGGGAAAAAATAAGCTGATGCCCAGTCGGTTTCTGTATTTGAATTAAAAAGTGAAAAGCAGCATTTTAGATACTGATGGAAGAAAACAAAGAGGACATAATACGTGTGGAGGGGTAGTAGGGGGTGGTAAGAGAAGTTTCATGTAGACACCTACAGCCACCCTATCTCAATATCTTACTCTTTTTTTTTTTTTGAACTTGCAGGTATGTTGTTTTTATACTGTTGTTTACATATTTTGTTCTGGGAGGTAGTGTGGAACTTTGTTTCTTTGTTTGTTGGTTTTTTTAAACATATTCCTAGTGGTCAAGAAATGTAATGAACCTTTTGAGAAGAGAAAGGAGGTGTTGGTAACAGCTACTAGGTAGCAATTCAAGAGAAACAAAACAACCAGAGCTAAGGCTTATTTCTCCTCCTTTCCCTTCCTGCTCCTACCAGGTGGCAAACAATGCAAAATAAAAAGTGGGCATTTTTCATACATTGATGGTAGTCATGTAAAGAGAAATATGCCTGAAATAATAATTCTCACCTAAAAAGTACTGTCTGAAATAACAATAATAAATAACAATATTACATTTCAATCAATTAACTATAGCTTTTATGGCATTGCATATACACGTGTAATTAAGAGCAAGATCAACATGAAACTGCCTGTCTAGCACCTGTTCGAGGTGCCAGGTTAGGCTCTCAATAACCTCACATGTTGTTCCTGTCAAATTCTCCCAGACTGGAATGCTGTACCATTCATGTTCCCTGACCATTCTTTGCTATTTATTGAAGTCTTTCTTTCTTCAAGTTCTAATTTAATCCCCAACCTGTATATAATATTCACTACATGCCTTACTAATCCACATTTTGGCATGTATATCTCCTCCCATAAATACATATTTCTCTATATTGCCAGTAAATGGTAATGGTGCTGTATACATAGCAGCATTTTAGGAACTTTTTGGTTGCTACTGCTATTAACTCACTTGATTTTTGATATCCAGGATTCCAACTAATTTCTAAAATAAATATGGTGACATAAAAAGCCTTTTACAAAAAAATGAACTTGTCCAAGAAATCAATCTATTAACTAATAACCAGTTAACTGCTAGTATTAGGTAGAGACAGAAGGATGTGTCCATATCAGAGGTGGTGACTAAAAACACAGTCCTAAAAACGGTATGTTTATGCCATTATCAGTTTATGCCAAAACCAAGATCAATTCTACAACACAGGCAGTTTCTAAAGGATATACAACTAAATGTACAGCTGTACAATCTGGAAATCTCATGGAAAATTATTCTTATGAGATTAAGCCATCAAAGGCGTGTTATCAAACCTAAGTGGTCGTGATAAGCATACCGCCTTTCAGTCAAGTCCAAGTTATATGCAGATCTTTTCATCACAAATTTAAATGGCACACAAATGTGACTGGTGATATAAAATGTGTTGTAACAACTTATTAGTTGAAATTACCATTTAAATCCCTTTAAGACCAAGTTAAATAAAGTAGAAAATCCATACATCCTTTTACTGTGGAAAACACGCTATTACCAAATGTGGGTGGTCTTTGAGAGGGAATGGCAGCAGTGATTACAAGACCATACAATTTCTGCTGAAGTGTAAGGGCTGGAAGATACATTTAACCTAATGCTATTCCAGTCAAGTCAAGGCAACTGTCTCAATAGTTTGTATTTATAAACAATTAAGATCCATTTTCAGGCAATCTAATGATTTTCATTTCAAATAATTTCTTGAGTACCATAAAAATAAAGGGTTTCATGATTTTGTTTTACCTTTCATTTTACTTTAAGGAAGAACTTTTTTGCCCTTCCTATATTTAATTCTTTTATTTTTTCACTCATTAGAACCAGAATTGCAGAATTGCAATCATAGCAATAGTTAGTAATTGTGGGCAATTTAGACAACACATACTGTATTTCTACTTCAAGTTAAAAATTACTTGTCACACTGGTTAGAGTATGGTAATAAGAAGATTTACATCATGGGGCAAATTCTCATATGGGTCAGTCAGTTTCATTTCATATTCTAATTACAGAATCTACCCCTAATTAGTTGTCTGGTTTGTAACTATGTGCCACAGGTCATAAGATACAAGCAATGAAAATGATTTTGCATACAGCCTCATCCTGCTTCTGACAAAACCACTCAAAGCTGAGTACCTATACACTATAGATTACTGTGATCTCACAATATTAAGAACATAACATTTCTTATTAAAGCACTTGACCTCCATATTATACAGGCTTACTTAATTTTACTGCGCTTTGCTTTTTTATGCTTCACAGATACTGCTTTTTAAAAAACAGTTGAAAGTTTGTGATAACCCCACATCAAGCAAATCTATATTTCCAACACCATATGCTCACTTCATGTGTCTGTGTTACATTTTTGTAATTCTCCCAATATTTGAGGCATTTGCATTATTATTATATCGCTTATGGTGACCTAAGATTGGTGATATTTGATGTTACTCTTGCAGTTGTTTTGAAATGCCACAAATAACACCCATATAAGACAATGAACTTAATAAATGTTGTGTGTATTCTGACTGCTCCACTGATTAGGCCTTCCCCCATCTCTCTCCCTCTCCTTGGGCTTTTCTAGTTCTTAAGACTTAACAGTATTGAAATTCAACCAATTAATAACCCTACAATGGCCTCCTAGCATTCACGTGAAAGGAAAGTAGCATGTCTCTCGCTTGAAATCAAAAGCTAGAAATGATTGGGCCGGGCATGGTGGCGCACGTCTGGAATCCCAGCACTTTGGGAGGCTGAGGCGGGCGGATCACGAGGTCAGGAGATCGAGAGCATCCTGGCTAACACGGTGAAACCCCAGCTCTACTAAAAATACAAAAAAAAAAAAAAATTGTGGGACGTGGCGGCGGGTGCCTGTAGTCCCAGCTACTGGGGAGGCTGAGGCAGGAGAATGGCGTGAACCTGGGAGGCAGAGTTTGCAATGAGCCGAGATCGCGCCACTGCACTCCAGCCTGGGCGACAGAGCCAGACTCCATCTCAAAAAAATAAAGCTAGAAATGATTAAGCTTAGTGAAGAAGGCATGTTGGAAGCTGAGATAAGTGGAAAGTTAGGCATCCTACCACAAACCCTTAGCTAACTTGTAAATGTAAAGGGAAAGTTCTTGAAGGAAATTAAAGGTACTACTGCATTGAACACATGAATGACAAAAAGGTGAAACATTCTGACTGCTATTATAGAGAAAGTTGTATGGGTCTGGCTAGAAGATCAAACCAGCCACAACACTCCCTTAAGCCAAAGCCTAATCCAGAGCAAGGCCCTAACTCTCTTCAATTCTGTGAAGAGGTGAAGAAGCTTCACATGAAAAGTTGGAAGCTAAGAGAAACTGGTTCACAAGGTTCAAGGAAAGAACAGATGCACATAGGCTCAAAATAAAGGGATGGAGGAAGATCTACCAAGCAAAATGAAAGCAAAAAAAATGCAGGGGTTGCAATCCTAGTCTCTGATGAAACAGACTTTAAACCAACAAAGATCAAGAGACAAAGCCATTACATAATGGTAAAGAGATCAATTCAACAAGAAGAGCTAACTATCCTAAATATATATGCACCCAATACAGGAGCACCCAGATTCATAAAGCAAGTCCTTAGAGACCTACAAGGACACTTAGACTCCCACACAATAATAATGGGAGACTTTAACACCCCACTGTCAATATTAGACAGATCAATGAGAGAGAAGATTAACAAGGATATCCAGGACCTGAACTCAGCTCTGCAACATGCAGACCTAATACACATCTACAGAACTCTCTAACCCAAATCAACAGAATATACATTCTTCTCAGCACCACATCACACTTATTCTAAAATTGACCACGTAATTGGAAGTAAAGCACTCCTCAGCAAATGTAAAAGAACAGATATATAGACCAATGGAACAGAACAGAGCCCTCAGATATAATGCCACACATCTACAACCATCTGATATTTGACAAACCTGACAAAAACAAGAAATGGGGAAATTATTCCCTATTTAATAAATGGTACTGAGAAAACTGGCTAGCCATATGTAGAAAGCTGAAACTGGATCCCTTCCTTACACCTTATACAAAAATTAATTCAAGATGGATTAAAGACTTAAATGTTAGACCGAAAACCATAAAAACCCTAGAAGAAAACCTAGGCAATACCATTCAGGACATAGGCATGGGCAAGGACTTCATGACTAAAGCACCAAAAGCAACGACAACAAAAGCCAAAATTGACAAATGGGATCTAATTAAACTAAAGAGCTTCTGCATAGCAAAAGAAACTACCATCAGAGTGAACAGACAACCTACAGAATGGGAGAAAAATTTTGCAATCTACCCATCTGACAAAGGGCTAATATCCAGAATCTACAAAGAACTCAAACAAATTTACAAGAAAAAAACAACCCCATCAAAAAGTGGGCAAAGGATATGAACAGACACTTCTCAAAAGAAGACATCTATGCAGCCAACAGAGACATGCAAAAATGCTCATCATCACTGTCATCAGAGAAATGCAAATCAAAAACCACAATGAGATACCATCTCATGCCAGTTAGAATGGCAATCATTAAACAGTCAGGAAACAACAGATGCTGGAGAGGATGTGGAGAAAGAGGAACGCTTTTACACTTTTGGTGAGAGTGTAAATTAGTTCAATTATTGTGGAAGACAGTGTGGTGATTCCTCAAGGATCTGGAACTAGAATTATCATTTGACCCAGCAATCCCATTACTGGGTATATACCCAAAGGATTATAAATCATGGTACTATAAAGACACATGCACATGTATGTTTATTGCGGCACTATTCACAATAGCAAAGACTTGGAGCCAACCCAAATGTCCATCAGTGACAGACTGGATTAAGAAAATGTGGCACATATACACCATGGAATACTATACGACCATAAAAAAGGATGAGTTCATGTCCTTTGCCGGGAAATGGATGAAGCTGGAAGCCATCATTCTCAGCAAACTATCACAAGGACAGAAAACCAAACACCATATGTTCTCACTCATAGGTGGGAATTGAACAATGAGATCACTTGGACACAGGGCTGGGAACATCACACACCAGGGTTTGTTGGGGGCTGGGGAGCTGGGGGAGGGATAGCATTAGGAGAAATACCTAATGTAAATGATGAGTTGATGGGTGCAGCAAACCAATATAGCACATGTATACCTATGTATCAAACCTGCACGTTGTACATATGTACCCTAGAACTTAAAGTATAATAATAATAATAATAATAATAAAATACTTTTAGTAAAAATATAGCTGTCTCTGCTAGATCTGGGCCAAGTACATTGAAAATCTTTAGAAAGGATTCACCATTCTACATACCATTAAGAACATCTGTGATTCATTGGAGATCAAAATTAGCAACAGTAAGAGGAATTTGGAAGAAGTTGATTCCAATCCCCATAGATGATTTTGAGGGGTTCAAGACTTCCATGGAAGAAGTAACTACAGATATGGTAGAAATAGCAAGAGAATGATAATTCAAACTGAAGTCTGACAATGTGACTGAAATGCTGCAATCTTATGATCAAACTTGAATAAATGAGGAGTTGCTGCTTATGGATGAGCAAAGAAACTGGTATCTTCAGATGGAATCTACTCTTGATGAAGATGCTGTGAACATTGTTGAAACAATAAGAAAAGATTATAATATTCTATAGACAGTTGATAAAGCAGCAATAAGGTTTGAGATTATTGACTCTAGTTTTGTAAAAAGCTGTACTATGGGTAAAATGCTATCAAACAGTATCATGCGCTACAAACAAACCATTTGTGAAAGGAAGAGTCAGTCAATGTGGCAAATTTCATTGTTGTCTTTTCTGTTTATTTTATGGTTTTGAGACGGAGTCTCGCTCTGTCACCCAGGCTGGAGTGCAGTGGTACAATCTTGGCTCACTGCAACCTCCACCTCCCAGGTTCAAGTGATTCTCCTGCCTCAGCCTCCTGAGCAGCTGGGATTACAGGCACCCGCCACCACACCCAGATAATTTTCGTATTTTTAGTGGAGATGGGGTTTCACCATCTTGGCTGGGCTGATCTCGAACTTTTGACCTCAAGTGATCTACCTGCCTCGGCCTCCCAAAGTGCTAGAAATTACAGGCATGAGCCACCGTGCTGGGCCTGTTGTCTTCTTAACTTAAGAAATTGTCAGCTGGGCTCGGTGGCTCTCGCCAGTAATCCCAGCACTTTGGGAGGCCGAGGCAGGCAGATCAAGAGGACAGGAGATAGAGACCATCCTGGCCAAGACAGTGAAACCCCAGCTCTACTGAAAATACAAAAAATTAGCCTGGCGTGGTGGCGGGCACCTGTAGTCCCAGCTACTCGGGAGGCTGAGGCAGGAGAATGGCGTGACCCCTGGAGGCGGAGTTTGCACTGAGCGGAGATCACGCCACTGCACTCCAGCCTGGGCCACAGAATAAGACTGTCTCAAAAAAAAAAAAAAAAAGAAAAAAAAAAGAAAAACCTTCAGTAATCACCACCCTAATCAGTCAGCAACCATCAACATTGAGGCAAGACCTTCCAGTAGAAAAAAGGTTATGACTCACTGAAAGGTCAGATAATTGTTAGTATTTTGTAGCAATAAAGGATTTTTCAAATTAAGATATGCACATTGTTTTGTTAGACAATGCTATTGCACACTTAATAGACTATAGTACAGCGTAAGCACGTAAGCATAACTTTATTACGCGCTTAGAAACCAAAATATTTGTGTGACTCACTTTATTGAAGTGATCTGGACCATACCTGCAATATTTCTGAGGTATACCTTTATACCTTTTTAACCATGTGCAAAGCACCTATTGTTTTAATATTTACTTTGTGCTAACTTTTCTTATTGACTTTCTTTATAATTATGTGCACTTAGCTATTGTATTAGAATTTTTTTGAGGTCTCAATATGTTACCCAGGCTGGCCTCAAACTCCTGGCCTCAAGCGATCCTCCTGCCTTGGCCTTCCAAAGTGTTGGGATTACAGGCATGAGCTACTGTGCCTCACTGAGTCCTGATATTTTTGAGAAACAACTCTGGGAAGTTTGATTAATCTAAGATGGGTTTCTTTGGCTCTGGAAATTAAAAAAAAAAAAAAAAAAAAAAAGATGTAGTACTCAGTTCTTGCCTTGATGGAGGGGGAAATAGCTCAGTCCCAGAGAAGATAGCGTAATATAGCTCTGATATACGAACTGCAATAGAATACATACCTGACTTTGAGATATGCATAGACAGTAGATGAGATGGGTGATAGATTTTATCAGCCTTCCTACAATCCGTATGATAGATTTTGTTGAGGTTACTCTACAGCTCCAGAATTCTTTTACTACCGTATCCTCATGTTGGATGAAAATTATGGACAATTTGTTTCCATGAAGACCCTGACCATATGGCCCAAGGATATACATCAGAAAACAATAAACAAATTGCAATTGCTCAGCCCACAGTGCTTGCCTGTAATATCAACTGACTGCCTTTCAGCACAGCTTGTTGTCAAAAAGCATGAGTTAGCAGATGCAGAGGCACATTTTGTTATTTATAGCTTTGAAAGCATTAATTCCATTATAAATTTGGAAATTTCACTTTTCTGATGTTGACAGTCTGCATATCTTTGTTTGTTTCTCTATCCTGTATGATGATCATGGAGAGGGGCAGAAATAGTTCCTCCCTTCAAATGACTGTGTTGTGAGCTCGTTCTCATTAACAATGTCACTGATTTTGATGACATGCATTATATGCATATAATTTTAAAAGATCTTTCTCCAGTTTTTAGTACTATAAAAAGCTTGATTAGGCAATTTGTTCTTTTCATTATGTCAACTAATAAGACATCAGTTGAAAGAACAGGGAAAAACCAATTAAAGGCATGAATATTCACATGGAAAAAATCCCTCTGAATGAGAGATGCCTGTACAGACCAAAAATGAATAGGAGATATACTAAAATGTTTCGACTGATCAGGGTAGAGCAAAAGCATTACTAAATGAAGTTCAAGTTACCCTGGCTCTGATGAGCTGTTAAACATTGTGCAAAATAAAGGTTTTCTATGATTTCAATAAATGAAGACTTAGTGTGATACAGATGCCCGTGTTACTTGTCTTACTGCAGGAATTTTTAAACTCTCACTCTGATTTTTCAGTTTGCAACCATGCTTTAACCCATATTGCTATTCTGTAAGCCTATATAAGCTTTACTGTTAATGATAAATAACGAAGGTCATTGCCTAACTATATAGAAGTTTTTGTATTCGAAGTGTACACCATTAAGAGATGATTTTACGTATGTGCTCATATTTCCCACACAAATAACACAATGGGTGTGCTTATTTGAGTGGTAGTTTTGTCTTATCTACTTTATCAACTACATGCTAAAAATAAATGTGAATTCTATATTCTGTAAATTATTCAATGTGTTAGAGTCAATTATACAAATAATAATGCATATTAATTCAAAGTAAAACTTCCTTTAATAAATTTCCTCAGAGAACTTTCTTTTTATTTCTTTTTTTTCGGAGACAGAGTCTCACTCTGTTGCCCAGGCTGGAGTGTAGTGGCACAATCGCAGCTCACTGCAACCACTGCCTCCCAGGTTCAAGTGATTCTCCTGCCTCAGCCTCCCGAGTAGCTGGGATTATAGGCGTGAGCCACCATGCCCAGCCAGAGAATTTTCACACTAGAAGCAGTGAGTTTTTTTCAGTGAAATAGAAGTGTCACATGGCAGTCTCTGAAGCCCAATAGTGTCTCTTCCCCCATTAGATATACTGACCTTTGAGTCTTAGAATGCCACCAGAAAAGGAGAAAGGGGTACCAAATGAGGAAATAGCAGGCAACTGAAGATTAACCTCATCCACTTTATAATTTTACTGTATTTCAATTCTTCTGTACAGAGCACAGATATCTGAATGATGTCATTTCAGTTCATAAAATTTGAGCGAATTTAAGCTTAGTGACCTTGAATGTTGAACTGTTCTTCCAGGTGACGTCAAATGGTGGACAATGCCTCCTTTGTGGGAGCAGGTGAGAAAAGCCCAGTTCATTGGATAGTAGAGTGAACCATTAGTACAATAAGAATTTCACGAATTGCTACTGTTCTGTGAATCAATTCAAAACAGTTTTATGATTTACTGCGTAAAATATATATTCTATACTGCCAAGATCAAAAATGCAGTCAGCAAAACAGTTAACATAACCCATATCAAAGAATGAGGCAAACTCATTTGGATTCCTTCCAATACTACAGAACAGCATACCTGAAAATGAACAAACCTACCTTCACATCTCCTTGAAAATCTCTGGAGCATTGATGAAATAGGGAGTTATTTTATTTTGTCTCCATTTATATTAAATATAGAAGCTAGCTTATCAGAATGTTTATTATCATAACATAGAAAAACACATTGTATCCTAGCTTTGTGATCCTGAATTCATGTCCAGTTCAACAAATAATATAGGTTCTCTTTCTAATTATAGCACATCAGGTTCATAACTTGCAATAATATTTTTCCTTTATAATGTATACACAGGCTTTGCAAATGAATTGAAAATTAATTACTTTTCTCCTTGTTTTGCAGAATATTTTGTGTGCATGTACATACTAAGAGCTTGAACAAATTTCTCTATGATAAAAAACAAAGATATATTTGATGCATTAATCTTCTGGGTGGCATAGGGCAAGGTTGTACAGAGGTACACGAATCAGACATACCACCTTTGCAAACCCTTGTGTTGATGACTTTATTTTTCTTTTTCTGAGAACAGTTTTACAATTTTCTAAAAGCAGTTCAATTATTCTACTGCCACTTTCAGATCTGGCTTAATCACACAGTCATTAATACCCTGGATATTGAATACTCACTATAACCTTGTTTTTTTTAGCAGCATGTATGAAATCAAACTACATGTAAATTGAGATATTAAAGATGAGACTGTAACTTAGGTTGAGTTTGACCTAAGATGAAACCATATTACATGAAATTTTATCATGTATCATGCATCATGCTATAATAAAGGCATCTGTGTTATCTCTATGTCACTAACGAATACACTAAAAGACAAAGTATGCCAGTATTATCAAGCACCTTCTCTCCAACCACTCATCACGTAAAAATTGTTTCCTTACTTAGATTATAAAATTATACTAAAGGTCATTATTGATTCAGGATGTCTTATAAAGTCTGTCTAACAATCATGATATTAGATTTGTAACTTCAGAATGTCTGTAGCATAATCTTCTGAAATACTAGCATTAAAAATGAGGCATGGCTTAACAGTTTCAAAGAAAAGTGTTGCTGGATTTGTTGACTATCCATGAAAACAAGTACTTTCTAGTAAATTACCATCAGAACTAATTGATCACAACAGGTATCTGCACTATACCTGCATTTTTAGGGCTCTTAAATATTAAAATGAATTAGTGAAGGTGTTTTTTTACTAAAGCTCTTAAAATGTAAAGCTTTTACATGTTCGGGACAATTTGGTGTCATTGCTCCTGAATGCAATTGCATGCACTCCGTAACCTACAACATTACTATTGATTTTTTTTTTCCTTCAAATCTTATTTATCAGCCTTATATGAAAGTATTTCTGGCCCATTTTGAAGGCTATTAACTTTTGGTTAATGAAAAGCAAAGGGAAAATATTTTGGAATATCATCTACATCTTCTAATAATGAGAATTTTATTTACTTATTCACTGTAACAAGAAAACAATTTCATTATTTCCCTATCTGGCTACAAACTAGAAACAGCCTGAGATTGTTCAAATCTACTGGTTGTTAATTAATTTTGTCTCTGGCCATATTAACTGGCATGATGTCTTGGACAACCTGTAATTCAAAATGAGATGATTCTCAAAAGAGCAACTTTTAAATATCGATAGTTTTATAAAGTAGAGGTAAAATTACGAATAAAGTTACTTTTGCCACTACCATCATCAAAGAAACAAGAGGAGATAGTAGTTAGAATGGAGTTCTATTGTAAATAGAATTGTAATAGAATTGTAAATAGAATTCTATTGTAAATAGAATTGGATACAGAATAGTTATCAATTTGTTAACAATGACGTCCTTATAACAGATTGTAGTGGTTCCCTAGTACCAAAAACGGCAATAAAAAGAAGAGACAATAAATCTGTTTGAACACGTGATGAGTTTTTTTCTGTGATGAGTTCCTGTTTCATAGAAAAAAGATGAGCAATTTCAAAATAGCCCTTGTTCATAAGGTTCTAGTAAGCTAATGTTTTACCAATTTGGAGACAGGGAACGTACTTGAAGTGACCTAAGACCTCCACTAAAATATTGTAAAAATATGAACACTGTCAGAAACAGAGCCTCATCCAATCAGCCGGAAAGCCTTACGAGAAAAAAATGAGGTTTTCTGGTAAGAAGAAATTCTGCCTCAAGATTGCAGCACCAACTCCTGCTTGAGTTTCCAGACTGCTGGCTTGCCCTACAAGCTTCAGACTTGCCAGCCCTTACAATTATGCAAGCCAATCCTTAAGACAATATGTGTGTGTGTGTGTGTGTGCGCGCGCGTGTGTGTGTGTGCGCGCGCGTGTGTGTGTGTGCACCCACGCACGTGCGCGCACATGCACGTTCTGAAATAGATACAGAGATATATCCTATTGGTTCTCTCTCTTTTCCTGGAGAACCCTGACTAATACAGATATTTGCACACACACAGACACACAAGTCTTTAAACATTTTTACAGATGTAAATGTCAAAGATCCTTATTTTGTAATTGCCTGCTAATTGAAATGACGTACTACCCAAGCCTACAAATTATGTCTTATATTTCATAACATGGGTCAGTACACAAAGGTCAAAAGCCAGGTAAAGTCATCGAAACATGACACTGATTTAAAGCAAACTGAGATTTTGTTCTAAAACAACAGTTTCAAAATTATTTATATACAACCAAACAAACAGACTAACCTGAGGAATAAACAATTTTGTGAGTGACCTTTTTGGTATTCTCATCCTACCTTATTGGAGCATCAATAGAATGGAGGAATGAGTTCCTTCAAGTATCCTCAGGGTATTTAGAAACAATACCTTGAGAAAAGAAAAAAAAAGGCCGTGATCCAAAACAAATCAAAGCCATCTAACTTCCTGGAAAAATTGACTAGACTTTTAAGGATGAATGTATTAATCAGATATATGTAGAGGAGAAAGAAAAACCATTACGTTAACAAGATTTCCTTTATAGGCTATTGTTAAAATTAAAAATGGATATTCCCTTAAACAGATTAGAATAGTTTTGAACAAATACTGGAATCAGACGGCATGATCAATTGTGTCCTTCAGAGATTCAATAGAAACCCAATTTGACTATTTGTCCTTTGCTTAAAACATTTGATGGACATTCTAAGACAGTTTTATCACTGAAATGCTTATTTCCATTTCACTTTTTCAAAATATGTACACTTTTTCTGTAAGTCAGATTTGAAATGTTTCTCTACCATTGCTCCTCACATCCTTTTATGTTAGAAATGCAAGTACCTGCACTACATTTGAAATTATGATGGATATACAGCATCTCTTTTCTTAGAGACAGTTCTCAAGAACTGAGGTCAGCTCTTTGAGAAAGAATATAAGCTTTTTCACGGAAGAAGCAAACATAGGGCAACTGGGAGGACAAAAGAAAAATAGAAATAGTTTCCTTTTAACCTAGATCATTTTCTCCTAGGATTCAACAAAAACCAGACTACTTGTGAAGTAATGAATATGCAGTACTATATTTTGCTGCTACAATGTTCTAAGAGGGATTGACTCAAAAATAAAATAATAAAATAAAAATAAAAACAAAAACAAAAACATGCAACCTCCTATGATAGGACCACTTTAAGAAGCGTCTTTCAAATTTGACTCTAAATCACTTCCTTTGTTAAGTATTTTTAAAGGCAAAATATACTCCTTTTTCCTTTGGGAAATTGTTTAATCAGTACTATTTTCTGTTTTTGTTTTTTTCTTTTCACTAAATAAAGGAAGCCTATGATATCCCCTGCAAATCTAAAGAGAAAATGAAATAAGGGCAATGTTATAAGCATATAGACGGAACGGCAGTGTTACAAAAATTATTTAAGAAAATTGCCTAGTCATAGTCATGTGATTAAGGAGTTCTTTATTTTATTCTTACCCTCTAAATAGCCTGAGATAAAAGCTAATATTTTTCAAAATTCATACTCAGTAAAATACTGATTATTCAGAACCCTCATTGGTTTTCAACTTTAACAATTGGGTTTTCAATGTTATAACTAAATATGTATTTTGGATTAACATACTAAATATATACAATGTTTAAAATATATTAAATATAATTTTACTGTTTCTAATAATAATTCAGGGTCACTCTAATGAATTCAAGGTATATTTAACATAATCAGAGTGTTTGCCCCTACCAAACTGTTATTAGAAGTAATGGTGTATGGTGCTCACAAAGAGTTGGGAATGGTGACTGCACTCACCAGCCAGAGAGGAAAACCTCATGATTCATAGGGTATTGTGAGTGTAATTGGAAGGGTCTTCCCACAGTAGTGTGGAATAATTAGCCCCATACTGAATATTGCTCTTACCTTGACAAATAAATCTTAAAAGCAAGTCCCCAAAAGATCAAACTATTTTCCAATAATTTAACTGCAATCTAGAGCAAAACTGGAAAATATTTATAGAAATACAAAAATACTCAGCATCCAGACAAGTAAAATTCATAATATCAGACATCCAATTAAATATTACTAGGTATGAAGAGAACCAACAAAATAAAACCTATAAGGAAAAAGAAAAATCAGTTCATGGAAAACAAACAGCTGAAATAGATGATAGAATTAGTAATGACATTAAAATAGTTATCATAACTGAATTCCATAGAATCAAAAAGTTTAGTAGAAATATAGACGATATATCAAAAGACCCAAACTAAATTTCGAGAGATAAAAGTAAAATATTTGAGATGGAAGATACACTGTATCAATTCACAACTGGTTAGATATTGCAAAAAGAAGATTAGTAAACTTGAAGACATAGCATAAAACTGTCCAGTGAATCATAGGGAGAAAAGATAATTTAAATAATAATAAACAACAATCAGTAAACTGTGGGACAAGTTAAAGCAGCCAAACGTACATGTAGTTGCAATTGTTAAAAAGGAGGCAAAAAAAAATATTTGAAGAAATTATGGCCAACAGTATTCCATATTTGATGGAAACTACAATCCCGTAGATGCAAAAATTTCAGTGTATTATTGATGAAAACTATGATCCCATAAATGCAAAAAGTTCAATATACCACAAGCATAAAAATATGAAGAAAGCTCTAATAAGGCATACAGTAAGTATATTGCTGAAAACTAGTGATAAAGAGAGACTCTTAAAAGCAATGAGAGAGAAAAAAACCTGCTGCATACAGAAGAACAAAGATAAGGGTGACAGCCAATTTCTTGTCAGAAACAACGTGAGAAGACAGTGCAGCAGCATGTTTAAAATAGTTTAGAATCCATATCCCATGAAAATATGAGTCTATCTTGAAAAAATGAAGGCAAAATAAAAACTATTCAGACATATATAAGCTGAAAGAATTTAGCAGCAGCAGATTCACACTACAAGAAATGTTAAAGTCCTTCAGGCAGAAGGAAAAGATACACCAGATGGCAATCTGGGTCTACACAAAGGAAAGAATACTAGGAATGGTAACTACTTAGATACACACTAAGAATGCTTTTATCCATATTATTGAAATATCTTTCAATGATAATTGACTGTAAATAAAAATAATAACAATGTATTTTGGCATTTGTAAAATAAGGTTCTTATGATATTCCATAGTTCTCCCTTATACACTGTTTCATTTCCTTGGTTTGAGTTGCCCAGAGTAAACCACAGTCTGAAAATATTACATAAAAATTCCAGAAATAAACAATTCTTAAGTTTTAAATTGTGTGCCACTCTAAGTAAGGCGATGATATCTTGCACCATCCCACTTTATCCCACCCAGGATGTGAATCATCCCTTTACCCAATTATCCATGCTATATACACTACCTACCTGTTAGTTACTTAGTAGTTGTCTCCATTATGAGAACCACTATCACGGTATTGTATTGCTTGTGTTCAAGAAACCTTTAGTTTACTTAATAATGGATCAAAATCAGAAGAGTAGTGATGCTGGCATATTGTTATAATTGTTCTATTTTATTATTAGTTATTTTTGTTAATCTCTCACTGTGCCTAATATATAAATTAAACTTTATCATGGGATAGGAGAAAAACATAGTATAAATAGAGTTAGGTACTACCCAAGGTTTCAGGTATCCACTGGTAGTCTTGGGATATATCCCCACAGAAGGGAAAGGGTGGGACTACCGTACATTAAGTGGTATATCACTTGAGGCTTGAGCATAAAATTTAAAGATGTAAATACTATAAATCTAAAACAATCACAAAAATAATAAAACATAAACTTTTAGTTAATAAGCCAACCAGGAGATAAAATAAATCACAAAAGATATCCAATTAACCCAAAATAAAGCAAAAATAGATCAAAAATAGAAAAAAAAAAGGTGGGAATTCTAAACCTAATTATGTATGTAATTATATTAAATGTAAGTTATCTAAATACCTTAACTAAAAGGCAGAGATTTTCAGATTGGATAAAAAAGGAAAACCCAAGTATATTCTCCTTTCAAAAAAAAGCACACTATAAATATAAACATATTAAATAAGTATAAAAGAATGGGAGATGATATGGCAGGTTCATACTAATCAGAAGAAGTTTGAGTAACTATATTATTATCAGACTAAGTCCCCTTTTATTCGCTTTTATTATGTTCTTCTCAAGAAAGTTTTGTAGTTCTCATCATATGTACTTTATGCATTTCCTGTTAAGTTATACCTGTGTATTTCACATTTTTTGGTAATCTCTTAATCTGAGATAGTTCATAATTCTTCATTTAGTATGTTTCTAGCTATAGTTACTGGCTATAATACATTCTGAATTTGTACTCTTCTTTAATGTGGTCGAAAAAATTCTTGCTGCAGGTACTTTTCATACCAGGAATCAAATAATTATTCAGGTAGTAATGTACCCCTTCAAGTCAGAGTGCTTTTTCAGTTATACATTCTCCACATGTTTCTCTGTTTAATCCTGCATTTTTTTCTGGCCCCACTAAGTCAATAAAATAGCTTCTACAAAAGTTTTTTTTTTTTTTTTAATTTTTAAAGAAAAATTTCACTTGGAAAAAATTGAAAAATGCTTCTCCAGCCAGCCACAACACCAAACTCTATAGCCACAGGAGAACCACGTGTTGCCGTTGAATGTTTTCATGCCCATTTTGAAGCATGTAATACTTCTTCGTGACATTGTTTTTGGTGGATTATTGTACTTTACTGGTTACTTTGATTTTTACCAAACTTCATACACATGTGGATGCTCAAGAGTTGTGTTTATTTTTAGCATTAATTAATTTATTTATTCAACAAATATTTGTTGATCATTTGCTATTTAACCAGGCATAATTTTAGGCTCTAAGGATTAGAAAAAAGGTGAACAATTCAAAGTTCCTATTCTCATGACTCATACACTCTAAAAGGAGGTAGTTTGGAGAGACAAATAAAAGACTTATATTTACTGTTGGTGATTTTTTTTTTTATAAAAACAGGTGGGATAATAGTAAGAGAGTGAAGACAGTTATTGTTTTGTTTTGTAGAGGATTTTCAGGAGAGATTTCTTTGATAAAATCATATTTGAGCATCGATGTTAAAGTAATTTAAAAAATTAAACATCAATTTATGTAACTATGCAAGGTGTTACCAAAATAGCACTGTTTTCATTCTATCTGGTGTACATCAGTGCAAAATGGGGATAATTTGAATTAGATAGATCTATTTCCTTTTAATTTGTTGTTCTTAACAATCATTTAAAATAGAAGGACTCTTTGAAATACCTGATGAAAGCTGCAGACTTTTTCCAAACACTGCAGACGTTTAAGATTTGGTAAACAATTTCAGGGAGAACCACAAACATGTTCCTTAATGATGAAAAATATCTTCTTTACAATTTGTGGTTAAAGTCTTCACGGGCTGATACATTCAAACACATTCAGTAAATACTGTTCACTTAGATTTAGCCAGATAAATCTCGCCTGAGGTACAGAAAGGTATGGGTACCTAGCTCTCAGATGAAGTATAGTAGAAAATTAAAACTGTTATCCATACAATTCTAGCAGAAGAGTATGAGGGTGAAAAGAATGAAGGATTCTGTATTATCTGATAAATGGTCCACTTCAGTATGGCTTTAAATACATGGGTTTTGGGTATTATTTTTATCTAGGATGTCAAAGTATGACATTAGTATAGGATGGCCATTTTTCTCCACAATTGTGGAGAGCACTCTTATAAATAGTAAACCAATATTACCAATGACTCAGAAATATTTTCAAAACTTTCAGGGCTTCAATTGTATAAATTCAGAGCCAGTAAATTATTTTTGCTTAATAAATTGTCACAAAACACTAACATAAAATATAAGGGAAAATCCAATTGGGGCCTTAAATTTTTACTAAACTGTGAAGGCAGAAATTATAACATAGGTAATATGTTCCTCACAGCAGTACCAGCATTTTGCTCTATTTTTGTTTCCTACCACATCTAAATTTGTTGTGATGATCAAATGAGAAAACGTATGACACTATTTTGTAAACTGTAAAGTGTCTTGTGAAGAAGGCTGAATGTTAAGACATGCTCAAAAGAAAATTAGTATTTCTTCAATTTTGAGCTAATTACATTTAAAATACTAATCAGATATTCTGAATTATGTGAATTGATCACCTGGCATTGATTTTATGGAATTACCTCTTGAGGTTCCTGCCATTAATTAGCTCCCTCTCAGCTTTCAAGACCATTGACAACAAGGGTGACCATCAGCACTTTCCCATTGTGAGCAAATATAAGTATCCAATAACAGTAATTTGTCTTCTTTTTGCGTGCATGTGCAATTTGACATGTATGTTACTTTCATAGCAACAACAAGACTAATAGTAAACACTCTTATTGCATTTACAATATGTCCGAAACTATTATAAGAAATTGACCTACCTTAATTCATTTAATGCCCCATAGCAATAAACAGAGGTACACCCAATCTCTGGAAAGCATGGTGTGGTTGGCTGGAATTTACTACAGCTTCTGCTGATAAACAATTTTATTAAAAGAAGTGCCATTTAAATAGAGGTAGTTTGTAATTTCGCATGTTATCACTCATTTGTGGGAGCTAAAACTTAAAACAATTGAACTCATGAAGATAGAGAGTAAAATTATGGTTACCAGGGGCTGGGAAAGGTAGTGGGAGTGCAGGGAAAGTGGAGCTGGTTAGTGGGTACAAAAATAGAATTAGATAGAATGAATAAGATCTAGTATTTGATAGCACAACAGGGTGACTACAATCAACAATAATTATTGTACACTTCAAAATAACTAAATGAATTAGAATGTTTATAACACAAAGAAATATTAAATGCTTGAGGTGATGGATACCCCCATTTACCCTGATGCAATTATTACATACTATATGTCTGTATCAAAATATCTCATGTGTTCCATAAATATATACACCTACCATGTACCCATAAAAATAAAAATTAAAAATTAAAATGTGAATATAAATAAATAGAGGTAGTTTGTAGATCAATTAATGCTTTGTTCTGAAAAGAGAAGAACCTGATGGCTTTCTGGCCTATTTTTAAGAGGACATCTTCTCATCTAAGAAGTGAGCTATAAGAATGTATGAAAGCAGGGAATAGAGTTTTCACAAAAAGCAACACTTGATCTGCTCCAAATCCAAGAGTCCTGCACAATGAAGTATCAAAGAGATAATGTTTGCCTAGAAGCTTTTGAAGAATTATATTACAGAAAAAATTAAGTAGACTTTTTTTTCTAACAGAAATTCTCTCCTGTAGGCTGGCCAGAGATAGCTATAACATACACAAAGTCACTGGATGTATCATACTCAGAGACTGCATTCAATGGTATGCATCTAATGGAAAAAATTACTGGTAACTTATATGGTCTGGATTGTCCATGTGCTTGGGATTGCTCACAATGAAGATGAATGGAAAGTTGAAAGGAGAGGCAGATTGTATAATTATTGTCAGATTTTTTTTTTACTTGAATTAGAGTTACCAGATGTTAGAAAGCACAGGACTGTGTTTCTTTAATTTCTTGATGAAAGCTCATACTAGGAGATGCATACTAAACTCCTAGACAAACCGATATGATTTGGCTCTGCGTCCCCACCCACATCTCACCTCAAATTATCATCCCCATAATTCTCACGTGTCAAGGGCAGGACCAGGTGGAGGTGATTGGATCATGGGGGCAGTGTCCCCCATGCTGTTCTCATGACAGTGAGTTCTCACAAGATCTGATGGTTTTATAAGCATTTGGCATTTCCCCTGCTGGCACTCACTCTGTCCTGCTGTCCTGTGAAGAAGGTGCCCGCTTCTCCTTTGCCTTCCACCGTAATTGTAAGTTTCCTAAGGTCTCCCCAGCAATGCAGAACTGTAAGTCAATTAAAACTCTTTCCTTTATAAATTGCCCAGTCACAGGTATTTCTTCATAGCAGTGTGAAAACAGACCAGTACCCAAACAATCCTTTTCATTTGAAATAAAATTGTGGCACATAATTGAGCTACTATGAGTGATCCTAGTCACATTTTGTAATACCTTTTTATAGCTAATTTATTTTTTAAACAGCTTATTATTTTAGAAGAGTTTTAGATTTCCAGAAAAATTGTGAAGATACAGCCAGTTTCCCCTATTATTAATATCTTAGTATAGTACATTGGCTGCAATTAATTAATCTATATTGATACATTATTATTAACTGAAGTCCATAATGTATCCATATTTTCTTAGTTTTTACCTAATACATTTTTCTGTTCCATGACCACATTCAAGATACCACATTACATGTACTTATAGGTCTTCTTGGGCTCCTCTTGACTGTGACAGTTCTCGGACATTTCTTATTTTTGGATGAACTTGACAGCTTTGTGGAGTACTGGTATAATTTGTAGAATGCCCCTCAATTGGAAATTGTCTGATGTTTTTCCCATTGTTAGAGAAATTAGTGTAATTAAATCCAATATTTTATTTAATCTCATGCTGTATGGCATTAATTTCAGATGCAGTTAACTATACTTTTGTTGTTGCTGTAGTTGTTCACAATAGCCTGCCTCTGAACTGTGACAAACTCTCCATTTAATCTGGATGTTATATTAGGCTATTTGGTGATATATTGCTAGTATATTTCATGCTCACATGTTGTCTGATTGGGTGCTTTCATAGCAGCAAAATATTAAATTTGAATTCATTTTTTAATTCACTTAATGTATTTTGTGGGTAATTCATTGTAGGCATTATTTGGCTTGGATCTTCCCAACATATCTGAGGTGATGCATCATAACTGCTTTAGTTGTTCCTTAAATCTTTTAGGTCATCAGTTTGCTCTGTTTCTCAAAACCAAAACATTCCTTCTGGGTATGGCCATTATACTGAACAATATTTTTCTTTCAATTTTTTTTTTGAAACAATGTCTTACTTTGTCACCCAGGCTGGAGTACAGTGGCATGCTCTCGGCTCACTGCAATCTCCGCCTCCCAGGTTCAAGCAATTCTCTCACCTCAGCCTCCCAAGTAGCTGGGACTAGAGGCACATGCCACCACACCCAGCTACTTTTTGTATTTTTAGTAGAGACAGGGTTTCACCATTTTGGCCAGGCTGGTCTCAAACTCCTGACCTCAAGTGATCCACCCACCTCGGTCCCCAAAGTTCTGGTATTACAGGTGTGAGCCACTGTGCCTGGCCCCTAACAATGTTTATTCTTCACTTATTTAGTGTTTTAACCTCACATTCTATTGCCTGATACACTAAGAAGACAGTTTGAATTTTGAGTTATTACTAGGCTATGATTGTTTTAAATAGTCTTAAATAATTGCTCAGTTTAGTTAAATGTGCACAGAAAATGTGACTAAACAAGTTGTGACCCAAGTTCCAGGACAGCAACAGAGGAATCTGAGTTCCTGCACTCTCAGTTCACCCCTCTGCCATTGTGTCATGATGAATCACATCCTCCATCATTGAACAAAACTGTGTTTCCTATTGAAGCACTGCATGACATCCTGAATTTGTACTGTATGGCAGTTTATATTCCAGAGGATGGAATAGTTTAAGATAATTTTAACACAAACAAAAAGACTAAGGAGAGGTAAGTATATGAAAAGAATAATCAAAGTTCATTCAGTCCCACTTACTCTTAACTATGTTTGATACAACACAATTCCAAGATCTTAATTTAGAAAATTTCCCAATACAGTATGCATTAATCCATAGAAGAATCCAGTATCACATAATACATTTTTTCTACATCTAAGAAATAATAAAATGAATATCTCTAACTACATTTTCTTATTGTGGTAAAATGAACATAATATAAAATTTACTATTTCAACCATATATAAGTGTATGGTTTAGTGGCATTAAGAACATTCACATTGCTGTGAAACCATCACACTACCCATATATCTATATCTATCTTATATAGCACATATACATCCTATTGGCTCTTTATATATTCTGTATATTAATATCTCATCAGATACATGATATGCAAATATTTTCTTCCATTCTGTGGGTTGCCTTTCATTTCTTGAAAATGTTCTTTGATGCAAACAAATTTTTAATATTGAAGTACAATTTATATTTTTCTTTTATTGACTATACTTTTATTATTTTATCTAAGAAATAATTGCCAAATCCAATGGCATGAAGCTTTCCCCTATGTTTTTCCTAATAATTTTATAGCATTAACTCTTACTTTTATGTTTTTCAACCCTTTTGAGTTAATATTTGTATATGATGTAGTATAAGGATTCAACATCACTCTTGCATGTGAATATCCTTTTCTCCTGGCACTGTTCGTTGAAAACACTGCCCTTTCCCAATTGAATGATCTTGTCGATCTTGTTGGAAATCATTTGACCATATACAAAAGAATTAATTTCTGGGATCGCCATTCTATTCTATTGTCCTGTAAGTTTGCCTTTATGCCAGGATCACACTGTTTTGGTTTTTGTACATTTGTAGCAAGTTTTGAAATCCAGAAGTGTGAATCCTCCAACTTTGTTCTTTCTCAAGAGTGTTTTGTATATTCATGATCCCTTGAAATTTCATATAAATATGAACTTGGGGTTTTTCACTTCTGCAAAAAAAGGTCACTAAGACTTTGATAGGGATTAAAATTTTAGATTGCCTTGCCTTGTGTAGTATTGACATCATAACAATATTACATCTTTCAGTAAACATGAAGTATCATTCCATTTATGTTTTCTTTAATTTCTTTCAGCATTGTGGTTTTCTTTTTTTTCTTTTTTCTTTTTTTTATTATTATACTTTAAGTTCTAGGGTACATGTGCATAACGTGCAGGTTTGTTACATATGTATACTTGTGCCATGTTGGTGTGCTGCACCCATCAACTCGTCATTTACATCAGGTATAACTTCCAATGCAATCCCTCCGCGCTCCCCCCTCCCCATAATAGGCCCCAGTGTGTGATGTTCCCCTTCCCGAGTCCAAGTGATCTCATTGTTCAGTTTCCACCTATGAGTGAGAACATGCGGTGTTTGGTTTGCTGTTCTTGTGATAGTTTGCTAAGAATGATGGTTTCCAGCTGCATCCATGTCCTTACAAAGGACACAAACTCATTCTTTTTTATGGCTGCATAGTATTCCATGGTGTATATGTGCCACTTTTTCTTAATCCAGTCTGTCACTGATGGACATTTGGGTTGATTCCAAGTCTTTGCTATTGTGAATAGTGCCGCAATAAACATACGTGTGCATGTGTCTTTATAGTAGCATGATTTATAATCCTTTGGGTATATACCCAGTAATGGGATGGCTGGGTCATATGGTACATCTACTTCTAGATCTTGAGGAATTGCCACACTGTCTTCCACAATGGTAGAACTAGTTTACAATCCCACTAACAGTGTAAAAGTGTTCCTATTTCTCCACATCCTCTCCAGCATCTGTTGTTTCCTGACTTTTTAATGATTGCCATTCTAACTGGTGTGAGATGGTATCTCATTGTGGTTTTGATTTGCATTTCTCTGATGGCCAGTGATGCTGAGCATTTTTTCATGTGTCTGTTGGCTGTATGAATGTCTTCTTTTGAGAAATGTCTGTTCATATCCTTTGCCCACTTTTTGATGGGGTTGTTTGTTTTTTTCTTGTAAATTTGTTTGAGTTCTTTGTAGGTTCTGGATATTAGCCCTTTGTCTGATGAGTTAAAGTTCATATGGAACCAAAAAAGAGCCCGCATTGCCAAGACAATCCTAAGTCAAAAGAACAAAGCTGGAGGCATCACGCTACCTGACTTCAAACTATACTACAAGGCTACAGTAACCAAAACAGCATGGGACTGGTACCAAAACAGAGATATAGACCAATGGAACAGAACAGAGTCCTCAGAAATAATACCACACATCTACAGCCATCTGATCTTTGATAAACCTGAGAAAAACAAGAAATGGGGAAAGGATTCCCTATTTAATAAATGGTGCTGGGAAAATTGGCTAGCCATAAGTAGAAAGCTGAAACTGGATCCTTTCCTTACTCCTTATACGAAAATTAATTCAAGATGCATTAGAGACTTAAATGTTAGACCTAATACCATAAAAACCCTAGAAGAAAACCTAGGTAATACCATTCAGGACATAGGCATGGGCAAAGACTTCATGTCTAAAACACCAAAAGCAACGGCAACAAAAGCCAAAATTGACAAATGGGATCTAATTAAACTAAAGAGCTTCTGCATAGCAAAAGAAACTACCATCAGAGTGAACAGGCAACCTACAGAATGGGAGAAAATTTTAGCATTGTGGTTTTCAGTGTACAAATCTTTCAACTCTTTATTTAAAGATTACTCCTTTTCATTGTTTTGGACCCTATTATAAATGAATTCTTTTATTTCCTCTTTGGATTATTTATTGTTAGTATATGGAAATGCAACTAATTTTTTTTTTTGAGACAGGGTGCCCTTCTCATTTCCTTTAGTGTGTATTTTCTTTGTAGTTTCCTTGGATATTGTATATAATAACTAAAGTTGTAACAACCTATTTTCTATTGATATCAACTTAACTTCAATTTCTTACAAAATCTTTACTGCTATTCACCTCTGTCCCCCTTCCTGCTTTATGTTATTAATGTAACAATTATATCTTTATGCATTGTATATTCATTAACATAGGTTTGTAATTATTTTATGCATTTGTCTTTTAAATCTTGTAGAAAATTTAAAATGAACTTCCAAATCAAAATCACATTAATACTGGTTTTTATATTTTCCCATGTGTTCTCCTTCATTGGAGATCTTTACATATGCATATGGCTGTTAATGTCTAGCATTCCTTCATTTTTCCTTGAAGTACTTTCTTTAGTGTTTCCAATAAGGCAGATTTAGTGATAATAAACTCCTTCAATTTCCACCCCCCCCTCCCCGGGGAATATCTTAATTTCTCCATACATTTTAAGGACAGTTTTGCTGGATACAAAATTCTCAGTTAACAATTTTTCTTATACCACTTTAAATGTAGCATAACACTGCTTACTATCTGTCAATGTTTTGGTTGCAAAATCCACTGGTAAACTTACTGAGGTTCCCTTGTACATGACAAGTCACTTTTCTTTTGCTACTTTCAAGATTTTCTCTTTGTCACTGGCTTTTGACAATTTAATTATAATATTTCTTTGTGTGAACATCTTGAGTTTATTCTGCTTAAAATTTGTTGAGCTTTTTGAACTTGTAGATTCATGTATTTCATCAAATTTGGAAAGTTTTCTGACATTAGTCTTCAAGTAATCTTTCTATTCCTTTCTCTCTATCTTCTCCTTCTGAGACACCCATAATGAATCTGATCCTTTTTCTTCATTTGTTTTTAAACTTTTGCTTCTTAGACTTCTAAATTTCAATCTTCTATCTTTGAGTTTACTGGTTCTTCTACCTGGATAAATCTTCTGTTGAACTGATCTAGTAAATTTTTCAATTCTTTTATTTTATTTTGCATCACCCAAGTTTCTTTTCTGTCCCTTTTGAGAATTTTTATCTCTTTGTTGAAATTCTCATTTATTTCATGTTTCATTTTTCTAATTTCCTCTAGTTACTTTTGTCTGTTTTCCTTTAGCATTTGAGCATGTTTAAGACAGTTGTTTTAATGTCTCCGTCTAGTAAATCAGATGTCTTTATTTCTTCTGGAATGGCTTCTGATTATCTATTGTGTTACTTTGAATGGGCCAAGTTTTTACATTTCTTCATATGCCCTATTACTTTTGTTGTTGGAAATTGAGCATTTGAAAAACAGCTACCTTTCTCACTCTTTACAGACAGGCTCTGTGCTGGCATAGTCCATCACTGATTAGTTGAGTGTATTTTTAGCCTGATTAGCTCAACGTGAAAGCATAAGGTCTTCTCAAAGTTTTCAAGACTATGCATCTTACTTTGGCCTATGTGTGGCTTTCTAAATTCTGTATACTTGGCTGCTTTAAAATTATTAATTTCCCAAAGACTCTCATATCACCTTTTCTTGGTGCCTTAAATATTCTACTATATGCCTCCCTGCTTAATCTCTTGTCCCAGATGTCTGCAGATCTGTTGTTCCTCTGTAGTTTTTTTATGAGCATTGCCTGGTACTTTCTACTGTTTTTCCATGCTTGAAGTCTGATGTCACTTTTCCATACCTGAACTCTGAGTTAAGTGAAAAAGAGATCAGTCCTTCCGGTAGTCTCCAGTTAGAACATCACTATATGGTCTGCTCTGCTACTTCCAGTTTGAGGAAAAGAATTGGGAACTGGAATGCTGCCTCCTCTGGACCAAGACCATGCAGCACCAGAGAGGAGGTAGAGCAAATGGGAGTGAAAATGTCCTAAAATGCCCTATTATTTCCAATGTGGTTTTTCTTGACTGGGCATTCATTTCATTGTTTTTAATCTTTGACTGTTAACCAAAGCTACTATAAAGTAATTGCAGCCAGTTTCTCATATATATGTACATATATATACACACACACATACATCTATGTATATAGAAAGAGATTTGTAAGAAATTGGTTCATGCAATAATGGAGGCTGAAAAGTTCCAATGGAGGCAAGTTAAGTCAGCAATCTGGAGAACAAGATGTGCCAATAGTTTAGTTACATTCTGTGTCCAGAAGCCAAAGAACCCAGAAAGCTGATGATATAGTTCTAGTCCAAAGATCAAAAGCCTTGAGAACCAGGAAGAGCCAGTAGGTCAGTTTGAATCCAAAGGCAGGAAAAAACCTGATGTCCCACTCTAAAGATAGGCAGAAAGAATTCTCCTTTGCTCAGAGAAGGGTCAGCCTTTTTGTTTAATTCAGGCCTATAACTGGTTAGATATATATATGTACATACATATACACACACAAATATACATCCTATTGATTTTGTGTCTCTGGAGAATTCTAATACAATGGTATTTGGTGTTCAATGGATGTTTGTGTTTTAAGCCCTGACAAGAATACACCTAAGACTGAATTACTATCTTCAGGGAGCTTACTACTAACTCGGGCCCTAATATGCATGTTGATGCCCCACGCCCACCACAGGTCCCCTCCACCACACAGTCACTATAACTCAAACAAATTTCAAATTAAAAGAAACAGTTTTAGAAGTATATGGGACATACACAGGAGTGTCTTGACTAAAGATAGAAAAGGAAATGAGATAGAAAAGTACTTTTCTTGTCACCTGATATACTGATTGAAACTAACTGAGCTATACAGGTTTGGGAAGAGAATGCAGGAAATGAAGAAAATGAAGAAAGAAACATGGGACTTTCAATTCAAGGCACTAAGAAAGAAAAGAAAAGAGAAAAAAAAGAAAGAGAGAGAAAGTAGAAAGAAAGAAAGAAAGAAAGAAAGAAAGAAAGAAAGAAAGAAAGAAAGAAAGAAAGAAAGAAAGAGAAAGAAAGAAAGAAAGGTAAGCAAGCAGGCCATAACAATGCATGATATTTATTTTTAGATTAGATGGTGAAAATAAGACCTTATAGGAAGAGTGATTAGATGTTTTCTGTAACCAGGAAAGCCTTAAAGAAGGCTTTTGGAGAAAGGGAATTTAAAGGTAACTTCAAGCTTGAGTCAATACAGGTAGTCTTTGTGTCAGATTATACAAAATAAACACCAAAATCACTACAATTAATCATTAGAATGTAACATATTCCCTCCTCTGTCAGATTTCTAAAACCCATAAAATACTTTACCTTTATTCTGAAAATTAAGATGAGACATGAAAAACAAGTAGGAGCAGGAAAAAATAGATAAAACAGCATATGGGAAGGCATTAAACAATGTTGCAAGACAGACTGTTTCTGTGCCCTAGACATTTTCTTTTCATATCAAGAAGATGGACTACATTCTGTTTTGTTTTGTTTTGTTTTACATTCCATACAACTTTCAATGTATTTGCCAAATTCATTTTCAGTATAGTAACTCAGAAACCCAGGCTGGAGAGAGAGATGGGATTTGTTCATACCCAATGACAAATCAGAAATGATTTGCTCTGTTTATTCTGTTTCAGCCTGGGTGATGCCTGGCAATTGAGTAATTAAGCAGCAATGCATGGGTTAAATCAGTTTCTTTTTTTCAAAAAGATAGGAAAGATTATTGTTCCCCATGTTTTTCTTCATTAGTGTGTGCTTGTCAAAAGTAATTTAATGAGGGCTGGGCACGGTGGCTCACACCTGTAATCCCAGCACTTTGGGAGGCCAACGCAGGTGGGTCACATGAGGTCAGGAGTTCCAGAACAGCCTGGTCAACATGGTGAAACCCTGACTCTACTAAAAATACAAAAATTAGCCAGGCGTGGTGGTGTGCATCTGTAATCCCAGTTATTCAGGAGGCTGAGGCGCAAGAATCACTTGAACCAGGGAACTGCAGCGAGCCGAGATTACACTGCTGCACTCCAGCCTGGGCGACAGAGCAAGACTCTGTCAAAAAAAAAAAAGTAATGTAATTAAATTTATTTAAGTGAGAAATGATAGTAAAATTTCTATAATTCAGTGTGTCAGGACTAGCAATTTACCCCATGAATGAAAATAAAAAGGAAAGACAGCCCCAAATTGAATATTTTCAAATCAGTAAATCTTGCTTTACATTTTCATTTACTAATGTATTAATTTTTAATTTCTGTTTCATTTCTGGTTATATTGGTTACCCTTAAATCCTTTTTTTTTTTTAGACCAAGCTTCCATTTCTTCTTCTTGTAAAATGGATAACTAGTGTGGTCATGCCTTGTCAAATTGTATAGCTATTCAGAGTTACAATACACAGTTTTTCGGATAACTCAGAAAGCAGAAAATATTGCAAACTTTCTTAGAGATCATCTAGTTACATCCTTTCATTTTACTCATGAGAAACATTAGGTTTAATATAATAGGTGACTTTCTTACCGTCATCTAGCATATTATTGGAACATCTGGCTCTATGTCTCCTATCTTCAAGTCAGCCCATCTTTTCACTATACATAGCATCATTATAGTTAAGGATCTTTTCTTCAACAACATGTGATAAAAAATTGGAAACAAGGTATCAATGACATGGTTAGATCATCTTTCTCAAAGACCACTTCTGAACCAGACAATTTGATTTTTTAACGGTTAGGTGGGAAATATGCCAGTAATTAAAAAGTTATTTTCCTCTTTTTGAATTGACTTTTTAAAAGTGATGGCATGATAGATGCAAATAAACTTTGAAATATGATGTAAATAAATATAAAAGATGCAATCGAGGGATCATTATCCATAGGTGTTCCATAGAGTTTCTTTTTTATTTGCTCTACAGATTGTTTTCTACTATACCCCTGTTTATTGAACCAGCTGGCAGCCATAAATAAAATGGGTACCTCTTTTAAGAAGTTAATTTTCTGAGGCACTCAAAAGAAGTAAAAGCGTAAATATAATAAATATTGGTGCTTGTTTTCTTTTCAAGCAACTAATACATACAAACATTCTGATGTGTTAAAGCCTGAGACACTCTGTATTACTAAATCAGCCAGGCATGGCCTTAAGTGCTCTGGGATTTTGAGTGAATAATTTAGGGTAATTATCTCTAGATGGCATTACCAGGTATCTTAGTCTTAATAAGCAGAGATTTCAAGTTCGTTGATATTTCTAAGGACAACCACTGTATTCTAAATTGTAAGTTTCCTAGAAGACAGGGACATTATTTTAACTTCTATAATTTAAAAATCCTTTCCCACTTCAGCATGTACGACACTCAATATTGCTTTTTATGGACTAAATTGACTCTTAAAATATCACCATTATATTAAACACATATACGATTAAAGAGATGCAATAACTAAGGATAATTGAAAGCAAGAATAAAGAAGTATAAAGCTTCAAAATAAGTTGACACTTTTCTGTTGCTACATTTCAGTTGAAAATCCCCTTCTTTCAGCATCATAAACTCTTATCTGTTACTTCTATGGCTCTGGTGTTATAACAGCTTTTGCTGCCAATAATAGCTTATAATAGCCATTTTTTCCTCCTGGAGACTGAGTAGTATCTTTTTTTCTATTTTTTTTAAATTTAAGTTCAGGGGTACATGTTCATGTTTGCTACAATGGTGTATTGCCTAATGGTGGAGATTGGGCTTCTAGTGTACCCGTCACCCAAATATTGAACATTGTATCCCATATGTAATTTTTCAACCCTCACCATCCATCTACCCTCACATTAAGAGCCGTATCTTTAGTTTCAGTTTCTTCCTTTTCATTTTAGCCCTTCCTCTCTAAAACAGCTAGACTTTTTACTCAACATTGTCCTTCTCCAATACCAGCAAAGACAAAGGGAAAAATTATATTATAGTATGTCCTAATCAGAAATGATCTTTCCTTCTTCCAGATCAGAAATTTTAAAAAATAAGGATGACAAAAGTATTCACATTTAGATAGTACTTCAAAATCTGGAAAGTATAATAAAATGCCTCCCTCAAGATAGTCTGAGTAAGAACCATGTAAGAACAGGCAGGATATCTCACACCTGTAATCCTAGGGGTTTGGGAGGCCACGGCAGGAGGTTCACTTGAGCCCAGGAGATCAAGGTTACAATAAGCTATGATCATATCACTGCACTCCATCCTGGGTGACAGAGTAAGACCCTGTCTCTAACAATAAATAAATAAATAGCCATCCATCTCCCCTGCTATTCTCCTTTTAATATGACCGCAATTACTTAGGTGATCATGTTACTATCTTAGCCAGTTTTATTATTTATTTTACACTTCTCCCTCTTGAAATTTTTCACTGTCTCACACTTTTTATGTGAATAATTTAACTTACATGGATTTGGATTTCAACACCGAAACTGGTAACCCTAGCACTTTTGAAAACTTTTCAGAAGCTAAGGAAACTCTCTCCTAAAAAGGGTTGGCCTTTTATTTTTCCACCCTAGAGACCACTAAATGTTTTTAAAATAACATAAAACAACTGTGATAAAGAGTGAAATGAAGGATTCAGGCAATGCATCATCATTTTATCTTTCCCAGACAATAAAATAAAACCTCCTAAGTAAACCATCTCCCTGTTTATATTTTTGTGTCTTCCATTAGTCTGTACTTCACACAGCAACCAGAATAAATATTTGTGAGAGAATTAGCCAGACTGTCATTGCCCTGCTCAAAAATGCCCAATAGCTGCAACCTACATATTTTCTAACATCATTACCTACCATTCTCCCCCTTACTCACTTCTCCCTAGCTACTGGGCCTTGAGTAGGTCAAGCTCATTCTCACCTCAGAATCATTGCTCTTGTTCTTTGCTCTGTGTGAAGGCATGTCTTCCTGATCTTTGCATGGCTTTCTCTTTGATATAAATCCTATCTTAAATAATGTATAAATACATGTTTATTTACACCTATTAAAATATCCACTTACTCTGTGCTATTTTTACAGCATTAGCATTATCTCACATTATATTATAGATTTATTTATTATCTGCTCATCCAACTAAAATATAAGCTCCTGAAGCACTGGACTTAATCTTTTCTTCACTATATCACTAGCACCTGATAAAATAGCACATTAAAAAAGTGCCTAACACATTAAAAAGTATTCAGTGACCACTTACTGACTAAATGAGTGTATGAATTAATGACCAAAGAACATGGGTACTGGCCTTGACTCACAATTCTCAGTAATTTCAATATACACTCGAATAATCCTTTTACTATCATGACTTCACTGTTTCTTAATATTCTTTCCTCCAATGATCTTGCCTGAAACCTCCATCAGCCGCCCAGTCCCATAGATATAACCCTAGATATTGTCATTATCACTAACTAAAGTGCCTCTATAATCTCAATTTCACATATTCACATCTCTCACCACCACCTTCTATCTTTCCAGCTAATGCTCACTAGTACCTCAACTACAGAAGTCCTCTAGCCTCACTGGGACCTACAATCTATCCATCCAACTCCCTTTTCCCAATCTTTCACCATCATGTTCTAATCTTCCTCCTTATGCAGTTTAAATTCCATACTCCATTTCATTCCAACTCTACTGCACACACTGTCAAACTCAGTGTTTTTTTTTTTCTCCTTCTGCTATAATGATGGAAAACTTATAACTCTGCACCTATTCTGTGCTACACTGAGCAACTGAACATGCCTGGAGTAAAACAAAACCATGAGAACACATCTCACTTTCAATTTGTGATATAAAGCCTCAAGTGGTCCATTACTTCTGCTCCACAATCTTACTACATTTCCCAGGCCAATTCACTATTCCACTCTCCCTGAAGGTTAACTCATACTATCTGCTTTCTTTTTTAAATCTCAAATACCTATTTTCCCATTCTTACTTTCAGCCAATAGCCTTGTCTCTTATTTCCCTCTTGATATGGTTTGGATCTATGTCCTCATCAAAATCTCATGTTGAAATGTGATCGCCAATGCTGGAGGTGGGGCCTGGTGGGAGGTGATTGGATTATGGGGGTGGTTTCTAATGGTTTAGCACCATCCTCCCAGTGCTGTTCTCATGATACAGTTCTCATGAGAACTGGTTGTTTAAAAGTGTGTACCACTTCGCCTCTCTCTCTGTCTTCCTCCTCCTCTGGCCATGTGAAGTGCTGGCTCCCCATTTGCCTTCCACCATGATTGTAAGTTTCCTGAGGCCTCCACAGAAGCCAAGCAGACAGCCAGCATCATGTTTCCTGTACAGCCTGCAGAATCATGAGTGAATTAAACCCGTTTTCTTTATAAATTACCCAGTCTCAGATATTTCTTTATAGCAATGCAAGAACAGAAAATTGGTATTGAGGAGTGGGCATTGCTATAAAGATACCTAAAAATGTGGAAGCAACTTTGGAACTTGGTAACAGGTAGAGGTTGGAAGAATTTGGAGGGCTCAGAAGAAGACAAGATGAGGAGACATTTGTAACTTTCTAGAGACTTGGTAAATTGCTGTGACCAAAATGCTGATAGTGATAAGGACAATGAAGTCCAGGCTGAGGAGGTCTTAGATAAAAATGAGTAACACATTGGGAACTGGAGCAGTCACTTTTGTTATATTTTATTCAAGAGCCTAGATGTGTTGTGTCCCTGCCCTAGGGATCTGTGGAACTTTGAACTTGAGAGTGATGATTTGGGGTATCTGGTGGAAGAAATTTCTAAGTAACAAAGTGTTCAAGAAACCATCTGGCTGCTTCTAAAAACCTATGCTCATAAGTGTGAGCAAAGAAATGATCTAACACTGGAACTTATTTTTAAAAGGGCACCAGAGTGAAAAAGTTTGGAAAATTTGCAACCTGCCCATGTGATAGAAAAGAAAAGCCCATTTTCAGGGGAGGAATTCAAGTAAACTGCAAAAATTTGCAAAAGAAAAGAGAAGGTAAGTGCTGGTAGCCAAGACAATGGGAAAAAGGCCCCAAAGGTATTTCATAGATCTTCCTGGCAACCCCTCCCATCACAGGCCCAGAACAGTAGGAGGGAAGAATCATTTCATGGGCCAGCTCAGGACCCCACTGCCTTGCAGAGCCTCAGGACAATGTTCCCTGCATCCCAGACACTCCAGCTCCAGCTATGGCTTAAAGGGGACCAGGTAGAGCTTGAGTCACTGCTTCAGAGGGTGGCTTATAGGTGGTGTTAAGCTTGCAGGTACACAGACCACAAAAGTTCAGGCTATGGAACATCTGCATAGATTTTAGAGGATGCATGGAAAAGCCTGGATGTCCAGGCAGAAGCCTGCTACAGGAGCAAAGCCATCATTGAGAACCTCTAATAGGGAAATGTGGAAAGGAAATGTGGGGTTGGAGCCTGTACACAGAGTCCCCACTGGGGCACTGCCTAGTGGAGCTGTGAGAAGAAAGTTACTGTCCCCCAGACCCAAGAATCGTAGATACACCAGCAGCTTACACCCTTCACCTGGAAAAGCCACAGGCACTCAATGCCAGTCAGTGAGAGCAGCTGCAGCCACAGGGGCAGAACTGCCCAAGGTGTTGGGAGACTACCCCTTGTATCAGTGTGTCCCAGATATAGGACATGGAGACAAAGGAGATTACTTGGGAACTTTAAAATTTAATGACTGCCCTTCTGGGTGTTGGATTTGCATGGGACTTGTAGCCCCTCTCTTTTGGCCAATTTCTCTTTTTCATAACAGGAATATTTATCCAATTTCTATATTCCCAATATATTTTGGAAGTAACTAACTTGTTTCTGATTTTATAGACTCATAGGTAGAAGGGACTTGCCTTGTCTCAGATGAGACTTCAGGCTTTGGAGTTAATGCTGGAATGAATTAAGAGTTTGGGGGACTGTTGAGAAGGGATGATTTTATTTTGCAACGTGAGAAGAACATGAGATTTGGAGGGTTCAGGGGGAAATGATATGGTTTGGATCTGTGTTCCCATCAAATCTCATGTCAAATGATAATCCTCAGGGTTAAGGTGGGAGACGATTGCATCATGGGGGCTGTTTCTAATGATATAACACCATCTTCCTTGGTGATATCATCACAATAGTGAGTTCTCATGAGACCGGGTTGTTTAAAACTGTGTGGCACCTCCCACTTGTCTCTTCCTCCTGCTCTAGTCATGTACGATATGCCTGCTTCCCCTTTGTCTTCCAACATGATTGTAAGTATCCAGAGCTCTCCCCAGAAGCAGATATTAAAATCATGCTTCCTGTACAGTCTGTGGAACTGTGAGCCAACTAAACCTCTGTTCTTTATAAATTACTCAGTCTTATGAATTTCTTTGTAGCCGTGCAAGAACAGACTAATACATCTCTCTTTGAATTATTTACATGAGCATATGAACATTCTGCAATATCTCCTTTTTTGCCACCTACTGTTATGTGGCCTTCAGCATATTATTTCCCTGCTCTTCGTCTCAATTTTCTCATTTGTTAATGAAGACAACTTTAATATTTCCATCACTGTGAGTGTATGTGTGCCTGTGTGTGTGTATTTGCACATAAAATGAGGTAGAATACATAAAATACTTAGAAATATGTCTGGAGCTTAGTAAGTGCTGTATTAGTACAGTTATTAATATTATTATATCAGTAGTATCACTATTATTATTATTTTTAAAAATATCCCTTGATCTCACATTCTCTTTCATTAGTTGCCTCTTTTTTCTGCTCCTTTTCACAGTAAACTTGTCAAATGATTTTCCTTTACTTGTTATCTTTACTTCCTCTCCTCCCATTTTACCTTTTCATGTTAATATAACGTGAGACCTACTAAAAAAGGAAAGAATAATATAAAGAAGTGCTTTGTCTTTTCTATCCTTTACCCAGATTCACCAATTATTGACATAACATTGTTGCCACATTTGTTTTATCATTCTTCATATAGTATACACACACATACACACACACAATTTTTTTCAAACCACCATTGTTAATTAAGTTGCCAACATTATGTCCTTTTATCCCAAACTACTTCAATGTGCGTTTCCTAAGAACAGAGACATTCTCATATACGACCACAATACAATAATCAGAACAAGAACATTTAACATTATAAAATACCATTTTCTAATGCACAGTCCATATTAAAATTTCATCAGTTGGCTCACAAACATCTTTTATAGGTGATTCTTCTCTCCATCCCAAGATCCAATGCTGGATCTTATACTGTATTTAGTGGTCATGTCTTTTAGTCTCCTTTTATCTGGAACAGTTCTTCACCTTTACTTAATCTTTATTTGTCTTCACATATTTGAAAAGTTACAGGCCAGCTATTTTGTAGAATTTGCTTTTTTGGGGTTTCCTGATGATTCCTCATGAATATATCCAGGTTGTACATTTTTGGTAGGAGTATGACTCTTGGGTAAGGTGGTGTCTGACACATTTTTGATCCACATAATGCCACTTCCTTTCCCTTTGTAATTTGATATTTATAGTATTCTCTGTCTTCTCACTGATGGCAAAAAAAAAAAAAAAATAGGTTGTGTGTGTTGTAATTTGCTCTTCTGTTGATTCATAGAGGATTTTTGAGGTGTATGGGTATATTTGAATTTATCCAGCAGTAATGGTTAATATTAGGTGTCAACTTGATTGGATTGAAAGATGCCTCAGTGGCTGGTAAAGTGTTGTTACTGGGTGTGTCTGTGAGGGTATTGTCAGAGGAGATTGACATTTGAGTCAGCGGACTGGGAGAGGAAGACCCACCCTCAACGTGGGTGGGCACCATCTAATCAGCTGCCAGTGCAGCTGGAACAAAAGCAGGCAGAAAAAGGTGGGATAACCTTGCTTGCTGAGTCTTCTGGCTTCCTTCTTCTTCCCGTACTGGACGACAATTGCTTTCATTCTTTCTGCCCTTGGACATCAGACTCAAGGTTTTTTGGCCTTTGGGCTCTGAGACTTGTGCCAGCAGCTTGCTGGGGGCTCTCAGGCCTTTGGCCACAGACTGAAATCTGCAGTTTCAGCTTCCCTGGTTTTGAGGCTTTCGGACTCAGACTGAGCCACTATCAGCTTCTCTCTTCCTCAGCTTGCAGGCAGCCTATCATGGGACTTCACCTTTAATTGTGTGAGCCGATTCTCCCTAATAAACTTTCTATCATGTGCGCATATATCCACTGGAGAACTCTGACTAATAAAGCAGCCAACTATGAAGTCTCATTTCTCTTGACCTTATTCCAATCAGGCTTTTGCCACTCTGTTCAGTATTTTAGGGTCACCAATGAGCTGTATCTTGATGAATAAAATGATTACTTTCTGTTACTCATCAGACTTGAACCATCAGCCTGGCAGTATAATTTAACACTCTCTCCTTCTTGAACATTTATTGTTTCAATTGGTTTTGAAGACTCTCCTCACTCTTGGCTACCCTACTTTGCCAAATGTCCTTCTTCACTCTCCTGATGTTCAGACTGGTATAATCAAATGCTTATTAGATATTTTCACTTGGATATCATATATGAATCTTAATATAACACCTCATTTCAAAGCTGTCTCCCTCTTCCCTATCACAGTAAGTTGTATTTCATTTGTCCACTTGCTGAGATAAGAAAGCATGTAGTAATTCCTGATTCCTCTTTTTATCACACATCTATTTAACCTATCAGCAAATCCCATTGATTCTGCCTTCAAAATATATTCAGAATATGACCACTTGTCATTACATTATTAACATCACAGACCAAAGCATTAGGAACTAACACCTGGATTTCTTCAACAGCCTCCTAACAGGTTTCCTGCTTTCATTCTTGCTACCCATACATTTTTTTCTTCACACAGTAGTCAGAGTAATTCTACTAAATATCACATCAAATAATGTCACATCACTGTTTAAAACTCCAAAAGATTCCCTATCTCAGAGTAAAAACTAAAATTGTTCACATGGCTTTACCTTGTTTTATGAATGAACAACAATGTCCGTATCCCCGAAAAACTACTTCTGTGGGCTTTAAACTTACTGCACATTAGCCATACTCGCCTCTTCAGTATTGCTAGAACACACCAAGCATTCTCTTGCTTCAAGGTGTTTGCTCTTAGCATTGCCCTGCCTGGTGTGATCTTTGCCTAAATATCTGAGAAAGAATACAACTAATTTGACAGAAGCCATGTGACAGAAAAATGTGGGAGGTCTTTTTTCTGCATGCCGTTGAGGGGAAATGATTAAGCTGTCACTCAAGACAATATCTGTTGCACGTAGAAAATAAATTTTGATATATCAAAACAGAGGATCTTTTAAGCACTTAACGTGTATTGATCAATTTAATTCCCACAACAAGCCACTGAACACCTGGCAAAATGCTAGCACTGGGTCAACACCCAAGGGTCAAGGGTCATTAGGAGAAAGGATAGGCTTCTGGTCTGGTAGCAATGCTGCCTGTCTCCACGCCTTTTTTTTCACCCTCCGAGAAGCAGTACCTCACTAACTTTTGGATGCCAGAGAAACCACCATGACCTATAGGCATACCAGTTTTTATTGTGCTTCACTTTATTGCACTTTGCAGATATTGTGTTTTTTTACAGCTTGAAGATTTGTGGCAACCCTGTGTTGAGCAAGCCCATAGATGCCATTTTTCCAATAGTATGTACTCACTTTGTGTGTCTGTGTCACATTTTGGTACTTCTCATAACATTTCAAACATGATTATTATCACATCTGTTTTGGTGATCTCTGAGCAGTGACATTTGATGTTACTATTGTAATTGTTTAGTAGCAACACAAACCACGCCCATTCAAGAGGGCAAACTTAATCAGTAAATGCTGGATCTATTCTGACTGTTCTGCCAACTATTTTTTCCCCATCTTTCTCCCTCTCCTTAGTTCTCTTAATTCCCAGAGACATATAAATATTGAAATTAGGCCAATGAATAACCCTACGATGACTTTTAAGTGTTCAAGTAAAAGAAGAGTCACATGTCTCTCATTTGAAATCAAAAGCTAGAAATGATTAAGCTTAGTGAGAAAGGCATACTGAAAGCCAAAATAGGCTGAACCCTGGACCTCTTGTGCCACATAGTTAGGCAAGTTGTAAATGCAAAGGAAAAGTTATTGATAGAGATGAAAAGTCCTACAGCAGTGAACACGCAAATGATAAGAAAGCAAACCACCCTCATTGCTGATATGGAGAAGGTTTTATTGTTCTGGATAAAATATCAAACCAACCACAACACTTCATTAAGCTGAAGCATAATCCAGAGCAATGCCTCATCTCTCTTCAATTCTATGAAAGCTGAGAGAAGTGAAGAAACTTCAGAAGATAAGTTGGAAATTACAGAGGTTGGTTCATGACGTTTAAGTAAAGAAGCCATCTCCATAAAATAAATGTGCAAGGTGAAGAAACAAGTGATGATTGAGAAGCTGCAGGAAGTTATCTAGGTCTAGCTAAGATAACTGATGAATGTGGCTACACTAAATGACAGATTTTCAATGTAGATGAAACAGCCTTCTATTAGAAGATGCCATCTAGGACTTCCCTAGCTAAAGAGAAGCCAATGACTAACTTCAAATCTTCAAAAAGCAAGCTGACTTTCTTGTTAGGGACTAATGCAGCTGGTGACTTTAAGCTAAAACCATTGCTCATTTACCATTTCAAAAATCCCAGGGCCCATTACAATAATGCTAAAGCCATTCTGACTGTGTTCTATAAAAGAAATAAGAAAGCCTGGATGTTAGCACATTTGTTTATGGCATCGTTTATTGAATACTTTAAGCCTGCTGTTGAGATCTACTGCTCAGAAAATCAATATTTCTTTCAAAATATTACTGCTCTTTGACAGTGCATCTAGTCACTCAAAGGCTCTGATGGTGATGTACAAGGATATTAATGCTGTCTTAATGCATGCTAACACACATCCATTCTGCAGCCTATAGATAGAGTAACTTCAGGTTTTAGGTCTTATTAAGATACACATTCAGTAAAGCTATAGCTTCCATAGATAGTGATTCCTGTGATGCACCTTGGCAAATTAAATTGAAAATCATTTGGAAAGGATTCATCATTCTACATGTCATTAAGAACATTCATGATTCATGAGAGGAGGTCAAAGTATCAACAGTAATAGGAATTTGGAAAAAGTTGATTCCAAATTTGGAATGTCATTAATTTGGATGTCATTAAGAATATTCATGATTCACGAAAGGAGGTCAAAGTATCAACAGTAACAGGAATTTGGAAAAAGTTGATTCACGGATGACTTTGAGGGGTTCAACACCTCAGTGGAGGAAGTAAACTGAAGATGTGGTAGCAATAGCAAGAGAACAAGAATTAGAAATGAAGCTAGAAGATGCGACTGAATTGCTGCAATCTCATAATCAAACTTAAATGGATGAGAATGTGCTTCTTATAAATGAGTAAAGAAAGTGTTTTCTTGTGAGGGAATATACTCCTAGTAAAGATGCTATGAACATTATTGAAATGACAATAAAGGATTTAGAATATTACATAAACTTAGTTAATAAATTGGCAGCAAGATTTGAGAGGATTGACTCTAACTTTGAAAGAAGTTCTAGTGTGGGAAATATGCTATCCAACAGTATCACATGCTATAGATAAACTTTTTGTAAAAAATCAATCAATGTGGCAAACACCATTATTGTCTTATTTTTAAAAATTACCAGCTGAGAGATAGAGCAAGATGGCAGAATATAAGGCTCCCCCAATCATCCCCCCTGCAAAGACATCATTTTGTTTTTTTTTTTTTTTTTTTTTTTGAGATGGAGTCTCATTCTATTGCCCAGGCTGGAGTGCAGTGGTGTGATCTCGGCTCACTGCAAGCTCCACCTCCTGGGTTCACGCCATTCTCTTGCCTCAGCCTACCGAGTAGCTGGGACTACAGGCGCCCACCACCATGCCCAGCTAATTTTCTGTATTTTTAGTAGAGACGGGGTTTCACTGTGTTAGCCAGGATTGTCTCAATCTCCTGACCTCGTGATCCGCCCGCCTTGGCCTCCCGAAGTGCTGGGATTACAGGCATGAGCCACCACGCCTGGCCCAAAGACATCAATTTAACAACTGTCTACACAGAAAAACCACTTTCATTATGACCAAAAATCCAGTGAGCCCTCATAGTACCTCATTTTATCTTTGTATTGCTGAAAGAGGCACTGAAGAGGTTAAAACAAAAAAAAAAAGACAGCCTTGAATTGTCAATGCCACCTGTCCCCTACCCTATAGCAGTGGTGTCATGGTGTGGAGAGCATCTCTGGGTGCTGGGGAAACATAAAAAGGACTTTGTCTTGCTATCAGGTACTAGCACAGCCACAGTGGAGTAGAGCATCAGGTGGACTCTTGTGGTCTCCAATTCTAGGACTTGACTCATGGACAGTACCTCTGAACCTCTCCTGGGTCAGAGAAGAACTCAAGGCCCTGAAGAGTGACTCCTATGCTAGACAACATTTACTACAAGCAGACTTAAGAGCGCTTGGGCCTTAAGGGAACATCAGTGGTAGTCTGGCTGTACTTCCCATGGTCTGCAGTGGTGGTGGCCAAGAGTGAGACTCCTCTGCCTTTGAAAAGGAGAGGGAAAAGTAAGAAGGACTCCATCTTGTGGTTTGAGTGTCAGCTCAGCCACAATAAAATAGAATACCAGGTAGACTTCTAAGGTATTTGACTCTAGTCACTGATTCCCAGATGGCACCTCTGGACCCACCTGGGGCCTGGGGGATCTCACTGCCCTAAAACAGAAGGACACAGGTCTGGCTGGCCTTGCCACCTACTGAATGTAAAGCGCTATGGCCTTGAGCAAATACAGGCAGTGAGCAGGAATGGCTACAGCAGGCCGTCAGAGAAAATCAGTGTTGTGCTGGCTTCAGATCTGATGCAGTTCAGTCATAGTGTTGGTGGCCACAAGGGTGCTTGTGTCACTCCACCCTCAGCTTTAGGTGGTTCCAAACAGAGAGACTCCATTTGTTCGTGGGAAAGTAAGAAAAAAAGAACAAAATCTGTGCGTGGTAATCAAGAGAATTCTCCCAGATCTTGTCCAAGACCATCAAGGCAATATCCCTACAAGTCTGCAAGAATCACAGCATTACTTGGGTTTGGTTGCTCCCTAAAGCAGATACAACTTAGATCATAACACCCAAGTTCCTTCAAATATCTGGGAAGGCTTCCCAAGAAGGACATGTACAAACAAGCCCAGTCAATGAAGACTACAATAAATACCTAACTATACTATGCCCAAGCACCAAAGAACATCTACTAGAATCAACACCATCCAGGAAAACATAACCTCAACAAATGAAATAAATAAGGCACTAGGGACCAATCTTGGAGAAACAGAGATATATGACTTTTCAGACAGATAATTCAAAACAATTGGTTGAGGGAACAGAAAGAAATTCAAATTAACACAAAGAAGGAATTCAGAATTCTATCAGACAAATTTAACAAAGATGCCTGTAATCCCAGCACTTTGGGAAACTGAAATGGGTGAATCACCTGAGGTCGGGAGTTTGAGACCAGCCTGACCAACATGGAGAAACCCCATCTCTACTAAAAATATAAAAATTAGCCAGGCATGTGGCACATGCCTGTAATCCTAGCTACATGGGAGGCTGAGGCAGGAGAATTGCTTGAATCTGGGAGGTGGAGGTTGAGGTGAGCCAAGATCGCGCCATTGCACTCCAGCCTGGGCAACAAGAGTAAAACTCTGTCACAAGTATATGTATGTAACAAACCTGCACGTTATGCACATGTACCCTAGAACTTAAAGTATAATAATAATAAATAAATAAATAAATAAATAAATACAGAAAGCTGTTGTTTAAAAGTAAAAAAAAAAAAAAATTACAAAGAGATTGAAATAATTAAAAAGAATCAAGCAGCAATTCTACAGCTAGAAAATGGCATACAGAAGAATGCACCAGAGTCTTTTAACAGCAGAATTGATCAAGCAGAAGAAAGAATTAGTAAACTTGAAGACAGGCTATTTGAAAATACACAGTAAGAGCAGACAAAATAAAACATAATAAAAAAACAATTAAGCATGCCTACAGGATCTATAGCCTCAAGAGGGCAGATCTAAGAGTTATTGACTTTAAAGAGGACGTAGAGAAGATGGGGTAGAAAGTTTATACAAAGGCATAATAACAAAGAACTTCCCAAATGTAGAGAAAGATATCAATATCCAAGTACAAGAAGGTTATAGAATATCAAGCATGTTTAACCCAAAGAAGACTACCTCAAAGTATTTAATAATCAAACTCCCAAAGATCAAGGATGAAGGAAGGATCCTAAAAACAACAAAAGAAAAGAGAAAATAACATACATTGGAGCTCCAATATGTCTGGCAGCAGACTTTTCCATGGAAACCTTACAGACCAGGAGAGAGTGGCATGGCATATTTAAAGTGTTGAAGGAAAAAAACTTGCACCCTAGAATAGTATATCTGGCAAACACAATGGTCAAACATGAAGAAGAAATAAAGACTTTCCCAGACAAAAGCTGGGGGATTTTATCAAAACCAGATATGTCCTAAAGAAATGCTTAAGGGAGTATTTCAACCAGAAAGAAAAGGACTGTAATGAGCAATCAGAAATTATCTGAAGGTATAAAAGTCACTGGTAATAGTGAGTATACAGGAAAACACAGAATATTTTAACATTTTAATTTGATGTGTAAACTACTCTTACCCTAAGTAGAAAGACTAAATGATGAACAAATCAAAAATAATAACTACAACAACCTTTCAAGACATAGTAAAATAAGATATAAAAAGAAAAAAAAGAAATAATTAAAAAGTGGGGTAATGACGTTAAGGCATAGCACTTTAATGAGTTTTATTTTTGATTGTTTGTTTATGCAGTGTCAAGTTGTTATGAGGCTAATATAATTGGTTATAAGTTAGTATTTGCTAGCCAATATGTCAAAATCTTCCAGAATTCCTACCTTAAGGAATCTTGTGTAAAGGTGTTTAACATAGTGCTTCCTAAAGTTAGAGAAACATGAAACAACTTGTTCCCCACAATACAGTAGTTGCCAGAACACCAGTTTAGAACAATGTTGATGTCAGCAGAGTCTCTTTTCTGTTCCACCAATCTAACACAGGCCAATTGTGCAATTTTGGGTTTGTGTTTGTACCCTAAAATCGATTAGGTATAGCACATTCAACATCAGGACCTGCTTGTTAATCACTAAAACAGTTTAAGACAAATTGAAAACATCTTAGTCTTCTATCATTCTGTTTTAGAAAACTCTGAAAGTAATTAATTTGCTTTTAGAGAGGTTGTGATTCTTCCACAAATTCTCCGACAACATCATTGGTGCCTTATTTCAAGAAACTGCCATAGCCACCCCAGCCTTTAGCAACCACCATCCTGATCAGTCAGCAGCCATCAATATTAAGGCAAAACCCTCTACCAGCAAAAAGGTTATAACTTATTGAAGGCTCAGATAATCCTCAGCACTTTTTAGCAATAAAGTGTTTTTAAATTAGGGTATGCACATTGCTTTTTAAGACATAATGCTATTGCAAACTTCATAGACTACAATATAGTGCAAACATAGCTTTTACATGCACTGGTGAACAACAAAAAAAAAAACTGTGTGACTCACTTTATTGCAGTATTCACTGTATTGCAGTGGTCTGGAACCCCATCAGCAATATATCTGACATATGCCTCTAATGGCTTGGCCACTGCTAATTTGTTATCCTTCCTTTCAAGTACTGGGAAATACTTAAAACTGTTTTCATAGCCTTGTTCTAATTTTGGCTAAGGAATATTTTTATCTCCAAATAAGATGTAATAACAGGGATTGGAAACCCTTATGAGACAAAAATCTATAAAACGATAGTTTTAAAGGTACTGGATATTATGCACCAAAGGACAGTGTCCTCTGAAAATGGGAAACAAATAAAATGAGCCATGTGATTGATCCAGCTTAATGACTACAGAAAATGTCCAGGGCATGGCCCAGAAAGTAGAAGCAGAGGTGGAGCCTAAACGTCTCCTCAAGTTGAGGACCAGCAGCTGACATTCCAGGGAGAATGAGGAAGCTGGAGTTCATGAGACAGAGTTCCAAAGAATAGAGGGCTGCTCAGAAAGAGAACCCCACAAATCTGCACAAGTTCCTCTTTGAGCTTTCAGCAGAGTACTGACCAGCACATAAGTGTGAAGAAAGCGCTTGAACTTGTGGGGAAAAATTTTCCTATAGAGACAGAAATAGTGTATATTTCCCCCAGACAGAATGTAAGACCTCATAACTCTTGGAGAATTGAGTAGAGTACTTGTAAGGGTTTCCATTCACTAGTGAGGAACAATTAGCCCTATACTAAACACTATTCTGGTCCTAACTAAACACAATTCTTAAAGCTAGGATTTGTACATTATTTTCCTAGGAAAGCCCTAACAAATTACCACAAATAGCATGGTGTAAAACTACAGAAATTTATTTTCTCATAGTTCAGGAGTCCAGAGTCTGAAATCAAGGTTAACATGATTGGTTCCTTCTGAAGGTTCTGAGGAGAAATCTGTCCCATGTCTTATGCTTGCTAACAGTCCTCGTTATTCCTTGGTTTATAGTTGTATCACTCCAATCTCTGTTTCTGTAGTCACATTGCCTTCTTTCCTGTATGGCTTCATATGACCTTCTTATAAGGACAGTAGTGATTGGACTTAGGGCCCACCCTAATCTTGTATGAATCTTAACTAGTTACATCTGCAAAGGCCTTATTTCTAAATAACGTCACATTGTGAGGTACAGGTGAACACAAATTGGGTAGAAAAACTATTCAACACACTACAATCTAAAAGAATCAAATTGTCTTCAATTAACTTAATTTCATCCAAAAACTAAGTTCAAAATACTTACAATAATACAAAAATATCCAGTACTCAACAAGATAAAAATTCACAATGTCTGGCATCCAATCAAAGATTACAAAACCAGGTGAAGTGGAAGGAAAATACAACCCATAATAAGGAGAAAAAATAATCAATTGAACTTGAACTAAAACTTCCACAGATGTTAGAATTAGCTTAGGAGGACACCGAAGGAGTTAAATTCATTCCATAAGTTCAGAAAATTCAAACACATGAAAATATTTTTTAAAAGACTCAGAGAAGCCTTTTAGAGATGAAAAGTATAATATGTGAAATTAAGATCAAATTAGAAAATCCAGAAGAAAGGATTTGTCAATTTGAAGATCTAACAAATAAAAACTATCCAAATAAAACACAGGGAAAAGAAACAGTTTTTTTAAATGAAGAGCATCAGTGATCTACAGGACAACTTCAGATATCCTATTATACATAAAATTCAACTCATTGAACTAGGGGTAGGGACAAAAAAATATGTCAAGAAATAGTGAACAAATTTTCCCGGACTTGTTGAAAAGCATAAACCTATAGCGTCAAGAATCTCAATGAACCCCAGGCACAAGAAATATAAAGAAAATTATAGCAGGGCGTACCATAATCAAATGGCTCTAAACTAACGACCAAATAAATGTTTTAAAGCAACCAGAGAAAAAAAGAAACATTATGTACAGAGGGGAAAAGACAGATAAATATTACAGCAGATTTTTTTGCTAGCAATAATGCAAGTAAGAAGACAGTGAAGCAACATGTTTAAAGTAATGAAAGAAAACAACTTCCAATCTAGACATATATATGCAGTGAAAATAATTTTAAAAATAAAAGTGAAAGAAAATATCATCGCACATATAACAGCTATAACAATTAAACAACAACATATCTCTACTATAAGAGACGTTTAAATAAATCTTTAATACAAAAGGAAAATAGCACCAAATAGAACTGTAGATCTATGCAAATGAATAAAGAGCACCAGAAATAGTGACTATATGGGTAAATGTAAAATATTTTAAAATTATTTAAATTTCCTTTAAAGATAATTGACTGTTTAAACAAAAAGAAGAATTTATCATGGAGTTTACAATATACAACAAGAATCACATAAAGGCAGGAGGAGTTAAATCAAAATACATTATTGTGAAGTTCTTATACTATATGTGTAAAATCATAATACAACTTGAAGGTAGATTATAAAAAGCTAAAGATGCATACTCTAAACTAACTCTAAAACAACCTCTAAGGTAGCAAAACGAAGAGATGTTTCTAACAAGCCAACAAGGGTAATAAAAGGGAATCATCCAAAAAAAAAGAAACCCCCACTAAATCTAAAAAGAAGCAGAAAAAAGTAAAAAGGATAAAAAGAACAAACGGGAAAAAGAGAAATCATAGCAAGACGTTAGACTTAAATCTAATCACACCAATAATCACATTAACTATAAAGGTCAAAGACTTGAATTAAGGGGAAAACTACAAATAGGGTATAGCGTACACTGCTTGGGTGACAGATACAAGAAAATCTCAGAAATCACCACTAAAGAGCTTATCCATGTAAACAAAATCCACCTGTTCCCCAAAATCTAATGAAATAAAATAAAACAATAAAAATAAAAATAAAGCTTTTTAAAAAGTCAGATTTTGTCAGATTGGCTAAAAATGTACTACCCAACTCTACAGTGCCTATTCCTTGTTACAGGATTGTGAAAGAGCTTTTAAGTAAAACTGCGTAACTACCCTCCACTCTGTAACCTAAAACCCTATTTTGCAGAGGGAGGAGAGACTATCAGTAATTAACTTTCTCAGTAGGTCTCTCTTCTACTTCTAAATTTATGTGTTTATTCATCTGTCCTTATCGCCTGCTTGCCTGCTAGAGAAAGAGATTCCCTTCCTCACCAATGTGTCTCTTTTATTGGTGCTCTTTATCCATTTATTCCTGCTAGTTCTGGATTCTCTCTTTCTTATATCATTCATAGTTTCCTCTTTGTTGGCTCCTTCTCTTTATCCTGGAACTTAAATCCTCCATTCTTATCTAGATGCTACCACCCTCCAAATTATGAGTCTCTCTCCACTTTGCTCTAAAAACATCAAAGAATTACATACACATGTTGAATCTTCATGCTTTCCCAAATTCAATGCAATGAATGCTATTTAAATTGCTATTGCTATGGTCATCAATGATATCATAATCGACAGATGCAGTGACCTCTTTTTCCTTCTCTAAAACTAATATACTGTGAAGAATTACTTGCTTAAACAGTCTACTCATGTAACATTCCTTCATCCATTAAATCATTTCTTTAATAAATATGTGTTGAAAAACTATTATAAGCCAGGCACTATGCTAGGCACTGGGGCATCTATCATGAGATAAAAACAGACATGGTCCCTTGCCTTATAGAGCTTACTGTCTAGTGGAAAAGATAAAAGATAAATACTAATCACAAGATCTTACAAATAGATGCAAATTCATATCTGTGCAAAGTGCCATGAGAACAGATAACAGGAAGCTCTGACACAGTCATTGAGGAAATCATGATTCATCTGACCATATGCAAAATGGTTCAGGCACCTGAAGGGTGTAAAGTGAAGAGTTGTGTTAGATGAGGCTGTAGAGGTAGGCAAAGCTCAGACTGTCGATTCTGACAGAAATTGTTAAAGGTTTCTGCCTTTATCTTGAGAATAATGGGAATTCATTGCAATCTTTTCAGGAAGGTGGAAGGATTCAAACTATATTAATTTCCTAAGGCTATTTTAATAATGTACCACAAACTTGGTGGCTTCAAACAACAGAACTTTATTATCTTACCATTATTAATGTTAGAAATCCAAAATCCTTTTTTTGCCTCTTCCTAGCTTCTTATGGTTGCTGCTAAAGCTTGACATTCCTTGCTTTATGGCAGCATAACTTCAATCTCTACCCTTGTCTCCACATTCCATTTTCCCTCTGTGCCCCTCTGTATCCAAATTCTCGCCTTCTTTCAAGTACACCAATCATTGAACTAGGGGCCACTCTAATCCAGTATAACTTGATCTTAACTCTACTACATCCGCAAATAATCTAATTCCAAAAAAGGTCACATTCATATGTACTGGGGGTTTAGGACTTAGATATCTTTTGAAGAACACAATTCAACTCACAATAGTCTGTGCTCTAGTCTTCCAAAATTCATATCTGTCCCATGCTCAAAATCCATTCACTTCATCCCAACATTTCCAAAATTCTTAACCCACGCCAGCATCAACTCTCAGTTCAAAATCTCATCTAAATATAATCAACTCAATAAGTTACAAATACCATCTTCTAATCACCTAAATCAGGTATGGGTGAACTTGAAGCAGAGAGATGGCTATAGGGTGGAGACTGGTTGAAAGGTGTGAGAAATATTTAAAAAGCTGAATTGAAAGGACTAAATCAGCGTTCCCCAACCTTTTTGACACCAGGGACTGGTTTCCTGGAAGAAAATATTTCCGCGAACGGTGGTGGTGGATGATTTTGGGATGAAACTCTTCCACCTCAGATCACGCATTAGTTAGATTCTCATAAGGAGTGAGCAGCCTAGATCCTTCACATGTGCAGTTCACAATAGGGTTCGCACTCCCGTGAGAATCTAATACTACCCGGATCTGACAGGAAGTGGAGCTCAGGCAGTCATGCTCCTTAGCCTGCTGCTTACCTCCTGCTGTGCAGCCCAGTTCCTAACAGGCTATGGACTGGTACTGGTCTGCACCCGGGGATTGGAGATCCCTGGACTAAATTATAGATTCAGGTATGGGTGGTAGTAGTGGTGAATCAAAGACAGGTGTTAAGGATGACTCAAAAGTTTCTTTCCTCCCTTATTTTCTGTTACTCCACTGTAGACATTTTCTTTTTAGTATCTTCTATTGTTTGCTCTTCCTCCTCTTGCCTCTTAAATATTGGCATTCTCTGGGTTCCTTAGTCCTTTTCTTTCTGTGCATGTTCTATCATGCTGACCTCATCACTTCTGTGGCTTCACATTATTCCTACATGTTGTTGACTCTCAAACTGTTCTCATGGTATAGACCTCTATCCTGAGCTGTAGACTCATAGTCTCATAGTTAGAATTGCTGTCTATAAATCTCCAAGTGACTATATTTTAGCCAAATGTGATGATTAATTCTATGTGTCAACTTGGTTGAGCCACAGTGTCCAGATATTTGTCCAAACATTATTTTAGATGTTTCTGTGAAGGTATTTTTTGGGTGAGATTAATATTTAAATTAGTGAACTTTGAGTAAAACAGATTACCTTCTACAATGTGAGTGGGTGTGAGACTCATCCAATCAGTTGAAGGCCTTAGTAGAACAAAGACTGACTTCTGAGCAAGAAGAAATTCTTCCCGCAGATTGCCTTTGAACTTGGCTGCAACCCCTTGTTAAGTCTTCACCTTGATGACCTACCCCATTGGATTTTGGACTTGCTGACTCTCCACATTCCTGTGACCCAATTCCTTAAAATAAATCTATCTTTCTATATATACACACATCCTGTTGGTTATGTTTCTCTGGGGAACACTGACTAATACAAATGTAAGATTCCCTGAATAAATTACCTTTCTGAAAAACATGTTTTTCTTGTATCCTCATCTAAATAAGTGTGTAAATTTCCCTGAAGGATTTCTCCCTTTTCCTCACCATACTCCCCCACACACCATTCAATCAGTCACAACTTCCTGTGAGTTTTCATCAGAACTATTTCTCAAATATGACTTTTTCCACTATCACTGACAGTTCTATACTTTATTCAATCATTGCTTCTCACCCAAACTGTGGCAAGTAGCATTCTACTCATTTTTTTTTTCTGTCTCTCCTTTTGTCCACCATACAAATCCATTCTTTACAAAAGAGCCAGAGTGAGATTTATTTTTATTTTATTTATTTATTTATTTATTTATTTATCTATTTATTGAGATGGATTCTTACTCTGTCACCCAGGCTGGAGTGCAATGGCAGGATTTCAGCTCACAGCAACCTCCACCTCCCAGATTCAAGAGATTCTCCTGCCTCAGCCTCCTGAGTAGCTGGGATTACAGGTGCCCACCTCCACGCCCTGCTAATTTTTGTATTTTTAGTAGAGACGGGTTTCACCACGTTGACCAAGCTGGTCTTGAACTCCTGACCTCAGGTGATCCACTCATCAGCCTCCCAAAGTGCTGGGATTCTAGGCGTGAGCCACCGCATCCGCCCCAGAGTGAGATTTCTAAAACACAAATTTGGCTTTGTTACTTCTATGCTTAAGAATGTCTATCATTCGGTATTTCCATTATCTCCTTGTTGTGACTTCTTAGTCCATGAACTGGCAGCAATGGCATCACCTGGAAGATTGTTAGAAATGCGGAATATCAGACCCCAACACATACCAACTGAATCAGAATCTGAAATTTTTACAAAGTTTCCAGGTAATTCTTATGGAGATTAAAATTTAAGCAGCACTCTTGGCCACAGTTTTCTAAACCTGGCTAGTCACTATGATAACCTTGGGACCATTTTTTTAAAAAGATTCCTTCTATTCAAGATGTATTGAATGCACATTTCCAGCAGAAGGATCAGGTAATCTGTATTTTTACAAAACTCCCTATTCAATAGATGCAACTGTAGATTTCCAACAGTTTAGTTAGACTTTTTCACCCTACCTTTTTATCTCACTTTTTTCAGGCTTCTCTGCCTTTTCACATAAAATTATTTTGCCTGGCACACTGTTCCTTCTTTTCTTATCTGGCAAAAATACCTTATTCCTCATTTAATACTCAACTGAAATACTTTTTGTAGTGAAGCTTTTCCTAATTATCCCAGAGAAAATAACTTATTTCCTATATGTTTCTGGGAAATGTTGGGGAACATTCCATTATAGCATCTAATTGTATGGTTATAGTTATGTACTCACTTACTTTCTCCTCCACTGGGCTATAAGCTCCAACTTTTAAGCATTGGAGCTTTATTATCTTGATATCTCTCACTACCAAGGACCCTTGACACAATACATTCTCAGTACATAACTGATAAATGCTCACTGAATAAATGAAATGAGACTCTATCAAATCACATGCTACTAAGCAAACATGCATTAGTCTTAACAGAATATTTTAGTACTTAAAAAAAGAGCTACTTAATAGAATTAAATAAACAATAATACCATACATAAATTTCATTTTTGAACAATAAGTAGTTAGAACTCCTGGGCAAGTTTCTTCTATCATGTTTTTTTAATCACACTTAAATGATCCAGTGTTTTTATGAAAGCATATGAATTTGTCTTTCTTACCCATGTCATGTTTGATACATACAGTATTCTTTGCACTTATCAGGAAGAACATTTAGCCAGAGGGACCCTCTCATCTCACTGTATGGTATTCCTGTATCCTTCATTTAAAAACCCAAAGTAGAATTGCATCACTCACTTCAAACTTTCTGAAGTCAATTCTGTTTCATATTGCCATTACAGGGAATTTTTAAGCATTGCCTTAAACTGTCAAGTTTACAGGCACCTTCTTCAACAGAATAGACTATTTCAAAGTGGAATTATAAATGTTTAATGACAGAGATTGCCCTAAGAGATACCCTATTATTAATATGATTTGAAATGGACCTGTAACACACGTATTTGTGCCTTTACAATTCTATTTCCCCAAAATCTTCAGAATGACCAATTAATACTACCTCTAAGTGAAACATTGATAAAAATATGATGCAGTAAGAAAAAAATTAAATGCAAGGGGTTTTTAAAATTACATTTTCAGGCACAGAACTGTATCAGCTAATTTGGTCAACATCCCCTTTTCTACTCTTTTTAAAGTTCATTTGGTGCACTGGGGCATCAGCATCCTTTTCATTATACAATGCCCTCTTATTTGTTTCCAGGCAACTATTATGATGTTGTCTCATATGCATATTAATGATGAGTTGTTCCTGTGCCTTTTAAAGGAAGCTATATTGCACTATAGTCATCTTTCTCTCCTCCCATCTATCTCCCATTTACACACACACACACACACACACACACACACACACACACAGACACACAAGTTGCCTACTAGTTTTCCTTGAGAGCTGAGAGAAATGTATTTCATATAAGCACTTCAAATGCTGGCATTTTTCAAAAGGTTTCATTTTAAAGAAAATAATAAAGAAAGGAAAAGTTTTCTGGACTAGAGATCTGCAATCAGATCCTGTACCATAAGCCTGTGCCAGAACGTTCAAATTATAATTAGTCAATAAGGAAATCAAGGTAATACTTTCAAGGTGGTTTTGATAAACAGTTTAGGTTCATCAAAAATGATTCCACTCTCTCTGTAAAGGAAATGACATCTCTGCTTATTACAAATATGAATTATTCATTTGGTAGTTAGATGAATATGAAGTTCTCTGAGATAGAGGAGTGCTAAGTTTGGGAGATAGTTTCATATGAAAACATCACAGAATCCCTTTCAAAATTCAACAGAAATAATTATCTTTCACTATTCTTTTGTAGTCAACAAGAAATCAGTGATAAAAATGAAAGTTTTATTAATTATAAATCAGAGGCTTTTGCATGGACACAATATCATATGGATAGATACTATTTGGGGGGAAAATAGATGTAATTTCATGTGCCACTGTAAAATAAGAGTACAGAAAAAAGTTTAGTTTTTGAAGAAAAAAGCAATGAAGTTCTTTTTATTATGCTCAAGTTTGTGTTTAGAGATCAAGATATGGTCACCTGAAGCATTTTTATTTAAGAAAATTTGTATTTGTTTTACTAGAATTCTTTAAAAACTTTGTTTGTGTTTTAGATGACGCAACCAATTATATGGCATAATTGTTATCTTCAAGGAGCTTACCATCTACTTAAGGAAATAAGGTACCACAACACAAGATATAATGAGTCTTAGTCCCGAATCAGTAGCACAGATTTGTAAATACTAAATTATTCTGGAATGACTGGATGTTACTATGTGTTGATATTGTGGAAGGCTTCCTAGCAATAGCACTTTTTCTGAGTGTTCAAGAATTGGTTGGTTTTACATAGGTGAAGAGGTATAGGGAGGGGACAGAATGATTGGAAAGAGAATGTATATAGCCAGTTGGCAATAGATCTCTCTGATTGGAGCAAAAGGATCCTATTAGGGACTGTGGAACACAATATCCAAAAAGCATGTGTGGACTAAGAAACAAGTCCTTGAATGCCGTCTGAAAAAGTTTTCGATATTGTATCCATGAAGGTGCCTGAGCAAGAGACAGATATAAATAAACAACAACAACAAAAAAGGATTTTCATGAAGATGAAGCTGACTATAATATGAGGAATGGTTTTAGACAGGGGGATGAGAGTTCTGAGCTAGAACTGTGGAAAAAAATGCAAGAAAGTTAATGAAGCAGGACTCAGTGATAGATTTAATATGGGGGCATGGGAGATATAAATGCCACAGATGATTTCAAACTTATAAGGCTGAGTTACTGGAATAATGATAGTTTCATTGATGAAAACGGAAATTTTGTTCCCTAATATAAATTATTTCCATACCAGTTTTACCTCTTATAAAGAATACACTTGGTGAATGTCACTGCAACAGGAATATTTCTAAGTGACTTCCAAGTTAAGAAACTATAGAAGATTTGCATAAATCCAAAGGCTACTATGCTCTCATCTATGCTCCTGGTCTAATAGCATAAACATAATAGTTCCAAAGGGTGTAACTGACATATTCCCATGTGCTTTCCAGTGCCCATATTCTCTATTGGCTAATCAATCCAGGACAATTTCAGAGACTTAAGCCAGACCACATAGTGCTGCATTATCTGATTGTAAAGATCCCATACTCTTTCTTTCTTATCTTTTCACTCATTTATTGAAACTTAAATGTTTTGAGCTCCTTTTAGTAGCCTTTACCAGCATTATGTCAGTGAGAAATAGTCTTACATTGTAAGGAATTTCCAAAACTACACTGAAAAAATTGAATTACAATAGATGGTCTATTTTAGAAAGGGATTATGGTCAAATAGGTTTTGGAAATACTATATTTTACCTTACACTTAGATTACTACAGGGTCTGAGAAGTCCCTAACTTGTTACATTTTATCTGAACTACTGTTTCCCAAGCTTATTTGTAATTTGTCATAGAATAACTGTTTACAGCTTATAAATATAGTGTTCTAAATGACACTTTGAGAAATACAGGCTTGTTATGTTGCCTGCTGTCTTAGTCCATTTTGTGCAGCTATAGCAGAATATCTGCCACTGGGTAATTAATAAACAACAGAAATTTATTCCTCACAATTCTGGAAGCTGGGAAGTCCAAGATCAAGGTGCCAGCATCTGGTGAGAGCCCTGTTAATATGTTCTCACATGACAGAAAGAAGAAGGGCAAGAGAGGACAAACATTGTATCCTCACATGGCAGAAGTGCAAAAGAGAAAAAAGAAAAAAAAAAAAAACTCCTGCAGATCTTTTTTATAGTAGCATTAATCTCTTCATGAGGGCAGAGCCCTCATGACGTAAACACCACCCCGAAGGCCACATACGTTGCACTGGGGATTAAGTTTCCAACATATACATTTTGTTTATTTAAAACAATTTCAACTTTTATTTTAAATTCAGAGATTGCATGTGCAGGTTTGTTACATGGGTATTGCATGATGCTGAGGTTTGAGGTCCAAATGATCACATCACTCAGGTAGTGAGCATAGTACCAACAAGTAGGTTTTAAGCTCTTGCGCCCCTCCCTCTCTACTTTCTCCAGTAGTCTCCAGTGTTTACTGCTCACATCTTCGTGTCTATGAATTTAGCTCCCATGTTCTAAGTGAGAGCATGTGATATTTGGTTTTCCATTCCTGTGTTAATTTGCTTAGGATAATGGCCCCCAGCTGCATCCAGGTTGCTGCAAAAGATATGATTTCATTCTTTTTATGGCTGAGTAGTATTCCATGATGTATACCTACCTCATTTTCTTTTTCTTTTTCTTTCTTTTTTTTTTTTTTTTTTGTTTTTGAGATGGAGTCTCGCTCTATTGCCCAGGCTGGAGTGCAGTGGCGCGATCTCGGCTCACTGCAAGCTCCGCCTCCTGGGTTCACGCCATTCTCCTGCCTCAGCCTCCCTAGTAGCTGGGACTACAGGCACCCGCCACCACGCCCCGCTAATTTTTTGTATTTTTTTTGTATTTTTTTTTTTTTTTTTTAGAGAGACAGGGTTTCACCATGTTAGCCAGGATGCTCTCGATCTCCTGACCACGTGATCCACCCACCTCGGCCTCCCAAAGTGCTGGGATTACAGGCGTGAGCCACCGCGCCCTGCCCCACATTTTCTTTATCCAATCCACCACTTACAGTCACCTAGGTTCATTCCACATCTTTGCTATTGCCAACAGGAATTTTGGAGAGGACACATTCAAACCACAGCACCTGATAACACAGAGTTTTGTATTTTAACAAGGGACAATGCCTAATAAAATTGAATAAATCCTAATAGTATAGCTTATTATCACATATCATAAGGAGAAATCATTTAGGTAGAAAACCACTCCATGTAGATAGTTGGCCAATTATTTTACTTACACATAAGGTTAGACATGCTAATTATTGTTAGCATGAGTACTACTCCACCAAAGCCCCAGGACTGATTCTTCTTACACTTGTTAATAATAGATGTGTGTATATCCCTAATTTTGGCTTTTTGCCAGGTCCTAAGTCATTATTTCTAATTATCTTCTGGACATTGCAACTTAGAATATAAACTACTGCTTACAACAATAAAAACTGTAGGAAAACATTTGATAAGTCTGTTACAAGGTTTGTAACAACCTGTTATCTTTGTTTTCTACTAAAACAGTACAACTCTGTATTATAAATGAAGAACAAATTGTGGGTAATAGAGAATTAGTGTTGCGATGGGAAAGAAGCAAGAGAGAAGAGGATAATTTTTAGTCTGTTTATGGCAGGGTAATACAGAAAGTTTCCCTTTTTGCTTTTGAATATAATAAAAATTCAAAAAGATGAATGTATAAAATCACACAAATCTTGTTTCATTGAAACTAAGCCATAGCTATAAACTACATATCAAAACATGATGTCTGCATAACACAACTTAGATTGGTGCAGAGTTCCTGGGTGTAAAGTACTACAATAGGTTGCCGGGGCTCAGTAAACAGAAGTCCAACAGCAGCATATCTTTGAAAACACTGGCAAGATATATATGCTCAGATGCTAATCAAAGGTCATAGCTCTATCTCTCTTGCTTACAAAAATTGCTGTAGGTTTGAGATGAGAGGGAGTGCCAAGAGGTCAGCTATGGTACAGGAGCCACATTGAGTGAGGTACCAATAAGACACAGAAAGTAGAGTAAAAGCACCCAGGGGTGCTCACTATCAGAAAATGTCAAATAAAAGTACATTTCTGAATGAACTTCCTCCAATTAGGTGGGCTTAATTCTAACACACTCTAAAATGAAAGCAAATGATAGCATTAGTATAAATTAAGGAAAAAAGTAGTAGCACCTTGTGGAACAAGAACATTCACCAACAAATATTGCCATGGAACACCAAATATTCTCCTTCATTAAATACACATGCCATATATGTCATACACAACATATAATGTATATGACATATACATATGATGTATGATATATATGTGTGATAATATAAAAATGGTACTACTGTAAAAGTTTGGAAATACATAAAATGAAGTCTAAATCTGTGAGGTCTAAAACTAGAAAGCTCTTAGAAGAAAACATAGGGATAATTTTTTAGTAACTTGGGTTAGGCAGTGATTTCTTCGATATAACACTAAAAGTACAAACAACAAAAGAAATAAATAGCTAAACTGAACTACATCAAAAAGTTTTTAAAATAGGCTACAAATTATACCATCAACAAAGTCAAAGTACAACCAACCCACGCGATGGGAGAAATTATTTGAAAGTCATATATTTAAGAAGGGACTAGTATCCAGATTATATTAAAGACTAATAAACCAATAATAAAAGACAACTAAACCAATACAAAATACACAAAGGATTTGAATAGGCATTGCATATCTCCAAATAAGATACTCAAATAGCCAACAAGTACATGAAAAGATGTTCATCATTAGGCATTAGAGAAATGCAAATCAAAACCACAGTGCAATATCACTTCATACCCACTAGGGTGGCTATAATTAAAACACAAAAACCAAATAGGAAATAGCAAGTGTTGGAGATGTGCAGAAATTATTGAATTCATACACTGCTGGTAAGGATATAAAATGGTGCAACCACTTTGGAAAACAGATTGACAATTCCTCAAAATGGTTAAGCACAGAGTTACCATATGACTCGGTAGTTTCACTCCCTATGTATCTAACTGAAAATATTGAGAAAATATGTTCATACAAAAACTTGTACATGAATAATCAGAGCAAGATTATTCATAATATCCCCAAAGTGGAAATAACCCATATGTCCATCCATTTATTTATTTACGTAAAAAGTATAAATTTATTGTTTATCCTCTGACTAGATAAATAACGTTCTATATCCATAAAACGGAGTATGATTTCATAATTAAAAAGTTAGGAAGTGCTGATACAAGCTACAGCATCGATGGAACTCAAAAACATTATGCTAAGTGAAAGAAACTAGGTACAAAAAGTCATGTATTATATGATCTTATTTATATAAATGTCCAGAATAAGAAAATTCACAGAAACAGAAGCTAGATCAAAGGTTTGTAGAGGTTGGGATGGAGGAAGAAGGGGAAGGATTGCTAATAGGTACAGAGTTTCTTTTTGGGATGAAGAAGATGTTCTAAAATTAGACTTTAATAATATTTCTAGAACTCTGTGAATATAATAAAAGCATTCAACTGTAAATTTTAATTGGGTAAGTTTTATGATAATGAATTATGTCCCAAAAATGATTTTGAAAAACAATGAGCAGTCAAAGTTGGAAAGAAGATGGGAAACAGAGTGTCTCAGAGTGTCTCATTGATTGACTTATCTGAAATAATTAGAAGTTACCATTGTGCAGTAATTGATTAAAGCATGTAACAGTAAAAAGGTAAATGTTAATAAAGAGAATAGTTTTGAGTATTGAGTGAAAAGAAGGAAAGAAAGGAGAAATAAATTACTTATGTTGTTTTCATTTAGATATAGTCTAAATAAATAGAAAGCTAAGCATTGCACATAAAGCTATTATTATAAATGCAAACATCAGAAAAAAATAAAAAAGTTCCTAAATAGCAGAAAAGCAAATACAAAACTGCACACATACACACAAACCCCAAAAGTAAAAGCAAAGCAAAGCAAAGCAATTCAGTAAGTATGACACTAGACTCTTATATCCCAACACACACCAAAATTAATTATTGACAATACATATATCTAAATGCAAAACTATTTCATTATAACATACATTACATTGTTATTACATTATTACATATAATATATATTATTATAGTATATTTATTATATATAAAACTATACTATAAATCTTCTAGAAAAAGTAAACAAATGGGCCAAAGACCTTAACGGACACCTCACGAAAGAAGAAAGACAGATGGCAAATAAGCATGTGAAAAGATGCTCCATATCATATGCTATCAGGGAAATATAAATTAAAACAACAATAAGATACCACTACACACCTCTTAGAATGGCCAAAATCCAGAACACTGACATGGTGGCAAAGATATGGATATACAGGAACTATAATTTGTTGCAGGTGGAAATACAAAATGGTACCTGCTTTAGAAGATACATTAACAGTTTCTTAGAAAACTTAACATACATTTACCATATGATCCAGCAGTCACACTCCTGGGTATTTACCCAAAGGAGTTGAAAATTTATGTCCACGCAACAGCCTGCAAACAAACGCTTACAGCATTAATTAATAATGTGCAAAACTTGGCAACAACCAAGATATTCATCACCAGGCGACTGGATGAATAACTTGTGGTGTATCCAGACAATGAAATATTATTCAGTGCTAAAAGGAAATGAGCTACCAAGGCATGAAAAGACATGGAGAAATCTTAATGCATATTACTAAGTGAAAGAAGCTAATCTGAGAAGATTATATATTGTGTGATTCCAACTGTATGACGTTCTGGTGAAGGCAAAACTGTGGAAACAATTAAAAAGTTTGTGGTTGCTAGGGTTTAGGGGTGAGGAAGGAATCAATAGGTGGAGCACAAAAATTTTTTTTAATGGATCATGGAATTAAGCAAAAAGAAGCTAAACAAGAGAGATTTAGAGGAAGAAAAGGAGAAGAAAGAGAAGATAAAGAGGAAAAGATAGGTACACCCAGCAGCTATTAGTCACAAAAGCTTTCTTGGAGAAATATTTTCACTATTTCGCTTTTTATGAAACTGTGGCAAAATCTCAGACTCACATTGTATTTCCACATCTGCATACATGAGCGGAGATAATATCCCTCAAAGTTTGCCTTGGAGACCAAGTCAGAGAACATTAGTCCTGGCACAAAAGGAATGTGAAATCCAGAATACAGGCCACCGGAGGAGATGAAAAAAGTCTACCCTTGGAAGTGCCTGCCTGAGTTTGCGTCCTGGCGCCATCTCCTGTTAGTTGTTGACTGTGACAAAAATAAGCCTTTCCGATTCTCCATACCCTCCTCCCGAAAGCACTGTTTGTTTTATAATATACTTTAATTTTCAAAGCCTCAATTTTTAAGCGTTAGGTTCACAGCAAAACTGAGGAGAAGGTACAGACACAGAGGATTTTTAGGGCAGTGAAACTGCTTTGCATGATACTATAATGATGGATACATGGCATTATACATTTGCCCAAATCCATAGAATATACAACACCAAGAGTGAATTCTAATGTAAAATATGAACTTTAGGTGATAGCGATATGTCAGTTTAGGTGCATCAATTGTAATAAATGTACCATTGTGGTGTGGGATGTTGGTAGTCAGGGAGACTATGCATGTTGCAGGGTGAAAGGGGGACTATAGGAAATCTCTATACTTTCCTCTTAATTTTACTGTGAACCTGAAACTACTTTTAAAAATAAAAATCTACTTAAAAAACAAGTAAACAAAGGAGAATATTTTTGTGATGTTGGGATAGGCATTTTTTTTTTTTGAGATGGAGTTTCGCTCCTGTTGCCCAGGCTGGAGTGCAGTGGCACGCTCTCAGCTCACCGCAACCTCTGCCTCCCAGGTTCAAGCGATTCTCCTGCCTCAGCCTCCCGAGTAGCTGGGATTATAGGCATGCGCCACCACGCCCAGCTAATTTTGCATTTTTAGTAGAGACGAGGTTTCTCCATGTTGGTCAGGCTGGTCTTGAACTCCTGACCTCAGGTGATGCGCCCACCTCGGCCTCCTAAAGTGCTGGGATTACAGGCATACGCCACCGTGCCCGGCCAGGCAAAGATTTTAGAACACAGAAGCACTAGCTAATACAAAAGTAAATTTGATTTCATCAAACTAAAACTAAAATAAAAACCTTTATTTATTGAAAAACACCATTAGTAAAATGAAAGAGGCAAGCCATATATGAGGCAAAAATATTTGCAATACATATATTTGATAAACAATACATATGCATAATATGTAAAGAACTCCTAAACACCATAACATACAAACAACCCAATAAAAATTGGGAGGCTTGAAATGCATTTTTTAAAAAGACATACAAATGGCCAATAAGCACATGAAAAAGAGCTCAATATCATTATACGTAAGAGAAATATAGATTAAAATCACAATGAGATACCATTTCACAGTCACTAGAATGGCGAAAATTAAAAATACTTAAAATACTCAACATCAGCATGGATGTAGAGCAATTGAAACTTCCGTACATTCCTAATGAAATTGTAAAATGCTACAATTACCTTAGAAAACTTATTTGACAATTTCTTAGAGTGTTGAATATATATCTGTTCTACAATCCACTCCTAAGGATTTACTGAACAGAAATGAAAACTTCACACACACAAACACACAAAATGTGGTGTATGCAAAATTGTTCATAGCAGCTTTATTTGTGTAAACCCCAAACTGGACCAACTCAAATTGTATCAACAACTGAATGGAAAACAAACTATAATATATTCATAGAGTGGAATACTATTCAGTGACAAAAAGGAACTTTAATGATGTATGCAACAGCATATATAAAACTCAGAATCACTACATTGATTGATAGAAGCCAGGCACAGAACGTAATTCTTTATAATTCCATTTATATGAAGTTTCAGAAGCAAAACTAATCTATTGTGGTAGAAATAAAAACAGCAGTTGCTTCTGCTACCATTTGGGAAGTGGGAGATTAATTGGCAGGAAAGAGACCCAAACGAACTTTCTGAGGAGATAAAAATGTTTTATATATTGATTTTGTTGGTGATTACAAGAGTGTTTATATATTTGTCAAAACTCATCAAACTGTATATTTAAAATCATGCTCGGTATTTTATGTAAAATTATACCTTGAAACACCTCACAATGCATAACTAAAACAAACACACAGACACAAAGCATAAGGAAAAATTTCTTGCAAAAGAGCTCTCACTCAGGCAGACTCCTAATAGGAACTTAGGGCAAGAGTACAAATGGAGATTCATATATCATATGCCCAAATATTTGCAATCAAGCTTACAAAACTGTTGAATAAAATATGTTCTATCCTCCCACATTTACAAGTATACCTTTCTAATAATAAATCTAAAATATGTGTAAAGCTGTGATTTCCATATGACTGAATGGTGACAAAATCACAAAGATGACTAAATTTACCTGTTATTGCACATATCTGAGTGATCCCTTCATGGTCCAGGAAAGTTGGTTGAGTCAAAAGATGAACTTTTATAAAAATGATACATCTATATATTATTTATTTCATAAAATTTTTTTTTCTACTTTCACTTCAGCAAAATCATTAATTATGATTTTAGAATCAAGTTTCTTACACAAGTTGGATCCTATTGACTGTATTGAACCAAAGGCTTAAAAATAAATATAGAGGCCAGGCATGGTGGCTCACGCCTGTAATCCCAGCACTTTGGGAGGCCGAGGCAGGTGGATTACAAGGTCAGGAGATCGAGACCATCCTAGCTAACACGGTGAAACCTGGTCTCTACTGAAAAAACAAATACAAAAAATTAGCCGGGCGTGGTGGCAGGCACCTGCAGTCCCAGCTACTCGGGAGGCTCAGGCAGGAGAACGGCATGACCGCGGGAGGCAGAGCTTGCAGTGAGGCGAGATCACGCCACTGCACTCCAGCCTGGGTGACAGAGCGAGACTCTGTCTCAATAAATAAAAAATAAAGTCCTAACCAAAGCAATCAGACAAGAGAAAGAAATAAAAGGTATCTAAATAGGAAAAGAACAAGTCAAACATCTCTCTTCAATGATGATATGATTTTATATATCTAGAAAACCCTGAAGACTCTGCCAAAAAGCTCCTGGAACTGATAAATGACTTAGGTAAAGTTTCAGGTTACAAACTCAATGTGAAAAATTCAGTAGCATTTCTATGCATCAATAATATTCAAGCTCAGAGCCAAACGAAGAAAGCAATCTCATTTACAATATCCCCACACAAAAATAAAATACCTGGAAATACATCTAAACAAGAAGGTGAAAGATCTCTACAAGGAGAACTATAAAACACTGCTGAAAGAAATCACAGATGAGATAAACAAATGGAAAAACATTCCATGCTCATAGATTGGAAGAATCAATATTAAAATGACTATACTGCTCAAAGCAATCTCCAGATTCAATACCATGCCTATCAAGCAACCATCATCATTTTTCATGGAACTAGAAAAAATTATTCTAAAATTTATATGAAACCCAAAAGGTACCTGAATGGCCAAAGCAATCCTAAGCAAAAAGGAACAGAGCCCAAAGCATCACATTACCCAACTTCAAACTACACTATAAGGATACGGTAATCAAAACAGCATAGTACTGGTACAAAAACAGACACATAGATCAATGGAACGAGTTAAAGAATCCAGAAATAAACCTGCACACCTACAGCCATCTTATATTCGAAAAGGCTGGCAAAAATAAGCAATGGGGAAGTGATTCCCTATTCAATAAATGATGCTGGGATAGCTGACTAGCCATATGGAGAATAATGAAACTGGACTCCCACCTTTCGCCATATATAAAAATTAACAAAAGATAGATTAAATGTTTAAATATAAGACCTCTAACTATAAGAATCCTAAAAGAAAACCTAGGAAACACGATTCTGGACATCAGCCTTGAGAAATAATTTATTACTAAGTCTTCAAAAACAATTGCAACAAAAACAAAATTGGCATGTGGGACCTAATTAAACTAATGAATTTTCGTTTCTTTAAAAACTTTTATTTTAGGGTCAGGGGCACATGTGAAGGTTTGTTACATAGATAAACTCATGTCACAGATATTTGTTGTACAGATTATTTCAAAACCCAGGAATTAAGCCTGGTACCCAAGAGTTATCTTTTCTGCTGCTCTCTCTCCTCCCACCCTCCACCCTCAAGTAGACCCCGGCATCTGCTGTTTCCGTCTTTGTTTTATAAGCTCTCATCATTTAGCTCCCACTTGTAAGTGAGAACAAGAGGTATTTGGTTTTCTTTTCCTGTATTTGTTGGCTAAGGATAATAGCCTCCAGCTCCATCCATGTTTCCCGCAAAAGACATGGTACCGTTTTTTTACGGCTGCATGGAGGTGTATATGTACCATGTTTTCTTTATTCAATCTGTCATCAATAGACATTTAGGTTGATTCCATGTTTTTGCTATTGTGAATGGTATTGCAATGAACATTTGCATGCATGTGTCTTTATGGTAGAATGCTTTATATTCCTCTGGATATATGCCCAGTGATGGCATTGCTGGTCAAATGGTATTTCCACTTTTAGCATACTGCTTTCCACAATGGTTTAACTAATTTACACTCCTACCAACAGTGGGACAACCTCACCAGCATCTGTTTATTTATTTATTTTTTGACTTTTTAATAATAGCCATGCTGACTGGTGTGAGATGGTATCTCATTGTAGTTTTGATTTGCATTTCTTTCATGATCAGTGATGTTGAGCTTTTCTCATATGATTGTTGGCTGTATACATGTCCTCTTTTGCAAAGTGTCTGTTCAGGTACTCTACCCACTTTTTAATGGGTTTGTTTTTCTCTTGTAATTTTGTGTAAGTTTCGTATAGATGTTGGATATTAGTTATATTGTTAATTTGAGATATTTCAAACTTTTTGATGTAAACATTTAGTGCTATAGATTTTCCAGTTAGCACTGTCTTAGCTGTGTCCCAGGGATTCTGGTATGTTGTATCTTTGTTATCATTAGTTTGAAAGAACTTCTTGATATCTTCATTAATTCCATTATTTATTCTGGAATTAATAAATATTCTGGAGCATGTTGTTTAATTTCCATGTAATTGCATTGTTTTGAGCAATTTTCTTAGTCTTGACTTCTATTTTTATCGAGCTGTGGTGTGAGAGTGTGTTTGTTATTATTTTAGATTTTTGCATTTGCTGAGAATTTTTTATGTCAATTATCTGGTCAATTTTAGGGTATGTGCTATGTGTTGATGAGAAGAATACATAAGCTGGATTTGTGGGGGGCAGAGAGTTCTGTAGAGGTCTATCAGATCCATTTGGTCCAATATTGAGTTTAGGTCCTGAATATCTTTGTTAGTTTTCTGCCTCGCTGATCTGTCTAATTCTGTCAGTGGAGTGTTGAAGTCTCCCACTGTTTTTGTGTAGGAGTCTGTGTCTCTTTGCAGGTCTCTAAGAACTTGCTTTATAAATCTGAGTGCTCCTGTTTTGGATGCATTTATATGTAGAATAGTTATATCTTCTTGTTGAACTGAATCATTTTTCATTATGTAATGTCCTTCTTTGTCTTTTTTTATCTTTGCTGATTTGAAGTCTGTTTTCTCTGCAATTAGGATTGCAACCCCTGATTTTTTTCTGTTTTCCAATTTCTTGGTAGACGTTCCTCCATCCCTCTATTTTGAGCCTATGGGTGTAATTACGTGTGAGATGGATCTCTTGAAGACACATACCATTGGGTCTTGCTTTTTATCCAGCTTGCCACTCTGTGCCTTCACTTAGGAAGCTTAGTTTTGGCAGGACATGAAAATCTTGGCTGAAGTGTTTTTGTTTTTGTTTTTGTTTTAATGTTGACTATTGGCCTCCAGTATCTTCTGTCTTGTAGGGTTTCGGCTGAGAGGTCCACTGTTAGCCTAGTGGGGTTCCATTAGGTGGTGACTTGCCCTTTTTCTCTAGTTGCCTTTAAAATTTTTTCTTTCATTTTGACCTTGGAAAATCTGACAACTATGTGTCTTGGGAATGATCTTCTTGTGTAGTTCTCTGTGTTTCCAAGTTTGACTGTTGGCCTCTCTAGCAAGGTTGGGAAGGTTTTCATGGATGATATCTTGAAATATGTTTTCCAGGTTGCTTGCTTTGTCCCCCTGATATCAATGTTTTGTAGATTTTACCTCTTTACATAATCTCATAGTTCTCAAATATTTTGTTCATTCCTTTTTATTCTTTTATTCTTTATTTCTGTCTGACTGTCTTGTTTCAGAGAATCAGCCTTCAAGTTATGAGATTCTTTCCTCAGCTTGGTTTATTCTGCTGTTAATACTTGTGATTGCATTGTGTAATTCCTGTGTTGTGTTATTCAGCTGTGTCAGATCAGTTAGGTTCCTTTTTATATTGGCTATTTCATCCTTCAGCACCTGTATTGCTTTATTGGGATTCTTAGTTTCCTTGGATTGGGTTTTGCCATCCTCCTGAATCTCAATAATCTTTGCTCATATCCATAGTCTGAATTCGTCTTTTTAGCCAGTTCAGCCTGGTTAAGAACTCTTGTTGGAGAACTGGTGCCATCATTTAAAGGACATGTGACACTCTGGCCATCTGAGTTACCAGAGTTCTTGCATTGTTTCTTTCTCACCTCTGCATGTAGGTGTTCCTCAAGCTGCAGTGTAGATTGTGTACAGTCAATAGACTTCTTTTCTGGATGTTTTCACCAGGCTGAGGCTTTGTGCGGTGCTTTTATTTGATGCTGAATTCTTGTTTGTTTGTTTGTTTTTTATTTGTTTTCCTTTGTTTCGTTTTGGTTTTTGAGAAAGAGTCTCATTCTGTCACCCAGACTGGAGTGCAGTGGTGCAATCTTGGCTCACTGCAACCTCCGCTTCCAGGGTTCAAGCAATTCTCATGCCTCAGCCTCCTGAGTAGCTGGGATTACAAGCATGTGACACCGTGCCCAGCTAATTTTCTTTTTGTATTTTTAGTAGAGACAGAGTTTCACCATGTTGGTCAAACTGGCCTCAAACACCTGACCTCAGGTGATCCCCCCACCTCAGCCTTCCAAAGTGCGGGGATTACAGGTGTGAGCCACCGTGCCCGGCGATGCTGACTTCTTGTCTCTGGTTTCAGATGGACATATGTTAGGAAGGAATTTTTGGGTGTTGAAGCTTTGGGGTATAATCCAGTAGGTGGCACTTAGGCTTATTGGTCAGTTGGTAGACTTGCTTGGTTGTGTGGCTCCCCTATGTTTCCTCAGAGTTGTCGCTGTATTCCCTCTCAATGCTCTGAAAGCGTGGGTTCCTCTTCCCCTTGAGTGTTGGCTTTAGATCACGGCTCAGCACTCCTGGGCTGCCTGCTGCAGCTCTCGGGCAATCTCAGTGTTAATGCTCCTTCCCCGACTTGGAGGCAGCAGAGGAAGGGGACATTAGTAGTGGTTGTGGTCAGTGGTCTTTTGCTTGTCTCCTGGGGGCTCCACCCCATAGAGATGCAGGTCATCAATTGTTTAATGGAATCAGCCCAGGATGGAGGGTTTGTGCTGTGGGCCCAAACCAGGGGTTCCCTGTCTGGTGACAAACAGTGGGGTTTTTGTGGGTCTGATAGGAAATGGAGTGGATTCCTCTTCTTGAGTTGACTGCAGCTTGTTGGAGGTGTGGATAAAGCATTTAGTGTCTTTGCTCCTTCATTAGTCCATTGGTAGCAAGGGCAGTTACACTGCAGAAGCAGTGACAAAGGAGCTTTCAATTGTCCCTGGAGGCTCTGTCCAGGGAGTTATTGAGTTGCTACTGGCTCGATAGCTCTGGTGGGGGATGGCTGGAGGCCCAGACCTGGAGGATCTGCACTGTGAGAAGATATGGAAACAGGCACCCACATAACAGTCTGACCACTTTTCCATAGGGCTGCTGTGATATGCTGGGGGCCCGTTTCAGTCTGTAGTCACCTTGGATTTTCCAGTACCTGGAGGTATCACCAGTGAAGGCTGTGATATAGCAAAGATGGCAGCCTGCTTCTCCTTCTGGAAGCTCCATTCCAGGGAAATACAGACCTGCTGCCAGCCCAAACACACCTGTAGGAGGTGGCTGGAGATCCCAGTCGAAAAGGCTCACCCAGTGAGGAGGAACAGGATTGGGGATCCACTTAAAAAAGCAGTCTGGCCGTGTGTTTGTAAGGCAACTGTACTGTACTGGAGGTCTGCTTCAGCCCCGTTGCCTTAGACACTTCAAAGGCCAAAGACTGAAACAGCGAAGTCACCCAAACAACAAAGATGGCAGCCCACCCCTCCCTCTGGGAGCTTCATCCCAAGAAAATTTGAAAACACTGGTGCAGGTAGCTGGAGACTCCAGTTGGGAGGCCCCACTTTTAAAAAGCAGTCTGGTCACATTTTCATAAGAGCAGCTGTGCTATGCTTGCAGTTCACTTCAGCCCCTGGTCACTTTGGACTCTCCAAAGCCTAAAGGCCAAAATAGCTAATCCACCCAAATGGCAAAGATGGCAGTCCACCCCTCCCTCTGAGAACTCTGTTCCAGGGAGGTTTCAAATCTCTGTGGGCTGGAGAGCACTGGTGGGAGTGGCTGAAGACCCTAGTTGGGAGGTCCTGCCCAGTGAGGAAGTGCTGGATCCAGGACCTGCTTTAAAAAGCAGTCTAGTCACATTTATGCAGAGCAGCTGGGCTGTACTTGGGGACTGCCTCTGCCTCCCAATCAGCTTGGAGTCTCCAAAGCCCAACAGCTGGAATGGCTAAGTCACCCAAGCAGCAAATATGGCAGCTTGCCCCTCCCTCTGAGAGTTCTGTCCCAGACAGGTTTCAAAACTCTGTCAGCTGGAGAACACCAGCAGGGGTGGCTAAAGGCCCTGGTTGGAAGGTCACACCCAGTGAGGGGGAACAGGTTTGTGGACCCACTTAAAATATGTGCCATCATTTGGAGGACATGTAACAGTCTGGCCAAGTTTTCATAGAGCAGCTCATAGGCAGGTTGGCCCTAAGCAGTTCGCAGCTTGATTTTTCCCTTTAGCTTAGTGATTTGGTGGCTCCAAGATTTATTTTCCTTTTACAACATACAAACAGCCAATAAACATATGGAAAAATGCTCAACATATCATCACAGAAATGTAAATAATGAGGCTGTGGAGAAAAGGGAACGCTTATACACTGTTGGTGGGAATGTAAATTAGTTTAGCCACTGTGGAAAGCAGTTTGGAGATTTCTCGAAGTATTTAAAACAGAAGTACTATTTGACCCAGAAATCCCATTATTGGATATATATCCAAAAGAAAATAAATTGTTCTACCAAAAAGGCACATGCGTTCATATGTTCAACATAGAACTATTCACAATGGTAAAGACACGGAATCAACCTAGGTGCCCATCAATGGTATAATGGATAAAGAAAATGTGGTGTATATATATACACACCATGGAATACAATACAGTCATAAAATGAATGAACTCATGTTCTTTTCAACAACATGGATGGAGCTAGAGGCCATTATCCTAGGCAAATTAATGCAGGAACAGAAGATCAAATATCACAGGTTCTCACTTATAAGTGGGAGCTAAACATTGGGTACTCATGGACATAAAGATTGTAACAATGGACACTGGGGACTAGTGGGGATTAGAGGGAGAAGGGAGAGATGGGTGCAAGGGTTGAAAAACTATTAGGTAATATGCTCAGTAGTGGAGTAATAGGATCAATTGTACCCCCAAAATCAGCATCATACAATATAGCCATGTAACAAACATGTACATGTACCTCCTGAATCTAAACTAAAAGGTGAAATTATTTTAAAAGAATATGTATATAATATATATACTATATACAGATATGATCACATTAAATGTGTATAGTATTTGAATTATTTTCATCAATAAATATACAGGTAAAATATTTTAAGTAATTATTTTTAATATGTATTTTCAATTGCAAGATATTTAAAATTCATGAATTTAAAAATAATTCAAAGCTATTTAAATAAAGCTATAATTCTTATCAAAATTGAACTAAATGTATTAGTATGCACAAACAAAACTAATGTCTGTCTAATTGTCTAATTGCCAATGTATACAACTGGTATCAATGATTCATGCATTATATGTCTAGGTCTATCTATATATACTTTTAAGAGTATAAACTATTCGATAGTGCAAAATGTTCTTCAACTACAATGTGCAACTCTTATGAACACCATGCAAATTCATGAATTCCTTTGGAAACATGAATAGGAACATGAAAAGAATCAAGTAAGCATCTTCAAGGCACTACTGGGAAATAATATCTCATTTGGGGAAGAAATCAGTCATTCATGCCACCTAGAGAAAGGATTTGAATAGTCTTTTCTATTACCTACCCAGTTCTCTGGCTCAGATCTCCATTGTAGGTTGCAGCACAGTCAAAAATCCTTTGCATATGGCATCACTTTTTTTTTTTTTTTTTTTAAGGAATAGGGCAAGAAATGTAGCAAATCATTTCCCTGGAATTGAAATATGCTGGGCATGGAAGGAGATGTTCAGCACTGAGTACTAGATCCCAAGTGCTAGAGTCAACCCTGTGTTCCTTAATATACTTATCCTTTGGGTTTCTAATATGCAGTTGTTCTCTAAAGCACTAGGCTCAGGGCTGCATGCCCTCCTTCATGGTCTAAGGATGATGGTAGAACCTTGCAAGTCTCCTTGCTTTCAGTTTCTCCCTTCCCCATGATCCCACACATCACTATGTGATTTTCTTAAATCATGTTACTCTCCTGCTCAAAAGCCTTCCACGGATTTCTATCAGCTACAGAATCAAGCCCAAATTTGTCAGCCTTGCATTTAAGAATATCTGAAATCTCACTTGACCTTTCTTTTCCAGCCCCCTTTTCTGTTTTATAATGGATATGTCTATATGCCTGAAAAAAAATAAAATTAAAAAATAAAGATATAAAAAGATTTTACTTTTGGTCCTCCTAAACACAGTCCTGCCTTCCTACTTTTGGAGCTTGCACAGTTGTTTTAATCCTTTCTATCTTGCTTACCATTAGGAATTCTTCCAGATTTAGTCCAAATCCTACTTTTATAGGGAAATTTTCATTGCAGATTAAGCCTACCAAGATTCTTTCTCTTCTGTGAATCTTAAACAATTATTGCCTATGCATATTAATTCATTATTTACTAAATTATATTTTGTCTTCCTCAAAATATATTATACCTTGCCCGAGGTCAGGGGCTATGTTTTACGCCTCTTTGTTCCTCTTTGTGCCTTGCACATAATAGGTAATTAGTTAGTTCTTGCTGACAGCATGCTTACGTGATAGTGTAGCTTACTGGGCAGTAAAGATTTAAAGTACAAGGTCCTCTTACATCCCAAGGGATTGAATCATACTTTGGAAACCCTTTTATCTCAGGGTAAACTTTTAGTCTCACTACAAGTAACTAATATTAACCAAACTGTTTGGTGTTAAGATGCCCAGGAAATGCCTTCCTTCAAATTCTATATGCAATTTTAAAATAATTGATATTAGATAATTATAAATAAGAAAGATAATGTAGAGAAATAAGCCAAACAAACATAACACTGTTATGAATATGTCCAGTGAAAGAAGCCATGGAGAACTGAATGGGCTGTTGTCATAGCCCTAAATGTTTTCTTTGTGAGCTCATTTTTCTTTAATTGCATTTCTGAGCAGCATCTAAGTTTACAGTAGGAGATAAAAGTATGGAAGAAAATAGTATAGTGTTATGACTATTTTTACAGCCATCCTTTATTGGTTATTCACAATAAAAAGCACAGCATATTCAGGGTGCATTAATAAAAAATGGAGACTATAAAAGCCGTTAAAATAGAATGTACATTATGTTCACTGAGAACACTATAGGATTGAGCTGCCATTTTTTTTCCTCCCAAAATAAGGTGTAAAGTGTTCAGAACCCAGAAACTCAAAACCAAACTTTAATTCATGCTCCCTGTCATCAGTATCAGATGTTGACCACAAACCTTGGAAAGAAAGCCCCCCCTCACCTCATGCCACTACAATGTGAATTCATATGGGCATCTGATAAAAGATCAGTTTATTTAGCAAGACTTACCATATGTTAGGTGTCAGTATGTGTGGCCAGGGGAATTCAAGGATTCATCAAATATACTAGTTCATTTTCCCAAATAGGTAACAACAAGGAATTTCTACTTCCAACAACAACAAAAATATAATAATATAATAATCAGAATTGTGAAGCTCTTGTTCTATCAGGGTTTCTATACAGAAAAAATTTTTTTTATCAAGATGACATACCCATGTGGTGAACACTTTGTATACATTTTGTATCAACTTCCCTTGCATGAGCTTCCCACAGAGACATCAAAAATCTCTGGTGCTTTTTAAATCGCATTATATGTTTCTGAAACCAAATAATCAAACATTTTTTATAGCTTTTATCTTTACAAATTATTTCCAAACAGGTAAAGGACAGGAAATGATTCAACCAAGTCAGTGACTTGTTCATAGAAACTGACATAGACAGAAGTAACAGCCAATTCTTTATCTTGGAACTAAGTTCTCAACATTGCATTTTGGAGATATTCCAAAGGGTCTTATGTCTGGAATTTGGCCTTCATGTCCAAGGATGATCCCATTTTAAATTCAAAAGTGAAATCAAAGTAACATAGTTTGCCTTTACATGTTTGTAAACTTTCACAGATCTTACCTGATTTATTGAGGAAAGGCAATTTGGAAACACATGAAAAGTTTACCCAAGCCTTTCTTTGCAGTGTAAAGGTACTTTCACGGTTGTTTTAGATTTACTCTTGAAACTCCATAATAGATTATTAAACTTTCCCAGGTAAAGCATTCCATGCTGGAAAAGAATTTATTTGAAAAGCTTCAATGTTTTTTCTAGCTGGCACTGAGGCTGGGAAAAGGGCATTACAATGATCAATCTTTTTATTGGGAACTTTGTATTACACTATAGGGGGGATTTTAAAACAAACAAACAAACAAAAAAATCTAGACAGTTCCTAAGGAACAAAAGATTCCCAGACTTCAGAGAGACCACTTACTGCAGAGAGGTCTTCCAGCTGATATCATCATTCCCATCCTGAGTGCTGATGCAAACTTGCTCAAAATTAATACATCTTAAATGTTTGGATAATTCCCCCTCTCTCAGTATTAGGTAAATCATCACAATAAGACAAACATACCAACAAGCATAAAATCCAATAGAGGTGCTATACTCAGACTATAACAAAATAAATTATAACCTCTCAAGGTCTCCATGGTTTCTGGGTTACTGCCTAGTGACAAACACTCTGCAGGAATTCAAAGACATTGTATGTTTAGGTACTTTTGTAACTTTTTTGATTAAATTACAAACTGATAGAAAAGTTGCAAGACTAGTATAAAGAACTTCCCTTCTTCCAGAGCCACTAATTTCAACATTCACTACATTTGTTTTTATCATGCTGGGCTCCTTTTGAACAGCATCCAGGGTTTTATTAAGTGCCTAAAGCTATAGTTTATTATAATATGTTACTTAATTATTAGGGACAGAGCTGATCTATATAGAATGATAATAGTAATGACAATAATGGCAATAATAATATTAGTAATTTGCATATTAAGTAATCACAAGAACTTTATAAGGTATGTACTATCATGTTCAGGTTATCAGTGAATAATTTGTGGTCACAGAGCAAGGAAGTGGCATAGCCAGCATTCAAATTCAGATCTATCTGACCCTAAAGCTAGGGCTTACAAACATTACTGAATACTGCCTCTTATCAAATATGGCAAGGAGACTCATTTTCCTCAGTCTATCTAATCCCCAATGGGTTAGCCCTTCACTTGGGAATTCCACCCATATTCTTTAGGGCTATACAATGTAATAAGGGAACATAAGTCAGAAGCCAGAATGCAGCTCTGACAATTATCTCAAAATATAAAGTTTAATTGAAAATGTAGCTCTGGTTGAAGAAAATTCCAGTATTTGTCCTTAAGGGTATCCTTTTTAATCTGCAAAATTGAAACATTCGCATTTTTCTGTTTGGGAAAAACCAGTATGATTGCAAGCCTTTTTCAATTTTTAATTGCCTATTCCCAGAGTAAGCTTATTTGAATAAGCAATTCTTAGAGAGGGGCTTCTATCTACCTAATACCATGCCATTTCCTGTGCAAATAACAGTTTCATGTTTGCTACTGTAGAGATTGTTGAGGAGACAGCCAAAGTAATGAGGGTGAAATAAAATAGTTTACTTCAGTGACTCAACCTGGAAGTTCAAAGTACTAAAGCATTGGAATATTCTGAGTCTCTGCCACATTGCTTGATGACTGTTGAAAACATTAAGTAATTCCAGCAGGAGTTGTCAGCCTGTGTGTGAATGTGAGTGTGTGTGTGAGTGTGTTTATGCGCACATCTTTGAATAAAGGTGTAAGCAGGTATTGAGTACGTGTGTCTGTTTTTAACAAGGTCTTTGCCTCCTTTGATTCCAAACTCTATTCTCCAACAAGACTTTATTTCTAAGAAATAAGAACACTCTTTGTAAAGTTGAACAATTGATTTTTTCATTTTCCATTCTCAGGCTTTTTGCTTTGACCAGGTGTTTCATAGCAGGTTATCAGAGAACCTTCTTTATTTCCATTAGACAATAGGAAAAGATCAAGAACTACAAATGGTCCTGAATACACACCAAGGCCATGACAAGATCACAGAATTTTGGAAGTTTTAGTCATTTTCTCTGGAGAAGTAAGTCTAAAATTGTTTCTTAATGTGTTAGAGAAATAATAGAATCTATGCCTAATTTTCTAGATTTTGAGCCAAGATCGTTCAATTTAATTGCTTAACAACAGTAATTCTAAGGTTTCCACTTTGTGAAAATTTAAAAGCTTGAAAAAATTTATACATATCTTATTTAGTGAGCCTTAGACTAATTAATTCAATAAAATATATTGAAAGCCTGCTATGCTAGGCATAAAGAATACAATAATAATAATAGTATCATTTTATTAATAAAATTAATAATAATGGAAAATACTATTTATGGAATGCTAGCTAGTGAGAGTTAGTGTACTAAGTGTTTTATATGAATTTACATATGTATATGTATATACATATATATCTCTCTCTCTTTTACAGAAACACTGTAAGGTAGAGATTATTACTATCTTCTTTTTTTGAGAGAGTCTCGCTCTGTCGCCCAGGCAGGAGTGCAATGGCACGATAGGCTCACTGCAAACTCCGCCTTTCTGGTTCAAGTGATTCTCCTGCCTCAGCCTCCCGAGTAGCTGGGATTACAGGCACATGCTACCACGCCCGGCTAACTCTCGAATTCCTGACCTCAAGTGATCCACCTGCTTCCACCTCCCAAAGTGTTGGGATTACGGGTACGAGCTATCGTGCCCAGCCTGTATCTTCATTTTAAATATGAACAGAGTTAAGAGATGTTAAGAAATTTGTCAAGTGACAGATCTGGAATCACAACCCAGGTCAGTTTGACTGAAAACTTTGTGCCTTGTTATGCCATATTTTAGAGGGACATATATTTTCTCAATAAATTCCCTAAAGCTTTATGAATGGTATAATAGAAGTATGTCCAGTGGGGCATAAGAGGGCATTTAAAAAATGACTCTTGGGGAGTTAGAGAGATAGTAAGGGACTGGAACAGATTTTTTTTTTTTTTTTTAGGAAGCCTTACTGGGATTAAATCAGTAGACCTTATCCACTTGAACTAACAAGCTCAAACTGACATCTGAGAAAAAGTTCATCTTTGGAGTCATCTAAAAGACAAGCTTCAGAAAGAATACAATACAATAGATTCAAAAGCACAAAGCAGTTCAGAATGAGCATGAACTAGACCTGTGCTATCCAATATAGTAGCCACTAGCTATTAATATATATGGATGGTATGCACTTGAAATGTGGCTAGTGGAAATACAGGTGTTGGGTAAGTGTAAAGTACACATAGGATTTCGAAGATAGTACAAGAAAAAAGAACACGAAATATCTCATTAATAATTGATATCAATTATATGTTGAAATTATAATATTCTGGATATTATGACAAACAAATATATTATTTAAATGAATGTACCCAGTTTGTTTTTACTTTATTTAATGTGACTGCTAGAATATTTAAAATTACACATATGTAATTGCATTTATGGCTTATATCTCTTGAATAATGCTGGATTAGAGTTTCTTTTCCTGACCTCTAAAACAAAGAGCAGTTTAGATTTGTATCCCTAAATTTTTTATTATTATACTTTAAGTTCTAGGGTACATGTGCACAACGTGCAGGTTTGTTACATATGTATACATGTGCCATGTTGGTGTGCTGTACCCATTAACTCATCATTTACATTAGGTATATCTCCTAATGCTATCCCTCCCTCCTCCCAACACCTCACAACAGGCCCTGGTGTGTGATGTTCCCCTTCCTGTGTCCCAGTGTTCTCATTGTTCAATTCCCAACTATAAGTGAGAACATGTGGTGTTTGGTTTGTTTGTCCTTGCAATAGTTTGCTGAGAATGATGGTTTCCAGCTTCATCCACGTCCCTACAAAGGACATGAACTCATCCTTTTTTATGGCTGCATAGTATTCCATGGTGTATATGTGCCACATTTTCTTAATGCAGTCTATCATTGATGGACATTTGGGTTGGTTCCAAGTCTCTGCTATTAATCCAGAAAGAAAACAGTATTTGAGCATGCCATTTCAGCATGCACTAGCTACTTTGTTCAGTACCTAGCAAATCATTGACATTCTTTAATCATCACTATACTAAATCTAAACTCCTTCAGGATAGGTATTGGGTCTTAATTTTCATCAGAAGTACTTATCCCAATGCCTTACACATAGTATCACACAATAAATGCTGAGTGAATGACTTAAAACACTTTAGCTTAGGCATGGAGTATTATTTCTTTATCAGCAAACATTGTGGAATAACTTAATTATTTTAACAAATGTTGCCCTCTTTTAAAAGAATCATCATAGTAAGCTCTACATTTACTACAACAAACAATACTTCTGCTGTTTATAACCATTTTGAATCTCCCATTCTGGACCTGTTCTTTCAATCTGTTGGAGTATTATCATGGATATTCTCAATATCAGCATAACTTTGAACTGGAAGGCTAGATTAACAGAGTAACCAGAGCTCTTAAACACCAAAGCTCTTAAAAAGGTTAAAGCCTCTTTCTTCTTTCCTGAGCATCATTTCTCTCATAGCAAGTTTCCTTCTACTTTTTACAAATCTGTAAAAACTTATTTTGACAGACAAGTCAAAGCCAAAAAGGAATGGACCCAGTCAGTTTTCTGTGTCAAATTACCTACATGGCAATTCAATGAATCCTTATCTTTCACTCTTACTTTAAGCACGGATTCTAGTTTTAAAAATCAACAAGTATGGCACTGATACTGAATCATCAGAATAGTCTCTAGAATCATTTCTGTAAGCCAAAATGGCTGTACCTGTGCTTGACAATATCAACCCCAGCTCCAAGTACAACCCAAACAAAAAATAGTATTTTCTATGTTTAATATTCTTTAACCATTTGATGTTACTCTTTTGTATCTGTCCTTATATATGAGCATTTCCTCCAATTTAGAAAAATATTTTTTAAAATAGAAGCTCATTGTAAGTTTTTCTGCATAGCTATATAACTTCCTTCTTTTCTTCTTTACTAGGATCAATAGCAAAAGTGTTGTATTTTATGGCTGTCTTGAAGAGCATTTCTGGACACCTGTTCTGGCATGCTTCCACCCATCTTTAAGGAATGTGATTCTTAGTTTGAACTGGTTAAAGCTTTGAAGTTAGCAGGCAGCTGGGGAGAGTGATTTTGTCCACAAAATGTCCTACATATTAGTCAGTTCGGGCCACCATAACAAGATACCACAGACTAAGTGGTTTATACAACAAACTTTATTTTCTCTCAGTTCTGGAGGCTGGAAATCCAAGATCGAAATTCCGTAGTGTTACTTTCTAGTGAGATCTTGCACTTTCTGGCTTTCAGATGGCTGTCTTCACATTGTTTTCATTTGTGTGTACAGAGAGAGAGAGAGAGAGAGAGAGAGATCCCCAATCTCTGGTGTTTCTTCCCCTTCTTATAAGAATACCAGCCCTATTGGATCAAGACATCACTCTTATAATCTCATTTAAGCTCAGTTACCTCCTTAATGGCCCTGTCTCCAAATACAGTCACACTGGGGGTTAAGACTTTAACATGAATTTGGGGTAGGAAGGACACAATTCAGCCTATAACATCCTGGATGGGAGCATCATGACTGTTGTGATAGGTGCTTCCTGGCATTATGCTAAAATATTGACACACTGCTTTCCTCACTGCAACATTCCTTTTTAAATGAAAGTAAAAACTTTTCTAGAAAACAGAAAGCTGCACCCACCATCCCCTCCAAAAGGTAACCAATTTATCAACTATCTACAGAGAAAAAACACCTCCATAAGAACTAAATATTAGGTGAGCACTTACTATATCTGGTGTTAACTTCATATCACTGAAAGGCACTGATGAGATAGAAAAAACAGTTCTGAATCACCGACGCCACCCCTCCCCTACCACAGGTAGGGGAGACATAGTGTGGAGAGTATCTTTGGGTGCTAGAGAAGAAAGAACACAGCAACTGTGAGGCATCAAACTCCATGCTGTTCTGTTACGGCAGAAAGGAAAACCAGACCAAACTCAGCTGATGCCCATCCACAGAAGGAGCATTTAAGTCAGCCCTAGCCAGAAGGAAATCCCTGATTCCAGTCGGCAGAACTTGAGCGCATGCAAATCTTGCCACTGAGGGCCAAAGCGCTCTCAGTCTAAGTAAATTTCACAGGCAATGTAGGCCTTAAGTATTGTAACTCTTAGGTGAGTCCCAGGGCTAAACTAGGACCAGGGACAGTGGACTAGGCAGGCAAGTGACATACTGAAATACCAGATGGGGCAGCCAATGTAGTTCTGGCATCACTCATCCCCTAACTCAAGTCTTCACAGCTTACAGCTCCAAAAAAAGCCCCTTCCTTCCACTTAAGAAGAGGAGAGGGGAGAGTGGGGAAGAATTTGTCTGGTTTCTTAGATACCAGCTCAGCCACAGCAGGATAGGGCACCTGTCAGACTCGTGAGTTCCTGATTCCAAACCCTAGCTTCCAGACAGCATTTCTAGAGACACCCTAGGCCAGAAAGGAACACATTGCCTTGAAAGGAAGGACCCAGCATTCTGCCAGCATTCTGCCAGCATTCATCACCTGTTAACTGGAGAGCCTCTGGGCCCTGAATAACCAGCAGCAATACCCAGGTACTACATAGAGGACCTTGGTAAGCCTCTGAGACATGGAGGATTCAGGTGAGACTCAGCACCCTACCAGTTGTGGGGGCTACAGAGAAAAATTCCTTTTTGCATCAGAAAAGCAGAGAGAAAAGTAAAGGGGACTTTATCATGCACCTTAGATACCAACACCACCACAGGAAGACAGAGCACCAAGTGGGGTGCCTGATTCTAGGACTTGACTCTTGGACAGTATTTCTGGACCTGCTCTAGGCCAGAGAGGAGCCCACTGCCCTGACGAGTGAGTCCCAGGCCAGGCAACATTTAACACAAGCTGACTTAAGAGACCTTGAACCTTAAGAAAATATCATTGGCAGTCTGGCAGCACACTTCATGGCCAGGGGTGGCAGAGGCAACAAAATGAGGCATCTCTGCTTTTGGAAGCAGGAGGGATGAGTGGAAAGGACTGTATATTGTGGTTTGAGTGCCAGTTCAGCTGCAACACAATAGAACACCAGGTAGACTTCTAAGGTTTTGACTCTAGACCCTGAATCCCAGACAGCACTTCTGGACCTACCCAGGGCCGGGGGGAGCTTGTCATCCTGAAGGGAAGGAAACAGACCTGGCTGGCTTTGCCACCTGCTGAATGTAGAGTCCCAGGGCCTTGAGCAAACATAGGCAGTAGCCAGGGAGTGATTACTGAAGGCCTTGGGCAAGACCCAGTGCTGTGCTAGCTTGAGGTCTGACCCAGTAGAGTCATAGTGGTGGTGAACTCAAGAGTGGTTGTGCCATTCCACCCTTAGGTTTAGAACAGAGGGAGAGACTCTGTATGCTTTGAAGAAAGTAAGGGAAGAGAACATAGGTTTCTGCCAGGTAATCCAGATAATTTTCCTGGATCTTGTCCAAGACCATGAAGGTGGTACCTCTGTGAGCCACAAGAACCATAGCACTGGGCTTAGGGTGCCCACTAAAGCAGAAACAGCTTAGATCACAATTCCAAGTTCTTTCAATTATCTGGAAAGTCTTCCTAAGAAAGATGGCTACAAATAAGCCCAGACAGTGAAGACTAGAATAAATACCTAACTCTTCAATGCACAGATACCAAAGAATATCTACTAGCATAAACACCATCCAGGAAAACATGACCTCATCAAATGAACTAAATAAGCCACCAGAGATGAATCCTGGAGAAACAGAGATATGTGAGTTTCAGACAGACAATTCAAAATAGATGTGTTAAGGAAACAAAAAGTTTCAAAGACAACACAGAGAAGGAATTCAGAATTTATAATTAAAATTAAAAAGAATCAAGCAGAAATTTTTGAGCTGGAAAATGCAATTGGCGAACTGAGGAAAGCGTCATAGCCCTTTAGTAGCAGAATGCACCAAGCAGAAGAAAGAATTAGTGAGCTTGGAGACAGGCTATTTGAAAATACACAGAGAAGACAAAAGAAAAAGTAATGAGAAACAATGAAACACATTTACAGAATCTATAAAATAAACTCAAAAGGGCAAATGTAAGAGATAATGGCCTATAAGAAGAGGTAGAGAAAGATATAGGGTTAGAAAATTTATTCAAAAGCATAGTAACAGAGACCTTTCCAAACCCAGAGAAAGATATCCAAGTACAAAAAAGTTATAGAACACCAAGAAGATATCTCAAAGCATTTAGTAATCAAACTCCCAAAGGTCAAGAATAAAGAAAGGATTCTAAAAGCAGCAAGAGAAAAGAAATAAATGACACACAATGGAGTTTCAATACAGCTGGCAGCAGGCTTTTCTGTGCAAACATTACAGGCCAGGAGAAAGAGGCATGACATATTTAAACTGCCGAAAGGAAAAAAACAAATAAACTTTTACCCTAGAATTGTGTATCTGGCAAAAATGTCCTTCAGACATGAAGGAGAAATAAAGACTTTTCCAGACAAACAAAAGCTAAGGGATCTCATAATACCAGAGCAGTCCTACAAGAAGTGCTAAAGAAAGTACATCAGTCAGAAAGAAAAGTACATTGATAAGTAATAAAGAATCACCTGAAGGAACAAAACTCACTGCTAATAGTAAGTACAGAGAAAAATAAAGAATATTATAACACTGTAATTGTAGTATGTAAATTACTCTTATCCTAAGTAGAATGACTAAAGGAAAAGCCAGTCAAAAATAACGAATACAACAACTTTTCAAGACACAGTCAGAACAATAAGATACAAGTAGGTATAACAAAATGGTAAAAAGCAAGGAGATGAGGTTAAGAAGAGTTTTTTTTTTCTTTTCCTTGCTTACTTGCTTGTTTGTTTATGCAAACAGTGTTAAGTTTTTATCAAGTTAAAATAATGGGTTATAAGATATTATTTTCAAGACTTGCAGTAACGTCAAACCAAATAACATACAACTGATACCCAAAAATAAAAAGAAAGAAACTGAATTATATTACCAGGGAAAATCATCTCCATTAAAACAATGAAAGGAAGAAAAGAAAAAAGGAAGAGAAGGCCACAAAGCAACCAGAAAACAAATAACAAAGTGGCATGAGTAAGTCCTTATTAACAATAATAGTCTTCAATGTAAAAAACTAAATTCTCCAATCAAAAGACATAACACTGGCTGAATAAATGAAAAAACAAGACCCATTGATCTACTGCCTACAAGAAAGATACTTCACCTATAAAGACCCACATAGACAGAAAATAAAGAAATAGAAAAAGATAGTCCATGCCAATGGAAAGCAAAAACAGGCAGAAGTCGCTGTATTTATATCAGACAAAATAAGTTTCAAGACAAAAAGTATAAGAGGAGACAAAATAGGTCACTATATAATGATAAAGGGGTCAGTTCAGTAAGAGGACATAAAAATTGTAATATATATCCACTCAACACTGAAGCACCCAGATATAAAAAGGAAATATTAGAGCTAAACAGAGAGTTTGGCCCCAATACGTTAATAGCTGGAGACTTTGACACTCTAGTTTCAGCACTGGACAGATCTTCCAGACAGAAAATCAACACAGAAACATCAGACATGGGCTGCACTACACACCACACATGGGACTGATACATGTTTACAAAACATTTCATCCAGTGGGCGCAGAATGCACATTCGTTTCCTCAGCACATGGATCATTCTCAAGGATAGACCATATGCTAGGTCACAAAACAAGTCTTAAAATATTCAAAATATTGAAACAATATCAAGCACCTTCTCTGCCCACAATGGAATAAAACTAGAGATCAGTAACAAGAGGAATTTTGGAAATGATACAAATACATGGAAATTAAACAATATGCTCGTTAACGACCAGTGGATCAATGAAGAAATTATGAAGAAAATTGCAAAATTTCTAGAGACAAATGATAATGGAAACACAACATACCAAAACCTATGGGAAACAGAAAAAGCACCACTAAGAGGGGAGTTTTTAGGTATAAGGGACATCAAAAAACAGGAAAAAATTTCAAATATACAATCTAATGATACATCTTAAAGAAGTAGAAAAGAAAGAGAATGCCAAACCCAAAATTAGTAGAAGAAAAAAGTAATAATAAAGATCAGAGCAGAAAGGAAATTTAAATAAAAAATACAAAAGATCAATAAAGCAAAAAGTCAGGTTTTTTTTTTAAAAAAAGTTAATATTGACAAAGATTTAGCCAGATTAAGAAAAAAACAAAAGATCCAAATAAATAAAATCAGAAATGAGAAAGGAGACATTACAAATGAAACTGTAGAAATTCAAGGTTCATTAGTGGCTACCATGAGCAACTATATGCTGATTAATTGGAAAAATAGAGGAGAAATGGATAAATTCCTAAATACACACAACCTACTAGGACTGAACCAGGAAGAAATCCAAACCTGAACAGACCAATAACAGGTAATTGACATCAAAGCCATAATAAAAAGCCTCTTAGTAAAGAAAAGTTTAGGACCTAATGGCTTCACTGCTGAACTCTACAAAACATTTAAAGAAGAACTAATACCACTCCTACTCAAAGTATTCAGAAAAATAATGGAGGAAGGAATACTTCCAAACTCATTATACATGGCCAGTATTACCGTACTACCAAAAGCAGACAAAGACACATCAAAACAAAAAAGAAAGAAAAAAAAACTACAGGCCAATATTTATGATGAATACTGATGGAAAAATCCTTGACAAAATACTAGCAAACTGAATTCAACAATACATTAGAAAGTTCATTCATCATGTCCAAGTGGGATTTATCCCTGGGATGCAAGGATGATTCAACATACACAAATCCATCAATGTAATACATTATATCAAAGAATGAAGGATAAAAACTACATGATCATTTCAACTGATGCTTAAAATGATTTCACAAAATTCAACATTCCTCCTTGATAAAATCTCTAAAAAAACTGAGGATAGAAGGAACATACCTGAACATAATAAAAGCCATATATGACAGACACACAGGCAGTATCACGCTAAATGGGGAAAAATTGAAATCCTTTCCTCTAATATCTGGAAGGTGACAAGGATGCCCACTGTTATCACTGTAATACAACACAGTACTGGAAGTCCTAGCTAGAGTAATCAGACAAGAGAAAGTGCATCCAAATTAGAAAAGAAGAAGTCAAATTATCCATGTCTGCAGAAGATATGATTTTGTATTTGGAAAATCCTAAAGGCTCCACAAGAAAACTGATAGAACTGATAAACAAATTCAGAGAAGTTGCAGAATACAAAATCAATACACACAATTTAGTAGCATTTCTATATGCCAAAGAGTAAACAATCTGAAAAAGAAATTAAAAAGTAATCTCATTTACAATAGTCACACATAAAATTAAATATCTAAGAATAAATCAACCAAAGAAGTGAAAGACCTCTAAAATGAAAACTACAAAACACTAATGAAAGAAATTGAACAGGACACCAAAAAAATGGGAAAATATTTTATGCCCATGAATTGGAAGAATCAATATTGTTCAAATGGCCATACTTCCGAAAGCAATCTATGGATTCAATGCAATCCCTATCAAAATGCCAATGAAATTCTTCACAGAAATAAAATAAAACAGTCCTACAATTTACGTGGAACCACAAAAGACCCAGAATAGCCAAAGTTACCCTAAGCCAAAAGATTAAAACTGGAAGAATCGCATCACATGACTTTATACTACAGAGCTATGGCAAAGAAAACAGCATGGTACTGGCATCAAAACAGACACTTGCACCAATGGAACAGAATAGAGAACCCGGAAACAAATCCATACACCTAAAGCACACTCATTTTTGACAAAGATGCCGAGAACATACACTGGGTAAGACAACAGTTTCTTCCATGAATGGTGCTGGGAAACTGGATATCCATAAGCAGAAGAATGAAACTAGACCCCTATCTCTTGCCATATAAAAAAATCAAATCAAAATGGATTAAAGACTTAAATGTAAGACCTCAAACTATGAAATGACTACAAGAAAACATTAGGGAAACTCTCCAGGACATTGGTTTGGGCAAAGATTTATTGAGCAATTCTCCACTAGCACAGGCAACCAAAACAAAAATGGACAAATAGGATCACATCAATTTCAAAAGCTTCTACACAGCAAAGGAGACAATCAACAAAGTCAAGAGACAACCCACAGAATGGGAGAAGATATTTTAAAATTACTCATCTTAGAAGGGATTAATAATCACAATATAAAATAATTTCAAAGAACTCTATAGGAAAAAAATCTAATAATCCGATCTAATAAAAATAGGCAAGTAACTTGAAAAGACATTTCTCAAAAGAAGACAATACAAATGAGAAATAGGCATATAAAAAGGTGCTCAATATCACTGATTATCAGAGAAATGCAAATCAAAACTACAATGAAATATCTTGCCACAGTTAAAAGGGCTTGTATCCAAATGATAGGCAATAACAAATGATGGCAAGGATGTGGAGAAACGGAAACCCTAGTACGCTGCTTGTGGGCACATAAATTAGTACAGCCACTATGAAGAACAGTTTGGAGGTTCCTCAAAAAGCTAAAAACAGACAATCCCACTGCTGTGTATGTTTCCAAATGAAAGAAAATCAGTATATCAAAGAGATATCTGCACTCCTGTTTGTTACAGCACTGCTTACAATAGCTAAGATTGGAAGTAACCTAAGTGTCCATCAACAAATGAATGGATAAAGAAAACGTACATGTAGACAATGGAGAACTATTCAGGTATAAAAAGGAATATGATCCAGCTATTTGCAACAACATGGATAGAACTGGAGATCATTATGTTAAGTGAAACAAGCCAGGCACAGAAAGACAAACATCATGTTCTCACTTCTTTGTGGGATCTAAAAATCAAAACATAAAACTCATGGACATAGAAAAGAGAAACATGGTTACCAAAGCTGGCAAGAGTAGTGAGGACAGCGGGGGAGGTGGGGATGGTTAATGGATACAAAAAATAGAACAAATGAATAAGACCTACTATTTGATAACACAACAGGGTGATTATAATCAATAATATCTTAACTGTACATTTTAAAATTAAAAAAGTATAATTCAGTTTGCAACTCAATGGATAAAGTTTTGAGGGAATGGATACCTCATTCTTCATGATGTGCTTATTTCACATTGTATGCCTGTATCAAAACATGTCATGTATCCCGTAAATATAAACACCCACTTTGTAACCACAAAAATTAAAAATTTTAAAAAATTAAAATAATGTAATTTATTTTCTCAAAAGCACAAGCATTTTGACAGTAGAGACTTTGACATGAATAATGCATACAAGTCTTATGATAATTTAAATAAAAATACGTAGTTACTGTGTTATAAATGCCATTATGATAAGAAATTATAAAGAGAAGTTTAATAAAACCCCACAGGGACCATGTTACAATATTAAATTATTCCAATATAGTATGTCTCCATGATAATGAAGAAAGTAACCAAAAATCAAAACCCCAAACAATAAAATACTAAGTGTTGAACTTAATTATACTACAAACTGGCATTTCTGAAGATGCATATAAAAGAGCTTTGAAAAATGCCATATAGGCTCTCTTATTTTCAAAGTAGAATTATTGATCATTTAGAAACAAATGTTGTCATTGTGGTTAACTTTGCTTTTACCATCCTTGTCACATTTATTAAGTGTTCTAATGTTCAAGGTACTGTTAGATGCTTTACAGGACATTGCCTATGACCCCAAAATAATGTGCCATGGCACAGTCAATTCAGTGTTTTGTCCATTTTAACAATCAAACTGGATCAAACACATTCAGTCTGATGGACTGCCACGCAATCACTAAGATAGTCCAAGCTACCAAATTGACAGTGTCATGGCCAATTGAGTAACTTTGTACAGACTTGGACATAGAGAAGGCACAGCCTCTGATCTTGAGGTAATTACTTTCTAAATCACTAAAACATTATTGTTATAACACCAAATCAAATTGATGATGCATAATGGCACTCAATATTTCTGGCTCTAGTTGAATGCAAGTACTGTCACATCTCATAAAGCATGACCAGAAGTGGCCAAGTGTTGAAGGCCCAAACTACAATTAGTTGCTTCAGAAGTTTAAGCTACAACAGAAATAGCCTTACAGATATGCTTGTAGAAATAGTTTTGACCTGAGTCAGACAACTTGGAGTAAGGTCATACTCAGTCATTCACTCAATAGGTACATAGTGGGTGCTTACTATGTACCAGGTACAGGTCTTGCACAAGTCACTTAATCTCTCAATCCTTGTTTCATTGTATCTAGAATACATATAATAATTTTAATAATACCCATCTCACTGTACTATTAGAAGTATCATATGAGGCAATTTATGTGAAAGCTAATTAACACTTTGCTTTCTGATTAGTTTTCAATCAATCGACCAATAAAATGATGCAAACCCACTCCAAAAAACAACTGTTGTTAACATTTTGGTATACTTCCTTCCAGTGTTTTATTTACACTTTTAAATGATAGCTTTCTGACCTTTTAAAATTTTTTAGATAATAAATACTCTTGAGGGCATTTTTCCCACCATTAAAAACTTGAAAAATGTAATTTTCATAACTAGAAAATATAGATCTACCATAATTTATTTCACCAAATCATTGTTGTCAAATATTTAAATAGTGTAATTTTTTGTAGTTTGAATAATGCTGTTATGAACGACTCCGTATATAAATCATTGTCTCCAGTTCTTATTATTTCCTTAGGCTATATTCTTAGAAGTGGAATATATAACCACTAGGTTAAGTGATGTAAACCTTTTTGAAAACCTTGATACATACATATTTTCAGTTTACACTCTCACTACTCTCCTCAGTACCACTGAGCACTAATATAAGAGACAAAAAAATCTAATTTGATAAGTCAAAAAATGACACCTATTTCAATTAATATCTTTTCAACACTTCTAGTGAGGTGAAATGTAATTTCCCATGTTAACTGGTCATTTTTTTTAATTTCTGTGAATTATCTATTTGTATTTATTACCTACTTTTCTATGAGTGTTACAGTTTTTTTCCATAAATTGTATGAGCTTTGTCTACATTATAGATATTAACCCTTCATCTGTCTCTGTTATATTCCTAATTTGTCTTTTGCCTTTTGAGTTAATTTGTGCTGTTTTGATGTTCAGATATTTGTAATATTTACATAGTGCACTCTATCAATCATTCTGTTTAGAATTTTTTCTTGGATTTCATGCTAAAAAGTTCCTATCCATTCTAAACTATCCTATGTTTAAATAATTTTTAAAATGTTAGATTCTTTTGGAGTCTGTTTGAATGCAATATGTGGTAAAGGTGAAGATCTCACTAGATTTATCTTTTTGGCCAAATACATGGCCAAATTTTCACTCTCGACTAACCATACTAGTAGTTTATAATATTTCTTTTATCCTATGCTAAATTCTTGTCTATTATGACAGGAATCTTGTACATTATGACAATGACCCCCTGTTAGAGGGTCATTGGGTCATTTATTATAGTTTATTCAACTGTAGATTGTGGCATTATCATGCCACCATTTTAATTATTGTAATTTAATAAACGGTTATATTATGTGGTAAGATAAATGACTCTCTATATACTTATTTTTCAAAATTCCTTTAGGTATCCTTCCCTGTTTCTTCTTCAAGATTAACCTTAGAACAATTTTAGAGATTGTGTTAATTCTATAAATCTTATAAATCAATTTGTTTATTATACTAAGTCTTCCTGCCAAAGAACATGGCAAATTTCTTTTTCTCAAATCATTTTTTTTCTCTAAATGTATCTCAGTTAAGTATTGTCACATTTTTTCATTTATTTATTGTGTTTGGTCTATTCATAGGCCTGTTATGCTTTTGACATTTTTGTGAATATGCGATTATTCCCACTAGAATTATTATCTATTTTTCACATACAGGACAGATACTGATCTCTGTTGATATATTTTGTAATGAATCAATTTGCTGAAATGTCTTATTCTCAGTTTTACAGTTTATTTTCATGGATTGGTAGGTGTATAATTACATTTCCTACAAATAATGCTACTTTTTCTCCTTTCTACCAGTTATATTTCTTATCCTTGATTTGATTCTTCTTTTAAGCAAATGAAAGACACTCATCACAAAAACCATTTTTAATTCCATAAGCACATACTTCCCCTGACCTTTTAATTCCCCCACCCAAAGACTTAGTTCTGTCTTTCTTCAAAATAAAGCTTTACCATCAGATATCATTTATCTTTTCACAGCCTTTTCATGGTCCTATAATTGTATATTCTCAGAATATGGTTCAGTTACCTTTCCAATTATAATTCCAGTATCTCAGTACCTGGGCTTTAGAAATCTATAGGGTATTCACTGAACTATTGTAAGTATAAAAATACACTTCTCCTCACACTGTACACCCTAGAATGTAGAGGGAAAGAGTAAACTCTTTGTCTGTGTCTGTGTGTTTGTCTGTATTGGAAGAACAAGTGTAGGGAGACTCAAGGAATCAACTTTCCTTCTCATAAACCTGTACTGAAACACTACTCTGCACAAAAAAAATAAAAAATAAAAATCACCAAATGCTCATGGCAAAGCTTTTTAGACTTTTCCAAAAGGTCAGAAATCTCACTATTTGTATTTACCACTGAACGTACAACATTCAGCAAAGTCCCTGGTACATACTATGTAACATTTATTTAATATTTTTAGATAAACCAAATCATTCCACTTCTCTTCCAGTACCATCTGGTAATGATTGATGATTGTGTTGATTAAATTGTTATGACCCCATAATCCTGAGATCTATCTAGGAAGTAATGCTGAAGCACCTGATGCAGTCAATAATGCAGTCACTCCATAAATTCAATATATACTAACTGAGCACCTATAATACATGAAGCCCTGTGCTAAGTACCAAAGATGAAGTATTAAAAAGAGAGGCATAGTGCCTGCCCTTATGGAGTTGACATTATAGTGAATGGAACACACAGAAACAAGGAAGCATTGTTAGAATGTTCAATTAAAATTGTTGTAAAGTTGTGAGGGATATGAAAAAGAGGGCTAAAATGCGGAATAAGAGGGAAAAAATACCTGAAATTGGGTGGTTTAAGAAGTCATGTTAAGATTTAGGGTAGAGGATTTTGGCTGATGATTGCATACATGCAATGAGGGTTGTTAGTACAAATGTTCTAAAACAGGCAAAAACTTGGCATTTTTCATGAACAAAAAGAAGGCTACTGTGACCAGAATACAGTCAGTAAGTGGGATCATGTTGGATAGGTCAGAGAGGCAGTCAGGGGCCGGATTGTGGAGGTTCTTTTAAGCCACATTAAAGACTACAACATCTATTATAAGTTCAATGTGAAGCCATTGGAGAGTTTTAAAGCAGAGGCATGGTGTGATTTCATTAAAAATTTCAAGAATTCTCTGGCTTCTCTGCATAGAATAAACTACAGGTGTATAAAAGTTGAAGCAGAAGGACCATCAGATGACTGTCAGAAGAGTACAGGTATATGTTATTGCTCTGAACTTGTATGGTGAAGTATAAATGTAAATAATTGGGTAGAAATGGACTGAAAATATATTCTAAAAGAAGACTGTATTGTACTTAGGGAAAGATTGTATACATGTGAAGGGAATGGAGCAATCAAAAAGTCTAGTGTCTGCCTTGTGCAACTGGGTAGACACAGATTTATTGGTTGGAGAGATAAACTTAAAGGAAAAAAGAAGAGTTCTATTTTGGAAAAAGCAAATTTGAGATATTTGCAAGATGTGCAAGTGGAAACGTCAATAGGCAGGTGAATATATGGCTGCAACTCAGGCACTAGATCTGCGTAGAGTGTATGCATCCAGCACAATATTTAAATAATAAATAAGAATTAATAAGATCAACTTGTGGGAGAATATGGATAGAAAAAGGACCCAGGGCAATTCCCTAAATTATTCTGACACTTAGAGGTTGGGTAGAGAAGTATAATACAGCAAAAAGACTGAATATAAGATTTAGAATATGATCATGACAAAAGGCAACTGCAATTGAAAGTAGGAAAAGTTTACTGAGCGTGAATAGAGATTAAGGAACAGAGTTGCCAAGGCATTAAATTATTTAATTATTCACAAATATGGTTAAATCAAAAGGAATGGTAGAAGCGCTAGGGATAAAAAGGAAGAAAGTGGGGAGGTTTCTACAAGTATCCATTAATTAGGGAGTTTGATACGGATGTCAATAAACGATAATGACAAAAAGAATGAGTAGGTGACAGTCCAATAGCATGAAAGTAAAAAGAATACAGAGGGTATCAAGCAGGAGGAAGGATAAGTAATGGTCTAGAAATGGGAATGGGCATCAAAGAATACACTTACTGTGTCCTGTCCCTGTGTTTTATACAGCATAATAACAGTTTCTGTCCATTTCAGAATACTGAAGAGAAGATCTAGGTTTCAGTTAAAACAAGGAAGTGAAAGAAATGTTTCAACATAAGAGATGTCTCAACATAAGAGGAATATTTTTTGCTCATAAAAAGGGAGTATCAGTTTTCACTACTGCCTAACAAAACATCCCAAAACTTAATAGCTTAAAATAATTATTTTATATATTTATGCTGTAGGATGGACTCAGTTAAGCAATTGTGTTAGTCTCTACCACAGCCATTCATATGGCTGAAATTGTCTGTTGGCTCAACTGGGGATGAATCATTCAACATGCTAGTTGATACAATGTGGAAAAGTGGACCACTTTTTCCATATAGTCTCTCATCACCAAAGAGACCATCCCCTAAATACTTGAGGAGACGGACACCCCTTTCTCCATGATGTGATTATTTCACATTGCATGCCTGTATCAAAACATTTCAGGAACTCCATAAGTATATACACCTACTATGTAGTCACAAAAATTAAAAAATAAAAATATTTTGAAAAAAAAATAGACCATATTACCTTTAAATAAATAAAAAGATTCGTTAGCACAAAAGTCTCAGACAGAACTATGGTGAGAGTAGAAATTCATGGATAATCTGGTCCTACACATATCTGTTAAAGAAATTGAATCAATAATGAGTAATTTTACAAACAGAAAGCACCAAACACAGACAGTTCCACTAAGGAATTCTATCAAACCCCTAAGGAAAACAATGAAACAAATTCTGTACAATCTCCTCCAGAAAATGGAAGCACAGTGAATACTTCCTAAATCATTCTATGAGGCCATTACTGCTCTGGTTAATACTGATAAAAAATATCACAAGTAAGGAAAACTACAGACCAATATCTCTCATGAACACGTAGATGCAAGAATTCTCAATAAATTTTAGCAAATTAAATCCACAGACATATAAAAAGAGTTATACACTATGGCAAAATTAGATTTATTCCACCTGTACAAAGTTGGTTCCTCATTTGAATTTCAAATAATGTAAAATCCATCACATCAACATGATACGAAAGAAAAATAATACAATTCTATCAGTAGATTTTAAAAAGCATGTGACAAAAACTAACACCCATTTATGATTAAAAATTCTCAGCACACTAGAAATAGAGGTGGATTTCCTCAACTTAATTAAAAAGTCTACAAGAAACATACAACTAACATTATACATAATGGTGAAAAACTACATGCTTTCTCATTAAGATCAGGAACAAAGCAGGAACATGGTTTTTGAAGTCCTAGCTAATGTAATAAGATTAGAAAAGTAAATGGGAGATATACAGTGAGAAGGAAAAAATAAAACTGTTTGTTCACAGATGGCCTGATTGTCTGTGTAGAAAACCCCAAAGAAGCTATTTTAAAATGCACAGAATTAATAAAGGATTACAGTAACGTTTCAGGATACGTGACTAATATGTAAATTAAGTCAATTGCTTTCTTATATACTAGCAATGAACAATTGGAATTTCACATTAAAAACGCATTACCATTTACATTAGCACCCAAACTAGAAGTACTTAGGAATAAATCTAACAAAATATGTCCAAAATTTCTAAGGAAAACTAAAAATTCTGTTAAAAGAAATCAAAGAAGATTTAAATACATGGAGAGATTTTTGTGTTCATGGACTCAATACTATTAAAATATTAATTATTCCCTACATGATCTATTGATTCAAGGTGATCCTGAACAAAATCTCAGCCATTTATTTTGTCAATATCAACAAACTGATTCTAAAATTTATATAAAAGCCACAAAACCCAGATAGCCAACACAATACTGAAGAAAAACAAAGTTAAAGAATTGACATTATCCAACTTCAAGACTTACTATAAAGCTACAATAATCAAAAGAATGTGGTATTGGTGAAGTAATAGACAAATAAACAGAACAAAACAGAAAGTCCAGATAGGTTTCCATGAATACAGACAATTGATCTTTAACAAAGAAGAAAAGGCAATTCAATGGAGAAAATAAATGTCTTTTCCCAACCATTTATTTTTTTTTTTTTTTAATTAGAGACAGGATCTCGCTATGTTGCCCAGGCTGGTCTTGAACTCCTGACCTCAAGTGATCCTCCCATATCGACCTCTCAAAGTGCTGGAATTACAGACATAAGCCACTGTGCCCAGTTAGAAAGAATAGTCTTTTCAACAAATGATGCTGCTTAGTTGTTTTGTTGTTGTTGTTGCTGTTGTTTGTCTTTCCAAGATGGCAGATTAGAGGCACTGCTAGCATACCTCTCCCAATTGGAAGTACAAAATAGATTTACACTGTGAACTTTTTTTCCAAGAAGCAATGCAGTAACTGAACAGGAAAACTGAAAAAAATCTACAGACCCTTTGAAACAAGCAGCAGACTGCAGTCTCCACTGTAAGTGAAGCAAAGGGTTGCTAGTCCCCAGGGTGTGAGAGGAGGAGAATTTGCCTCGGGGATACACATCCCAACCAGACTCTGAAAGTCCAGACCACAGGGGAAGACTCTAAACCCACCCAGAGCAGGAACCAACTTGAGGGTCATGGAAGGTAATAATAGGAGAAGCAGTTGGAAGACCACTACATGCACTCCCAAATTCCTAAATCCCAGTGTGGATGGAGGGCAGTCATTCCTTACTGTTCCTCACATGCAACGCAGAGAAAAGTCAAAAAGTTCACATGGTGATTGCAGGTTGAAAGAAGCTCCCAGTGAATTTTCACAATATAACCTCAGACGGGAAAGAATTCCCTTGGCTAGGGTCAGGGCAGGAGAGAGTAAAAAGAGGGTGGTGAGTGCAGGAGCCATGGGTAATATCACAAAACAGGGTGCTATAACACCCCTAGAAGATCACATTAGCTCTCCAACAATGGACTCAAAGCAAGATACAATTTTGACATAGCAGGTAAGGAAGTCAGAAGGTTGATTATTAAGCTTCTTGATCAGAGAAAGGTGAAAGCCATCATAGAGAAATTTAAAAAGCATTTCAGTATATGAATGAAACATTTTCTTGAGAGATAGATACCATCAAGAAAAAACAATCAGAACACCTGGAAATAAAAGACACATTGAGGGAATTACAAAATGTCATGGAAAGAATTAACAAAAGAATGAAATAAGTAGGATAAACAACTTCAGAGCTTGAAAGACAAGGCTTTTGAATTTACCCAATTGGACAAAAATTTTTTTAAAAAATCAAAAGAAATAAACAGTCTCCAAGAAATATGGGATTATGTAAAACAGCCAAACCCAAGAATAACTGTGTTCCTGACAGAGAACAGAAAATAATGAGTCTGGAAAACTTATTTGAAAGAGTAATTGAGACAAATTTCCCTGGCCTGGCTGCAAATCTAGATATCCAAATCCAAGAAACTCAAAGAACTCCTGGGAAATAAATTACCAAAAGATCTTCAGCAAGGCACAGCACATAGTCATCAGGCTATCTAAAGTTGAGATGAAGAAAAAAATTCTAAAAGCAGTAAGAAAAAAAAATAATAAATAAAGGAAAACCTAATAGACCAACAGCAGACTTCTCAGCAGAACCCTTACAAGCCAGAAGAGATTGGGGTTCTATCTTCGACCTCCTTAAACAGAACAACTGTCAGTCAAAAATTTTGTATCTGCAAAATAAAGTTCCATAAATGAAGGCAAATAAAGACATTTTCAAACAAATGCTTAGGGAATTTTTCACTACTAAACCAGACTACAAGAAATGCTAAAAGGAGTTCTAAACTTTGAAACAGAAGTCTGATATGCACCAAAATTGAATTTGTTTAAAGCTTAAAAGTGGCAGGGCCTATTAAACAATAATAGAACGAAAAAGCTACCTAGTTAACAACTAACATGATGAAGATAACAGTATCTCACATCTCAATATTCATGTTGAACGTAAATGGCCTAAACCACCCACTTAATGGCAGAGTGTATAAATATAAAAAAATCACAATCCAAATAACTGCTGTCTTAAGAGACACATCTAAAACAGAAAGACTCACACAAACTCAAGGAAAAAGGGCGAGAAAAGGTATACGGGTATTCCACGCAAATGGAAACCAAGAGTGCGCAGGGGTAACTATTCCTATATCAGAAAAGCAGACTTCAAAGCAGCAACAGGAAAAAAAAGTCCCAAGGAAGGGTTGAAAGACAGCCGAATAGGAAGTGCTCCAGGCTACAGCTCCCAGCATGAGCGACACAGAAGACGGATGATTTCTGCATTTCCAACTGAGGTACCAGGTTAATCTCACTGGGGCATGTCAGAGAGTGGGTGCAGGACAGGGCGAGGCATCACCTCACCCAGGAAGCACAAGGGATAAGGGAATTTCCTTTCCTAGCTAAGGGAAACCGTGACACGCAGTACCTGAAAAATCAGGTTACTCCCACCCTAATACTGCGCTTTTCCAAGGGTCTTAGCAAATGGCACACCAGGAGATTATATCCCGCACCTGGCTCAGAGGGTCCAACGCCCATGGAGCCTCCCTCATTGCTAGCACAGCAGTCTGATATCTAACTGCAAGGCAGCAGCTAGGCTGGGGGAGGGGCGTGCGTCATTGCTGAGGCTCAAGTAGGTCAACAAAGCAGCCAGGAAGCTCAAACTGGGTGGAGCCCACCACAGCTCAAGGAGGCCTGCCTGCCTCTGAGGACTCCACCTCTGGGGACAGGGCATAGCCAAACAAAAGGCAGCAGAAACCTCTGCAGATTTAAATGTCCCTGTCTGACAGCTTTGAAGAGACTAGTGGTTCTCCCAGCATGGACTTTGAGATCTGAGAACAGACAGACTGCCTCCTCAAGTGGGTCCCTGATCCCCAAATAACCAAACTGGGAGGCACCCCCCAGTAGCGGCAGACTGACACCACGCACGGCCAGGGACCCCTCTGAGACGAAACTTCCAGAGGAATGATCAGGCAGCAACATTTGCTGTTCAGCAGTATTCACTGTTCTGTAGCCTCCACTGCTGATACCCAGGTAAATAGCATCTGGAGTGGACCTCCAGCAAACTCCAACAGATGTGCAGCTGAGGGTCTGACTGTTAGAAGGAAAATTAACAAAAAGAAAGGACATCCACACCAAAACCCCATCTGTACCATCATCAAAGACCCATCACCATCATCAAAGACCAAAGGTAGATAAAACTACAAAGATGGAGAAAAAACAGAGCAGAAGAGCTGAAAATTCTAAAAATCAGAGCACCTCTCCCCCACCAAAGGAACACAGCTCCTCGCCAGCACTGGAACAAAACTGGATAGAGAATGACTTTGACAAGTTCGGATAAGAAGGCTTCAGACGATCAAACTTCTCTGAGCTAAAGGAGGAAGTTCAAACCCATCGCAAAGAAGCTGAAAACCTTGAAAAAAGATTAGATGAGTGGCTAACTAGAATAACCAATGTAGAGAAGTCCTTAAATGACCCGATAGAGCTGAAAACCATGGCACGAGAACTACATGACAAATGCACAAGCTTCAGTAACTGATTCAATCAACTGGAAGAAAGGGTATCAGTGATTGAAGATCAAATGAATGAAATGAAGCAAGAGAAGTTTAGAGAAAAAAGAGTAAAAAGAAATGAACAAACCTCCAAGAAATATGGGACTATGTGAAAAGACCAAATCTATGTCTCACTGGTGTACCTGAAAGTCATGGGGAGAATGGAACCAAGCTGGAAAACACTCTGCAGGATATTATCCAGGAAAACTTCCCCAACCTAGCAAGGCAGGCCAACATTCAAATTCAGGAAATACAGAGAATGCCACAAAGATACTCCTTGAGAAGAGCAACTCCAAGACACATAATTGTCAGATTCACCAAAGTTGAAATGAAGGAAAAAATGTTAAGGGCAGCCAGAGAGAAAGGTCGGGTTACCCACACAAAGGGAAGCCCATAAGACTAAGCGGATCTCTCAGTAGAAACTCTACATGCCAGAAGAGAGCGGGGGCCAATATTCAACATTCTTAAAGAAAACAATTTTCAACCCAGAATTTCATATCCAGCCAAACTAAGTTTCATCAGTGAAGGAGAAATAAAATCCTTTACAGACAAGCAAATGCTTAGAGATTTTGTCAACAGCAGACCTGCCCTACAAGAGTTCCTGAAGGAAGCATTAAACATGGAAAGGAAGAAGCAGTACCAGTCACGGCAAAAACATGCCAAAATGTAAAGACCATCGATGCTAGGAAGAAACTGCATCAATTAATGAGCAAAATAACCAGCTAACATCATAATGACAGGATCAAATTCACACATAGCAATATTAACCTTAAATGTAAATGGGCTAAATGCTCCAATTAAAAGACACAGACTGGCAAATTGGATAGAGTCAAGACCCATCAGTGTGCTGCATTCAGGAGACCCATCTCACGTGCAGAGACACACATAGGCTCAAAATAAATGGATGGAGGAAGATCTACCAAGCAAATGGAAAACAAAACAACAACAAAAAAGTAGGGGTTACAATCCTAGTCTCTGATAAAACAGACTTTAAACCAGCAAAGATCAAAAGAGACAAAGAAGGCCATTACATAATGGTAAAGGGATCAATTCAACAAGAAGAGTTAACTATCCTAAGTATATATGCACTCAATACAGGATCACCCAGATTCATGAAGCAAGTCGTTAGAGACTTACAAAGAGACTTAGACTCCCACACAATAATAATGGGAGATTTTAACACCCCACTGTCAACATTAGACAGATCAATGAGACAGAAAATTAACAAGGATATCCAGGAATTGAATGCAGCTCTGCACCAAGCGGACCTAATAGACATCTACAGTACTCTCCACTCCAAATCAACAGAATATACATTCTTCTCAGCACCACATTGCACTTATTCCAAAATTGACCACATAGTTGGAAGTAAAGCACTCCTCAGCAAATGTAAAAGAACAGAAATTATAACAAACTGTCTCTCAGACCACAGTGCAATCAAACTAGAACTCAGGATTAACAAACTAACTCAAAACCACACAACTACCTGGAAACTGAACAACCTGCTCCTGAATGACTACTGAGTACATAACGAAATGAAGGCAGAAATAAAGATGTTCTTAGAAACCCAAGAGAACAAAGACATAACATACCAGGATCTCTGGGACACATTTAAAGCAGTGTGTAGAGGGAAATTTATAGCACTAAATGCCCACAAGAGAAAGCTGGAAAGATCTAAAATTGATACCCTAACATCACAATTAGAAGAACTAGAGTAGCAACAGCAAACATGTTCAAAAGCCAGCAGAAGGCAAGAAATAACTAAGATCAGAGCAGAACTGAAAGAGATAGAGACACAAAAAACCCTTCAAAAAATCAATGAATCCAGGAGTTGGGTTTTTTTAAAGATCGACAAAATTGATAGACCACTAGCAAGACTAATAAAGAAGAAAACAGAGAAGAATCAAATAGACGCAATAAAAAATGATAAAGGGGACATCACCACCAACCCCACAGAAATACAAACTACCATCAGAGAATACTATAAACACCTCTACGCAAATAAACTAGAAAACCTAGAAGAAATGGATAAATTCCTGGACACAGACATTCTCCCAAGACTAAACCAGGAAGAAGTTGAATCCCTGAATAGACCAATAACAGGCTCTGAAATTGAGGCAATAACTAATAGCCTACCAACCAAAAAAAGTCCAGGACCAGACGGATTCACAGCCAAATTCCGCCGGAGGTACAAGGAGGAGCTGGTACCATTCCTTCTGAAACTATTCCAATCAATAGAAAAAGAGGGAATCGTCCCTAACTCATTTTATGTGGCCAACATCATCCTGATACCAAAGCCTGGCAGAGACACAACAAAAAAAGAGAATTTTAGACCAATATCCCTGATGAACATCGATGCAAAAATCCTCAACAAAATATTGGCAAACCAAATCCAGCAGCACATCAAAAAGCTTATCCACCATGATCAAGCGGGCTTCATCCCTGGGATGCAAGGCTGGTTCAACATATGCAAATCAATAAATGTAATCCAGCATATAAACAGAACCAAAGACAAAAAAACACATGATTATCTCAATAGATACAGAAAAGGCCTTTGACAAAATTCAACAGCCCTTCATGCTAAAAACTCTCAATAAATTTGGTATTGATGGAACGTACCTCAAAATAATAAGAGCTATTTATGACAAACCCACAGCCAATATCATGCTGAATGGTCAAAAACTGGAAGCATTCCTTTTGAAAATTGGCACAAGACAGGGATGCCCTCTCTCACCACTCCTATTCAACATAGTGTTGGAAGTTCTGGCTAGGGCAATCAGGCAGGAGAAAGTAATAAAGGGTATTCAATTAGGAAAAGAGGAAATCAAATTGTCCCTGTTTGCAGATGACATAATTGTATACTTAGAAAACCCCATCATCTCAGCCTAAAATCTCCTTAAGCTGATAAGCAACTTCAGCAAAGTTTCAGGATACAAAAATCAATGTGCAATAATCACAAGCATTCTTATACAGCAATAACAGACAAACAGAGAGCCAAGTCATGAGTGAACCCCCATTCACAATTGCTTCAAATAAAATAAAATACCTAGGAATCCCACTTACAAGGGATGTGAAGGACATCTTCAAGGAGAACTACACACCACTGCTCAATGAAATAAAAGAGGTCACAAACAAATGGACGAACATTCCATGCTCACGGATAGGAAGAATCAATATCGTGAAAATGGCCATACTGCCCAAGGTAATTTATAGATTCAATGCCATCCCCATTAAGCTATCAATGACTTTCTTCACAGAACTGGAAAAATCTACTTTAAAGTTCATATGGAGCCAAAAAGGAGCCCTCATTGCCAAGACAATCCTAAGCCAAAAGAACAAAGCTGTAAGAACCACACTACCTGACTTCAAACTATACTGCAAGGCTACAGTAGCCAAAACAGTATGGTACTAGTACCAAAACAGAGATATAGACCAATGGAACAGAACAGAGCCCTCAGAAATAATACCACACATCTACAACCATCTGATCTTTGACAAACCTGACAAAAACAAGAAATGGGGAAAGGATTCCCTATTTAATAAATGGTGCTCGGAAAACTGGCTAGTCATATGTAGAAAGCTGAACCTGGATCCCTTCCTTACGCCTTATACAAAAATTAATTCAAGATAGAGACCTATAACCATAAAAACCCTAGAAGAAAACCAAGGCAATACCATTCAGGACATAGGCATGGGCAAGTACTTCATGTCTAAAACACCAAAAGCAATGGCAACAAAAGCCAAAATTGACAAATGGGATCTAATTAAACTAAAGAGCTTCTGCACAGCAAAAGAAACTATCATCAGAGTGAACAGGCAACCTACAGAATGGGAGAAAATTTTTGCAATCTACTCGTCTGACAAAGGGCTACTATCCAGAACCTACAAAGAACTCAAATAAATTTACAAGAAAAAGACAAACAACCCCATCAAAAAGTGGGTAAAGGATATGAACAGACACTTCTCAAAAGAAGACATTTATGCAGCCAACAGACACACGAAAAAATGCTCATCATCACTAGCCATCAGGGAAATGCAAATCAAAGCCACAATGAGATACCATGTCACACGAGGTAGAATGGAAATCATTAAAAAGTCAGAAAACAATAGGTGCTGGAGAGGATGTGGAGAAATAGGAACACTTTTACACTGTTGGTGGGATTGTAAACTAGTTCAATCGTTGTGGAAAACAGTGTGACAATGCCTCAAGGATCTAGAACTAGAAATACCAGTTGACCCAGTCATCCCATTACTGGGTATATACCCAAAGGATTATAAATCATGCTGCTATAAAGACACATGCACACATATGTTTATTGCGGCACTATTCACAATAGCAAAGACTTGGAATCAACCCAAATGTCCATCAATGACAGATTGGATTAAGAAAAAGTGGCACATATACACCATGGAATACTATGCAGCCATAAAAAAGGATGAGTTCATGTCCTTTGTAGGGACATGGATGAAGCTGGAAACTATCATTCTTAGCAAACTATCACAAGTACAGAAAACCAAACACCGCATGTTCTCACTCATAGGTGGGAATTGAACAATGAGAACACTTGGACACAGGAAGGGGAACATCACACACCGGGGCCTGTCATGGGATGGTGGGAGGGGGGAGGGATAGCATTAGGAGATATACCTAATGTAAATGATGAGTTAATGGGTCCAGCACACCAACATGGCACATGTATACATATGTAACACATCTGCACATTGTGCACCTGTACCCTAGAACTTAAAGTATAATAAAAAATAAATAAATAAGAAAAAAAATTCCAGTATATAATGATAAAAGGATCAATTCAACAAGAATATAATTTATATGCACCAAACACTTGAGCCCCTAGATTGTCAAAACCATTATTACTAGACCTAAGAAATGAGATAGACAGCAACAAAATAATAGTGGGATAATTCAATTCAGCACAGATAGTACTAGAGAGAACTTCAAGACAGAAAGCAAAAAGAGAAACAATGGACTTAAATGATACATGATAATAAACAGACTCAATGAATATTTACAGACTATTCTAACCAAAATCTTCAGCATATACAGTCTTCTCATCAGTGCATGTAACATTCTCTAAGAGAGACCGTACTCAACAAGTATCAGTAAATTTTTAAAAATTAAAATCATTTCAAGTATCTTGTCACACTATACTAGAATAAAATAGGGAATCAACTTCAAAAGGAAGCTTCAAAACTATGCAAATACATGGAAATTAAAGAATATGCTCTGGAATGATATCTGGATTAACAATGAAATCAAGAGAAAAATTTAGGAATTATTGTATTTATTATTTTAATTAAACAATAATAATGAGACAAGTTATCAGAACCTCTGAGTTATGGCAAAAGCAGTGCTGAGGAAAAGCACTAAATGCCTACATCAAAAAGTCTGAAAGAATAAAAAGTGAAAATGTAATGTCACACCTTGAGAAACTGGAGAAATAAAACCAAACTAAACCCAAAGCTAGAAGAAGAAAAGAAGTAACAAAGATAAGAGCAGAGCTAAATGAAATTCAAACAAAAAACAATATGAAAAATCAATGAAACAAAAAACTGGGATTTTTTTGTAAAAACAAACAAAATGAAGAGACTATTAGCTAGATTAATCAAGAAAAGAAGAGACAAGACTCAAATAAGCTCAATTAGAAATGAAGCTGGAGACATTCCAACCAACACCCCAGAAAAACAAAAGATCATTCAAAACTATTATGAACAATGAACATCTTTTATCGAGACTACTACATACCAGAAAACCTAGTGAAAATGAATGAATTGCTAGAAACATAAAACCCTCTTAGATTAAATCCAGAAAAAAATAGAAACGTTGAACAGAGCCATAAGGTGTGGAGGAGCCCCCTCCCCCAAGCCAAAGGAGGCAGTGAGTGAGTGTGCTACCCAGCCAGGGAAACTGTGCTTTTTCCACGGAACAATGCATTCCATGGATTGGAAGATCCTACCTGCGAACTCACACCACAGGGCCTAGCATCCCAACCCTGGAATGTGCAGACTCTTAACAGTCTCTCAGTTGGAATCTGGTTAAGCCCACCAAACTCCTGAGGGGAAGGGCTACCAGCACCATGGCTGGCTGCAGCTGCCATGTGCAGCCGTATAGGGTGTCTTGACAACTCTATTGATGTCTAATGATGTCTAAGCTGTTAGAGCTCCTTGGGGGAGTGGCAGCAGCCAGCACTGGGACTCACAACTGCCTAACACACTAAGCTCCCTGGGTTGGGGAAGGGTGGCACCCATCTCTATAAGTCCCAGGCTGGGCTTTTCCCCTGCTGGAGCCAGGGAGGCTGGATGGCTTGGTCCCAAGGCTTGCCCTTCACAGCCCAACACACCAGATGTTGCAGTCTGAAGCCAGAGTGCCTTTTCAGGCCTAACCCTGACCCATCCTTCCTCACTGGGTGAGGGCTTCCCTGCAGGAACTCCAATAACTTGAGCCAGAGGCTCAGAGACAGAACCTGGATCCCCTTGGTCCGGAGTCCATAGGGGGATGGGTGGCCACAGTCTCTGCGAACCAGCAGACTTAGCCTTTCCTCCTGGTAGTTCCAAGGAATCTGGGTAGCCCAGACAAGTGAGTTTCCCCCAAGCGAGGCACACCCCCTCCACTAAGGGACAAAGTACTTCATTAAAGAGGTCCTGTTTCCTGTGCCACCAAACTGGGTGAGACCCTCCAACAAGAGTTGTCAGACACCCTATACAGGAGTGATCCTACTGGCATCAGCTTGGTGCCTCTCGAGGTCAGAGGTCCCAGAAGAAGGAGGAGGCACCCATCTTTGCTGTACTCCAGCCACCTTGAGTGACATCTCCAGGCGCAGGAGCAAATCAGATGAATAGGGCTTAACATGAACCCCCAGCAAACTTCAGCAGCCCTATAGAAGGGGGACCTGACAATTGAAAGAAAAACAAATAAGCAGAAAGCAACAACAACAGCATCAACAACAACAACAACAACAAAACCCCCACAAAACCTCCATTCAAGGGCCAGCAGCCTCAAAGACTGAAACTAGATTAACTCATAAAGATGAGAAAGAATCAACAAAAAAATTCTGAAAACCCCAAAGGCCAGAGTGCCTCTTTTCCTCCACATGATCGCAATGTCTCTCCATCAAGGGCACAGAACTGGACAGAGGATCAGATGAATGAATTGAGAGAAGTAGGCTTCAAAAGATGGGTAATGAAAAACTACGTTGAGCTAAAGGAACATGTTCTAACCCAATGCAAAGAATTTAAGAACCTTGATAAAAAGTTAGAGGAATTGCTAACTAGGATAACCAGTTTAGAGAGGAACATAAACAACCTGATGGAGCTGAAAAACACAGCACGAGGACTTCGTGAAGCATACACAAGTATCAATAGCCGAATCAACCAAGCAGAAAGGATATCAGCATTTGAAGTCTACCTTGATGAAATAAGGTATGCAGACAAGACTAGAGGAAAAAGAATGAAAATGAATGAACAAAGCCTCCAAGAAATATGGGATTTCATAAAAAGACCAAACCTCCGATTGATTGGAGTACTAGGAGGAGATGGGGAGAATGGAAACAAGCTGAAAAACACACTTCAGGATACTATCCAGGAGAACTTCCCCAACCTAGCAAGACAAGCCAACATGCAAATTCAGGAAATACAGAGAACACCATTAAAATACTCCACAAGATCAACCCAAAGACACATAATCATCAGATTATCCAAGATTGAAATGAATGAAAAACTGTTAAGGGCAGTCAGAGAGAAAGACCAGGTCACCTATAAACAGAAGCCCATCAGACAACAGTGGACCTCTCACCAGAAACTCTACAAGCCAGAAGAGATTTGGGGCCAATATTCAACATTCTTAAAGAAAAAAATTTCAACCCAGAATTTCATATCCAGCCAAACTAAGCTTCATAAGCAAAGGGGAAATAAAATCCTTTCCAGACAAGCAAATGCTGAGAGATTTCGTTACCACCAAGCCTGCCCTGCAAGAGCTCCTGAAAGAAACACTAAATATGGAAAGGAAAGCCAGTACCAGCCACTGCAAAAACACACCAAAATATAAAGATCAATGACACTACTAAGAAACTAAATCAACTAGTGTGCAAAATAACCAAATAGCAGCCTGATGACAGGATCGAATTCACACATAACAATACTAACCTTAAATGTAAATGGGCTAAATGCCCCAATTAAAAGACACAGATGGGCAACTTGGATAAAGAGTCAAGATCCATCGGTGTGCTGTATTCAGGAGACACATCTCATGTGCAAAAACGCACATAGGCTCAAAATAAAGGAATGGAGGAAAATGTGTCAAGCAAATGGAAAGAAAAAAAAAGGAGGGGTTGCAATGCTAGTCTCTGGCAAAACAGACTTTAAATCAACAAAGATAAAAAAAGACAAAGAAGCATTACATAATGGAAAAGCATAATGGTAAAGCATTACGTAATGGTAAAGGGATCAGTTCAACAAGAAGAGCTAACTATTCTAAATATATATGCACTCAATACAGGAGCACCTGGATTCATGAAACAAGTTCTAAGAGACCTACAAAGACACTTAGACTCCCATACAATAATAGTGGGAGACTTTATCACCCCACTATCACTATTAGACAGATCAACAAGACAAAAAATTAAGAAGAATATTCAGGACTTGAACTCAGCTCTGGATCAAGTGGACCTAGTAGACATCTACAGAACTCTCTACCCCAAATCAACAGAATATACATTCTTCTCAGTGCCACATGGCACTTATTCTAAAATCGACCATAAAATTGGAAGTAAAACACTCCTCAGCAAATGCAAAAGAACTTACATCATAATAAACGGTCTCTCAGACCACAGTGCAATCAAATTAGAACTCAGGATTGAGAAACTCACTTAAAACCACACAATTACATGGAAATTGAACAACATGCTCCTGAATAACTCCTGGGTAAATAATGAATTTAAGGCAGAAATCAAGAAGTTCTTTGAAACCAATGAGAACAAAGAGACAACATACAAGAATCTCTGGAAGACAGCTAAAGCAGTGTTAAAGGGAAATTTATATCACTAAATGCACACATCAGAAAGCTTGAAACATCTCAAATCGATACCCTAACATACAATTTAAAAAGCTAGACAGTCAAGAACCAAATCAATCCAAAAGCTAGCAGAAGACAAGAAATACCTAAGATCAGAGAAGAATTGAAGGAGATAGAGACACAAAAAACCCTCTAAAACATCAATGAATCCAGGAGCTGTTTTTTTTTTTTTTTTGAAAAAACTAATAAAATAGATAGACTACTAGCTAGACTAATAAAGAAGAATTGAGGGAAGAATCAAATAGACACAATAAAATATGATAAAGGAGATATCACCATTGACCCCACAGAAATACAAACTACCATCAGAGAATACTATAAACACCTCTATGCAAATAGACTAGAAAATCTAGAAGAAATGGATAAATTCCTGGATGCATACACTCTCCCAAGACTAAACCAGGAAGAAATCAAATCCCTGAATAGACCAATAACAAGTTTTGAAATTGAGGCAGTAATTAATATCTTACTAACAAAGAAAGCCCAGGACCAGACGAATTCACAGCTGAATTTGATGGGGAACTGGTACCATCCCTTTTGAGACTATTCCAAACAATTGAAAAGGAGAGAATCCTCCCTAACTCATTTTATGAAGCCAGAATCATTCTGATACCAAAACCAGAAAGACACACATACAAAAAAAAATTTCAGGCCAATATTCCTGATGAATATGGATGTGAAAATCCTCAATAAAATACTGGCAAGCTGAATCCAGCAGCACATCAAAAAACTTACCTACCATGATTAAGTCAGCTTCATCCCTGGGATGCAAGGCTGGTTCAACATATGCAAATCAATAAACATAATCCATCACATAAACAGAAGCAAAGACAAAAACTACACAATGATCTCAATAGATGCAGAAAAGGCCTTTGATAAAATTCAACATCCCTTCATGTTAAAAATTCTCAATAAACTAGATATTGATGGAACATATCTCAAAATAATAAGAGCTATTTATGACAAATCCACAGCCAATATCATATTGAATGGGCAAAAGCTGGAAGCATTCCCTCTGGAAACTAATACAAGACGAGGATGCCCTCTCTCACCACTCTTATAAAATATAGTATTGGAAGTTCTGGCCAGAGTAATCAGGCAAGATAAAGAAATAAAGGGCATTCAAATAGGAAGAGAGGAAGTCAAACTGTCTCTGTTTGCAGATGACATGATTTCATATTTAGAAAAAACCATCATCTCAGCCCCCAAACTCCTAAAACTGATAAGCAACTGCAGCAAAGTCTCAGGATACAAAATCAATGTGTAAAAATCACAGGCGTTCCTTTACACCAACAATAGACAAGCAGAGAGCCAAATCATGAATGAACTCCCATTCACAATCGCTACAAAGAGAATACAATACCTAGGAATACAGCTAACAAGGAATGTGAAGGACCTCTTTAAGGAGAACTACAAATCACTGCTCAACAACAACAACAACAAAAAAAAAACAGAGGATGCAAACAAATGGAAAAGCATTCCATCATCATGGATAGGAAGAGTTAATATCATGGAAATGGCCATACTGCCCAAAGTAATTTATAGATTCAATGCTATTCCCATCAAACTACCATTGACATTCTTCACAGAATTAGAAAAATCTAATTTAAATTTCATATGGAATCAAAGAAGACACCATATAGCTAAGACAATCCTAAGCAAAAAGAACAAAGCTAGAGGCCTCATGCTACCTGACCTCAAACTATACTACAAGACTACAATAACCATAACAGCATGGTACTGGTACCAGAACAGACATATACACCAAAGGAGGAGAACAGAGACCTCTGAAATAATACCACACATCTACAACCATCTGATCTTCGACAAACCTACCAAAAAAAAAGCAATGGGGAAAGGATCTCCTATTCGCTAAATGGTGCTGGGAAAACTGGCTAGCCACATGCAGGAAACTGAAACTGTACCCCTTCCTTACACCTTATAAGAAAATTAACTAGAGATGGATTAAAGACTTAAATGTAAAACCCAAAACCATAAAAACCCAAGAAGAAAACCAAGGCAATATCATTCAGGACACAGGCATGGGCAAAGACTTCATGACAAAAATGCCAAAAGCAATTGCAACAAAAGCCAAAATTGACAAATGGGATCTAATTAAACTAAAGAGCTTCTGCACAGCAAAAGGAACTATCATCAGAATGAACAGGCAGCCTACAGAATGGGAGAAAATTTTTGCAATCTACCCATCTGACAAAGGTCTAATACCCAGAATTTACAAAGAACATAAACAAATTTACAAGAAAAAAACAACCCCATCAAAAAGTTGGCAAAGCATATGAACAAACACTTCTCAAAAGAAGACAATTATGCAGCCATCAAACACATGAAAAAAGGCCTAACATCACTGTTTGTCAGAAAAGTGCAAATCAAAACCACAACGGGATACCATCTCACACCAGTCACAATGGTGATTATTAAAAAGTCAGAAAACAATAGACGCTGGCAAAGCTATGGAGAAATAGGAACGTTTTTATACTGTTGGTGGAAATGTAAATTAATTCAACCTTGTGGAAGACAGTACAGTGATTCCTCAAGGATTTAGAACCAGAAATACCATTTGACCCAGCAATCCTATTACTGGGTATATACTCAAAGGAATATAAATCATTCTACTGTAAAGACACATGCACACATATGTTTATTGTTGCACTATTTACAATAGCAAAGGCATGGAACCAACCCAAATGCCAATAGACTGGATAAATAAAATGTGGTACATATACACTGTGGTATACTATGCAGCCATAAAAAGGAATAGAATCATGTCTTTTGCAGGGACATGGATGAAGCTGGAAGCCATCATCCTCAGCAAACTAACACAAGAACAGAAAAATAATGCATGTTCTCACTCATAAGTGGGAGTTGAACAATGAGAACACACGTGGACACAGAGAGGGGAACAACACACACAGGGGCTTGTTGGGGGGTGGGGGTTGAAGGGAGGGAACTTAGAAGATGGGTTGGTAGGTGCAGCAAACCACCATGGCACACATATACCTATGTAACAAACCTGCACATTCCGCACATGTAGTATGTTTTTTTTTTAGAAGAAATAAAAAACAATTCTAGAAGACAACATTGGAAAAACTCTTCTAGACATTTGTGTAGGCAAAGAATTTATGACTAAGACCCCAAAAGCAAGTGCAACAAAAATATAAATAAATGGGGCCTAATTAAACGAAAAAGCTTCTGCACAGCAAAACAAGTAATCAACAGAGTAAAAAGATAACTCATAGAGTGGGAGAAAATATGTGCAAACTATATATCCAATAAAGGACTAGTATCCATAATCTATAAGGAACTCAAACAAATCACCGAGAAAAAAAAATAATCACATTAAAAAATGGGCAAGATTCTAGACTTCGAGCTAATGCTGTGATGAGATGAAGCTTTGGTAGACTTAGGATACAATTAATGAGGTGTATGCATTACTTGGAGCCAGAGAGGAATCTACAGTAACTGGTCTATAAGAAGAACCCCAATGAGCATTACCTCGTGGTATTCATGCACTGGTGTAGTTTCCTCCCAAAATGTACCAGGGTTCATCTATATGACCAGTAGAATATGCCACTAGTGATGGTATGTCATTTCTAAGATGATGCTTTGTGGCACTCAAGGGTTAGCCTTCAGGGAAACATAGAGTTTGGAATTTGAAAATTTAGAAACTGAAGCAACTTTTATTCTGGTAGTTACATGCTCTCATTACTGATTCTCTATATATTTCTAATAATAATTAATTTAATTAAATATCTTCTTATTCTCACCATAAAAAAAAATGGGCAAAAGGACATGCATAGACATTTCTTAAAAGTACATCAACAAATGGCCAACAAACATGAGAAAAAAACGGTCAACATCAGTAATCACCAGGGAAATGCAAATTAAAACCACAATTAGATTCCAGCTTACTTCTGCAAGAATGTCCATTTTTAAAAATGAAAAAAAGATATTGACCTGAATGTGGGGAAAAGGAAATGCTTATACACTGCTGGCAGGAATGTAAATTAGTATAACTTCTTTGGAAAACAGTATGGAGATTACTGAAAGAGCTAAAAGTGGATCTACTGTTGGATCTAGCAATCTCACTACTGCGTATCTACCTAAAGGAAAAGACACATGCACACATATGTTTATATCAGCACAATCTACAATTGCAAGGATATAGAACCAACCTAAGTGCCCATCAACTAATGAGTGGATAAATAAAATGTGGTTATATACACCATGGAATACTACTTAGCCATTAAAAAGAACAAAATAATGTCTGCTGCAGCAATTTGGATGGAGCTGGAGGCCATTATTCTAAGTGAAGTAACACAGGATTGGAAAACCAAAAACCATATATTCTCATTTACAAGTGGGAGCTAAGTTATGAGTAAGCAAAGGCATATAGAGTGACCTAATGGAGTTTAGAGTCTCAGAAGGGAGAGGGTGGGAGGTGGTCCAGGGATAAAAACACATACATTAGGTACAATGTACACTACTCAGGTGACGGGTGTGCTACAATATCAGAATTTACTACTCTACAATTCATCCACGTAACCAAAAACCACATGTGCCCAAAAACTACTGAAATTATTTTTAAAAAGATTCCTCCGCTTAAAGAAATGATTCTGAAACAATGGTATATCTACATGCAAAAAAATAATCCAGACACAGACTTCACACCTTTTACACACACAAAAATAAATAAATAATAAGCCTACATGTAAATTGTAAAACTATAAAGCTCCTAGAAGATCACAGAAGAAAATCTAGGTGACTTTGATTTGGCTATAACTTTTTAGATAAAACACCATAAAGCATCATGAAAGAAAAAAACTGACAAATGGACTTAATTAAAATTAAAGATATGTGCTCTGCAAAAGACACTGTTAAGAGAATGAACTCATGCCTGTAATCCCAGTAATCCCAGCACTTTGGGAGGCTGAACCAGGCTAATCACTTGAGCACAGGAGTTTGAGATCAGCCTGGGCAACATGCCAAAACTCCATCTCTACAAAAAATTTGCCAGGCGTGGTGGCACACCCCTGTGGACACAACTAGTCGGGAGGTGAGGCAGGACAATCGATTGAGCCTGGGAGGTTGAGGCTGTAGTGACCCATGATTGAGTCACTGCACTCCAACCTGGGCGACAGAAGGAGACCTTGTCTCAAAAAAAAAAAAAAAAAAAAAAAAAATGAGAGAGACAGAATGAGAGAGAGAATGAAAAGACAATCGACTGAAGAAAATACTTGCAAAACACACCGATAGAGAACTTATATCCGAAATGTACAAAGAACATTTAAAACTCAACAATAAGAAAACAAACACCCAATTAAAAAGTGGACAAAAGATTTAAACAGATACTTCCCTAAATAAAACGGCAAATAAACAAATGAATGCATGCTCAATATCATATGACATTCGATAATTATAAATTAAAACAATGAGATTATCATTACACATCTATTAGAATGGTGAAAATCCAAAAAGCAGACAATACCAAATGCTAGTGGAGATGTGGATCAACAGATACTCTTATTCATTGCTGGTTGGTGTGTGAAAGTTAAACCAACTTCATCTTGGCAGCTAATCTGTCATGCTGGTTTCTGATTAACCCCTGTTCCAGGAAGGCCTCTAAGATTTCCAGTTTATTGTTCCTTGTGTAAGTGCAGGTACTTATCGCAAATCTTGGCCTTAGGTCAGACAATCTTGATGTTATCATACTGCAATTGTGCTACACATTCATTCTCAACCATCCCTCCTGATGATATACAAGCTCTGGGTCTGGAAGGTAACTGCAGTGATCCACTATCTTGTCTTGCCTCCACCCAAGACACAGACATGACTTCTGTTTGTAAGTCCTCATTAAATGTTTCTTTCTAAGGAACTAGGTTTATCAGGCCCTTTCTTCATTCTCTCAGCTGCCTTGGACTTTGGGGTAGATTTGCAAGGACCTGCCCACCACGAAACCTGGTGAGAATGCACAAATGATACAGCCACTTTGGAAGATAGTTCGGCAGTTTCTTACAAGCCTAAATATAGTCTTACCAAATGATCCAGTAATCATATTCCTAGGTAATTAGTCAATTGAGTTGAAAATGTATGGCCATGCAAAAACCTGCAAACAAATATTTATAGCAGCTTTATTTATAATTGCCAAAAACTGGAAAGAGCTAAGATGCCCTTCAAAAAATGAATGGGTAAACTGTGTTATAATAAAACATTATTTAGTGATAAAAAGAAATGAAGCATCAACCTATGAAAAGACATGCATATTACTAAATGCATATTGCTAGGTGAAAGAAGAAAATGTGTAAATGCTACCTACTATATTATTTTCATATAACATCCTGGAATAGGCAAAACTATTGAGACAGTAAAAATGGTCAGTTGTTGGCAGAGGTTTGTAGGTGGCAGTGAGGAACAGAATTTATAAATGAAGCACAGAGGATTTTAGGGGACTGAAAATATTCTGTATGATACTCTAATGGTAGGCACATGAAATTATACATTTGTCAGACCCATAGAATATACAACACACAGAGAGAATCCTAATGTAAGCTATCAATTTTAGTTAATAATGGTATATCGATGTTGATTAATCAGTCATAGCAAATAATTGTATTAGTATTACAACAAATTAATAATTGTATTAGTTTGCTAGGGCTGACAAAACAAAGTCTACTATGGGCTGGGTGGCATAAACAACAGAAATTTATTTTCTCACATTTCTGGAGGCCAGAAGTCTGAGACCAAGATGTCCGCAAGCTCTGGCTACTATTACAAAATACCAAAAACTGGGTGACTTAAACAGCAGACATTATTTCTTACAGTTCTGGCGGCTGGGATGTCCAAGATCAGGATACCAGCATGATCGAGTTCTGTTAAGGGCTCTCTTCCTGGCTTGCAGACTGCCATCTTCTTGCTGTGTCCTCACAGAGAGAAGACAGAGAGTTCTAGAGTCTTTTCTTATACAAGCATTAATCCTATTATGAAGGTTCTATCCTCATGAACTCATCTAAATCTAATCACCTCCCAAAAGTTACACCTTCAAATATCATCACATTGGGGGCTAGGGCTAGGGGCAGGAGAGTGACACAGCTGAGTCCAAAGCAATTGGTTTTTCGTTTTTAAGTTCTTTCTTTTCCTTCCTTCCTTCCTTCCTTCCTTCCTTCCTTCCTTCCTTCCTTCCTTCCTTCCTTCCTTCCTTCCTTCCTTCCTTCCTTCCTCCCTCCCTCCCTCCATCCCTCTCTCCCTCCCTCCCTTTCTTCTTTCTTTCTTTCTTTCCTCTCTCTCTCTCTTTCCTTCCTTTCCTTTCTTTCTTTCTTTTTTTTCTTTTTCTTTCCTTTCTCCTTTCTTTTTCAGACGAAGTTTCACTCTTGTGATGCAATGACGTAATCTCTGCTCACTGCAACTTCCGCCTCCAGGGTTCGAGCGATTCTTCTGCCTCAGCCTCCCGAGTAGCTAGGATTACAAACATGCGCCACCACACCTGGCTAATTTTTTGTATTTTTAGGAGAGACAGGGTTTCACCATGTTGGCCAGGCTAGTCTCGAACTCCTGACCTCGGGTGATGCCTCCACCTCAGGCTCCCAAAGTGCTGGAATTACAGACGTGAGCCACTGTGCCTGGCCAGCAATTGGTTTCTTCTGAAGCTTTTCTTCTTGATTTATAGATGACCAGATTCTCCATGTGTATTCATAATATCTTCCTCCTGTACCTGTCTATGTCCAAAGTTCCCCTTGTTATAAGGACACAAATCATAAAAAATTAAGTATGACTCTAATAACTTCATTTTAATTTAATTACCTCTTCAAATCCCCTATTTACAAGTATCATCACATTCTGATGTAATGGGGGCTAGGACTTCAACATATCAATTTAGGGGAAATACAGCTCAGTCCGTGATAGTAAATAATTCAAGGTATTAATAACAAGGAGAACTATAAGTGGTAGAGAGAGATAGTGTATGGAAATTATCTGTACTATCTGCTCAATTTTCTGTAAATCTAAACCTACTGCACAATTTATCCAAGTAACAAAAGTGCACCTGTATCCCTTAAATTTATAAATATAAAAAAATGTTAATTTTAAATAACGGCATGCAACAGGAATGGAAAGAAGCGATCTTTAGCAACCATGTACCATATAACATTAGATTTATTGCTCACTGGTTGAATCATGGTACCCAGTTACTGCCTAATAATGAATCATTGTCAATGTAAAAGGGAAACTCTGATGGTATTCTTCACTTCTGAGTCAAGTCCTGCCCATGCCAACATTTTTGTTGACTTGTATTAAGGATGTTTTTCACATGTTTATCAGAGACAAAACAAATACAAATATTGGAAGAATGATAAAATCTGATTAGGCCAAAATAGGAACCGAATGCACTAAGTAAAATTTTACCCAGAAGAAAAGTAAAGCCCAATACTCAAATGTTATGTACTGCTTAGGCATGCAAAGAAATATTTGGGAATTTGAACTCTGCATTCATGGTAATAGTTATCGATGGAGCAAATAGGAGGGGGATGTAAAGGGACAGGAGTGCACAGGGAATTCTTCCATGAGAACATGGTTGCTTATGAAATATTTCTTTGTGGCTTTTGGTACATCTCAAATATTTCAAATACAATAAAATGTTAAAGACTAGTGTAGTAGGTAGAATAGTGAGCCCTATAAAATTTCCAGGCCCTAATCTTTAGAACCTGTGAATATGTTACTATATGTGGCAAAAGGGACTTTGTAGATGTGATTCAAGTTGGGGACTTTGATACAGAGAGATTATCCTGTAGTATCTAGGTAGGCTTTATGTAATTAAATGGGTTCATAAAAGTGGAATTGGAAGGTAAAAGGCTCAGTCATAGATAAGCAATGAAAGAATAAAAAGAGCCTATTCTCATCACGTGAGAGACTTGTCTCATCTTTTCTGGCTTTGAAGACACAAAAAGGGGCCACAAGCCATACAGTACACAGGTAACCTTTAGAAGTTGGAAACGCCCTTCAGCAGACAACCAGCAAAGCCTAAGAGCTGAAGTAAGATTTTTTTCCAACTGATGTTTTCTTATTAACATATTAAGATTATTTAATTGACAAATTAAAAATGTATATATGCAAGGTGTACAATGTGATGCTTTGATATACATATAAATTGTGTAATGATTACCACGATCAAATTAACACATTACCACCTACAGTTACTCTTTATGTGTATGTGTGTGTGTGTATGTGTGTGTGTATGTGAGTGTGTAGGATGACGGCACTTAGAATCTGCTCTCTTATTGAATTTTAAGAAAATAATAGAATATATTAACTACAGTCACCATCCTATATGATAGATCCCCAGACCTTATTCATCTTACAACTGAAAGTTTGTCGCCGTTGACCAACATCTCCCCACTTCTCCCACCCCAGAAGCTGGCAGCCATTGCTATACTCTCTACTTTGAGGAATTCAACTTTTATAGATTCCACATATAAGTGAGATTATACAATATGTGTCTTTCTGTGTCTGATTTATTTCACTTAGCATAATGCCCTCCGGATTCATCCATGTTGTGACAAATGGCAGAATTTCCTTCATTTTTGAGGCTGAATAATATTTCATTATGTGTGCATTATATGTAAAATGTATGCACATACATACACACACCACCACCACTACCAGCACATTTTCTTCATCCATACATCCATTAACAGACACTTAGGTTATTTCTATATCTTGGCTATTGTGAATAATGATTCAATGAATGTATCTTGAAGATATCTCTTCAAGAAACTGATTTCATTTTTTTTGGATATATGCCCAAAAGGGGGATTACTAGACCATAGGATAGTTCTATTTTGAATTTTTTGAGGAAATGTCATACTGTTTTCCATAATGACTTCAACAATTTACATTCCTGCCAAAAGTGTAATCTTCTTTTCTCCATACCCTCACCAGCACTTCTTATCTCCTTTTTAATAATAGCCATTCTGACAGGTGTGAAGTGGCGTGTAGCTGTGGTTTTGATTTGCATTTCCCTACAGATTTGTGATGCTGAGCACCTTTTCATATACCTGTTGACCTTTTTTATGTCTTCTTTGGAAAAATATCCATTCAGGTCCTTTGCCCATTTTTTACTTGGGTTTTTTTGTTGTTGTTGTTGTTATTGAGTTTTGTGAGCTCCTTGTATATTTTATATTTGGCAATTGCTCAAAAAATTGAACACAGATCTACTATATAATCTGGTCATTCCATTACTTGATATTTGTCCAAGAAGAATAAAAACATTATGTCCACAAAAATGTTTGTACATGAATGTTTAGAGCAGCTCTACTCATAATGCTTAAAACTGGAAACAACTCAAATACACATCAATAAGTGAATAGATAAACAATGTTAGTACTTACTCATCAGCAAAAATAATGAATAACTGGAATATGCAAAAAGATGCATAAATTTCAAAATAATTAGGCTGATTGAAAGAATAGAGACACAAAAGAATATGTACTGCACGGTTTCATTAATATAAAACTCTAGACAATGCAAACTAATCTATAATGACCGAAAGTAGATGTGGTGCCTAGGGCCAGTGGCAGAAGGAAGAGCACAATGCAAAATGACATGAGGAAACTTTTGGGGTGTTAGAAATGTTTCCTATCTTGATTGTCATGGTGGCTTTACAGATGTAAATGTATGTGAATCCACCAAATTGCACATTTTAAATAAACAAATTTTATTGTACATAAATTATCTCAATAATGTTGATACAAATAAAACCCGGAAGCAGCGTGTATTCTATTTTCTTTTCTTTTCTTTTTCTTTTTTTTTTTTTTTTTTTTTTTTTTTTTTTTTTTTTTTTTGAGATGGAGTCTCACTCTGTCGCCCAGGCTGGAGAGCAGTGGCTTGATCTCGGCTCACAGCAACCTCCGTCTCCCGGGTTCAAGTGATTACTGGGCTTCAGCCTCCCTGGTAAATGGGATTACAGGTGTGTGCCACCACCCCAGCTAATTTTTATATTTTCAGTAGAGACAGTGTTTCACCTTGTTGGCCAGGCTGGTCTTGAACTCCAGACCTCAAATGATCTGCCCCCTTTGGCTTCTCAAAGTCCTGGGATTACAGGCATGAGCCACTGCTCCCAAATAGAAGCAGCATATTATCCACACAGAAAATAGATCTTTCATTTGTGGGCCAAAGCCAATCTAACAGGAAAACCGAGTGGGATACGCTTTAAGTGGCATTGAGCTATCTACTTTCCAATGATAGCTCTCCTGCACGCCTGCATCAGTGTCTTGGAAAATCTATCCAAAGAGCTTCAAGAAAAAATTAATGCATAAAGTTAAACCTAAAATTCTCAACAGTAATTAGAGTCACTGTCCTGGTATATTGTACCATGACAAATTTCTTGGGGAAGTAGGCAGAATATAAATTATCAGTAGGCAAATGACTTCAGTCATTGTGCTTCTGGAAGGCATATTCTAAAATTCAAAAATATTACTCAAAAAAGTGATAGTAGTATAATTCTGTCACCTTTTAATTCTCATAGCATGGTCCTAAGTTTATCAAAAATTTATTTTAGAAGCAGGTTGAGCAGATATTCATAACTCTGGAAGTAAAAAGATTCATAGGAAGGATTGCTCAGCACTATAAAAGTACTGGGAAAAGGCAGCACAGAAGAACAGGAGAGGACTTCACTGTCAAATAAAATAATTTGCTTGGTTGTTAAAGCTCTTGATTGAGGAAATGTCATTGAATATTACATAAGATTTTACTATGAGAAAATTGTTGTCACTAATTTGAGATCTCAGAATTCTTGGTGAAAGAGTAATTCCCTTACTCTACTTTGCTATTCCCTCCTGCTACTGTCCTCTCTCCTTTGTTTCATGTTGTTTTCAGCACTTACACCAAATGCTGTGATACTTGCCTACATAGAGTTTCTCATTCAATACCATGATAGTTATAGTTACTTTCATTAGTCTTATTAAATAGATTGGAGGACAGAGAGATTAATAGGTTGCTCATATTCACACAGCTTGTAAGGAACAAAACCAGGGTTGAAATCCAGGACCAGATGGCTCCAAACACCTGATACTCATCATAAAATTGTTTGAAAGGATAAATTTTATCTCTATTTCTTCATATCTATCCCAATCTTCAGTCTCTTGCAATCTGCTGTTCACCTTTGGCATTTCATTGAACTTGTTGTATAAAGTAACCAAGGACTGGCAGCCAAATCTAATAGTCTCTTATCCACCCTTTAAGACCCAACTCAAGTGTCATCTCATCCCCCATATCTTTCCTGGCATTCCTAACACTCTGTTCTTCAAGTTGGAAATAATCTTTTCTTCTTCTACTTCCCCATATCCACTGCTATGCTGTTGACCAGATTTTTTTCATTCCTACACTTACCCATTTATTCATATAACCACTCACATATTCACTATGCATTTATTGGGAAATTATCTGTCATTCCTTTTGCTGAGTCATGAGAGTATAGAGATGATTAAAACATAATCTCTTTCCTTCTAGAGAACACAGTGTAGCCAAGGAAAAATACTGGTAAACAATAATTATAAATCAATGTGATTAGCTGCATAAAAGTGGTACATGTTAGACACAAAAAATATTTGTGGGCTAAATGCATTGTTCTTCTATTTTCAAAAACTAGGGAGAAGCATATATTTAAGGATCAGTCATTCAGATAACCATGCTAATTGTTAACATTTTTCTGGGCTAGGAAATACTATGAGTAGACTGTTTTAGTCAAATTTTATACAACAATTACGTTAAAACTTTTGGGGAGGCAGATACAGATGCCCAGTGGAAAGCATAGATTTGGAAAGTAAACATGTAATTTAGAATATTCCATATATCCACCCTCTCCTCCAGCCCTACATCCAAATTCACTGACCTGGCATATGAAATCAGATTTTCTCTTCTACATAGAGTATAGATAGCTATAGGCATTAATAAAATATTTGTATAGAAACCTTATCCAGATTTGAGATATGTACAATCTTGATGTCATGAATTCTTCAGACAGTTCTGAACCAATCATAATAATATAGGTTTTTGAGTATAGCCATTTTGTGGAATGAAACATTTAATGATCATACACACCTTGGCTGATTTTGTGTTGAGAGTATATACTAGTAAACATCTCATCTGTGGCCCATTTTTCATTTATTATACTCATAAACCCTGACAACATTTAATATCTGCTTGCTATTTAATAACATAAAATTTTTCATGATATTGAACCTGTAATCTGGATTCTCTGGCCCTGACTTCTGAAACCTAAGTGCTTAGATACCTGGAGTTATATGGATACAGTGAGAAATTGAATACAGCTTCTTGAAAGATCTATCAAAAAAGGATTCATTTTGAAATAAATAATTATGGCATGGCAGACAGGAAGAACATCAACTTTTGCCTCTTTAATCTTGGCATGAAATAATATACTTAAAGTGATAAAGTACAAAATGTAATTCTCTTGCTTTCTTTAAAAGTATTATTTTTGTTGGAAACATCACAAAACAAATGTTTATAAGATAATTATGTGTTCACCAAATGTTCATATGCTCATTAAATATCTGCCTCTGTGGAGGAGTATAAACATGTGCCGTTCTCATGGATAACTGCCCATTTTAACCTTCACTTGACAAACAGAATACAAACGAAGTGTTTCATGCTTAGCACGCAAAATAAAAAAGAACAGAAAGTTATATAGGCCTACAAGCAATGGATTTAACCTTTTAGCTTAAATAGTCTTAAACTTCCCTCTTTCAAAAAACAAAAGTTTGATGACAAGGAAAAAGTGATGGATAGACAGATACCACAGCACCTTAAATTCATTTTGCGTGCATAGACTTTCTTCTCTTCAATGATTTTATTCTATCCAAATTGAGTCAAACACTCCATTCAGACAAACCATGCTCTTTTAGAAATTATCTACACTAGTTGGCTTGATTGGCTGAAAATGTTTAGATCATGTAAGAGTTTTACAATTTGCTTCTACTTGAACTTCATACACATAAAAACAAAACCAAAATGAGAAAGATTGAAATCTGAACTGTACCTTAAATGTTTTACTTATTTTAATGTGTGAATTTTTAAAAAGGTAACATTCCTTTCAGCAACAATATAGTTGAATTTGAGTAAAGCAAGAATATGAAAGTAGATGTATTCTATATGTACAACTATCTTTTTGCATTTTTTTGCATTTTTAAATTTGAATGTCCCAAAAGGCATGGCTAACTAATAATACTATCTCATTTTACCCATTTCATTTGACACTATATGTAACAGACAATGTCCATTTCTCTCCTTTGTGGGCCTCTTTCTCTTTCTAAATTCATTCCACACTCAAGGACAATGATATACAGCTGTTTTCCTCCCACATATAATTGCCACCCTCCATGAAGCTACACTGACAGAGCCAAGAAAAGCAGAGGGCTGTGTACTCATTGAGTTAAATGAATGACATCACACTATCAATCAAGGCAATTCAGGCAAGAGCAAAATGTTGGGATTTTCCAAAACCAACAAAAAGTGTGCAACTGTTCTATAAACAAGGCTGGGCAGAGTTCAAAAGTCGAATTGTGCTGGCAATGATTACTGCAATCACGAGGCATTCCTCAGCACTCGTCATAGAAATAAACCATAACAGTCACAGCCTCTAATGTCTCTGGCCATCATCTAGTGAAAGGTTTCACTTGCCATAGTTGCAGAAGCAGAAAACCCAACAAATGAGTGACCAGGAAGCTGGGTCACTCACTTCAATTTTCTCTGTTTCTTTGAACCACATGCTCCCAAGAGTTCCTGACTGGTGACAGAGTTAGACACTTAGTTGTAGAGTATCCCCTCTGACACTAATACCTTATACATTATTGAGAGCTGATTATTAAAAGGGTACTGATACTGAATTTTAAGCTGTTGTCCATTGACCAGAGTTAGGCAGTCACTTCAGACAGAACTATGGGCAGGTTCGAATCATTTTAATGCAGCACCTATTTAAAAGTATCAAATTTATTCCTCTATCAGAACAATAAAGCCAAATTAATTTTGCTCACTGATTAATCACTTAGCAGTCATGCTCTGTTTCACCACAAACACATACACATAAAATGCATTCATATTATCACAAAAGTGTAATGGCACAAAGGGAAACAGTACATATTATAGCTGTTAACAATATGACTTTGAATTTAGTCCCAGCTCCTCCCACATGTAACCTTGAGCAAGCTATTTACTATCTCCAAGCATCATTTTCTGCATTTTAAAATGGGTACAATGCCTCTGCCTCTGTGGAGTAAAAACATGTGTTGTTCTCATGGATTACTGCCCATTTTAGCCTTCACTTGATACAGAATACAAAGTTTTTCACGCTTAGCAGTCGAAAAAAAGGACAGAAAGTTAAACAGGCCTACAAACAATGAATTTAATCTTTCAGTTTAAATAGCTTTCAACTTTCTTCTTTCAAACAAGGTTTGATCAAGAGGAAAAAGTGATGGACAATAGATACCACAGCATCTTAACTTCATTTTGCATGCATTGGCTTTTTTCTCCTCAATGATTTTATTCTAGGAATTTTTCTGTCTAAATTGGGACAGATATTTATTGGGGATTAAATGATACAATGCAATACAGTACCTACTAAATTGGAATGTACTAAACACTCAAAAACTGCCACCTAGTGGTAGTGGTGGTAATATATGTGGTGGTCTACATACACTGATACTTCTCACCAAAATGTGGAAATTGATCTTTCTTTCCTTGAATATGCGTGAGCCTTACTGATTCGCTTTTGTCAAATAGTATATGGCAGCAATGATGCTGTGAGATTTCTGATGTTGTAAGAGGCAAATACAGCTTCTACTTTGCTCTGTGTGTGTGTGTGTGCGCGCGCGCGTCTGTCTCTTTGTCTCTCTCTCTTTTACTGCATGTCCTTGGAATGTACACACTGCCATATATATATATATATATATATATATATATATATATATATATATATTCCAGCTGAGAGTCCCATCTAAGGTTTCAACCTACAGCCAGCATCGACTGCCAGACATGTGAATGAGACATCACATAATTCTAGCCTTCGTTCAGCGTTTAAACTTCCCTTAGCTGACACCAAGCAGAGTAGAAATGAGTCGTTCTCTCTAAGTCCTGTCCAAATTGCAGATTCATGAGAAAAATAATGTTGTTGCTGAGGTTAAGCCACTAAATTTGAGAGTTGTTTTTTAAATAGCAAAAAACAAGTGGAACATCATCTAAACAACATGGGGACATAACCATATGTCACTTGATGGCTGTAACAACTCTAAAAAATATGATCAGTAACTCCTTTTATAGATTTGGCCAACTGAAATTCAGAGGCATTAACTACTTTGTACAATATCACTCAACTAATAGGTGATGGAGTGAAATTTGGACTTAACCTTTGTCCTATGTGACAATACATAGGATTCCCCTGAGATTTTATTTTCTTTCCTAAGACAAGTTGATATCACACTTGGTTATCACATCTATAGGACTCCCTTACTTTTCTTCCCAAAATATTTATTGACACTCTGCAGAGAGCTTGAGATACAGAAAAAGATCTACTCCATCAAATAGTTAATTATCTAATAATAAAGATGGTTAGAAACTTATGATTAATTGAAAGCCATAGTTAGCGAAAAATGGCAATGACACAACACGAACCAATAGCAAATATCACTCTTGGAGAATCACTAAAGAGCTGGCAATAATAGTACAGCTACATGGTAGAGGTGTTTGTCAGGCATGAGGAGAGTTGCTTGGAGCAGATCATGGGTCGAAGGATGAAATACTAAAAAAAGAGCTTTCATTACTTCTATCCCTGGGCAATGGGAACAGTATAGAATGGACAATTTTGAACTATGTAATGGGAAACAAATGGCCATCCGTGGGAATAAATAGACATTTTATAATTGGGGGTGGTAAATAAAGTAATATTAATAATTCAGGAAACTATAGGCAGTAGAAGAGACACAGAGGGCAAAGACCAGAAACTTATCTAAAATCCTATTAACATACTAAATACAAACATAGCAGTATAATATTTTTGAAATATGAACTACTGCTTTCTTTTTTGCCTCTCCCTCCTCCCATCAGGTTTTTGACCTTATGCAATTTTGAATCAATGAAACAGTGAGAGTTAATAAAAGTAGCTACCCTTTATGGAGAACAAACTATTAAGCAGGCACATCCCTAGTGGACTTTACATCCATTATTTTATTTAACCCCAATAACAGTGTTCTGATGGAGGTATTGCTAGTGTCCTCATTTTATAGATGAAGGAACTGAGCCACAAATGTTGAGAGCATTGCCAAGGTCAAACTGCCCTGGGTACTTGGTGGAGATGGGACTGGAACCCAGGCTGTCAGTCTCTAAAGGACATCCTCTTAATCTCTAATTTATATTGTATTATATAAAGTATTTAGTCTAGTTTTAATATCATTAGAGGACATCATGAAAGATATTTTTAATATTCCTTTCTAGATATTTTATGCAAATGATGCCAGAAATTATTTATATTCTTTGTCAAAGTGAGCATGAATTATGTCCATGTAATTTTTTTTTTTTTTTGAAGTGGAGTCTGGCTCTCTCACCCAGGCTGGAGTGCAGTGGCGCCATCTCGGCTCACTGCAAGCTCCGCCTCCTGGGTTCACGCCATTCTCCTGCCTCAGCCTCCCTAGTAGCTGGGACTACAGGTGCCGGCCACCATGCCTGGCTAATTTTTTTGAATTTTTTTAGTAGAGACGGGGTTTCACTGTGTTAGCCAGGATGGTCTTGATCTCCTGACCTCATGATCCGCCCCCCTCAGCCTCCCAAAGTGCTGGGATTACAGGCATGAGCCACCGTGCTCAGCCATGTCCATGTCATTTTATCTGTACTTTGCTGAGAGTATAATCTCAGGCACCTAGTATTTGAAAAGTACACTTTCATAATGATAAATGGATATTAGCTATTATCAATACTGCTAATCTAGGGTATCTTATTGTATAATTAGCAATCTATGTATGTGTAAAATAGTTTATATCTCTACTGTTAGAATACATAAATATGAAAACAATAAGCAGGAGGTAATTTTAAGTCATACTACATCAATCCTGGAAATATTTTCTTTAGGGAAATGTTGCATTTTGCCCATTGAAAGCCAAATGACTTTGTGTTGTCAGTGCAGTACAAAGAGTTATTCTTATTTTGTCTTTTTTCTCAATATATTATCAAGCATAGGAGTGTTTATAAGGCAGAGATTTACAGAGCTCATGGTCAGCTGGATTTAAGCTTATATGTCAACTGGATGCATTTTCATCACTCTAGTGTCTATATAGTTGATAGCTGTAGTCAGATAACAATAGAAAAGTAATAGCACTGGCAGGCATATGATCAAGCTAGGCAAGTTAAATCTATCTAATGAGAAAGAATTGTCCTCTGTGAAGTACTTAAAACATTAAACCCAAAACAATGAGTTTTGTTAGTTTGAAAACCAAGCCATCACTGCAGCAGAGTGGTTTCACAAAAACAACTCACAAAACAGAATCTCAAACCTTTGACCTACCTAGAACAACTCACTCTGAACCTCTGCCAATATAAGGCTAGCTAGGGTGACGTCAGGCAGGGTACTAACAATCCCTTCCCACTCTGTGACCATTCCACTCCCACTGGGCTCCACCTCAACCACAATTACCATAAATGGGTGTGACATCCCTGTCCTTTTATACTGAAGAATCAAGCTTCTTGGCCACAAGGGTAAGGCAGGACAGAGACCGCAGTGGGAAGGGCACGCACAGCGGACTTCTGATTTTTCACTCCAACCCCTTGTCTTGACTGTAGAAAGCTCTTTGACGCAGGAATAATAAAGGTCCTTGAAGAGTTCAAGCCCCACTCCCAGTCATCCACCAATCCCTTTTGTAAATGCTCTGGGAGTTTTCTTGTTATTCGTGCCTCCAATAGCTTTTTTCTCTCCTAAAATATAAGCTTTTCTTTTTTTCTGAGCCTACATGGGTAAGAAGTTTACTCTCTGAGAGGACAGATTAGAGCTCAGCAAGCAAATGGCCACTTATTCTTTGCCAAAGATAGTAATCGCAAAAAGAAAGTTTCCTGTGGCACTGAAAAGAGAATGGTGAAAGAGGTAGTTAAATTTAGGAAAAAGGGTATAAATAGCAAACAACTACCTGCAATATAATAAAAGATTAATATGCTTTTCAGCAGTGTAACTATGAGATTACATACATACCAATTATTCTCTGTATTTCTTAACAGGAATTAAATGTTAATCCCCAAAGCATGATTTTTCCCCCGTCTCTCTTCTTTTCTAGCTACAAGTCATAAAGGCTATAGCAAATGGATAGCTCCTTTTCTACTGTATTTTTAAATGTCTATTACACATTATATATTAAAGTGCTTTCATTTAAAAAAATAAACTTTATGCTGCATTTTTCTTTCAGTTTCAACCAAGATTCAGTCTTTTATAAGGTTGATGTTTAGTAATTCCCAAACATTATCTATATCATTGCATCTGGTGATTACATTTTATTAACTAGATTTTTTTTCTTTTTACATTTCTGTCCTACCAGATCAGCTCAAGTTATTTCAAATGAGAGGTTTAAGCATTGCAGGAACCAGTGACATCACGGTTACCATAGAAATAAAAATCCAGCAACAATAATACCAGCTTTCTTTCTTTATCAGCCATGCTGCATTGCTGGTGTTCAAATCTTCCACCCAGGGGTAAATAACCTATACTGTTCCAAACATTTTCAGAGTTTAAAAAGGAGAAGGAAAAAAGCAGAATATGGGGTTATTTATATCAAATCTGTCAACTTACATAATTAGTCATAGGTACTTCAAAGCTCTAAATGAAGATAAGATAAACCAAACATACACTTGAAACCTAGAGACAAATAAAATCTCCATTACATGGTACACATGACAAAAATCAAATACTGTACCGTAAATTAAATGAAAAATTACAAGATTCCTAGGCATGAAGGCTTTCTGCCTTTTACAAACTAGTTATAGATTCCTTTTTATACCATTTTAATTAATGTCAGAAAATGGGACTATACCTTTAGAAATTTCCATTTTGAAAGCAAGAAAAGAGCTTACTCTGGGCTGTTTTTCACTTGCTGCTTGAATTCTTATGGCAAATCATCTGCTTTTAGACTGAATAGCTAGGTGTTTTCTGTCAGTTAAATTTGAGAGAATAAAGACTTCTGTCAGAAACCAATTACTCAACCTGATTGTGGCCTGGTAATAGTCAGGTTGCTGCTGACCTTGAAATGACCACATATTAATACATACTCTTCACCTTACTCTGTTTAACAAAATGGAACATCAAATCATTTTTGAAATTTTAAAATTCTAATTTATTTTTTCACTGTCTCCTTCCCCATCTCCCTTGCTCTCTCCCTCCCTCTCATCCTCACTCTCTCTTTCTGTCTCTTTCCAAGAAAAGTTGTGGCTGGGATTAAGAATGATTTTGAAATAAGTTTTAAACTTGCCAAAATCTCCAACCAGCTTCCATAAATTAATGACCCTTTTAGTAATCAATAACAAGACATTATTTACCACTAAATTATAGCACTTTTGATCAATCTTTGGTTGCCACTATCTCTACAACTTAGTGTTGCAAAGATTTACGGCAGTGGCAAAAATGCTTTATTGAAATACAACATGAACTTAATTGAGTACAATCCTGTGCAAATTACAAAGGTATGTAATGCTATAATTAATGTAATTAGAGGGAAAAATTGATTGTCATTATAAATACAATCAGAGACACTTACATTATTATATTCACCACATTGATGGGTTTGTTGTTTATCAAATAAGTGCCCATTTTAACAGCAAAATTGGCCAAAAATAACAATAAAGCAAAACAAACAATAAACAGGGTGTTGTTTGAATTATTATGACAAACTCTAGGTAGCAGCAAACATATTATATCACTGTCAATCCATTAATTTCAGCCATTTTCCTGATTAATTCTGATCACCACAACTGGATCAATCAAGTAGTGATCATCATTGATCACTGAGGCAATATAAAATGAATGAATTGTTATTTCCATAGACCATTTATTTTGTGCATATTGACAGAATAATACTCCCTCCAATCCTCTGGATATTCAAGGCTAGCAAACAAATGGTTTGTCACTCAAAATGCCATTTTCCTTTGTCAAAGCCAGACAGATCAGTTGCCACATTACTATAACCATATTAAAAAATCTCAAGACTATTTCTATAAAATAGCAACCCTGGCTGCGAAAAAAAAATGAAAATTTTACTCACGATTCTAGTCTGACATCATGTAGAAAAGTCCAAAGCATTTTTCTTAATTCAGGCAAAAGCAGTGGTTGGTTTAGGAGTTGTCTGTATCTGGAAGCCAGGAAATATATATACTTGAATGGAGGGTTAGAAAAGACAGTTCATAGATAAATGGACTCTAGCACACATGGTGCAGATAAGACAAACCTGAATGATTTCAAGGCATGGATATTGAAAATGAATAAATCATCAAATAGTCTACTAAATTTTCTCATTAAAATGAAAGCAATTGAAGACCAAAGTAGCTTGAAGTATGCTATGTGTATCTGCACCAACATCATGTTGAAGAGGACTCAAAGGAATAAAGAAATACCACAAGATCCTTAGGAGGGTCACAAACTCTACTGGAACTGTGGATTTGGACTGGAAACTTCAGAGTAACCACAACCTCCTAGCTTGTCTGTGTGTGTGTGTGTATGTGTTTGTGTTGGGGGAGGAAGGCAGGATCTATTTCTGCTTCAGGTATGCTACTAAAGTTGAAAAATACCAGATGTCCTAAAGTACTCCTAGAGATTCAAATTTAACTAGATCCTTGTTGTTTATTTGTTTCCAAAATAAACAGCTTTTCTAGAAAGATTATTTGAAACTTATCAATATACTCAGATGTATAACTCTTATGTATGAATTAATTAAAAGATAATAAATTTAGAGCAATCTTAATATTAGAGCATCTTGATATTTTCAGTGCCCTGAAAAGAAAATTCATAATTCATCTTGACATGTTAATATTAGTGGTTTTCGGCCCCTTTCAAATTCGGAGAAACTGCATCACCATTTGTTCTGACAAAATTGTAAAGGGTAGACAATGGCCTTTAATCTATCCCTAAATCAGAGGACTTCAAACTTTTTTTTTAACCTTAACCTACAGGAAGAAATATATTTCACATTGTGATCTAGAAAACGTGTGTGTGCACGCGTAAAACTAAGTTTCATAAATCAATACTTACCCTAAGTATATGTGATGCATACTGATGTTTTTTATTCTATTCTATTTTACTGTTTAAATATGGTAGTTGCGATGTACTAAATTGATTATATAATCCACTAATAGTCTTCAATTGCAGTTTGAAAAGTACTACTCTAGATCATAGTGGTCGTTAAGTTTCTAAAAGCCATAGCTGCCACTGCCACCCAGTTGCAACATCCATGGTTTCTTATCTCTTCCCCAGGAAGAACTACAACCTTATGCAAAAAACAAAAACAAAGAATACACACAGTAACTGATCCTTAGAGATGACGAAAAAGTCCTCAATCACTTCAGCTAAGTTTCAAGTGTTAAACTATGGTAGCTGCTTTGCTTTTGTTGTCCCATTACTGTAATTTCTCAAGATACTTTCCCTCATACCTCAAGTTATTATTGAGGTGCTGCTAAATCTCAGATAATGCACCAAATAATTTTTAACAGCAACCTTACTTATTGCATACAGTGGGATTCTTCTATTTCCACCATTTATTTTCTCCCTTGGTTTAATTAAAATGCAAATCATTTAATCTTTTGCTCCTATAAATATAGTCATAGATTCAAGAGGGCTATTTTGCTTATGAGGTCAGATACAGGCAGTGTTAAATACTGTCAGATGGAAAACTTGATGGTAGCCAGGGAAACACACTTACAGATGGCTCCCAACTAGCCTACCAAAACTTAGAGAGGAAATTTAGCAATAGCAAAGATTGGAATGGCTCTGTGGTTATCCTTGCTGGCAAGGAGTGCAATGGATTGCAGTGTAACATGATACAGCCAAGGTTATCACAGTGTAGGAATGAGACCAGATTTGGAGCTATGATTCTAAATTGCTGATGTCGACATCCAACTGGCAAGTAGCTAATGGGAAAGTTCATCAAACAAAAGAGAAACTATGTTATTAACATTGCATAGGGCAAGCTATCATTATAAGTAAGGCTTTTTCTCTTTATGAAACAGATTTGTTTCCAAAAATGTGGCTGTAAAACTAATTAATGTAAAATCTTATTAAATCTTTTCTATTGGTTTCCATGATAAAATTTGAGATGAGTCTCCATAAAGAGATATTCCAATAGATTGAATTGAAAAGTTATGGTGACTAGCTGAGTTAGTGCCATGCTTATAGACCAAATAATTTGTTACCAGAATAGTATGATTTAAAGGAGTTCAAAAAACTCTGCCTGCTCCAAAGAGCCTATCCCATTGCCTTCCAGTAACTACCATTATGGAGAGGTTTCAATAGCATTAGAAAAGGTCTTTAATCAAGAAAATAAATGTAAAATAACTATGAAAAGTTATGTCTCCAAGGAGTGAAAGGTCTTTAATTTGAATGTTTAATTCAACAAACATTTATTTATTAAGCATCTAATATGTTAAGCCCTTTGCTTGTCACTGAAAACAGAGATTTTAAAAGTCCTCTTCTTATAAGTATGCAAGATTATCCAATAATAGATAAGAAATGTCTGTATGTAATTGTGGAAAGTAACTGGCTTAAGAAGGAAACACATAACCTCTTTATTATACTTCCTCAAAGTTTGAAAGGGCATTTAAGAACCAATTCAAAGCCAGAAATAAGGAGAACTCCAAGTTTGTGGACAAAGGAATGCTGAACTGGTTATCTGTGGGATATAGTTAGAGTATGCCTGTGGGAATGGGCATCAGAAGGAGAGCTACATGTAATGTTTTATCATTAATGAAAATGAAGAAGCTCTAACATACATTTATTAGGTTACAATTTTCTAAACTTTTTAAAGGACACTTTTTTAGGTGTCAATTCTGGACCTAGATAACATTGGGCCAATCACTTAACATTTCTGTGCCTAGCTTTCCTAATCTGTTACACGAAGATAACATTACGTATTATCCACCTAATAAGGTTATTGTGAGAATGAAATTGATGGAAAATTATTAGATTTTTCTGGCACAAATAAGTGTCATGTAAACATTTCTTCTTATCATCACTACCACTGCCACCCACATCATCAAGAGTAAGAATGTTGTGGCTTTTAGAAGACTTATGAAATTTGACCAGAGTCATAGTATTAGCAAGAGGTAGAGCTGGGATTTAAATTTCAGTCATTACAAATTGTTCTTTTTAATTCTTTATTCCTACTTATTGAAATATAATGCACTTATAAAAAGTGAAAACATAAAAATTATACAGACTGACACTTTTTCACAAATCGAATCAAAAAACACAACATTGCCAGTAACCCAAACCCTCCCTACACTCTGCTCAGTCACTTCCTCCCCTAAACTCTATTGCTTCTAAAATAGAGGTTAGTTTTGCTTGTCCTTGAACTCAATTTAAATAAAATGACATAGTATCTATTCTTTAGGGTCTGCCTTCTGAGGTTTATCCATATTGTTGATTATAGTTTAAATAATTTATTCTTATTGCTCTAGAGTACTGCATTATATGGCTATACTACAATCTATTGATCTAGTCTACATTCAGAGGGCATTAAGATACCTTCCAGTCTTATCTCTTACAAATAAATCTGCTTTGAATATTCTATTATAAATCTTTCAGCAAACATGCGTATGGATTTGTATTGGTGATATGCCTAAGGGTGGAATGACTGGGTCATACTTGTGTATATGTTTATATATGTTCACATATAATGGCAAAAATGCTTCCAAAAATTTGTGCTTCCACCAGCAGTAGATGTGACTTATGGCCACCCCATATCCTTTCCAACACCTGATAATTTCTGTTTTTATTTTAGTCTTTCTGGTGGGTATGCACTGGATTGCACTGTTGTTTTAATTTATATTTCATGGGTGCAGTTCTCCTTGACATGTAAGTCTCTGTTTCAGCTGCTGCAGTATACCATCTCAAGGCCTCTTCTCCAAATTCATAAACCATGTTGGGAGTCAACAGATAGATTATGATTTAGAATCAGCTTAAATTCTACCAGACAACTTGACTGCTAGGCAGGAAAACCAAGATTGAATCTCAACTATATTCAGTCATGCGTCACTTAACGATGGGAATATGTTCTGAGAAATGCATTGTTAGGCAATTTCCTCATTGTGTGAACATTATAGAGTGTACTTATACAAACCTAGAAGGTACAACCTACTACTCACTTAGGCTGTGTGGTATAGCCTATTTCTCCTAGTCTACAAACCTGTACAGCATGTGACTGTACCAAAAACAATAGACAACTATAACACAATGGCAAGTACTAAACATATCTAAACATAGAAAGGGTACAGTAAAAATATGGTATAAAAGATAAAAAAAAAAGGTTCACCTATTCAGGGAAGCTTCATTACAGGCTTTTAAGACCACAGTTGCAAATGCAGCCCATTGTTGACCAAAACATCATTATGCAGCACATGACTGTACAGTGGACCAGTTGAGAGATTGGTAATTGGTGATACCGAGTTTTGGAAATCCAGAGGATCGGAGGCTACATTGTGACCCAGATCACAGCAGATATTCAATTTAGGGCAACAAGATTTTAAGCCTCAAACTATGTCTCTTCCTGCATTTTCTGCCTTGATCAAGTTTAGGTCCAGGACTGAAGTTGCCCTGGGACCTCTGAATTAACATTCATATATACAGCTGTCCTGTTATCAGCATAGAGCTGGCTGGGGATCCCAAGAATATTGGAATAAGATGAGATTGAAAGATTAACTGAGCATGATGCTTTTAACTAGAAACCTAACAGTTAGAAGAATATGCCACTGGCACAGCCGATAGAGGCTATCAAGAAAATAATATTGAATAATGGGCTATTCATTCACTTTCTCCAGAAATCCAGATGTTTGCCCAGATAGGGCTCAGCAAGAACAAAGTAATTGACCAGAATACCTTATGCCAAAATTTGGGTAAAAAAATTATTTAATGTTTTTATGATTATATATTTGTGTATGTGTATCTAAAAAAATCATCAAGCTTCCTTGAAATATTCAAATATTTTGTAGATTCAGTGTATTTTTTTCATTTTTAAAACATGATTTAAAGCAAGAAAATCCTGACAGCTATATAATAAAATTAATAAAAGCATATATGCATTTCATAAAATATTTAATGCAAGTTTTCATAATACTCTGCTGATAGAAATCTTTTTGGGAAAAGAAATTAAACCATTTAATAAACTTTGAGTTTGGAAAGTAAAGGACTTATATCTAACAAAACCAACAATCTACGTTTTGATACATGTGACTTCCCCACCTTTGAAATGTTTAAAGATGTGTGTTAAGGTTATTTCCAACAGGAAAACCAAATGCAACAAGATAGCCACACTCTCAGTTAAAACGGACATCATCTAAAGTCTTATGCTTTTCTGACACAAAATCTGGGCTGAGATCCTAATTTGTGCACTGTAGGAGACCAGCTGGAGCTGAGGCTAATTGGAAGTACTGGCAATTTATATTTCTATGTCCAAATATCAGTTTCGAAGGACTATTTTCAAGTTATCAGTAAGTAAAAAGTGCTCTTTCCTAACTCACACCTGATTATTGAAAGGTAAATCTGAATATATTCCTTGTCTGAGGATTATCAAGCCTGGAGGAAGTAAAATCAAAGAGGTAGATCAAAGGCTGAGCTACTGCATGTGGGATACTAGTAACTTAGGGGTGTTTCCTTTAGCAGGCAGTTCACAAACTAATTAGAGGCATGGATTCTAGAGTCATATTGTCTAGATTTAAATCTCAATGCTGCCACTGGAAGCTTTGTGACTTTGAGCTAGTCATATACCTCTATAAACTTCAGTTTTCTCATCTGCAAAATAAGAATGATAATGACCTTTTTCTCATAAGTTTGTCACAAAGATTAAATAATTTGTTGAGAAGATTTAGTGAATTAATACAAGTAAATGATTTAGAGTGGTGTCTACATGATAACCAGTCCTAGGTAACCATTAGCAATTATTATCGTAAGTCGAAAAAGCAATATAATCGAAGATGTACAATGCTTGTGCCGTTCTGAAGACACCCAGTTCAGATTTAATCAGGCTCACACAATGCAGAGTAAAAGTTATAAAGCATGCAAGATTATTCCATAGCTCCAGTTTACAATCAAGCTGGTAAATTTCAGTGTTGTATGTGCAGTATTTATCTTTTGTTACCTTCAAAAGCACAGGTTAACTACTATTGCTACCTAAATTGTATTAAATAAAAACTTTACCATTACTTTATAGACCTAAGCTATTTTATATGAAGAAATTGAAGAATCAAAGTAAATATTACCTTTCCTTGCATAAACTCACATGGCTACCAATTTATCTTGCAGCAGCACATGGGTTAGACCTTTAGGCCTTATCACCAAGAGAACATTAAATCAAAATATAAACAGTGGCTTCTGACCAGACTAGAAGTAGGCCAAAGCAGTGACTTCCTTTTTTCTTTCTTTTTGCTATGAGATTACAGAAGATAAATTTCTTAACCAGAAAGTGGACTTGCTTGTGGCTTGTTCTTTTACATGTTGATTTCTTTTAAATTAGCCTTCTTTAAAGCAATTATTAAAGCAGCACTGTCAGCAAGCATTTCAATACCGTATTTATTAAAATTAGAGAACTTCTATGGCAAACATAATGGAAAATTTCTGCTACTGAACACTTTTAATGTAAAAAAAGGGCAAGAATATCTTCCTCTGATTCCTAAGTTTTAAAAACACATTTCATCACTGGAGCCCAGGTGTTCAAGGTTACAGTGAGCTATGACCATACCACTGCACTCCAGCCTGGGTGACAGGGTAAGACATTGACTCAAAAATTGCATTCAATTGTTGCAGAAAATTTACAGCAAAAAAGAAAAACACTGTTCTGGGAATCTGAAGATCAGAATTCAAGTTCCATCTCTCCTGGTAACACATTTAGAACATCGGGCTTTTCCAATAATTAAATTCTTCAACTCTATGGAAAAGTAAAATTCATTTACTCTAAACTCTTGTTTCTGTAGCTGAAATGGCTATAGCCCAGGATAATGAAGATCCTAAGGCTAGTTAGCAGCATAACAGAGAATAAGAGTCAGGACTTCTGATGTTCAACCTATAAAGCTTTCCTTTAGAACTGTTTGTCAAAAATTCCATTGGTACATATGGACCACTTCCTATTAATTAAGCACTATAGTAGATATTTTTACCTGTGTTATCTCTCATGGGTTCCTTTTACAAATCAAGCTGCCTCTGTAGTTGTATTAGTTTGCTAGGGCTGCCATAATAAATATCACAACCAGGTAGCTTAAACAGCAGAAATTTACTTCCTCACAATTCTGGAGGCTGGAAGTCCAAGATCAGGGTGTCAGCAGGGTTAGATTCATTGTGAGGTCTCTCTCCTTGGCTTGCAGATAGCCACTTTCTCTCTGTATCCTCAGATGGTTGTCCTTCTATATTTTTTGTGTCATAAATTCTTCTTCCTCTAAGGAATCAATCAGATTGAATTAGGGTCAGGCTAACAACCCTTTGTTAACTTTATAACCTCTTTAAAAGTCCTTTTTCCAGGCCGGGCGCGGTGGCTCAAGCCTGTAATCCCAGCACTTTGGGAGGCTGAGACGGGCGGATCACGAGGTCAGGAGATCGAGACCACCCTGGCTAACATGGTGAAACCCCATCTCTACTAAAAAATACAAAAAAAAAAAAAACTAGCCGGGCGTGGTGGTGGGCGCCTGTAGTCCCAGCTACTCGGGAGGCTGAGGCAGGAGAATGGTGTGAACCCGGGAGGCGGAGCTTGCAGTGAGCTGAGATCTACCACTGCACTCCAGCCTGGGTGACAGAGTGAGACTCCGTCTCAAAAAAAAAAAAAAAAAAGGTCCTTTTTCCAAATACAGTCCTATTTTTATGTACTGGGGGTTAGGGCTTCAGCATATGAAGTTGCAGCAGGGACAAGTAAGCTCATAACACTGGCTTTTAAGAACTTACTCTTGTTTAACCTGTTATAATTGTTAAAAAAACAAATCTTAACCAAATTAAATTCAACAGTGTTTAATTGAGCAAAGAAAGATTCACAAATTGGCCAGCCTCTTGAGCCAGAGTAGGCTCAGAGACTCCAGCAGAGGCACAAGGTGGAAGATGATTTATGGACAGAAAAAGGAAAGTGAGGCACAGAAAATGGAAGTGAGGTACAGAAAGGCCAGATTGGTTACAGCTCAGCGTTTGTCTTATTTGAACACAGTTTGAACATTTGGCCAGTTGTGATTGGCCAAAACTTCAGTGACTGGGATGAGTAGGCTTCAGACTTTACCAGTCCATTTAGGTTATAGTTCACAATGGACAGAGAAACCTTTAGGCCAAACTTAAAATATGTTAGGTGGCAGCTTTAGTCTAAACTTGATTTAACATGTTTTAACTTGTTGTTATAGTTTAATCTGTTGTGCCTCCTCCTACTTCAGTAAGTGCTTACTCAACTCATCCAGCCAGCCCTGTTCCTAATACACCACTTTCTTTCATCTTTTTCTTTTGTTTAATATCTGTCCTATTTTTTTTCTTTTCCGCTTGCTTCTTATTTGCAATAATAAGAGCTACAGGCTACCATATAAAATGCCAGATTCTTTTTCATATAATCTCTTGTACTTTCCACAATTAACAGACAAGGCAAATATTAATAAACCCATTTTAAGGCCAGGTGTGGTGGCTCAAGCGTGTAATCTCAGCACTTTGGGAGGCAGCGGATCGTCTGAAGTCAAGAGTTCGAGACCAGCCTGGTAAACATGGTGAAACCCCTTCTTTACTAAATATACAAAAATTAGCTGGGCATGGTGGCCCATGCCTGTAATCCCAGTTACTCGGGAGGCTGAGGCGGGAGAATCATTTGAACCCAGGCGGCAGAGGTTGCAGTGAGCCGAAATTGTGCCACTGCACTCCAGGCTAGGTGGCTGAGGGAGATTCCACCTCAATAAAAATAAAAATAAAATAAAATAAACCCATTTCATAAATGTAGAAACTAAGGTTTAGAGAAGTTAAGTAACTTTCCCCAAGTCAAACAAACGAGCGAAGGATCTTTGTTTGAACTCAGATCTGATTCCAAATTCTGTGGTTTTATTTCTTGTACGTACCACTTGTTAGCTTTTTTCATACTACCTGCTAATTCCTCAGGTCAGTAAGAGTTTTAAGTGTGTTAATAAGCATTGCATAGCCATGCTGGAAAAACACATGCTAATAAGGCAAATGCATTCTGGGTTTTTTGTTTTTTAATATCAGTTGTCCTCCCATTTCTTATTGCTGCAAATTTAATTAATACACTGAGAAAATAAATTACATTAGATGAGGACTAGGCTTAAGCTGAATGGGAACAAAAGGTCTTAAATGTTTTAAACACTTTCATAAAATTGGCTCTGTTATAAATTAAATATATTATTCATCCCTTCTACTTACATTTGCCCACATCACATGAATGTGAAATTAAGACTTTACCACATAAGCGCAGAGGATGACAGAAAATCTCTCATTAAGGCAGTACCCTTAATGCAAATTATATTTGTACTTTTGGAAACAGCAGATACTCTGAGTATAAACCTAAGGACAGTAGAGTGAATTGCAGTTGTTCCAATGCCTCATTTATTCATTTAACAAATGCTTATTGAAAATCTACACAAGTGGCAGGCCCTGTGGTAGCTGCCTGGGATAAAGTCATGACTATGCCAGTTGAGAGTCTCTGCTTTCCTGAAATTGAGACTTTAGTTGGAGAGAAAGACATTAGACCATGACTCACACAAAGAGCAAAATAGTTACTATTTTGGTTTATGAGGGAAAATAAAGCTATTTGGGTAAGTAAATAACTGAGAATTTTTCTCCATTCTGAGGGCTCAAGGAAGGCCTCTCTAAGAAAGTGACTTTGAAGTTGAAACAAAAAGGAAGAGAAGATATTAGCTAGATAAAGAGGGAAAAAATATTGCCAGTGGAGGTAGTAGCATTTACAAAGGCCCTAAGGACGGAAGGGACACAGGTCACTGAAGGTACAGAGGATGGCCCAAGAGGCTCTAATAAAGACATATGGAGGTAAGTGAAGAGAGTGGCATGGGCCAGAAATATAAGACCTTGCAGGTGAAAAGGGGGAATCAGAAAGGAAAATATAACTCTGATTACTTCTGAAGGAAATGTTATTTTGATATTTTCATAATGAAATACAAAAATATATTAGTACATCTTCTTTAAAAATCAAAAAGGAATTCTGTAGCATTTTCATGGTAATGCAGCTCCTTGTAGCATATCAGAGGGAGCTATGTTTTCTAAGCCCCAGTGAGCCTTGTTCTATGAATCACCCAGTAGCATGGAAATGGATAATAGCAAGGATGGTAACAACGCCACAATGAAATCTTGCTATCATCATGAAAACCTCCAAACAAAGCAAACAAAAGCAAAATGTTTTTCCTCTGAGATTTGGCAAAGCAGCCTAACAAATGTTGCTAATTTTTAAAGTGACACCAATGAACTCAAAAAGCTTACAGGGATTTTCCTAGGATTAAGTAAAGGCTTAAACATTCGCTGACTTTTCTCTACCTCTCCTCCTTTTTTTCTTTCTTTTCTTTCTTTTTTTTTTTTTTTTTGAGATGGAGTCTCACTTTGTCACCCAGGCTGGAGTACAGCAGCGTGATCTCAGCTCACTGCAACCTCCACCTCCAGGGTTCAATGGCCTCTTGATTTCAAGCGATTCTCAGGCCTCAGACTCCCGAGTAGCTGGGATTACAAGTGTATGCCACCACGCCCAGCTAATTTTTGTATTTTTAGTAGAGACGGGGTTTTGCCATGTTGGTCAGGCTGGTCTCGAACTCCTGACCTCAATCGATCCTCCCACCTCGGCCTCCCAAAGTGCTGGGATTATAGGCATGAGCCACCACTCTCGGCCCAGTCATTCTTAATTGACTGTTCTCACAAAGATAAGAGTAAGTAGAAGTCAACCTTAAATAAGAGCTTAGAAGACTTCAGATCTATGTACCAAAGAGAAAAGCAAATAAAACATTATATTTGCTGTGTATGCTGAAAGGTAAAAACATATGCTTGTAGAAGTGGCATTTTTCATTATCTGTAGTCATTTCTCACTGTGATAACATCTTTATAAAGCACTGATGCAAGTATATGGGATTTTGATCTTTATGGTAAATTACAAAGATTGCATATATAAAACAGAAGGCAGACAAAATGGCACAGTCCAATCTTAACTCCTGAAACACTAACATTTGTGGAATGTTTGCTATGTATAAAGCACTATTCTAATGTCTTTGTATCTATTTTCTTATTCAGTCCTCACAACATGGGACATAAATAGCTTCCGTAAGGGCTCAGCTAGTAATTTGTGGAGCAGGCCCCCAAATACATTTTCAACTAGTCTGAGTGAGAACTAACATTTATTAGAAATGTACTTATTCTGTAGCTCCACTAAGTGGTTTATATGCATTATCTAATTTACTCTCCATACAAATATTCTAAGATTGGCATTATTGTCTCTATTTTTTAGATGAGGAAACTGAGACTCAGAGGTGAAAAGTGATAACTAGTATATGAAAGGGCTGGAATTTAAATCCAGTCTACCTATATACAACATACTACCAGACACTAGCAATGATGACCAATAAAGATATACCCATTTAATTTATGCCCTTCCCATATAACAAGGGTTATATACTATGATATGAATACAATAATGAGTATTAGTTGTCAAAGATAAGCAAGTTAGTGACCTTCACTAATTACTAGCTGAAGGGTTTAGTGAGTTCTTACAATTTTATGTTACCTCGGCATCGACTTTGAATACAGGTTTAACTATCATATTATACCAGAAGCAGGGCTTAGTCACCCTTGACACAGTTTCCAGTTCTACATCACATACAAATGGCTCAAGCTGGTGGCCAGAGATAAGAACTTAGAGGCATCTCCCCTGCCTAGCAGACTAGACTCCCAGCTTTCCCACCACTGCTTCCTTTAAAACAGATCATTCAGGCATTTGCCTACAAACTTAAAGTGACCCACACCCTATTTCCTTATATGTACTACTATTTGGCCATGTGCTGTCTCCCTCTCTCTGCCTGACTCTTCATTCCTGCCTTGTGTGACCCAGGGACAAAGAACTGCCCACCCCTCTCATTACGCTCTCCCTGTTGAGAATCTGTTTGTAAAAGCCTTTGAACTTATTTCCTATTGTGGTGGTACACTGAATTTGCACCTTCCATCAGAAGAACCAGGGGATGCCATGGGTCTGGTTTTCCCCAGGACTCTGAGGGAATACGAGATCAGGCTCCCAGCATTAGAGCGATAGACAGGCACAAGCAGGACACAGGTCAAACACGGGGGCATCTGCTAGTATAAACAAGTTTTCCATATGAGGGACCTCCTGGTCATAGGTTGGACAACTAGGCATTAGGCTATCTGCCAGTAAAAGAAGTATCCTGTCAGACGCACTCTATAAACGACACATGTCCGGCTTCCCTTTACATTTCTTTAGAGCAGGGTTGCTAGCCACTCTGGTACTGGAATCCCAATTTAGCTGAGAGCTCTCAAAACAAAGGGTCACTTGTTATCTAACAAGAGCGAGGACAAAAAAAATCATGGGCATGAGTGACCAAGTACCAAATAGCATTTCACTCACAATAACATGGAGTTGAGGGGTGATGTGATCAGAGCTGTTAACTAGAAAAAAGTAATGGGTAATATTCATAAGATAAATTAGATGAGTCCAGGATGAGGGGACAAAGAAAATAATTAGAGGGTTTTCATAATATTTAAAAAGAGAAGTTACAAGGGCCTCATCTACTGCGGTAGCCATGGGAATGGAAAGGAGCACACAGATGAGAGAAAAGTCTAATCAACAAAAGAAGTTGATGAAAGTAGAAAGCTTTAAAGATGCTGAACTCAAGGATTCTTAGCTGTTGAGCCACCATGACTGGGAGGTTGGTGAGGTTAAGGAAATCTAGAGAGAGGCTATTTTTATGAGCTTCATTTTGGACATGTAGAATTTGAAATACCAGCAAAGAGATGCCAGATAAAGATGTCTAACAGGCAATTGTAAATTCAGTGGCTCTATTTAGGAGGGATATTGAATCTTCTGTTTAGAAGTGAGAACTTATTCATTTACTAAGCCCAGTTATATGCCATCCACTCTGCAAAGTACTGAAGAAACAAAGATGAAAAAGACACAAAATCTCACCCTCAAAAGCTTGGAGACGTGTGGCAGCTAGTCTCCAAGTTGGCCATAATTAATTTCTTTCCTCCATATATGTGTATACCACGCCTTCATTCCTCCCCTTCTGTTGTTCCTCCCCTTCTGTTACATAGAGACTGGCTTTTTAACTTGCTTTAATAATTGAAAGTGGGGAAAAATAATGTTCTGAGAGTTCTGAGGCTGGGTCATAGAAAGTTTTGCAACTTCTGTGTGGGCTGCTGGGAACCTTGCTCTGGGAAAAGCCAGCTTCCATATAAGAAACCTGATTACTGTCATGCTATGAGAAGCCCAAGCCACATGGAAAAGTCCTAAAAATTAGACACCCTTTGAAGAAAGAGAAGCCAAGAAGCACCAAGACACTAGATATTTGTATAAAGAAGCCACCTTGTAAGTAGATCCTTCGACACCAGCTGTCCAGACTTGTGCCATGTAGGTCAGAGTTGAACTAGCCGGCTAAGCTCCTGGAAGGTTTCTGATCCACAAATTCATAAAATATACTATACTTACTTCAACTACTATGTTGTTATTGTTTTAGGTTATTGTAAACCATTAAGTTTTGAAATATTTTTATGCAGCAGTAACTAATCAGAACAGGATATGAGAACAAACTAGATGCCACAATGTACTTGGAGAGGTATGCATATGAAAATTGATAATGCTGTGTGATAAGTGTAATCTCTACCAGGGAGAGAATATGAAGAGGGAAGAAAAGGTGGCACAGAAGAGATCTTTATTTGAAGGAGAACAAAAAGTATGTTTTTTGGGGGTTTTTTTTGTTTGTTTTTTAGACTGAGTTTCGCTCTTCTTGCCCAGGTTGGAGTGCAGTGGGGCGGTCTTAGCTCACTGCAACCTCCGCTTCCCAGGTTCAAGTGATTATCCTGCCTCAGCCTCCCAAATAGCTGGGATTACAGGCATGTACCACCACACCAGGCTAATTTTGTATTTTTAGTAGAGACAGGGTTTCACCATGTTGGCCAGGCTGGTCTCAAACTCCTGACCTCAGGTGATCCACCCCTCTCGGTCTCCTAAAGTGCTAGGATTACACGTGTGAGCCATAATGCCCAGCCAAAAAATATGGTTTAAATGAGCAGGCTCTTCTAGAAACTTGTAGCTCACATAATATTACGGAGATACATATAACTCACTTCATTTATTTACTTACATGGTTTCCATTCAGTTTCACTTTCGTAATAAAGGCAAGCAATATTCTAGAAAAATTACAAACTATCATGAGTAGTTGAAGAGCAGATTTGATTATGGCAATTTAAGGGTGTGAATGCCATTTATGAGTTACATTTCCAGTCAATAACAATACAGTGGAAAGGTGTATACAATTTATGGCAAATTAGATTTAAATCACTTTAATTATGCTTACATAGATTTAACTATCATGGAAGTTGTCTTTATTTTCCTGAAAATGTTTATGAATAGGTCAGTTCTGCTATAGAAAACACAATATGATTAGTAATATAATTGCTTAGAAAATGATACACAAAGCACGGTCAATAAACAGTATGTCAATAGTACATATTAAAAAAGGAACAAGGACATCTTAGCTTCTATGTTCGCTGTATGTTGTCATCTGAATCTCAAGTTGTGACAAATCAAATATCACTTCATTATTTTCCACAAGTCCATTATTGGTTCATTCTTAAGATAACAATGCAGTACAGTATTTATGAGTATATTAAATGCCAATCTTTATCCCTCAAAGATTATCTATGAATTTACTTTAATAAATCAGGGCACAATTTTCTGAGGAACACAAGTCTAAAAGAAAGGGCTTCTGTTAACATGGCCTTTATCTACAAGGAGCAAGGAAATTAATGCTTTGTAAAGCTACCCACAAACCTTTCTGGGATATTTTCTGTGGTAATAAACTTCATCTTTATGTGAAGGTTGAAATAAATTTACAAAGCTACCTTTCTTGAAGAAAGAAGAGCCCCATCTGAGACTATTCAGTGGTGGGTTGGTAAAGTGCTACAGCCTCTTCTGGATACTGAAGATACACATTAAGATGTTTACTGAAAGACATTTAAGTTCTTTCCTATTCTTAATGATCAAGTCAATCAACCTTTAGCTTGGGGTTCCTTTATATACAAGGCCAAGAGATCTGAAGTAAGTGGTAATGTTATTAAGCCTATCATCAAAGATACATGTCTTACCTGAAATTTCTCTTGCCTCTATTTACTAGTCTATCAACTAATTCAGAAACTCTTTTTGGTTGATAGGAAGGTTCTTTTCTGTGTATCTGCCATTTCTTCTTTAAAGATCTCAATCATTTCTATCTTCCTATTCCCCTTTCCCATTTGAATCCAGACACCCCTGAGATTTCCCTGTCAGAAACCTGAGTCAAAGAAATTTAAGCCATATCAATAAAACCATACTGCACTTAGTGAAGAAAAATTAAGGACACCTGTTTCAAAGGAAGACTGGGTTACCAAACTATGAAGCCATTTCTACTTCAGAGACACTAAGAATGTGTAGCTGGCTTCACTGCTAATCTGTGATAAGCCTATCTATCTTAGCCATCCTGTGAATTCAGAAGCCCTTAATCACTGCAGCATCTAGGATCTTCAATCAGGAAACGTCAAAGGAAGGAAGTAAAGGGAGTCGAATAGGACTGACGAGGGAAACACATAAACACTGACATATACTGGTGAAGACAAAAGAGAAAGGAAAGTGAAAGGGGGAGCAGAAAAGATAGAAAAGTGTATTTCAAGGAAAAGTGTTGGTAGAGCTAAGCAAGACAGCTTTTAATAAGAGAAAAGCCTTATATGTGCATATTTAGAATGCTATGAAACACCAAAAGTCAAATTCGAAGCTACCTATTTTCTACAGCAATCATCCATATTTATAAAACTATAATTTGTTTATACTTATATAAGAACTATCCAAATGAGAATGGCATCCTGTGGCATATTATATTATGACAGACAGTGCATAGTAATACTGTGATGTATATACAAAATGTCACAAGATTAACCAAAACAAATGCTATTATTTAATATTATCATTCAATATCAGAAAACAAAAGTTTTTTTCTCTTGCTATGATAGTTCTCATTCCCTTCCAAAAAGGGACATTGTGCTCTACAAATAATGTAAGCTTTTTGTTGATGATCATTGTTTTATTCCACAGATTTAAAAAAATACTTAAGTATTTTTCTCTTGGTGAATCTTTCTAAATCATAAATTGAATACCTGAATTTTAAGTTGAATTAACAAAATTGAATTAAATAGACATTTAGAAGTGTCCCCTAGACCACAGAATGGTATTATAATTGAAGAAAGAATGTTTATAATCAAATTTGAGTAATAAATTGTCATCACACATTATTTTCCTCAGCACAAACAATGAGTTTGTATACTTAATTGTAGGAAAGTAATCTCCTAAATCATATTTTTCAGAAAATATTTTTATGAGTATATTTCTTAAAAGTATAAGTAGTACAAAGAAAAGAGAAAATTTTCTGCTTCACATATCTTCAGATGAAGTTGAAGAGATACAACATAGTAGAAAACATTCTGAATTCAGAAAAGAATTTGTGATTTTAGTTCTAGCTCTGTCCCAAACTAGCTGTTATCATGGGTAAATCATTTCTCTAGGCCTCAAATTCCTCCTCTGTAACTAGGTCACCTTAAGAGTTCTTCTCAGCTTTGAACATGCTATACAATAATGAACACGTTTATCAATTTTCCAAATAAGTTGGGGCATAAGTGCATGATTAAAGTTGGATCATTCCATTTGATCACATTTATCTCATGGACTTATTTGGGTGAGAACTAGGAATTCTGTGGCATCCTAGTCTACAAATAGGCTCATCATAATTCATCTAAAATATAGAGGTAAGGAGATAGTCACAGGTGATCAATTTTGATTTTGTATTTTTTTTAAATTTCAACTTAAAATGTGCTTATTGTATTAAACCAAACATGCAAGGAATTTTGCAAAGTTAGTAAAAATCACTCTTTAAACAAAAATATTAGCAAGAGATCCAAGGGTAAAGCAAGAGCCTCATATTTTAACCCCTCCCCATAGATTGTTTTCCATACGTAGCAGGATTTCACAACAGTACTAATTACTAGATCCAATTTGACTAAATAAAATCAAACATCTGCATTATCTGGTACAAATTATCTTGTGTACTGCAGATGCATATCCGAAGCTGATGTTTGTAAATTTTGAATAAGAAACACAAAGGAAACAATGCCATTTCAATTAAATGAGATGGAATACATATAACACTCTTTGAATGTCAACTGATTGCCTTTTGTAAGTAGTGACCGCGCACAGCAATAAAGAAGTCTTATGTCTCTGTGAGTATATTGACAAATAGCCACATCTAGGCGACACAAACTAAATATCTGCAACTGCTAAAAACCACTGGAGATAATTGGTGGCTCTGCACCTTTAGTAAACAAACCATCTCTGACCATCTCAATCTATCTAGCAAAAGGCATTAATTTTGCTATTTTCAACTCTTTAAAAATATTTTATGATGATCGGCAATCCGAGGATGCACTTTTCCTTCTTATCTATGTTTGCTCATATGGCAAATGACCAGTCCAGGAATTTTTGCTGATTTTGTTTCATTTCTGATAATCATTTCCTGAGAAGATGGCTGACACTTTTGTCCTATTTCCCTTAAACAGTGGAAACATTCAAAGTAATGCTCTCTCCCAGCTCTCTCCCTGTTCCTTCGGTGAAATAACCCTGCATTATACTTACTTCCCTGATTTACACTTCATCATTAAGGAAAACATTTAGAACTTGCTTTTAGCCTAAGTTGGGTGAATCATGTAACTTCTCTGAGCTTCTGTAGCAGTATTTGTAAATTGGAGATCACAACAACAATAATAATAATAACACATCACTGGTGTATTTTGATGGTTACCGACAAAAATTCTTTGCTTGGTCAGATTTTAATCAGGTTTCTGAACCTCTTCCTAGGCCCATCTGTTCTTCCTCGTAAAATTCAGTTTTAGCAAAACAAACAAACAAACAAACAAAAACAAATCTTTCTAAGCCAGCTTAGCAAGAACCCCTCACTTTCAATTTCTGATCACCCTGATAACTGATCCAGTTCCTCATCCTCCACCATCCCTTAGGTGATGTCTGATCTCCCTGGTCTGTCTTCAGCAAAAATTCTGTTAGGTCGGTTTAACCAGAGTCCCCCTTACCTCTGATGTTTCCTCATAGTAATTTTCCATTCACTGACCCCCTCCCTGCACCTTGGCTGTAAATTCTCACTTACCCATGCTGTATTCAGAGTTGAGCCCAATCTCTCTCCCCTACCGCAAGACCCCATTCCAGTGGTCTCTATACCTACTGCTATGGTCCTGAATAAACCTTTCCTTACCATGCTTTAACAAGTACCACTGAATATTTTTTATTTAACATTATATAAGCTAATATTGTGAATTTGCTGTCACAGAATATGAACTAAAAACAGAGTAGTTGTTAATAGTAAGTCTGGAATGACATCCAAATTACATATCTTTTCCCACTAATACAGATGCTTTTACAAATAGATTATTTATTTTTCTCTCCCTCATTTCTTACCTATCACTGCTGTGATAATTTTTTTCTCAATAAAGTCACAAAAATATTGCTTATTTGCTAAGACACTAAATATGTAATTACCATTAAACTATTAAGATGTAATTGAAGACTATTCATGCATATACCCTTACACGTATTCTTTTTTTCAAATACATCCTATCTTCCCAACCTGACCAATAAAAAATTCAATAAGTATTTGTTTTCTCTTTTATTTTCATTCTGAATATAACACAATTTTGCTAGACAAATGCCTTGTAGCACAACTATCTGGACTAGACAATCTACTCAATGGAGAAAAATGGAAAGACTAGCCTTCTACATGAAATGGGAGAAACAGTATTTGTCCTTTTACCCCTTCCAATTCTTTTTGAAACTTCCATATGTATATGTATGACAGCCAGCATGCACACTAACAGTTGTAAATATTTGTATTCTCAACCTTCATTCCATAGCTTTTACAATTTTCACAACCCCCCACATTTTAATATCATGGAATCCCTCTGAGAATAGCTTTATCTTAAGCTGCATATATGCAGTTGGAATAATGTGCTATCTACTGAGACCAATATCTGTAGTGAAATTTTCATATAAACTGTTCTCACTGTTGCTGGGGAAATATATATGATACACTATTTTGTCATAAATTTGCTATTGCTCATGATGAAATTTTTTAGTGTTTCTCTATGACTATTAGAAAGTTAGACCCAAGACATTAAATAATTGTTCAGGGAATCTGATAAATTTTTTTATCTATTAAGATAAAATATTTGAAATATGATCCCTGAACCAAGATTTTAAACATGATTTTTCTCTTATAGCTAAATGGACATTTATCAAATGCTGATTAAGATGGCTTAAGAACAAGAAGAAAAATGATGAATTCCTCATGAAGAAGGATTGAATTTTTTCTTCCTATACTCCTGTTTCCTGTTCAATTGATGCCTTTGAATTTAAATTTTTTGCTTAGTCATCCTATCTATCAAGTAAGATAAATGAAATCAATACTCCTACAGGAAAAATTAGTTCACTAATATTTACATTTATTTTCTACCTTTCTTTTCCGACTGCAATCTGTTACCATACTACATATCTTTCAAATGATTCTACAATGCTCTCTGCTTAACAATGAATCAATGGAATTTTTAGTCAGTCTTTCCTTTGCACAGTTGAAATTCCTTATAAATGGCAATGCTGTAGGACAAAGAGAAAAACCAATATAAGGAGCTTTGAAGAAGAGTGATAGGGACAATATTAGTGGCTTCTCGAAAAGAAATTAGAACAGACAGAGTTTTAATAAATGATTGTATGCAATGACTATGTGATTGAACTTTTAAAGGTGATGCTACTGTTTCCAAAATAAATTCTTATTGTAGTAATTTATTTTCCTGACATTACAATTGGCTTTTGTGGCTGCAAATCGATATATCTTTGTAAGATTGTTTCCATTGAAATTTTTCCCAAATTAAAATATAAATGCCTTTGCAGGCTTTTCATATTTAACTTGTTCTCTTAATATAAAAAGTTGCATCTGGCCAGGCATGGTAGCTCACGCTTGTAATCCCAGCACTTTGGGAGACCAATGTGGGTAGATCACCTGAGGTCAGGAGTTCAAGACCAACCTGACCAACAGTGATACTCCATCTCTACTAAAAAAAATACAAAATTAGCCAGGTGCTGTGGCGCGTGCCTGTAATCCCAGCTACTTGGGAGGCTGAGGCAGGAGAGTCACTTGAACCCAAGAGGCAGAAGTTGCAGTGAGCTGATATGGTGCCATTGCAGTCCAGCCTGGGCAACAAGAGCAAAACTCCGTCTCAAAAAAAAAAAAAAAAAAAACTTGCATTCAAATTTAAAATATTTGTGATACACATGAAACCGAGATGACCTAAATACTGAAAGGAAAAATTAGCACATTTGCTTCTTTAATGGAATTTATTCTCTAAGATTGTAATTCCTGATATCAAAACCTTTTACAGGGAAAAAGACAAATATACATTATTAATTCACATTCAGTAAATAAGCACAAATGAACATAGTTATTTAATATTGCTTCAATAACTTTTTGAATATTAAATTTAAAGTTCCAAATGATTCTATTCTTTTATCTTAAAGATTTTAATCAGTCTTTCATCATCTATATGCATAATTTTTTGGGGCAAGTGGGGGTGGTACGGAGTCTCGCTCTGTCGCCCAGGCTGGAGTGCAGTGGCCTGATCTCGGCACACTGCAAGCTCCGCCTCCTGGGTTCACGCCATTCTCCTGCCTCAGCCTCCCGAGTAGCTGGGACTACAGGCGCCCACCACCACGCCCGGCTAATTTTTTGTATTTTTAGTAGAGACGGGGTTTCACCGTGTTAGCCAGGGTGGTCTCAATCTCCTGACCTCGTGATCCGCCCACCTTGGCCTCCCAAAGTGCTGGGATTACAGGTGTGAGCCACTGCACCCGGCCATATGTGTATTATTTATAATATGAAAATGACCCTAATTTTTCCCACGGAAAACATTTTTTTTCTCATAAGTGTACTTAATTGTGTTGTAAAATGCCACCCAAAAATTGGGTCAAGGGTGATTCTGACAGGGATATGGACCTCACCCTAATTTTTTCCTTGGAAAACACTTCTTTGCTCTTAAGTGTACTTAGGTATGGAGTAAAATGTCACCTAAAAATTTGGTCAATGATGATTCTGACAGGGGTAAATATTTTTTAGGGTGTGACTATTGACAGAGTAACAAATGAAATGATAGTTTTAAGGATCCAACTATCATTCAGAAAGTCACTGCACAACCACAAGTCTACAGCTCCTTCCTGACTCCATGCCAAGTTCATGATGACAGTGCTTTTTGTTTTTGTTTATTTAGTTGTATGTATATGTGGTGTGTGTGTGTGTGTGTGTGGGCCCAGTGTAAAATTTTCTTCAGTCACCTAGATTGTTTCCAAAAATGATTGTTAACCGAATGAATGATCTCATTCAGGCATTTCTATGATTTTCACAGGATGTGCCCCTCAATCACCCCTCCCCCACTAACATACCAGCTAAATAATTATGCATTTTAAATAACCTTCGTTTATGATGGTAGAAAAGTTGCATTTTAAGTCTAAATATGCAATCCTATGAAATTTAGGTATAATCAGAATTTCCCAAGGACTTTCCAACTTGCATTGAATAAAGAGTCATAATAACATTAATGCTCAAATCCCACTAGCTTGTTTTTTGTTTGTTTGTTTTTTGAGACGGAGTCTCGCTCTGTCGCCCAGGCTGGAGTGCAGTGGCACAAACTCGGCTCATTGCAACCTCCGCCTTGTGGGTTCAAGCGATTCTCCTGCCTCAGTCTCCCGAGTAGCTGGAACTACAGGCGGGAGACACCATACCGGGCTAACTTTTTGTATTTTTAGTAGAGGCTGGGTTTCACCATATTAGCCAGGATGGTCTTGATTTCCTGACCTCGTGATCCACTTGCCTCGGCCTCCCAAAGTGCTGGGATTACAGGCGTGAGCCACTGTACCGGGCCCCGCCCCCCAGCTTGTTACATTCACCCTCCTGTGGTTAGTTCTCCAGAACCCATCAACCCCTCCCCCAGCTGCTGCCTGGGGGTCCCTGGGAGTCTTCCCTCACCCTTCATCCACATGGCAATTTTTTTCTTACGTTAATTTAAGGCTTATTGTTCAAATGCTTTATGGGCTAAAACCAAGAATGGTATCTTATCTTTGGCAATGCTGCCTCCCTATGCTTTTCAAAGCTGTAAAACGTTTTGAGGTACAAAAATATCATTTTCCTGCATTCAGGCCTTAGTGTTCTGGTGTCAGACTGGCCATAATGTATTTCAAGCAAAAATGGATGCCGTTCTCTGGCCCTTTGGTATTTTCAGGTTGGTGTTCATGAAGTGCTCTGAGATCCTCTCATGAGAAGAGTTGCTCCTATTTCTGCCTGCATTCTCTCTATCAATATGGCTCAAAACCATCCTCTCCATATTCCCAAAGACCCTCATATCTACTCAACTGCTTTATCCTTCAGGTAAAAGAGGGGTTAACAAAACAAAAGAAAATCTTCTCAAATTGGACGGGGCCCAACGTAGCGTTGGAGCTCAGAAAGCAATACTCCAAAGACCTACACATTGAGGTGCTGAGGGGCCTCAAAAGCCGCTTCAGAATCAAGGTCCTTCTAACCCTGTCTTGTACTCTCCCCAACCCCCGCCCAGCCTCCCCCGGCACACACACACTCCAAGCACAGGGAGGGACTCTCTGAAATTTCCTTATTTGGACCAAGAAAGTTTCTTTCCAAAATAAATTAAATTTTCTTAAGACCATCTCCCTAGGGATAACATCAAATAAACAAGAAAGAGAAAAGACTGGGTGGCAGTCATGATCCTGGCCAGAAAGATTTCTCATCTTTTCTTCTGAAGGCAGCTCCCAGACATTGTCTAAAAAACTTTATCTGCATAATATGGCAACCGTTGTTCCTGTGAACCACTGTCTGAGCATTGCACCATTCCTTCCCCAATTCCCCCTCCCCTAAGAAGAGGGCATTTAAGCCTCAACCATCTGCCTCCTCTTTAAGTTCCTATTTTGTATGACTCACATGCACAAGTGTACACACAGTAGTAGTAAATTTGTTATGCTTTTCTTTTGTTAACCCGTTTTTGTTATGGGGATGTTAACCATGGACCTTTAAAATGGGGAGGAAAGGGATCGCCCTCTTTCAACGTTTACAATAGTCATAGTTGTAATTTCAGTTATCCTGTAGCTGTAGCTACTACTACAGGTTCACTACTTACCCACAGTTTCAAAATTCAAAATGCTCTGAAACAGAGTTTTTCTGGATTTGGTACCCAATTTATCCATTTCAGCAAAACTTGAACTTAACTGACCGAAGTTATTTTTTGTCATTATGTGGCCCATTTATTTTAAATATTTGGATGTTTGACTGTAGATATTGATTTTATTATCATGAGGTACTGGTTCAGACTCATTTGAGCTGTTATCCAATATCAGTATATGCTCAATTTTACATTTCTAAAATTCAGAAATCTTCTGAATTACAAAATACATCTGCCCTCAAGAGATTATGCACCTGCAAGCAAATGTATTTTGAAAGTATAGGTGTACTATTTCTTGCAAGAAAGGATAAATATAATGTGTGAAAAACACGATAAATATAACATAAGACAACTACTGAAGGAGATGAAAAGAATATCTAATATTTATTCATTCATTTGCTCGTTCATCTAAAAAATTTTATTAAATCTAATTATGCAGTATCTAGTCTATAACACACTATAGATCCCCAGGGTAATATCCATACTAATTCACTAATTTTCATGATTCTTGATTATTTATTGTTGCTGTTATCACAATTGATTGCCAAAGAACAAATTAATCATTGACCAATATACCAAAACTAGTCTCATTATAAATACCAGATATTTAATTGTTTTAAATGACTAGTACTGGATACATAAACAAAATATCAGCACACACATAGAAAGGCCTTCAGAACTGGCCTTTGATTCATTACAAAGTACATTTTTGAAAGTCACTTCAATACAATGAAATTTTTAATTACCTTAGATTTGGTCTCCTTATTAGATCGAACTTATATCTCTATAGCATGCAATTTAATATTCTTTATAATCCTCTGCTATAATTATTTCAAATATTATTTTTTTGAAATTTAAAGATTTTAAATCTTAAAAATGACCTAGGAATCCATGTTACAAGTGAATCTGGGAAATGCATCTGATAAGTCACTAGAAGTTTATATTTTTTTCAGCACTGGATGACTTTAAGGGCTCTCTGCTTTATATTACTTCCTAGTCATCATATATGTGTTTATGAACATATCCTGAGGAATAGCTGAAAAAATTATTGTGGAGCATATACTGTCTTTTAATTGGCTAAAACAGTACTTCTTCAAACCAATACCAGTCCAGCTTATGTCTGTTCTGTGTGTGTGTGTGCGTGTTTGTGCTTTTTAAACCTTCCCCCAAATTCACATAGCATTGTTTAACTTGTCAATACTCTTTCTTTTCTTTTACTTTACCTTACAGTAATCAAAATCATATAAAGTAATTAAAGCAGAAATGTTTTCTCCAAATTATAAATGAGAAAACAAAAGTTGAGTCAGGATGTTTCGCCTAAGGACATAAAGGCCTCAGTTGCAGAGAATGGATGGGCACTACATCACCATTGTTCTACACAACCCTTCTTCTCTTTGTCATCCAGTGACATTCCTGAAATTAGACTACAGTATAAATAAATATGATGCTTATAAATTACTTTTCTGCTTATAAAGTAATGACATTTCTTCACCTTAATATTAGTGTCAAAGGATGACTATCCTATGACACAATTCAGTACTGCAGGCATTATCTCTTAATTAACCACCACTTATATTTCTGCACCATTTTTATGTACTGTATTTTATTACATCATTAGACTTTATTTTTATATTCATAATTGCTGATAAGTGCTGAACTTTTTTAACGTGAAAGTAAAATTTAGTTATTAAGAATTGATAAAATCTTCAAGGCAGAATGTTAAGTAATTATTTCATTTGCAGTTTTCAGATAGATAACAGGGATCCAATTAAAATGTATATTACCTCTTGTAATTCAGAAATAGATCCTGTGATAGCATATACCTACCAGGGTATAAGTAACAAACTGGGAGTCATGCTTGTGAATAGCACCAAATTAGAGAAGAACAGAATCTTCATTTTTCATTTTTTATAGAACTTGAAAATAACTTTTTAAAAACTTTTATGAAATGGGTGATTCATAAAAAAGGTACCCATAAGAGTGGTAACATTATTAGCATTCTGTGAAAAAAACCTCAAAATCCTGTGAAGATATATTTTCCTATTTTGACAACATCTATATACACTGATATTTTAAATCCTTATTCCTACAAGCATCTGTTTTCATGGTTTCTATCAGCAGATATAATGATGATGCCAATCATACTAGCAACAATTCTGTACCCAGTAGTATGTTGGCATTTAAAGAGTCCCAAGGCTCTTTACACCAAAGGTGGACATCTTGGCATTATGCTAGTTGTTGTTAGAGTAAACTTGATGCTGCCTCTGCTCTCAAAGATCTTACAGTCAACTGTAAAATAATGGAAAAAGTGATGTAACATTAAAAGAAGAAACACAGTGATATAGACTGATCAGTAAAAGGCTTTATCAAAGAGCAGGAAGTAATGTTGAAATAAGCCTTGAAGGAAGGGTAGAATTTCAATAGGTAAAGATGAGGAAACAGAATGAGCAAATGTACTAGAATGGAAAAGCAAAGATATGACAAAAAATCCAGTTTGGCTACAGTGCCGATTATATGCAGGAGGATGTAATCATACTTGAAAGAGTAAAAAAAAAGTTATAGCAAAAAGTAGTAGTGAAAAAAATCAAAAATAATTACAAAGGAATTTTTGTTTATTGACAAAATGATTTCAAGGGCTCCTAGGAAATGATCATACAAAAATAGCAAATAAATGCCTGAAAAATCACACAATATACCTTTGGAACAAATCTGCCCTTGTATACCCTGATTCTAAAATCAAGGGTAAAAAAAAGCTAAAAGGACCCCAGCAAATATGCCTCCATGTCTTATCTAAAATTTTACAAATCCATAAAGAGATCCTTGATGGGTACTAACAATGTTAATCCAAAAAATCTGATATGTAGTGTTTGCACTTTAAATAAACAACTCAAAATAAAGGTGATCATTCTTTCATGGAAAAAAAAAACACAAAATGCTAAAGTATACTATAAATGTAAAATAATTTTGAAAAGCGGTACTGGTACAAGAATTTAAAGGCAGATTAATAGTAAAGAGTAACCTAATTCTGAAACAAAACCCAACATACATTGGAATTTAACATGTAAAAAGGGGATTCATAACAAACAATGGAGACATAATGCATCAGTACAAAAAATGCTGCTGTAGAAAATCAATATATTGCATAAAATATATAAAAGTAAATTTACAGGTTAAAAAGTCAATTGTTAAAACATAAAACATTCTAAAGAAAATCGAAGTTAATATTAAACTCTCTACATAAGGAAGGCTTTTCTAATAAAAATACAATAAATTACAAAACAAAGGATTTAAAATTTTAAATTTATAAATAATTAAACATCTGCATATTAAGAGCACCATAAGAAAATCAAATGAGAAAGGGCAAGTTGGGCAAATATTTATATCTATGACTAAAATAGGATTTATATTGGTAATGTCCTTCCTATTTTCTTCACCTATGCAAATCTTACTCATGCTTCAGAGTCTAAATCAAGTTCCACTTCATCTATGCTGTATTTCCTAAGTATCTCAGCCCTCAGTGATGTTCTAACCCTTACAGTGTATATCACACATCTTGGTACTTAATTATTCAGTGTCTTGCAAAGTCTCTAATGCTATATGTATATGCTTCTCTTGCAGATCAGATCTTAAACTTCTTGAGGAAAGATCATGTTTTAAAGGGTTTCTGTAACATCCAGAACCCTGTAACATCCATGTGCACTAAGCACATGGTAGGTGTGGAATAATTATTCATGTATCAATTGACTGGCTATTTCATCCTTCTCAAATATAGATCAGAAAATCGTGAGGGGGCATCCATCATTTTCCCCCAATTTTTCAAATAAAAGGAATTTCAATTCATTTCATAAATGTAATAGAACTATCAAAAGAACATAAAATAAGCGATTTAAAGTGAAACATAAGTGACAATTTTGTTTGGTAACAGTAAAAGATTGCACATTGCTTTCTAAGATAGAAGATAAGACGAAAAATACGTGCAGGTATTTGAAAAACCTCATCTGACCAACACAATTAAATCATGGCCACTGTTTCCAATTTTTTTTTCTGCTAGCCTGACTACATGAATTTATTTATGTAAAGCTTCCCTTCTTTGATCAATGCATATTTCAGCTATGGGCAGTGATGGACTTCCTTTGATAGCCAATTATCCAAAAGCATGTCAAACCCAAAGTTTCTTTTTTCTTCCTAGAATCACGTAGTGATTTCGACTTTCCAACAAATAGTATAAGTTTTCTATCTTCTTTCTCCTTTGATTCCCAATTCCTGGATATGTAAGTCAGCAGTAATATTAATTCCCTCATGATTAAAAGAAACCACTCTGTCTTGCTATGCAATAATGATTCAGGCCTATGGATCACATGCATCCCTATCCCACATGTATTCTCACCATCATGCCCATCTTCTTCCTCCCCATTATCTTTGTTCTTCGATGCCTATACTCTGCTCTAGATTGAGGAATAAGCAAGTTTAACTTTGGCTTTTAGATCTGTTCCCAATATTCACTAGTTTCATGGTACCAGTAAAGAACTAGTCTTAATTTTCTAGGCTATGTTTTCAGCACTTGGGAAACCACAGTAAAGACTCTGTGACTAAGGCACTGCATATGAGATAAACAAGACTTTCTTTTCGGAGTACATAAAACTCAACCCACAGTGAGCCTGAGTATAGATATAAAATGTCTCTAGATAGATGTATAGTGGATGCTGTGCTGGTTACTATCCTTTGTTCCCCCCTTCACAACCACCACCAATATCCATGTATGTATATGTGTGTGTGTGTGTGTGTGTGTGTGTATATATATATATATATTTTTTTTTTTTTTGAGACGGAGTCTTGCTCAGTCGCCAGACTGGGGAGCAGTGGTGCTATCTCAGCTCACTGCAGCCTCCGCCTCCTGGATTCAAGCAGTCCTTCTGCCTCGGTCTCCCAAGTAACTGAAACTACAGGAGCACGCCACCACACCCAGCAAATTTTCTGTACTTTTAGTAGAGATGGGGTTTTACCATGGTGGCCAGGCTGATCTCGAACCCCTGACCTTAGGTGATTCACCCACCTCGGCCTTCCAACATGCTAGGATTACAGGAGTGAGCCACCGCGCCCAGCCTCTTCTCTATGTTCCCTGGGAGGCTGACTTCTGGAATCCTCCCTTGCCAGCTGACTTTCCGTTAAGTTAGGCAAACAGGAGGCACCAGCAGGACATTTTAGGTTAGAAGAAGATAAAGATTAGAGTACTTTTTCCCGGAGCCCTCCTTACTTTAGCACCTTGTTCCCAGTGGTACTTGAGTTCCTTGGTTGATTACAGTTCCTGCCAGGCAGTCTCCCCTGTGATTCCCACTTTCACTCATTTGTTGTAATCCCTTCAAGATTAGTGGTGATAACAACTTCTAACTGTTGCTAGTTTCTCGATGACCCACACCTATCCATTAATGACTCTTCACTTGAACCAGCTGGAGTGTATTATTTCCTGCTGAGACCCTGACTGAGACAACTCCAAAGCTCACAGAATTTAACTGTAATTTGCTTCAGTTTATTATCAAATCTAAAGAATATCAGAAGGTTGTGGGGAATGATTTCTTTGCAACAGACAAAGGAGCATCGTAGAGGCAAAAGTTGACAGAGTCTATATAAAGCATGGTGCAGGAAATAAAGGGCCTTGAACGATAATCTTTGAATATTTACAGTTATCTCTAGTATGAAAATAGAAGCAGGGTCTTGCTGCCAACAGAGTCAAGAATTTTAGTACAAATGATAAGATCAGTTTTATTGTGATTATCTATCTTAGCTTGATAACATGAAAAATGTATTTTGTTACATTTATTTAATTTTTAATTTTTATGGGTACATAGAAGGTGTATTTATATATTTTGGGGGTAAGATATTTTGATACAGGCATTAAAAGTGTAATAATCATGTCAGGGTAAATGAGGTATCCATCATCTCAAGCATTTATCATTTCTTTTTGTTACAAATATACCATACTCTTTTAGTTTTTTTAAAATACGATGAAAAATTTAATATATGTCCCATACTTTGGTTCTATACTCACCAAGCAACTTTCTGACTATAACTTGGGTTCCATATATGTGCCTAGAGAGAGGAAATATACTGGTCAGGCAGATTTTAAATATTTCACCAACCATGATTTTTTATTTTTTTAATCACTGGGAACTAACAAACAGCCATTACGTTTTTGTTGTTATAATTTGGCTAAACACAAGTGCTCTCTTGAGAAATCTGTCTCCTTTAGGTGTGTTACTAATATCAAGCTTCTGAAGGCAAGGCCCTGGACCATCTACATTTCTGCCTGTGACTTGCTTTTCTTACTTGAAACTCTGCACTGTAATATCTAACGTGTTTTAAAACACTTAGAAGAATATGGGCCACTAGCCTAGGGGAAGCAATCTTATACCAGACCTGCTTCTTGGCAGGGCCTTGGTAGCGAATCTTGGTAAAAGTCTTGCAGAAATTTATCTGCATGCCAAGAAGTATCTACCTGATTGTCCAGAAAGTAAATGGACTAGAACTATTACTTTTCAGCCACTAAATGCTGTTTGGGGATCTGAAAAGAATGTCTCTCTGTAACATGAAGAGTATTTTTAAAGTCAAAAACACATTTTTAAAGCTACCATACTGTCCATGACAAAACATCATAATTATGTACATTCTGACCTGCTCTCCAACTTCCTCTAAGATCCTGAGTATTGGGTGCTTGCCATAAACACTGGTATTTGTGATTATTGTACATGTTTATACCAGTCTTGCCCATTTACAATTACTTTGTCACTTAGAGAGTTTGTGACATTTCATGCCAATATGTTAGTTAAAACATCTTTCAGATGGATGTTTCTGAGTATTCTGTGGGTGTTCAGAAGAATAAAGAGACAGGCAATCAGTTTCTGTTGTATAATCACCTCACTCTCAGACATGCTGTGTCTGTTGGAATTCTTTATTATGGATGGAAATTGATTCTGCAATGTTCAAAGGAACATCTCTCCATGTTCCCCCCCAAACCCACAAATTCAGAGTTTCAAACCAAAAATTTAATATTAAATATGTATATTTAAGAAATATAATAACCAATTTTTCCACAGGGCAGCATGTATGGCTATAATAAGAACAAAAAGCTTTTGAATATCAAAAGGCTTCTCCAAAATCAGTTATGATGAGTTAGGAATATGTGAATCATCACCTTCTTATTAAATTTCTCCTAAGCATGTGGCATATACCTAACAAGAAAATAAAATTAGAAAATGCTTGCAAAATAATTCTTTGGTTTTTATTTAATAACTCTGGTTCTTCAAAAGAGTTAGAGAAGTCATTGACAACCCAGAAAGGCACTTTACTTTTTTTCAGAATTATGTGGGTATGTTTAAGAAATTGGCTGGTAAACCATCGTTCTCTTATACTGCACATGGAGGAGACATATCATTTATTCCTTTTTCTATGTCTGTCTTTTCTCTTACCCAGTTTGCTTCTGTGGAATTTCTAATGATCCTCTAATAACAATAAAAACAGCTGTAGTAGTGGTGGCAGCAACAGCAGTTATCATTTATATATTGACTACATACTACGCACTTAGCATTTTGCTAAACCCTTTACAATGATAAAATGGTTACCTCTCTCCTCAACACTTTGCAGCTGGTACTGGTATTTCTCCCATTTTACAGATGAGGAAAATGAACATCAAGAGCGGTTAAATGACTTGCCCTAATAAGCTGCTGCTGTTATATTCAAAACTAGTTACATTTGGTTATGGGAGCTATGTGCTTAAACACTATATAATAATGTCTCACAAAGATGAGATCAGTGAAATTACCCTGATCTCTGGGTGATTATGTAATTGGAAGGTATGTAATCTTCTCAATGTTTACACATGCTTATCATTTGCTCAAAGTGTATGAAACTGTAACCAAAATGAGCAACACTGAGCATTGTGCTCAGATTTAGTAGAAATTCTTAGTGAAACAAGGGACAGCCAGCTCATCAGCTAAATCATTAATTAGGTGGCATATGTCATGGTCAGATCACTTAAATATTCATAAATATAATTTATTTTAATAGAGGATATTAAATCATTCAATAATAAATTCCCATATTGCTGTTTGTCTTAGTCCAGCAGTCCCCAACCATTTTGGCACCAGGGACAAGTTTCGTGGGAGACAATTTTTCCACAGACTGAGGGGGTGATAGTTTGGGGATGATTCAAGCACATTACATTTATCATTAGACTGTCATAAGGAGTGTGCAACCTAGGTCCCTCACATGCACAGTTCACAATAGGGTTTACACTCCTAAGAGAATCTAATGCCACTGCTGATCTGACAAGAGGTGGACCTCAGGTGGTAATGCTCACTCGCCCACTGCTCACCTCCTGCTTTGTGGCCTGGTTCCTAACAGGCCACGGACCAGTACTGATCTGTGGCCCAGGGGTTGGAACCCCCTGTCTTAGTCCATTCAGGTTACTAGGAGAGAATACCATAGAATGAGTGACTTATAAACAACAGAAATTCATTTATTACATTCTGGAGACTGGGCAGTCCAAGATCTTGGTGCCAGCAGACTGGTGTCTGGTGAGGGCCCGCTTCCTAGATAGTTGTCTTTTCTTTGTAACCTCACATGGCAGTAAGGGACAAGGGGTCTCTTTCTTGCCTTTTTTACACAGGCACTAATCCTATTCATGAGGGCACTACTCCCACCTCCAAAAGACCCCACCTCTTATGCCATCATTTTGGGGATTAGGATTTTAACACATGAATTTTAGAGAGAGAAAAACATTCCACCCATTGCACAGCATTTGTGGAATTTACGTTAGCATTTATCTATTACAAGGAAATCATCATATTCTATAAGTCACAGAAGCTAGGAAGATGCATTTTCTAAATAGAATGTACTCCTGAATTGTGACATAGAACTCAAGAGTGGAAATAAATGATGCATATGTTGTCATAAGATATTAAAAAGCAGATTTGAAAAAAAATGGAAAATAGGAGGCAGGACTAACTTGCACCTCCCACTTGGATGGACAGAGTAGTGTGTGAAGACTCACATTGTGAACTTTTGCTCCAAGAACTACCCCAGGAACATAACAGGAAAGCTGAAAGAATCCAAAGACCTTTTGAAGGAACTGGTTTGTCACTGTAGGCTCTGCAAGACAGCCGAAAAACTGAGAGTGCCCAAAATGTGTAAGGGGGAAAGTTCTGCCCCCAAACATACCTCCTCACTGGGAAACCTGAAAAAACAGATCACAAGAGAAGAATTTAACTGTAACTAGAGCTGAGGTAAATTTAGAAAGCCAAGCAAAATATAGGGGTAGAGGAGGCAGTGGGAAGAGCCCTGTGGGCACTGTTGGTCCCCAGGGAAGTCATTTCTGACCTTGTCTCATAGGGAACCTTGGGGAGCCCTGCCAGTGGAATTGGGGAAAGACTGAAGGGAGAAGGAAACTTCCAACTGAACATTTAACAATTTTGACAAAATAAGAAGTCTCCTGGACAGAATCTGGGTTAGGGTGCAAACAGGTAGTGCAGATACCAGTACAGAATCCACAGCAGGCAGGGAGGTGCGAAACCTGAAAACCCTGCTTGCTTTCTCAATGGGGAGGCTTGTAGCTTGCAAGAAGTTCTCAGCCCTGCTCATTGGCTGCCTGGAATAAACTCTGTGCTATTGGTGGCAGGCAGGAGCAGGGTTGGGTACAATGAGAGTGAGACTGGCCTTTCTGGCTGTGTGAAAGCTGGGTGAGGCCTGTCACTGCCAGCTATTCTCCACTTCCCTGGGGACCTATATGACATAGCAGAGGAAGATGTAATCTCCCTGAGAACATAACTCCATTGGCCTGAGAACCACACCCCCATCCCCATAGCAGCCGCAACAGGGCCCTCCCAAGCAGATTCTGAGCTCAGACACACCTAACCCTGGGCCCACCTGATGTCTTTCTCTGCTCATCCTGGTATCTGAAGACAAAGGACATCTCTCCGGAGCTACGTGACTCTGCCCACTGCCTGAGAAACCCAAATACTTATCCAGGCGACCCTAGGGCAAGCTTGTATCCTCCCTATATTACCTCAACTGTTGCTCTCCTGCAAGTGCCACCTCCTGGCTGGAGGCCAACCAATACAAAACCAGCACACTAAACAAAACTATAACCAAGGACCCTATCAGAATCCACTTCACTCCCCTGCTATCCCCACCAAAGCAGGTGCTGGTACCAACAGTTGAGAGACTTGAAGATGAATCACATCACAGGACTTCTGGCACACACTCCCCAGTACCAGCCCAAAGACCTGTAGCTCTGCTGAGTAGCTAGACCTATAAGAGAAACAACAATCACTGCAGTTCAGCTCTCAGGATTCCCCATCTCTAGGGGAAAAGGGAGAGCATCACATCAAGAGAGCACCTTGTGGGACAAAAAAATCTGAATAGCAGCCCTTGAATTCCAGATATTCCCTCTGACATAGTCTACACAAATAAGAAGGAACTGAAAAAAAAATTTGAAACCAGGTAGGTTCCATTTATATTTAATTATTAACAGTTTTCAAGTTAATTTGTTGCCGAGAAACTGAAACTCTTAGAAAGGGAAAACATGATAGGAGTCTTTCTCTTTTTTATGTTAGTGCAAGTCATATCCTGCATACTATCCTTTCTTGCTCAGTTTTGCCATTAGGCTTCTGCTCAGACAACATTTTCCCCTAGAACTATTACAAATACTTCCATATTAACAGAGACTGGGGAGCAGTTCACTACCCTTCTAATTGCTAAGCACTCTCTAAGATTACATTTCCTGAAGGCAGAAACCTTGCTATGGTGGTGTGGAACTAACAAGAATAAAGGGATTCTTGTTAAAGCAGGAGTAAAGACATTAAGTGTCAAAACCTTAAAGCTCCAAATGGAATTCCTTAATGCAAGAGATAAAAAGATGACTCAAATTCTATTTGAACAACACAATCTTCTTCACTTAAAAGTGACATATATTTTTTCCTAGAGAATCTGCATGCGTCTATGTGTACAGGTGCAAAAATGTGTACATAACTCAGTATGATACATCAAAACAAAATTAATCATAGATTAATTAGGCAATGAATTACCTTACAAATAAAATTGTGTTGATTTAAACCTACCCATGTAAACAAATACTGAAAATTTTACCCTACCATTATAACCCATTTTTCTACAATTATTTGGAACATTTCTTTGAAGTGATTACTCAACTATAAATGTAAAGACAAACAATGTACATTAATGACATATTGCTATTTATATCATTCTCCTGAATATATTTTCCAGAACTCCAGTAGGTATTTAATTATAATATTTCCATATGATGATTCAAAGTACCTTACACAAATCAGCTGCTACAGCCTTCAGAGCTAAAGACTGTCATGAAGGATGGTGGAGACATATGTCTCTTTGAGTTAACTTTCTTGAGATTTTGATATTTGCATTGGAATATTACCCCCCAATGTTTCTGATCTGTATAAAGCTAATTATGTGCTACTATTAAAGCAGATTGCAAGAGACATTGACAGTTGGAAAGGCCTAATGACCAGCTGGATGGGAAAATTTCATGTTGTCAAAATGGTAAGTTTGCCAGGAATTTTACATTCCATTTATTTGCTACAAACATGAATACCTAAGCCTTGTTTTAAGATAAACTCAGCCTGCTAAATAATCACATTTTGAGTATGAAAAAAACCCAAATGCTAAGAGGTATGTTCCATATTTTGAGACTGTAATCCTTCACTATCTAAATTCATGTTGAATTTATAGACTTTATTTTTTGCCTCAAACTTGTTAAAAATATAATGTATACAAATAAGAAAATACATCCTCTAATATATTCAATGTCTACAAAATTTTTAAAAATAAGCTAATAATTCAGGGAGCAAATTCAAACCAGTTACATGATGTCTTTCAGAATCCCCTGCATCCAATTGTTTGAGGAAACATTTCACTTTACAACTAGCTGTGTCAACACAATAATAACACCATTCCTACAGTACTTTTCATTTTAAATTATTTTTGGACATTATCTCATTTGTTCCTCATAACAATTCGGTGATGTAAGAAAGATTCCCAGTCCTAGACTCTTTCCATTGATATCAGAATGCATTAGCTGGGAGAAAAACAACCTCTTAATATCTTCTCCTCTTTAATATACTGCTATTAAAACATGGTGACATATTAAATTTTTCAACTTTTTCTCACTAATCCCTCAATCTCATTGCATTCTTCTTAGACATAAGAGAAGCTGACAACTGTCTCATCTTTCCATCAATGATTTTACCAACATACCCATATAATGACAATAGCAGCAACAGCAACAGCAACAATGGCTGGCATTTATTGAGGACTAGCTGCATGCCAAGCACTACTTCATACACTTCACCCATTTCAACTTATTTAATATTCATGATAACCCTACAAACTATGTGCTATTATTTCATCTCCATGTTAGAGGTGAGGAAATGGAAGCATTTTTCCAAGGAAGAACACACACACACACACACACACACACACACACACACACACACACGTGGCAAACACAGCAAATACAGGGTCTAAACCCAGGAAGTCTGCACCCCATACTCCACTGCATTGCCGCTGTTAAAAAATAAAAAGGGTCTCCTACAAATGCATTGACTTGTGCCTTAAATATTTCATTCCTTCTCACCTTCACAAGGACTTTGCACCTGTAATTATGCCCCTTCTCTACTTAATTATCAGTTTCTTCATCTCTACTGAGCCAACCCAATTGTCATTGAAATGTGCCTTATTATCACTCATCTTAAAAACATAACAAATAAACAAACCACAAAACCTCCATTTCTCTATTCTCCTTCAATGCTAACAATCCTCCAAATACCTATCTGTACTCACTAACTCAACTGCTTAGTCTTGAAAAATCTCTTATCAGAGACACCAATGACTTATATGTTACCCAAGCCAATGGTGAAATCTATGTTCTAATTTTATTAACCCATCAGCAGCATTTGGCATGGATAACAATGCTCTTCTTGAAGTATTATCTGGTTTTCCTTCTATCTAACTAGATACTTTTTCTGTTTTTTTGCTAGTTCTTCCTCCTCTATAAGATTTTCAAATTTAAAATGCCCCAGGATTTTAAATCCTTACCCTTTTTTCTTTATACACACTCTCCCAAATTTATCTCATCTAGTACCATGAATTCAAATGCCATCTATACCTATATCATCTATTTGAAATGACTCTCAAATCTATAGCTCCAGTCTGGATTACCTTTCCAAACTTTAGAAATAATGTAATATATCCATTATTGGAAACAATGTAATAACTTTACATTGCCACTTGGAATGTATAATAGACTTCTCAACCTTAACAGAGCCCAAATAAGAGTACAGTTTCACTTCTAAATCTCATCCCTGACAGGTTTTCTCCATTTGAGTAAATAGTCCTTGAGGACAATAATGAAGAATACTTGACTCTTCTCTTTCCTTCAGATTTCAGGTCTTGTCATCAGTAAGTCTTCTCATACGTCTAAAACTCTATTTCTGAAATTATTTACTGTGTTTAAATGTCTAAAATCCATCTCCACTGGATTTGAAAACCTTAGTCCAAGTCACTATCATCTCCTACCTGGATTACTGCAGTATTCACTTAATTTGTCTTCCTGTTTCTATTTCTTTCCTCCTACAACCTGTCCTCTTCACAGTACCTAGAAGGATCTTTTATACTAAAAACATCAATCTAACAATGGTGCTTCCCATCTTAAAGCCCCCTAGTATCTCCCCCTGAAACTTCAAACAAAATCCAAACTCCTTACCAAGGATTACAAGGTCCTGTATGATGTAGCTTCTTCCTATTTCTCTCTTCTCAGCTTCTTCTACTTTCTTCCTCATTATGCCCCAGTCAGACTGATTCTTCTTACACACACACACACACACACACACAAATATTTCTGTTTCTGGGACTTTGACATAAAGTTCTGCTTGGACAACTTTTCTCTCAAATCTTTGCATGGCTGCATCTTTCTCATCTTTTTGAATTCTCAATTCAAATGTCATTTCCCCAGAAAGACTTTCCCCAACAACCCTAGCTAAACTGGTACCCTGCTCACTTTCCATCAGAGTAAATTAGTTATTATTATTTATCAGAACTAGAAATCTTATCATTTATTTGCATTTTATTATCTGTCTTCCCCAGTGGAATTTAAGTTCCTTGAAGACACAGACCAAATCCATCTTGGATCCTTAGCATGGGACATTAATTTTGTATCCTGAAACTTTGCTGAATTTATTTACCAGTTCTATGAGCTTTTTGGATCAATCTTTAGGGTTTTCTAGGTATACAATCATATCATCAGCAAACAGTGACAGTTTGTCTTCCTCTTCACCAATTTGGCTGCCTTGATTTCTTTCTCTTGTCTGATTGCTCTGGCTAGGGCTTCCAGCACTATGTTGCACAGAAGTGGTGAAAGTGGGCATCCTTGTCTTGTTCTAGTTCTAGTTCTAGGGGGGAATGCTTTCAACTTTTCCTTGTTCCGTATAATGTTGGCTGTGGGTCTGTCATAGATGGCTTTTATTACCTTAAGGTTTGTCCCTTCTATGTTGATTTTGCTGAGGGTTTTAATTATAAAGGGATGCTGAATTTTGTCAAATGCTTTTTCTGTGTCCATTGAGATGATCTTGTGATTTTTGTTTTTAATTCTGTTCATGTGGTGTATCACATTTACTGACTTACCAGCCCTGCATCCCCAGTATGAAACCCACTTGATCATGGTGAATTATCTTTTTGATATGCTGTTGGATTGGTTAGCTAGTATTTTGTTGAGGATTTTGCATGTATATTCATCAGGGATATTGGTCTATATAGTTTTCATTTTTTGTTATATCCTTTCCTGGTTTTGGTATTAGGGTGATACTTGCTTCATAGAATGATTTAGGGAGAATTCCCTCTTTCTCTATCTTTTGGAATAGTGTCAATAAGATTGGTACCAATTCTTTTTTGAATGTCTGATAGAATTCAGCTGTGAATCCGTCTTGAACTTTATTTGTTGGCAATTTTTAAATTACCTTTTCAATCTTGCTGCTTGTTATTGTTCTGTTCAGAGATTCTATATCTTCCTGGTTAAATCTAGGAGGGTTTTATATTTCCAAGAATTTATCCATCTCCTCTAGGTCTTCTGGTTTATGCACATAAAGGTGTTCATAGTAGCCTTGAATAATCTTTTGTATTTCTGTTGTATCAATTGTAATATCACCCGTTTCATTTCTAATTGAGCTTATTTGGATCTTCTCTCTTCTTTTCTTGATTAATCTCACTAATGGTCTTTCAATATTATTTACCTTTTCAAAGAATCAGCTTTTTGTTTCATTGATCATTTTTATGTTTTCTTTCAATTTCATTTAATTCTCCTCTGATATTTGTTATTTATTTCCTTCTGCTGGATTTTGGTTTGGATTGTTCTTGTTTCTCCAGTTGTGGGAGGTGTGATTGTAGATTGTCTATTTGTGCTTTTTCAGACATTTCAATGTTGGCATTTAATGCTATGAACTGTCTTCTTAGTACCCCTTTTGCTGTATCCCAGAAGTTTTGATGGCTTGAGTCATTATTATTGTTCAGTTCAAATAATTTTTAATTTCTATCTTTACTTTATTGTTGACCCAATGATCATTCAGCAGCAGGTTATTTAATTTCTATGTATTTGCATGGTTTTGTGGGTTCCTTTTAGAGCTGACTTCCAATTTTATTCCACTACTGTCTGAGAGAGTAATTGATATAATTTCAATTTTCTTAAATTTACTGAGACTTGTTTTGTGGCCTATCATCTGGTCTATCTTGGAGAATATTCCATGTGCTGATAAATTGAATGTATATTCTGCAGTTGTTGCGTAGATTGTCACATAAGTATCTGTTAAGTCCTTTGTTTTAGGGTATAGTTTAAGTCCATTGTTTCTTTGTTGACTTTCTGTCTTGGTGACTTATCTAATGTTGTCAGTGGAATATTAACATCGCCCACTATTATTGTGCTGCCATATATTTCATTTCATTTCTTATGTGTAGTAGTAATTGTTTCATAAATTTGTGAGCACCAGTGTTAGGTGCATATATATTTAGTATTGTGATATTTTTCTGTGGGACTCATCCTTTTATCATTACATAATGTCCCTCTTTGTCTTTTTTACCTGCTGTTGCTTTAAAGTCTTTTTTGTCTAATGTAAGAAGAGCTATTCTTGCTTACATTTGGTGTCCATTTGCATGGAATATCTTTTTTCATTCCTTTACTTTAAGATTATGTGAGTCCTTATATGTTCAGCGAGTCACCTGAAGACAGCAGAAACTTGGTTGGTTAATTCTTAATCCATCTTGCCATTCTGTATTTTTTACGTGGCGCAATTAGGCCATTTACATTCAATGTTAGTACTGAGATGGGAAGTACTATTCTATTCATCATGATATTTGTTGTCTGAATACCTTGTATTTTTTCATTGTGTTATTATGATATAGGTCCTGTGAGATTTATGCTTTAAGGAGGTTCTATTTTGGTGTATTTTGTGGATTTGTTTCACTATTTAGAGCTCCTTTTAGCAGTTCTTGTAGTGCTGGCTTGGTAGTGGCAAATGCTCTCAGCATTTGTTTGTCTGGAAAAGACTGTATCTTTCCTTCATTTATGAAGCTTAGTTTCACTGGATACAAAATTCTTGGCTGATAATTGTTTTGTTTAAGAGGCTAAAACAGATAGGAGGCAAGACTAGTTGGCAGCTCCCTCTCAGAGGGACAAAGCAGTGTGTGGAGACTCACATTGTGAACTCTGGCTCCAAGAACTACCACAGGAACATACCAGGAAAGCCAAGAGCATCCACAGACCCTTTGAAGGAACTGGATAACTCCTACAGGCTCCCTGAGATGCCAAGAAACTGTGAATCTGCTTGCTTTCTAAATGAGGAGGCTTGTGGTCTGGGGCAAGTTCTCAGCTCTGGTCACCAGCTGTCTGGAAATAGACTTGGTGCTGTTGGGGGATGCACAGCGGAAGTGAGACCAGCCTTTAGGATTGCATGCTGCGTGGAAGTAGCGGGAGGCCTGAGACTGCCAGCTTTCTCCGACTTCCCTGGCAACCTGTATGATTCAGCAGAAGCAGCAACAATCCCCTGGGAATATAACTCCATCTGAGCGGGAACCACACCCCCATCCCCCTCAAAAGCTACAGCAAGCCCCACCCAAGGAGAGGCTGAACTCAGACATGCCTATCCCTGCCCTACCTGGTAGTCTTTGTCTACCTGCCCTGATAGCTAAAGACAAAGGTCATAATCTATTGGGAGCTCCATGGCCTTGGCCACCACCTGAGAAACTGGAATACTTAAACAGGTGTCCCTAGAGCAAGTTTACATCCTCCCTACAGGACTGCAGCTGATGCATTCTTGAAAGAGTCACCTCTCGCTGGGAGCCAACCAACACAAAACCAGCATACTAAACAAAAACACAACCAAGGACCCTCTCAGAGCCCACTTCACTCCCCTGCTACCTACACTGGAGCAGGTGCTGGTATCCAAGGCTGCAAGACCTGAAGATGGATCATGTCACAGGACTCTTTGCAGACATTCCCCAGTAGGAGCCTGGAGTCCGGCAGCTCTGCTGGGTAGCTAGACCCAGAAGAGCAAAAACAATCACTACAGTGTGGCTCCCAATCTGACAACTTACCTACCTTCGAAGTGAATTCATATCCTTGAAGTAAGAAATTATTGGCAGATGACTAAGAATTTAAGTTTGCCCAAGTTCTTAATTTGTGTAAAGTAGATGCTTATATGGCAAAGAGCATTCCCAAAATAAAATAAAATAAAATACACAATGAACCTGCTTCTTTTATAACCACAGTCTGGTATATTTGGCTTTACACATACTCAAAGCAAAAATTGTTACAAATTGAATTATGTAGGTATGTGATCTTTAAAGTAAATGTTCTTGTGTTACTTCTATATATTTTTTCTAATTATGTTGCATACTATTCCTAGGCCTGCTGTAACAAAGTATCACAAACTAGGTGGCTTAAAACAATAGAAATTTATTCTCTCACAATTCAGGAGGCCAGAAGTCTAAAATCAAGGTTTCAGCAGGATTGATTCCTTCTGGAAGCTCTGAGAGAGAAACCGTACCATGCCTCTCTCTTAGCATCTGGGGGTTGATGGCACTTGTTGGCATTCCTTGGCTTATAGCTCCATCACTCCAATCTGTTTTCCTGTCTTCACATGGCCTTCTTCCCTGTGTGTATGTCTGCCTTCAAATATCTCTCACTTTACAAGGACATCAGTCATTGGATTTAGCTCCCACTATAACCCAGCATGACCTCATTTTAACTTGATTACATCTGCAAAAATCCTATTTCCAAACAAGGTGACAGAACAGGCACTGAGGGCTAGGACTTCAGTATTTCTATGGCAGGATGCAATTGAACCCACAATTCATTCTGATCTGTCACAGTAGCTTGTGGTCCATATTGATATTATGCATATACTACTTTGAGCTTCAAGTTTAACAAAGAATGAGTCTGCATTTTATAAGTTTGAAATTTTCTTTTTTTCTTTAACATATGTATTTTGAGCATCCAGATAATGCATGTCAAATGTAAAAATCTCAAAATTATTATTTCTAATAGAAGCATGCTCTTTTAGTTTTTTTATTTTTGTCTGTTTGTTTTGGCTTTTGGCCTTGTCTTTCAAAAAGAGACAACCATCTGTCTCACTTGGTTAAAAAAATACCTTGGCAAATAATGAGTACTACAGACATGGAATATGAGATTTGAGGGGGAAATTCATTTTAATTAAATTACTGTCTCTAATGACTGACAGAAGTAAATGCCACTGATTGGCGCCATTTTGAATCTTGCCAAGTACTGAGGCAATCTTTAGGGTATTCTCCTCTTCTAATAAAATAAAGTTAGCATCATCATTTTAAAAGAGTCTGGAAGGCATATATTGAGTTGTCACTCTATTACCAGGACTAATTCTGAGCCAATATCTTTCTGTCCTTATTTTAAGAAAATCATTAGGTCATGTGAATAGAAGTATAATTCATTGTTTTCTCCTTTCTTTCTCATTTACAGAACACCTAGTGTTCTGTAGTAGACTAGTGAATTTAGATACCTATAGCTAAGATTCTTCAAATGGCCACAAGTAGATAATAGTAATGGCACTGGGCTACTCTGTAATGCCTTTCAATCGTATAAAGAAAGGTGACTTTATAAAATTGCTGATTATGTGGGCTGTGAGTTGAGAATATATGGTTACAATCCATTTAATGAAGTTCTCCTAAAAACCAAAAGCCCGTAAAAGCTGAAACATAAAAATTCCTTTCTGCTAAATCAAATGCTTTTTCACCATTCCAGTGTTATAAGTACCATTTCCCTCCTAACTCTCCGAGAAAAGCAAATTCATTTATGCTATTCATAACACTTATGAGCAAGCTGTGGTTTTTAATAAAACACAAGTCATTTGTGCATATAATAAGCAGATGTAAACTTCTTTGCACTCCTAGCATAGAGTTGTTTGCATTTATGAATGGCCCCAATCAGGTAGGAAAACTTATAATTGGCTCTTTATCAATTCTAATCAGAAAAAGTCTTCTTTCATTCATTAGTTGAGGTCTGAGTTTTAAGATCTGAATAATAATGAGTTGCAACTTAAATTTTCTAAAACCCTTTCACTCAAAGTTTCAGATACAGACGCATATATAACAAAATTTCATAGTTAGCTAGTTTGAAATTTATTTTGGAAATTGCAGAATATCAGAGCTGAAGGATACTTTCTCAACAGTAAGTCAATGGTAGAGCTAGAATAAGACCCTGTGTCCCTTGATTTCCATTTTAGTCTTTTCTCTACTACCTAACACTACCTCTCCATCTGCCCAATGATTTACTTGCAGCATCAAAGTGTCAAAAATATAATTTTATTAAATTGGCTGCTGTTAACAAAAAGACCTACATGACATCATTTCTAAAATAATCACTCACTGCAATCCCTTATCAAACATAATTCAGTCTTTTGAACTGATATTTTAAGAAACATTCCCTTTATAACTATACCTTTGATCAGTCTTTCATTCTGACTAATCAGCATCTCCCTGGGATGCTTCCCAGAAAGTAAGTATGATGTTTTCCAAGTCTTCTAATTGAATAGAAAGACTTGTCTCTATTTTGATATGTGGGTTTAGTTGTGGTATGCTTATAATAAGCGGCTTTTAAGATTGATTAAAGCCCTTTGCTTCAATTCAATTATTAATCTCAGCAGCCATTTATTGCTTTATATGCCACAGAAAAATAGAGATCATCCTTTAATTATTGATTCATCTGATAGTAGTGCACCAGCTGTACTACCTTTACATGTCAACATTTCTGTTAAGTATATTTTCAGTTTGCTCTGCTTTCCTTGTCAAAATGAAAGACATTTTCAAACCATCTGTTAAATCACCAACCTCTTCTACTGATTATTCTGAGCAAAATTATCTGGCAGGAAGTCACTCAGTTTATTGCAGGTAAGAAGACTTCTCTCTGAGGGCTTAAAATGACCCTGAGCTTCTGAATTGTTTGACTTTTGTTTTTACTTTCTCTTAAGAGCAATAGGTCAGAAATAACTTAATCAGTATATGTTTTTGAATGTATAAATTTTTTATGTAATATAGGGAAAATTTTCTTACAGTGAATATTGCAGTTCTTTTAATGTTTGATTTTGTCAATATACGAAAAATATTTTCTGTGTATTTTCAGGCATTTAAACAAAAAATATAAATTTAAATATTGTCTCCATTATAAATGGAGGATGCCACAGCAGAGTTCTTTGTTTCATCAGCATTAGCCATGATTACCAATAAGCAATTTGCAATTTGATCAGTTGGTTCTCTTACTGACAAGTCCACCTTAAATCACTAAGAATTTTTTCCAATGCTTTTATAGAAATAGTGTCTGTGTTACATTACTTGCTGGTTTGGCTGCTGTAACTCAGAGACCCCAAATAATAGTTCTTAAACTAGAGAAGTTTATTTTTCCCCCCATCAAAATCTGGGTAGGCAGCTTCAAAATCAGCAGGGATATTGGTTCATTCTAACATACTGCTTTGATGTTATCAATACACAGCTACTTTCTCCTCATCCAAGAGAGCTGTATAACTCCTGCCATAATATTTATGTTCCAACCTGAGGGAGGGATGTAAAGACACAAGGGATAGAATGCCTCTTCCTTTTAAATGAAGGAGCCAGACATTGAGTACATCACTTCTGTTCACATTCTGTTGGCCAAAATGTAATCACATGGATGGCCTTATGTACCATCAGGGAGTCTGAGAAATGTAATGCTGGGCTTTTCTTGGGTATATGTCTGGCTATATACCCAACAAAAATTCTATCCCTATATATGAGAGGGAGAATAATTGTGGGAGGATAATTAGCAGTCTCCACCACCGTACTAGCCAAATAAATAATAATTAAGAGAAGGTCAATAATTCCTTTCATTTATATAGCCCTTTTTTTCTGAGTGCTTTCAATTATCTTACTATATCCTCACTTCAGTCAATTCTTAATTACCTACAGTAAAACCTGGGAGGAGGAGAGAATCACAAATAATCAAATGTGGCAGATAATATAAACATAATTAATATTTTATTTTGATTTGAATGCTCTGGTTCTTTGATGCCTAACAATTAAGATGAGCAATATTGAATTACCATTAGGTCCCACATATGCAAGAATGTTTCACAACTACAGATACCCTCATGCTGCTTTTTCTGCCTGCAATGGCCTTTTCTTGCTTGCCTGCCAAACACCCACCCAACTTTCAAGACTCATCTTAAGTGTTATCTCTCTGTATTCTCTCAGAAAAAAAAAAAAAACTCTCTCCCACTAACCAAGCTAGAATTAATTACATCATCTTTTGCCTTACCATTCCACCTTGAATAAACCATAATTTATTGTTTATTGGTTTATGTGTCTGTGTCCCCCAGTAGAAAAAAATGTTGAGGATAAGGTTAAAGTTTAATTCATCTATATCCTCAGCTCCCAGCACAGAGCCTTTCATATCACAAGCACTCAATAATATCTATCAATGTAAACACTTTTAATAAAACAATAATTTACACTGTTATAAATGCCATTTGAACACATCTGAAAAGCATGGGATAGAAAGTATCACCCATCTTATTCACAACATTTCACACAGAAAAGGGATTACCTGATAAAATGCAGACTATGTACGAAAGATTATAATAAAAAACAAATGAACAAACATGTTTCATGTGAAAAGTGGTGCAGATTACCTCAGTAGAGCCCATTTCAAGTATATGTAAAAGATGCAGCAATACCAGTAATGCTATAGTCCAAATAAGGTTAAAGATATGGATGCTTGTTGTCACCATTAGAAATGAATATTTGTATAGGTACTCTAATTCAATAATATATGAAGTAGAAACCTGAGTCATAACTAATGCTTACCCAACAAAAATTCTACATGTGTAGAGCCATAACTCATGTTTCTATGTTATACATAGAAGAAAGAAGACAGAATTATCACTACTTGTAGATTATGATGTGCCTAAAACTACAAATGCATGGTTTTATAAATCATTAAAAATAACACAAGTTCAATAAAATGGTAAGCAAAAGCAAAATATAAAAATATACAAAATAAATGTAATTCCTTGATATTAGAAATAACTCATAAGAGAAAAAGGAAAAGGTGACATTCCCAAAGCAGTCAAAAGTATAAGCTGTCTAGGAACAATTCTAACACGAAATATAGGATATTTTACAATAAAATTTTCAAAGAATTTTTTAAGAAAAACTTAACAAAATGATTCCAAAAATTATTCAGGAAAAAATGAATAAAACACATAAACCTAAAAGTCAAATGGGAGAGAGTATAATAAATCTCAGCAAATATTAAAACAAATTAAAATGTTATAATATTCAAAACAAATGTCAATGACTCAAGCATCAACAGATAGTTGATGGAACAGATCTTGTGCATGTAAGTAAAGAATCACAAATTGATGTGGAATGATAAATTTATAATAAATAGTATGAAGACGATGGGCTACATAGGAAAAAAGTCAAATTAGAGCTTTCCCTCATACTTTACCACACATTTGAATTCAGACAAATTAAGGAGTTGCATTTAAACTTGTATATGGCAAAAGGCTCCTTATCTAAAGTCAAAAGATGGCTTAAACACTAGAAAAAATACAATTGAAATATTTAAGAAAAAAGTTAATATCCTTGCTGCTATAGTCTAAATTGTATCCCTTCTACAAAATACATATGTTGAAGGTCTAACCCCTAATGTGACTGCATTTGGAGATAGGGCCTTTAGGAAGTAATTAAGGTTAAATGAGATCATTATGTGTGAAATCCTAATCCAATAGTCTTGGTGGCTTTATAAGAAGAAGAAGAAAAATGTATATCTCTATCATGTGAGGACACAGAGAGAAGGTGGCCTCCTGCAAACGAAGAGAGCCCTCGCCAGAACCTGACCACCTTCGTGCTCTGATCTTGGACTTCCAGCTTCCAGAACTGTGAGAAAATACATTTCTGTTGTTTAAGCCACTTAGTCTATGATATTTTGTTATGGCAGCCCAAGCTGATTAATACTTGCTAAATAAATAACTCAAAATACAGAGAAAAAGACTACTATCCCAAGAAAAATATAGGAAAACATATAGCTATGTGCTGAATTGTGTTCCTCAAAATTCATATGTTGAAGTCCTAACTCCATGTACTCCACATCCTAACTCAGAATGTAACTGTATTTGGAGATAGACCCTTTAAAGAGGTAACAAAGGTAAAATGAGTTCATATGTGTTAGCCCTAATCCAGTATGACTAGCATCCTTACAAAAAGAAGAGATTAGGATGCAAACATGGACAGAGGAAAAACCATGTAGAAACACAGAAAGGGGAAGATCATCTACAAGGCAAGGAGAGAAGGCTCAGAACAAATCAATCTTGCCAACACCTTGATTTCACACTTCCAGCCTCCAGAACTGTGAGAAAATAAATTTCTGTTGTTTAAGCCACCCAGTCTGTGGATTTTGTTATGGCAGCCCTGGCTAATACAAGTCAAGTAATTTAGCAAAAAAAAAAAAAAAAAAAAAAAAAAGAAGGAAAGAAAGGAATCAACAGGTAAAGATCCTTAATCTTATCAGCAATCAGAAAAATGCCTCAGGAGAAGTGAATTAGGTTGAAATACTTGACAAATGTACAACAACATTTATTAAAAGATAATTATGGCCATGTTGTTCATAATAAAAATAAATAACTTAAAAATCTTAATTAATAATACAAAATTATTTTAATAATTTATAAACTTCAGACTTGCATATATAACTGCCTACTCTAAATTTTCAATTAATTCTAAGTGGCATCTCCAAGTTAACACATCTAAAACCAAATTTTAAAAAATAAATTTAAAAAATGTTACTGTAGTAAGAACACTTAACATGAGATCTACCTCTGAATACATTTTTAGGTGTACAATACAGTAATAGTAACTATAGACACAATATTGTTTAGCCAAAACCAAATTTTTGAGTTCCACTCTCAAAATAAAAATCTGTTACTTCCAGTTTAATTATCTCATCTATTCTTCCATAAATTCAGGCTCTCTCACACAATGTATCAAATCTATCAACAAATTCTTTTAGAACTACCTTCAAAATATATCCAGAATCCAACCACTTATCATCCCTACCACTATAACTTTAATTCAAACCACAAATATCTGTTGCCAGGATTATTTTGAAATCTTCCTAACCTGTCTGTCTGGTTTTGCCCTTACTACCTTATAGTCTATTCTCAGCACAGCAGCCAGATTGAGCCTTTTAAAATGTTAACTCAGATAATGTCACTTCTCTACTTAGAACTCTCCAATGTCTTCCCATCTCAAACAGAATAAAACCCAACATCCATTCCATGGCTTTATTGGTGGCTCAAAGTCTAGCCCCTACTACTTCCTTAACTTAATCTACTATTTTTCCCCTCACTCATAGCACTCCTGCAACACAGGTCAGTTCTTTCATATTTCTGCTCAAATCTTGCCCCTGATCCCATAAAGTAGAAGTTGTTGGTACCCTGCTTAGATCCCCCTTCCTGGGTGGCACAACTATTCTCCTACCTGTTGTGAGTATTGAATCTTTAACAGTTCACAGTTTCATCCTTCTGAGAGCTGGCCTCAACAGCAAGGAGTAACCTCTCCTGGAAATGCCTGACAGTTTACATCCTCCCCCTGCCTGCAACAAATGACTAACTAATATAGAAGTACAAAATGCCATACCCTTGCCTTTAAGTGGGATAACTTTGTGGTGTCATTCATGTTCCAGAGTCTTCCACTTGGAACAGGCTAAACTTCGGTTGAAACCACATCTTTGGCTCATATATTCCTCTGCCCTAACCTGATTTTCTCACTGCATTAAAGGATTCACCTGAAGGTAACTCCCTCAATAAATCAAATTTTCAAAAATGCTATCTCAGGCTTGCTTCCACGAAATAAGAAGTAATTTAGTTGGCATCATGAGAGGTTCTAGGAAAGAGTCTCAATGTCTGAATGGCCAATAGTACCCCATTAGTAGTGTTATGTGGAGTGTTGACAGTGCTTAAAATATAGGGATGCACTAGCTTTTGTAATGTCTCTGGTGTTTGCAAAATATAGGGATCTTAGCGAATATCTGGACTGTGCTTTCTGGATGACTGTTGCTAAGTACCACTGATGCTTTGAAAAAAAATAAAAGAAAATGACAAGATCAGAGCACTTAATTATCAATTTAAAACAATATGTAAGTGTCACAGGGCATCCCTAGAAGCATCTTTAAAAGGACTTCATTTCCTATAGCTGGAGTGCAAACTGACAGAGAACTTGACTATAAAAGACTAAATATCAGAGGCAGTTGGATTCTCAGCCTAGGCAAGTTTCCTATGCCAAAGTCATAGCCCAGATAGTGAAGGAGTAGAGCCCTGAAACTTAGAATGAGAATATCTGGGTAGATTCACTCAAGATATTTGAACCCTCAGATTCCCCTAAGCCCTCTGGGCTTAAAAAATTCTCCAACTCTCCCTTGTGTTCGGAGAGAGAAGGCCTTTTATTGAAGACTATGCACAATGCTTAAATGAGGTATATGTCTTACAAGACAATGTTGTCCCTCCTCAGGATCTGCCCCTACATCCCTCTTGGACTCCAGAACAATAACTAGATTCAGAGCTCAGCCTGATCCTTCTGGGGCAGTAAAAAGTCTGCTAAGGGAGTAGACAGATTATACGCCACAGAAGCTGAAATACCTGGCTAATGCATGCTGTAAGAAACTGGGAAAGTATACCTGGAAATAGAACTTGAGGGTGTTGCATCAAAGGATATAGAAAATAAAGGTGGATAAAGGAAAGTTTATTAATATTGTGACACTTTTCTATGACAAAGGCCTTGCTTAGTGGTTCTGATGCATGGCTGGTTTACCTCTTGGAAGCCTGGTATAAGTGATGACTCACATTCAGTGAAGTAAAGATGTCAACATTGCAATGTACCTGAGGGAGGCAACATGCCAGAATGGATCTATCATAGGAAAACAGGTAATCTAGCAGCTGATTTTGTTCCTTGGGAGAGACGGAAAACTCTATGATGGCATTCATACTCAAGAGCTTTTCCTGGGAATAGGCTAAGGCTAGATTTCAGATAAAACTACATCTTTGCCTAGCTTCTCCCTCTGCCCTATCCTGTTTCTCACACTCTTACAGGTTTCACCTGAAGACACTGTCTTAAATTACTTGTCCAAGAATCCTCATCTCAGGGTCTGTTAAAAAAAAAATCCAGGGGGCGGAGCAAGATGGCCGAATAGGAACAGCTCCAGTCTCCAACTCCCAGTGCGAGCGACACAGAAGACCGGTGATTTCTGCATTTTCAACTGAGGTACTGGGTTCATCTCACTGGGGAGTGCCGAACGATCGGTGCTGCTCAGCTGCTGCAGCCCGACCAGCGAGAGCTGAAGCAGGGCGAGGCATCGCCTCACCTGGGAAGCGCAAGGGGGAAGGGAATCCCTTTTCCTAGCCAGGGGAACTGAGACACACAACACCTGGAAAATCGGGTAACTCCCACCCCAATACTGCGCTTTAAGCAAACAGGCACACCAGGAGATCATATCCCACACCTGGCCGGGAGGGTCCCACGCCCACGGAGCCTCCCTCATTGCTAGCACAGCAGTCTGTGATCTACCCGCAAGGCAGCAGCGAGGCTGGGGGAGGGGAGCCCGCCATTGCTGAGGCTTAAGTAGGTAAACAAACCTGCTGGGAAGCTCGAACTGGGTGGAGCTCACAGCAACTCAAGGAAACCTGCCTGTCTCTGTAGACTCCACCTCTGGGGGCAGGGCACAGTAAACAATAAATGCAGCAGAAGCCTCTGCAGACGCAAACGACTCTGTCTGACAGCTTTGAAGAGAGCAGTGGGTCTCCCAACACGGAGGTTGAGATCTGAGAAGGGACAGACTCCCTGCTCAAGTGGGTCCCTGACCCCTGAGTAGCCTAACTGGGAGACATCCCCCACTAGGGGCAGTCTGACACCCCACACCTCACAGGGTGGAGTACACCCCTGAGAGGAAGCTTCCAAAGCAAGAATCAGACAGGTACACTCGCTGTTCAGAAATATTCTATCTTCTGCAGCCTCTGCTGCTGATACCCAGGCAAACAGGGTCTGGAGTGGACCTCAAGCAATCTCCAACAGACCTACAGCTGAGGGTCCTGACTGTTAGAAGGAAAACTATCAAACAGGAAGGACACCTACACCAAAACCCCATCAGTACATCACCATCATCAAAGACCAGAGGCAGATAAAACCATAAAGATGGGGAAAAAGCAGGGCAGAAAAGCTGGAAATTCAAAAAATAAGAGCGCATCTCCCCCGGCAAAGGAGCGCAGCTCATCGCCAGCAACGGATCAAAGCTGGACGGAGAATGACTTTGACGAGATGAGAGAAGAAGGCTTCAGTCCATCAAATTTCTCACAGCTAAAGGAGGAATTACGTACCCAGCGCAAAGAAACTAAAAATCTTGAAAAAAAAGTGGAAGAATTGATGGCTAGAGTAATTAATGCAGAGAAGGTCATAAACGAAATGAAAGAGATGAAAACCATGACACGAGAAATACGTGACAAATGCACAAGCTTCAGTAACCGACTTGATCAACTGGAAGAAAGAGTATCAGCGATTGAGGATCAAATGAATGAAATGAAGCGAGAAGAGAAACCAAAAGAAAAAAGAAGAAAAAGAAATGAACAAAGCCTGCAAGAAGTATGGGATTATGTAAAAAGACCAAATCTACGTCTGATTGGGGTGCCTGAAAGTGAGGGGGAAAATGGAACCAAGTTGGAAAACACTCTTCAAGATATCATCCAGGAGAACTTCCCCAACCTAGTAGGGCAGGCCAACATTCAAATCCAGGAAATACAGAGAACACCACAAAGATACTACTCGAGAAGAGCAACTCCAAGACACATAATTGCCAGATTCACCAAAGTTGAAATGAAGGAAAAAATCTTAAGGGCAGCCAGAGAGAAAGGTCGGGTTACCCACAAAGGGAAGCCCATCAGACTCACAGCAGATCTCTCGGCAGAAACTCTACAAGCCAGAAGAGAGTGGGGGCCAATATTCAACATTCTTAAAGAAAATAATTTTCAACCCAGAATTTCATATCCAGCCAAACTAAGTTTCATAAGTGAAGGAGAAATAAAATCCTTTACAGATAAGCAAATGCTTAGAGATTTTGTCACCACTAGGCCTGCCTTACAAGAGACCCTGAAGGAAGCACTCAACATGGAAAGGAACAACCGGTACCAGCCATTGCAAAAACATGCCAAAATGTAAAGACCATCGAGGCTAGGAAGAAACTGCATCAACTAACGAGCAAAATTACCAGTTAATATCATAATGGCAGGATCAAGTTCACACATAACAATCTTAACCTTAAATGTAAATGGACTAAATGCTCCAATTAAAAGACACAGACTGGCAAACTGGATAAAGAGTCAAGACCCATCAGTCTGCTGTATTCAGGAGACCCATCTCACACGCAGAGACATACATAGGCTCAAAATAAAGGGATGGAGGAAGATTTACCAAGCAAATGGAGAACAAAAAAAAGCAGGGGTTGCAATACTAGTCTCTGATAAAACAGACTTTAAACCATCAAAGATCAAAAGAGACAAAGAAGGCCATTACATAATGGTAAAGGGATCAATTCAACAGGAAGAGCTAACTATCCTAAATATATATGCACCCAATACAGGAGCACCCAGATTCATAAAGCAAGTCCTTAGAGACTTACAAAGAGACTTAGACTCCCATACAATAATAATGGGAGACTTCAACACTCCACTGTCAACATTAGACAGATCAACGAGACAGAAAGTTAACAAGGATATCCAGGAATTGAACTCATCTCTGCAGCAAGCAGACCTAATAGACATCTGTAGAACTCTCCACCCCAAATCAACAGAATATAAATTCTTCTCAGCACCACATCGTACTTACTCCAAAATTGACCACGTAATTGGAATTAAATCACTCCTCAGCAAATGTACAAGAACAGAAATTATAACAAACTGTCTCTCAGACCACAGTGCAATCAAACTAGAACTCAGGACTAAGAAACTCAATCAAAACCGCTCAACTACATGGAAACTGAACAACCTGCTCCTGAATGACTATTGGGTACATAACGAAATGAAGGCAGAAATAAAGATGTTCTTTGAAACCAATGAGAACAAACATACAACATACCAGAATCTCTGGGACACATTTAAAGCAGTGTGCAGAGGGAAATTTATAGCACTAAATGCCCACAAGAGAAAGCAGGAAAGATCTAAAATTGACACTCTAACATCGCAATTAAAAGAACTAGAGGAGCAAGAGCAAACATATTCGAAAGCTAGCAGAAGGCAAGAAATAACTAAGATCAGAGCAGAACTGAAGGAGATAGAGACACAAAAAACCCTCCAAAAAATCAATGAATCCAGGAGTTGGTTTTTTGAAAAGATCAACAAAATTGACAGACCACTAGCAAGACTAATAAAGAAGAAAAGAGAGAAGAATCAAATCGATGCAATTAAAAATGATAAAGGGGATATCACCACCGACCCCACAGAAATACAAACTACCATCAGAGAATACTATAAACACCTCTACGCAAATAAACTGGAAAATCTAGAAGAAATGGATAATTTCCTGGACACTTACACTCTTCCAAGACTAAACCAGGAAGAAGTTGAATCCCTGAATAGACCAATAGCAGGCTCTGAAATTGAGGCAATAATTAATAGCCTACCAACCAAAAAAAGTCCAGGACCAGATGGATTCACAGCTGAATTCTACCAGAGGTACAAGGAGGAGTTGGTACCATTCCTTCTGAAACTATTCCAATCAATAGAAAAAGAGGGAATCCTCCCTAACTCATTTTATGAGGCCAACATCATCCTGATACCAAAGCCTGGCAGAGACACAACAAAAAAAGAGAATTTTAGACCAATATCCCTGATGAACATCGATGCAAAAATCCTCAATAAAATACTGGCAAACCGGATTCAGCAACACATCAAAAAGCTTATCCACCATGATCAAGTGGGCTTCATCCCTGGGATGCAAGGCTGGTTCAACATTCGCAAATCAATAAACATAATCCAGCATATAAACAGAACCAAAGACAAGAACCACATGATTATCTCAATAGATGCAGAAAAGGCTTTTGACAAAATTCAACAGCCCTTCATGCTAAAAACGCTCAATAAATTCGGTATTGATGGAACGTACCTCAAAATCATAAGAGCTATTTATGACAAACCCACAGCCAATATCATACTGAATGGGCAAAAACTGGAAAAATTCCCTTTGAAAACTGGCACAAGACAGGGATGCCCTCTCTCACCACTCCTATTCAACATAGTGTTGGAAGTTCTGGCTAGGGCAATTAGGCAAGAGAAAGAAATCAGGGGTATTCAGTTAGGAAAAGAAGAAGTCAAATTGTCCCTCTTTGCAGATGACATGATTGTATATTTAGAAAACCCCATTGTCTCAGCCCAAAATCTCCTTAAGCTGATAAGCAACTTCTGCAAAGTCTCAGGATACAAAATTAATGTGCAAAAATCACAAGCATTCTTATACACCAGTAACAGACAGACAGAGAGCCAAATCAGGAATGAACTTCCATTCACAATTGCTTCAAA